>NW_028270186.1:13145301-13745301 GCF_037043375.1 Chiloscyllium plagiosum
GCTGTCACCCAAAAGTTTATGTTGGACAATTCTTAAAACCTGATTGTGAATCCTCTGTTGACATAGGGGTAGAACATAGAGAAATCTACTACCAATTTTAGTTCATCTTGGCCTGAATGGCCCTGGTTCAGGTTGGAAGCCTGTATTGCAATCTGTTCAAATTGACTCATCATTGACTTTAGTGGAGTATAAAATCAGGTGGAGTGTAAAATGGGATCTAACCTGAACCTCTCTTATTTCTGCATGGTTATTCTCTAACCTTTTGTCTTTGAGGATCTCCTTGATCCACTCTTTGTTATTATAACCATGCACAACCCTCCACAAATTCTCTATTTCCTGACAGATTTCATATCCCTCACATTGCCTGTTTTACCTCACCATTCCCAGCTATGCCTTCACTGGCCTAGGTCACAATATCTGGAATTCCCTGCTGCAGCCCATCTGCTGGCCTTGCTTGGGAGTGTCCTAAAAAAAACTTGATTACTCTTATGCCAGGAAAACATCCACCTCTTTCAAAAGGACATTTGATGCCCAATTAAAATAGAATCCTCTGGTAAAAGAATAGAGGAATAGGACTAATTGGTTAGGTCTTCAGCAGGAAGGGCTGAATTGCATCTGACTACATGGTAAGGTGTTTTGAATCTATTTTGGATGGAGATCTTGCTTGACATCCAGATGTGCAGCAGGAATTCAACTTCACTTCACTTCCAATAGGTGCGTTTTTCATCTAGAACTCAAGAATGAATCATTCAAGTTGGGTATCTGGCAGTAGTGTGACCTTAATAATGTGTGTTTGAAAATAATTGAAGCAATCCTCCCGTCAAGTTTATATGTCAAGTTTGGCTTACATGAGCTGTAAAGAGATAACAGTACATTTGTTGTGAAAGGATTGTTAGTGCCTTGTTAGTATATTATGGAGCAAACAGAGGTGGCAGTCATTTAGTGGGAATTCTCTGCTGTATGTCTTCTATTAAGCTGTGAAGGCAAACTTCCTCCTCCCCCCTTTTCTTCATAATTCCTAGTCTGCCTGACTGTATTATATCTACGATGAACAGAACAACAGAATTGCTTGTTCAAGAACTCTGGGACTTGACAAGGAGACTCCCTCAGAATGCCCTTATCTCCCAACTGGCAACAGTTCAGCCTTGGACAAAAGTGAGACAGCAAGGACCGAACTCAGTGGTGTGGGATACCAAGCCTGCTGCGTGGCAACATAGTATTCTTTCAAAAGAAAATGTGTAGAGTTGTTAGCGACATGAACAAGGGTTAAGTTGACAGAGTGATATTGAAAAAGATGTGAGACCAAAAATGAAGAGCCACAAAAACTCAGAGGTTCAGGGGAGGTGTGCTCAATATATTAAAAATTATGAAGGGCTTTGGTCATAAGTAGGACCTGTTTCCAATCGCAAAAGAATTAGTACCAAGAGGATACAGAATTAAGATAATGAACAAATGTCCTCGACATAATCGCCCTTAATGACTTGGAGGGAGGTTGGGTTTGGAAATAGGTTTAATAGTCACTTGCAAAAGGCCATAGGTGTATATTTGAAAGTAAAATTCAGAGCTTTGGAGAATGAACTGACAGTGGGACCAATTAGAGATTTTTTTCCAAGAATCAGCACAGGTTGACAGGCCAAATGGCCTCAGTCTGTGTTAATTGTGTCATTTTCATTGCATTGTCACACAGCAGACAGTCCACAGTCAGAATTTGCACTCCAGATGTTCCCATGTCAGATTAAATCAAGAAATATAAATAATTTAGAGAAATATCCAGTCTCCAGAACCTAGTGAATAAAGCTAAGCCTCTCAATAGCAGCTCACATCAGCCTTTCTACAGGCCAATCAGCATTATCACACTGGAAATTAATATTGGTGATTTGGACTTGGCAGTCTGAAACAGTGCAGGTTTTGTGAAAGCAAGAGAGAGGCGGTATTGTGTGGCCCACCTCACGGGATGATGCTTGTCAGCAATCTGGTGATATAACGAGCCTCTTTGGGGTAAAATAAAAATGGGCTGATTTTTTTTGCAGACGAACATGACTCAGCAACCTCGTTTGTTTCGGGAGCGAGCTGATCAGGACAGGAGTTCTGCAGGTCGTTGAGGGAACTGAATGCCAAATCGCTTTCGCCATTGAATGAAATTGCGGCTGACAGAACGCTGCTTTGTGAAAGCGCTCAGAACACAATCTAATGGCCAAAAATGGTGAACTTTACTGCAGCTTTGAGCAGTGGTTTTGATGGAGATGTTTGGGAAATAGAAGTCATTCCAAAGAACTCTTGCGCCTCGGCCACCTCTAATCTGTTAAATCTGGATTTTGGCTAAACTCAAAGCAGATGTTGCGTGTACACCCGAATTACAATGCGCATAGACATAACCGCCGCTTCAGAAATTGTATGAATCCATTACTAAGACCTGCAGGAGAACTGCTCATAATTTTAAATTATGTCAGCTCGGTTGCATTTTTAAGGAAAACTTTAAAAAATGTTTAGTCCCCCGCCAGGAATAGTCGAACTCCCAAAGCCTGCAGCTACTTCAATCCATACTCATTCTGAGAACGAAATTACTCCAACAATAATTGCTTTATGTGGAAATATTGAACAATGAATGTCAGGGTGTAGGGAAAAGACCCTTTGTTCCTCACTGATCTGGGCACGGTGACTGGGGCTGGATAGTACCGCCAGCTATGCCTTTCTGTATGGGTTTTGTAGTGATTGGTAGGAGTAAAGGGTGATTGCAGGCGTGTCTTTCTGACTGGCTCCTTTGAAGAGTGAAAGTGCAAACGCGTGAAAGATAACAATTGAGATTTCCCTGCAGCTCTTGTGTCCTTCCGCGCTAACCTCTACGTTTGGAGGGAGCTGAGAGCCGAAACGTGTTGGACATCTTCCCAAATCAACTTTTGGTGGACATCTTTCCAGTGTGAGACTTGCCAGTCACCAAATTTAATTCTTTTTAGGCTTGGTGCAGGGGAATGGAAGCAAGGTCACATCTTAAACCCAACCAATGCATCATCTCCTGCTGTC
The DNA here is from genome assembly GCF_037043375.1 of Chiloscyllium plagiosum. NCBI lineage: Eukaryota > Metazoa > Chordata > Chondrichthyes > Orectolobiformes > Hemiscylliidae > Chiloscyllium > Chiloscyllium plagiosum. Next base: position 13,148,323 of record NW_028270186.1, read on the forward strand.
TGTTTTAAGGGAATGGGTATGGATCTTGAGTTTCACCATTCTATTGACCATTATATTAAAGTCCATAACATTCATAATTCAATAGGGATTCCAATTCATATGGAACTGCACCCAGTTGGGCTTTCCGGGATTTGGGAAAACTTGGCAGTAAATTACAGATGTAGTATTCCTTTTAAAGCACTGCTTGTGAGGCCAGAACAAGGAAGAATAGACTTGCCTCTCATTATGATTGGCTCTGCACCCTGCATTCCCTCCCAACCTCTGGCCCACCATCCCTCCTGGTTTCCCCCCTGAATGCCAACTGAGCCTCCTCAGTACCTTTCATAGGCCCTTGCCTTTGCTTTCTGGCCTGGAAGATGATCACTTTACTCAGCTGTGAGAATACAAGAAAGATGATGAAGGATCACTCCATACAATTACCTGAGATTACCATCCTACCCGTAACTCCCTACCACATGCTCCCTAGCTTCCAGCTTCCACTGTCCCACCAGGTTTTTGATGGGGTGTGCAGCTCAGAAAGGCATTGGTGAGGTTCTGGGACTAAAATAGCTCATTTCTGTCAGCAACGCGAGCTGTCAGTTGAACCCTGAGGCCAAACTTTCTCATGGAATTCATAAAGCATGAGATTAAATAATGCCAAGCACTATTGGGCAAATCTTTGTGGAAACCCATGACAAATATCAGGAGAGGGAAGTCTTCAGAAATGAGATAACAAGAATCCAGAGAAAGTATATTCCTGTCAGGGTGAAAGGGAAGGCTGGTAGGTATAGGAAATGCTGGATGACTAAAGAAATTGAGAGTTTGGTTAAGAAAAAGAAGGAAGCATATGTCAGGTATAGACAGAATAGATCGAGTGAATCCTTAGAAGAGTATAAAGGAAGTAGGAGTATACTTAAGAGGGAAATCAGGAGGGCAAAAAGGGGACATGAGATAGCTTTGGCAAATAGAATTAAGGAGAATCCAAAGGGCTTTTACGAATATATTAAAGACAACAGGGTAACTAGGGAGAGAATATGGCCCCTCGAAGATCAGCAAGGCGGCCTTTGTGTGGAGCCACGGAAAATGGAGGAGATACTAAATGAATATTTTGCATCAGTATTTACTGTGGAAAAGGATATGGAAGATATAAACTGTAGGGAAATAGATGGTGACATCTTGCAAAATGTCCAGATTACAGAGGAGAAAATGCTGGATGTCTTGAAACGGTTAAAGGTGGATAAACCCCCAGGACCTCACCAGGTGTACCCGAGAACTCTGTGGGAAGCTAGAGAAGTGATTGCTGGGCCTCTTGCTGAGATATTTGTATCATCGATAGTCACAGGTGAGGTGCCGGAAGACTGAAGGTTGGCAAACGTGGTGCCACTGTTTAAGAAGGGCGGTAAAGACAAGCCAGGGAACTACAGACCGGTGAGCCTGACCTCAGTGGTGGACGAGTTGTTGGAGGGAATCCTGAGGGACAGGATGTACATGTATTTGGAACGGCAAGGACTGATTAGGGATAGTCAACATGGCTTTGTGCATGGGAAATCATGTCTCACAAACTTGATTGAGTTTTTTGAAGAGGTAACAAAGAGGATTGATGAGGGCAGAGTGGTAGATGTGATCTATATGGACTTCAGTGAGGCATTCGACAAGGTTCCCCATAGGAGACTGATGAGCCAAGTTAGATCTCACGGAATACAGGGAGAATTAGCCATTTGGATACAGAACTGGCTCAAAGGTAGAAGACACAGGCTGGTGGTGGAGGGTTGTTTTTCAGATTGGAGTGCCACAAGGATCGGTGCTGGGTCCTCTACTTTTTGTCATTTACATAAATGATTTTGATGCGAGCATAAGAGGTACAGTAGTAAGTTTGCAGATTACACCAAAATTGGAGGTGTAGTGGACAGAGAAGAGGGTTACCTCAGATTACAACAGGATCTGGACCAGATGGGCCAATGGGCTGAGAAGTGGCAGATGGAGTTTAATTCGGATAAATGTGAGGTGCTGCATTTTGGGAAAGCAAATCTTAGCAGGACTTATACACTTAATGGTAAGGTCCTAGAGAGTGTTGCTGAACAAAGAGACCTTGGAGTGCAGGTTCATAGCTCCTTGAAAGTGGAGTAGCAGGAGGTATGCTTTCCTCTATTGGTCAGAATACTGAGTACAGGAGTTGGGAGGTCATGTTGTGGCTGTACAGGACATTGGTGAGGCCATTGTTGGAATATTACGTGCAGTTCTGGTCTCCTTCCTATAGGAAAGATGTTGTGAAACTTGAAAGGTTTCAGAAAAGACTTACAACGATGTTGCCAGGGTTGGAGGATTTGAGCTACAGGGAGAGGCTGAACAGGCTGGGGCTGTTTTCCCTGGAACGTCGGAGGCTGAGAGGTGACCTTATAGAGGTTTACAAAATTATGAGGGGCATGGATAGGATAAATAGGCAAAGTCTTTTCCCTGAGGTCGGGGAGTCCAGAACTAGGGGGCATAGGTTTAGGGTGAGAGGGGAAAGATATAAAAGTGACCTAAGGGGCAACTTTTTCATGCAGAGGGTGGTGCATGTATGGAATGAGCTCCCAAAGGATGTGGTGGAGGCTGGTATAATTGCAACATTTAAGAGGCATTTGGATGGGTATATGAATAGGAAGGGTTTGGAGGGATATGGGCCGGGTGCTGGCAGGTGGGACTAGATTGGGTTGGGATATCTGGTCGGCATGGACAGGTTGGACCGAAGGGTCTGTTTCCATCTCTATGACTCTATGACTCCAAGTGTTCGAAAGAATGTAGTAAAATGGGAACCATTTCATCTTGCTTTTGACTTCCAGAACTGCAGCAGATTTTAAGTATTCACCCCATGTTTTACAGAATTGCAATTAGTGTTTGGCTAAAATCCCAGCAAAACTGTTGGAGAGGGATTTAAAAAAGGGGTCTGAATCCTGTGTTCAGCAGCACAAATCAATTTTTATTGGGAGCTCCTTTACCACATGTGTGGGAGAGGCCAGAGACCACTGGGAATCTGGCTTTTACTTGGGGCCCACTTGCTCTCAACCATTGCTCAGATCAAAGGTCAGTGACACTCTCCCTTTCCAATTAAACAAATGATATTTCTACATACTGCCTTACAATGGTTACATGCACCATTGACATCAGTGCCGGCCACATCTTCTCTGGCCTTCACATTCAATCCTGTGAATAGCCGATCAATGATGGACACTTCTTGGTCCGCTTATGTCCACTCATCATCTCGTGATGTTTGCCAGATCCCCTATCACCTGTCCTTGGGTTCTTATGATTATTGACCACATTCCAACAGCAAGTGTTGTGTCTCTTCCTAGACATTTGCCAGGCGCATCAATTACTTGCTGATGACTAATAACTTTTCAAATTTAGTCATGCAAGTCATATCCCTTGCTGATCTTAGTACAGAAGATTAAAAAGGATGTTCATTTTCTAATATTTGTAATATCAGCTCCACATAAAGTTATATATAGTTAAATCTAATACCATGATACTGTGACAAAGTGAGGACTGCAGATGCTGGAGATCAGAGCTTAAAAATGTGTTGCTGGAAAAGCACAGCAGGTCAGGCTGAAGAAGGGCTTATGCCTGAAATGTCGATTCTCCTGCTCCTTTGATGCTGCCTGACCTGCTGCGCTTTTCCAGCAACACATTTTTAAGCTCTGATCTCCAGCATCTGCAGTCCTCACTTTCTCCTAATGATTTTAGGAACAGCTTCCCTCTTATCTGACTCGTAAAGTAGTAGTTGTTTATTCTATTGGTTTTAGTGACCCTGTTTCAAAATTGGTTCAGCCCCCCCTTACTACATTATTCGTCTCTTGGTACTCATATGAAATTATCTTGTTTATACCTTCTTGTTGTTCTAATCTTCAAGCTGACAGAGAAAACATTTCTTCAAGGGTATTTATTGAAACCAGTCTCTGCATCCAAGGCTAACTGCCTTGGGAAATTTAATTCCCCAATATCTAATATTCTATTCTTATTTGACTATGTGTCTGCTCTAATATGTGATTATCATTATTGAAAAGCCTTGTCTCAGGTAGGTTAAGCTTTCCCTTTCTGTTTCGTACAAAAATCAGAAATCTCAAATCAGATGGTTTTCACCTGAGCTGCCTTATCAGAGTCTTACTGTTTGCATTCTGGCCCCATCTCACGAAGACTCAGAGGCATTTTGATGTCTGCATGTGAAGACCATGATTTGAGCTATATGAAATGCTACCTCAGTTAAAATTTCTCTCGATTGTGTCAGTTAAAAAGAAAACCCCTCATAGACATTTTGTCATCTTCAGCCATGGGCAACTACATCAAACATGAGCAACCCAGCTTCATTGAAACACTTCAGAAATGTGAGACTTGAATCAGGAAAAAGAATACAATACTTCCAGCTGAATCTTTCCTGTTAAATCAATGTCTCTCCACCTTTCCACCTTCTCCTCCATTCAACTCAATGCAGTCTCACCAAGTTGGGGTGAATTGGACACCATTCTCCCTATCCTGCTCTCACCATGCCAGCTCAAATCACTAGTTCAACTCCAGCTAAGAAGGAAACCTGCATGCTGCATGTGGCTAAGTATGACCCTGGGCTGTTGGGAGAGCCTTCAGTATGGATTGTATAGGAACTACTAATGTGGAGGTAAAATGGGAAGTGGGTGCTTTTAATATAACTGGTCCGCTAGGATGTTACGAATGACAAATCAGGACAGGACCAGCAAGTTTCTCAATGGGAATTATATTGTAGACAGATGGGCAAGAACCTGTCACTTGCCAAGGCTCGGAAGCTTTTATCTACTGTTATAAATGTTTATCTACACAGGGCAGTCTCAAATAAAGAGCATGGAAGCCACAAAGTAAATTAAAGACATAAAGGATTAGAAAGTGCAAAAAGTTTTCCTCATGTAAGGAACATCATTTGTTTCAGTCTGACAGGAAATCTGAGGATCAGACTGTGCAGTGGAGAAACAGATGCCATCGTTGGGTCATTCCATTCATGGATGACTTTGTGGTGGTCCAGTCAACATTCAATGAGGCTTAAAAAACTGGCTTAAAACGAGCCTAAATGTACAGCACATTTTCCACTCTGGACTCAAATTACAAATGCTAGATGTTCAAGACCAGGGGCTCACATCTTATGACAGCATACAGGGCTGTATCCCATGATATCAGGAAGAGATGGGCCATGACCCATGAATTCAGCAACAACATTTTATGATATAGACTGATACAGTCATGTACAAAAACAGTTATATCATCATGTGCATATTGTGCCCACGTTAAAATATATGGTATCCTGTCCATGCATGTGCATCTTGTGTCCACCTGTAAATGGTGTACATTTGTCTAATAGCTGGACAACTCCCCATGGTCATTTAAAACAAAATTGTTTTAAAACAAGGTTGCATCAAGGTTGTCAATGTAGACACATAATGATAGAAAATGCAATGAAATTCCCCAAAATAAATAAGTAAGGACCTTTTTTTAAAGCAGCATAAAAGCAAAATCATTCTTTAAAATATTTTGCGAACCTGTATCAGAACAAATAGATGTTTCCCCAAACAGATAAAGTTAGACCCAGTCTGTTCAGTTCTGCCCAGTCAAGAATATTACAGTTGATACATTGGCCCTGAGTGAAAGACATTAGCCTTTACCACTGAAGGTGAGCAAGGTTGACTTACTTATCACAGTTTTTTTGATTTTTAATCAACTTGTTCAGATGTGTTATAACGCACCTCTACATTAGGTAGGACTTGAAGCTAGGACCTTCTGGCTCAGATGTAGGAGCACTACCACTCAATCACCAGAGACTCTGTCTGGTAGGTTGCCAACATACTCAACTGCATGACTATTGGTGATTAATGGAATAAGATGCCTGAGATATTACAATGTGAAGATTCAATTACAGTCCATTTAAATGTGAAATTGACAAACCAGGCTGAGGGAACACTGGAAAGAAATCTTTCTGGTTCTTTGTCTTGACTTAAGAATGGATGTTTGTTTTAAATGAGCTAATTCTTACCTAAAAGTGCACACATAGGAATGTTTGTGCACAAAGAGCTTTTGAGGAAGGTGGTAGAAGAAACAGGGAAGGGTCTGGCTCAGTCCCAGACTCAGATTTCTCTTGTTGTCTTGTACGAATCGCTCAAGTTCACACTCACATGCACACACACACAAAACCAAATAAATGCACTCTCACAGTCACTGTCACATATTCATTCTCATGTATACCTATACTCACTAGTTTTCCACTTCATGCAATTCATCTCGCACATTCTGCTGGTGGTGTAGGGAGGAAGCATTCAAGGTTGTGGAGAGCTTGATGAACAAGCTTTGCCCTGGATGGTGTGTGACGCTGGAACTGCACCCATTCAGGTAAGTACGTGGAGAGTATTCCAACACACTCCTAACTTCTGCCTTAGTTTGAGGGAAGGTTTTTGGAAGACAAGAGATGAATTACTCAATGCTAGTCTCTGACCTGCTCTTATAGCCTCAGTATTGATTTTAAAAAATCTAGTTTAGATTGTGGTCAATGGTAGACCTCAGGTCATTGTTAGTGGGAGATTCACTGATAGTAGTACCATTGAATATCAAGGAGCAATGAGTAACCTCTCTCTTTTTGGAGATGGTCATTGCCTGGAACTTTCCTACTTTGATAATGAGCTGCCACTTATCAGCCCAAGCCTTAATGTTCTCCAGGCCTTACTGCATGCAAACACAGATTGCTGCAGTAACTTGAGTGGTCATGAGTGGTGCTGGACATTGTGCAATCATTAGCCAATATTCCCGTTCCTGAACTTTTGATGAAGCAATGCTAAAGTAACTGAGGATAATTGGGCCATGGACTCAGTCCTCAGGAATTCATGTAGTGATAGATGACTGATCTGCAACAACCAGAACAATTTTCCTTAGAGCTAGATATTACTTCTACCACCATTGCCCGCCTCCACTGAAGGTGACTCCCAAATAAACTCTGAAAGTATATGATGGAGGAGCCCATTGTTCATTTTGTTTTCCTTCCTTCTGTCTTTGATTGGAAATAATCATTCAAATGCAGCCTTGATGTCAAGGGTGATCACTCACACCTCACATCATGAACTTGGATCTTTTGTCCTTGTCCAAGATTTTAGTCAGGTCAGGTGTGGCGTTACCTTTGTAGAACCCAAGCTGAGTGTCAGCGAGCAAGTCATTGTTATGTAAACGTTGCTTAATCACTTGTCAAATCCACCATCCTTCACAAAAACATTTGAAGATCTGGACAATTCTGTCACCATTTGCCAACAATTCAACTGCAGCAGAACGTGGTTACATACTCCAGCCAAGATGATAAGAAACAATTCAAGACCTGGTGGTTTCCAGTATAGCAATAATAACACTCTAGTGCGTTTGCTAATTTGACGTGACAAATTTGTTGAATAAGCAGTTTCATTCACAGCAGGAAATTACACAGTACACTTTTATATTTTTAAAGGCTTTTGCAAGTGTTTATCTACCTGCAAACTAGTAACGTTAAGAACACTCAGGGAATTAAGGAATCAGGTTGTTTTAATAGTTGAAACTGCCGAGAAAAGCTTCAACACGTAGAATCAGCCTTTGAAATCATCACAAAGAATGTATTGAATTGAAATATTCAGGTTGTGTACAATTGTGTAAAACAGCAGAGTAATATCGTGAAATCCTTCTGGGTATGGTTTTGTATGATGATTTTTCATATTTTAAACAATGCAAAAGGTTGAATTTTTTTCTTTAACCATGACTTAATGCATAGCATACTTGCTTTTGTATCAGAGATTGTGGATCAACCCTCCCACTCCAGAGACTTGAGCACAAAATCTTGGCTGACACTCCAGTACTGAGGTAGTGCTGCACTGTTTGAGTTGCCCTGTACTACAGCTCTCAGAACACCATGGATATCACTCTGTGGAATTCACTATACCAGCAATAATGAGGAAATAATTGCACATGAACAGAGCACAGAATTTTATTCCATCTTTCTTTTTTTGCTTCTGTTGGAAATGATAGATTGGAGATTCTAGGCATTTGATACATCCCTTGAATCAGAGAACCCTGCCTGTTGCTTTCAGCTACTTCTATTGAAAACAAAAGAACAAAAGATTTGCATTCACATAGCACCTTGCACAACCTCAGGGTATCCAAAGCATTTCTCAGCCAACTAACCTCCATGTACAGCGCATCATCCGCCGCCATTTCCGCCACCCCACTAACCTCCATGTACAGCGCATCATCCGCCGCCATTTCCGCCACCTCCAAACGGACCCCACCACCAAGGATATATTTCCCTCCCCTCCCCTATCAGCATTCCGTAAAGACCACTCCCTCCATGACTCCCTCGTCAGATCCACACCCCCCACCAACCCAACCTCCACTCCCGGCACCTTCCCCTGCAACCGCAGGAGGTGCAAGACTTGCGCCCACACCTCCCCCCTCACCTCCCTCCAAGGCCCCAAAGGAAACTTCCATATCCGCCACAGATTCACCTGTACCTCCACACATATCATCTATTGCATCCTTTGCACCCGATGTGGCCTCCTCTATATTGGGGAGACGGGCCGCCTACTTGCGGAGCGTTTCAGGGAACACCTCTGGGACACCCGGACCAACCAACCCAACCACCCTGTAGCTCAACATTTCAATGCCCCCTCCCACTCCACCAAGGATATGCAGGTCTTTGGACTCCTCCATCGTCAGACCACAGCGAAACGACGGTTGGAGGAAGAACGCCTCATCTTCCGGCTAGGAACCCTCCAACCACAAGGGATGAACTCGGATTTCACCAGTTTCCTCATTTCCCCTCCCCCCAGCCTGTCTCAGTCAAATCCATCAAATTCAGCACCGCCTTCCTAACCTGCAATCTTCTTCCCGACCTCTCCACCCCCACCCCAGTCTGACCTATCACCCTCACCTTGACCTCTTTCCACCTATCACATTTCCGACGCCCCTCCCCCAAGTCCCTCCTCCCTATCTTTTATCTTAGCCTGCTGGACCAACTTTCCTCATTCCTGAAGAAGGGCTAATGCCCGAAACGTCGATTCTCCTGTTCCCTAGATGCTGCCTGACCTGCTGCGCTTTTCCAGCAACACATTTCCATCTCTGATCTCCAGCATCTGCAGACCTCACTTTCTCCTCAAAGATTTCTCAGCCAAAGAAGAACTTTAGTATCCAACAGGTGTTGTTATCCATGATTTACAATAATAGCCAGGTTGTGCAATGAAGGTACCACAGATAGTAATGTGATACTTACTAGATCATCTATTTTTGTGATGTTAATCAAGAGACAGATACTGGTTAGAACACTGGAGATAACTTGCCTACTCTTCTATGAAATTGTGCCATTGGATCTTTGACATCAATTTGACAGGGCTGCTAGAGACTTGTTATGAAGTCTCACCCAAAAGACATCATCTCCTGACAATTTAGAGCAGTGGGCTAAATAAAACATGGGGCGGGATGGTTGTAGTGGCAGGTGAATTCCTGTTCTTGTCAGCAAAAACTGAAGAAGTTTTTTCAAAGTAGATTGCATAATATCTCTAAAAATAGCACTATGTAAATACCCCCTGTTGTGCTTGCTCCTTCTGCACTGTCACAAAGCTGATGCACGCATTAAAATATTGCACTTTGAATACATTGGAATTGAAACACATTTCAATTGTCAGCAATTTGAGTCAAGAGAACACATGTATTTATGTAGTTGCTTACCACATCGTCAGAGCATTCCAAAATGCTTCATCATGATGAGACAAATAGAATTACTAGGGAAATGAAGCAGCTCATAGACAACTGCCAGGTCTGTCCTGCTCAGTGTTGATCAAGGCTTCTATTTTCCATGGCCTGTAAAGATCGGTGCATCAGAGAATCTGACATGATTTTCATCTTGCAGGGGAAGGACTTTTGTCAAAGCATTTTTTTCTTCCATTCTTTTTTGGATTGTTCACACTTGATGGACCTCCCCCTGCCCCAATTCCCTGTGGCTATGAATCTTGTCTCTCTGAAGCTTCTGCAAAGACTGCAAATAGACAAAGGTACTAAAGGACCGATGTGCTGTGCAAGTCGTAACACCAACAGCACAACAATCATCAGCATTTATTGGAGCCTTCAATTTAGGAAAAACATTCCAGGGCACTTCACATGAATACCATCAAACTCGAAAGAAAGAATGGATTGTACTTTACTCTGGGTCTTCAACTGTGCAATCCTTGGGGATGGTGTGGTGGTTAGTGGGCCTCAGTATGTCTCAGTTTGCCTCTGCTAAATCTGTGTTCTCAGCAACAAGGCATGGGGTGGGGGGGTGGGTTCGGGGAGTGGGGTGGGTCAGACATGTCTTCTGACCTTTAACCTTTTGTTTCACTGCTCACCATAATTGCAGAATACTGCCCTCTTGGCAAAAGACAATTAAACAATTTGTCACTTCAATTGTCTGTCAGTCAACGCTGACCCTATTCAGTAAGTCTGCACATGTTTTTTTTAGTCTGCTTGTCTAGCCACATTAGCAGAGAAAATGGCACCTTTGTTATCCCTTTCATAGCAAAAATGCACCAAGCCTTCCTATTCAGCTGCCTGTTGCACTAATTGAGGAGTCTGTAACTAGACTGCAGAATAGATTGTCTGATGATTGTTGTAAGTAGTAGTCACATGACAACATGAAAAATAATGACAATATCTTCTACTTTCTTTCTGTATACTCAAATTCCCATCAGTGTGACCTTTTTGATACTTAAATGTTCAAACATGGAAGATTGAAATAGACAAGTACAGTGCTGAGTGAGATCACAACTCCCTTCAAGCAAGCTGCATTGAATCATAGAGCACAGAGGGAGCCCTTTGGCCTATGACGCTTCTATTCTTTAAAAGAGCTGTCCCATTAGTTCCCACTTCCCTCTTTGTCCTGCAAAGATTTTCTTCCTTTTCAATACTTTATCAAATTCCCTTTTGTAAGTTAGTATTGAATCTGCTTCTACAAGCCTTTCAGGCAGTGTAGTAACAACTTGTTACATTTCAAAAATAGATTCTTCTCACCTATTTATTTTGCTAATAATCATAAACCTATGGTCAGCAGGTTATTGATCCTGCAGCTAGTGGAAACGTATTTAACCTAAAAATTCCTCAGAAGTTTGAATGCAGCTGCTAGACCTTATGACCCTTTAGTTTTATTTTTATTTTCAGCTCCTCACTTGCCTGTGTCCCCACAGGTCCTGACACCAACTCGGCGACTGTGGCCCCATCCTTCAGACTCTGATATCTGAAGTAGGTTGCTATTGCTCATGTGAGCACACAAGAGTGTTGACAAGGTCCTCAACCAAGGAGCCTGTTACAGTGAAGCAAAACCATATTATGACCCAATATCCATCCACACACTTACTGATTTGTAAGGAAGAAATCACTAACAGGAGAAATTTTCAGGATTTGACCCTTTCCCAGGTGCACAAATCCTTCAAATAGAGAATAAACCCATTGTTTATAGGGCTGTTCCAGAACCTGGGTCGTGTCCCTACCTCCACCCAGGGAATCTGGGTTCCAATGCAAACTAACACAGAGGAGTGTCATAACATGTTTAAACAGATTGTTTCGAAAATAGTTTTAAAGATTTATTTAACATTGTGAAGGGTACTTGTGATGCAGTGTTAGTGTCCCAACCTGAGAGCCAGGAGGCCTGGATTCAGATGCCACCTACTTCAGATTGTTATTATTCCTCTGTCAGCTTGAATCTGTTTGGAACACTCTTTCTACCAAGTGGCCAACACATTGAGTCTGCTCATGAAGATGGGTGAGAAGTAGTGGGAATCATGTCTCATTTTCCTTTTCTGTACTGCACAGAAGATAGCAGAGCCGGAAGAGTATGTGATAAGGCAGTCATATATAAATGCATTGAGATGATGTTGAATAGGTCTCAAAATGCATTTTGCCTTGGATTACTCTGTATAATATGCTGTTCATGTTTTTGTTGAAATGTATCACTTTCTTATCACTTTGTATTTTCAATTTACCATTTTTGTGTCTTTATTAATAAAGGCATGGAGGACAAAAAGATAAAAGTCATTCATTATAAATGACTGGTTAGGTCCCAACTGGCATCGTGTCTCCAAATCTGTGTCTTAAATTCTTGGGAAAATGTCAAGGTCTTGCGGAGGATGGTTACCAATAAGTAAATATCTATTGTCCCTTACATCTAATTCATTCTCTTTCATTTGCAGACTCATGCCTCAGGTACTGCTCTCAAGGTCATTTTAAAAATAAAATTGACATCACAGACACTTTCTCTACCTGTTCTTTCTGCCTCTTGTCTCCCCCTTGCCTCCCTTCTGGGATTTTTCAGTCAGGGTGCAGTCTCATTGGCAATGAATACTTTTCACTAACCCGCACCCCCTCTTAACATTTGCAAACTGTTTTGACTGCAGAATGCTTCATGGACAAGTCTTAGATCTGACATCCATGCGCAAACTTGCAGTAAAGCTTATTGCTGGCTCCCCTCAGGGTCAGTGTGCCTGAATTGCTATTCCAGCTGAGGTCAGGACAAAGTCAGGCACATTCATGTGACTCAGCATCTTCATTTTAATCGTGGCATGGAACACTTGTCTATGATCTATTCATATTGGGGTATAGCAACAGCTTTTATAGCCAGTTTCAGGGGAAGTTTTATGTGCAGGAGTTTGTATTTTATTTTACCTATATGGGTATATGGGAAGCTAATAGCTCTCTATTTCAGCCACCAAAAAGGAGAGAATTGTTTTGTTTGGCTTGTTTACTGTCATTCCACTGTTCTGCAGATTCAGAGAATATAAGCTCAGGTCACATCTGTTGTACAATCCCATCTTTCTCTGCAGGATCACAAATAATACCTTGAGTGGGGTTTTCATACCCACCTACCTTATTGATTACAACGACCCATGTTAATGCAATTGGTTTCAACAGCTTTCTCAAAGTAGGAATCCCTTGTTCCCTTCAACTAATGCTCAGTTGGCAATTTTGCTCTTTGATTTTCTTTCTAAATATGTGTTCTGCTGAAGTAATTGATTCAATTATGCAGATGCTTTTAGTCTGTTGCCCCTGAGGTCTCCACTTGAGCTCACAAGGAGGAAGGACAACCTGACCTCACTCAGATACTCCAGTGTGTCAAACTAAATGCGATTGTCAACCAGCAGTTCAATCACGATGTACATTGCAGTCAAGTTTTGATCCTGTCATCAGCCAAAGTCCACAGTCTTAAATTCCCTGAGAGAAATGGGAACACCTTCTTTGATTTTGCTATCTCTTCATCAATGTTGTTAAGCCCAATGCTTATTTCCCCCTTTGCTGTCCATATTGGCACCTGTTGTTAAATTCAAATGTAACATTTTGTTACACAGTACCACACCGTGCAGACAATTTACACATGAAACAGTCAAAGGAAGGACTTCCGATTGTTCACCACATCCTCTCTCCTCCAGTAATTTCCTTGCTTATTTTTCAAATTAGGACACACATGCGATATTCATTAAACTGTCACTCAGCTAATAACAACAATTATACTTGAACTGAGTTTACTGACAGCTATCTCTTGTGCAAATTTGTTTTGATACCCTTTCAGATTTTAGGAGTAACCCCTTTAACCACAGAACCATTAAAGAGATCTTTTTTGTCTTGAGGTGCAGTGCTGAGTGAGGTTGTTTATGCAATTTGAGTGTCATAATCTTTAAATCTTTAAAGCTTTGGACTTGGCTACAGGACTCTTTCGACTTTGATGTGGGAGGGGAAAGGTTTCTCCGTGAACAAATTGGCACATAGTTTCACGGCTGAAGTGCCAAAAGCACATTGAGAAAAAATACCAAATAAATTGATGAGATAATGATAATTGTCACTATCAGCATTAAGTCAAGAACAATAATTGCAGACATCTGTTTCTTCCAAAGTTGAATCCAATGACTACATCATTAAACCATTGACCGATTCCATCATGTGCTACTTGATTGGTGGTTTGTTATTTTAGCAAAAATTGCACAATAAAAGTAGTTCAAGAGCAGTTTGATCAGTGCTCAAGAGGATATGATTCCAAATGCCTCCTCTGCTTCATTCACATCGTAATCAGATTAGTCCATTGAAGAACACAAAAAGAACCTTGAACCGAACGCTTGAGGATATTGTAACTAAATGAAAAGTCTCACTTAGTACTTGTTGTGAAATGCTCTTGAATTTTGATAGCTGAAAATATTCATGTCCATTTTACCCAGTTTTCACATCATTTTACCTTCTTTAGCTTTAGCTAAGCTTTTGCTGAAGCCTGTGCCTTCAGGTAGGGACAATATCTGGAGTATAGATAATTCCTCATGAAAGACAGAAAACAAGGAACAGAATGTTGACATTGGGCTCCTCCATCTTAGACTTTTGCAATTGATTTTGGAGCTCCCTTAAACAGAGGCCTGGCAAAATTGATTGCAGCCATACCTCATTTGAAAGCAGATGACTGTGATTGTTGCAGGCCAAACATCTCTCTAGGACACCACATAAGGAATTTCACGTGGTGGATATTTTCCTCATCAACCTGTTCAGATTTGTTACGATACACGTCTGGAGCAGATGAGACCTTGCCATTGTGGCCTCAAATGTCTCAAACCTTCCACTGCATAGAGTTCTAAGCACAACCATTTCAACTGTTTTGTCTGTGGTAAAGTCAGAATTGGAGATATTTAATGGTGATTGCACAGTGTGGAGTGCCATTTGTGATTCCTATGATATAGAAGCAGTTGATGTCCATCTTCAGAAAGACTTGGACATTGAGGTTTGGATTCACAAGTAGCAAGTAACATTTGTGCCACCTAAAGGTTGGGCAGTAAACATATGCAACAGGAAACAAATCTAACCATTGACATTCAACAGCACTGTCATTGCTGAATCACCCACCTTCAATATTCTGGGGGGTTACTGCTGACCAGAAGCTCAGCTGGTGAAGCATGTTGGTTGCATGTCCAACTCCAAACTCCTGAAACAAGTTTCTTACTCAGAACTGGATTGTGACAGGAGTCTCCCAAGGAGAGCAGCAGAACTGTTTTAAGGATGTTCTCAAGTTATCCCTGAGAGAGCAAATATCCCCACCAGCTGTGGAGAGTGCCTGGCCTGTGACCAGACAAATTTCGAGAGGTTCAGTCAGGAAGGTGAGAGCTTTGGTTAGGAAAATGCTGAAGCAAAGCTTATGGCTTTGGAGAGATTGCATAAATATCCATATCAGTCATCTATCTCACCTACTTTGGAAAGGTGTATTCTATCTCAAGTAGCAAGTTGGAGAGGTACGTTTTCATTTCAAGTAACTGTTAGATCATGGGGTTCCAATGCAGGCAGTCAAACTACAGTCCCTTATGATCTGGATTTTCTCAGACACAGTATCTTAAACACAGCAGTTGTCTGTAAGAATTGTGGTGTTCACTGAATACATCTGGCTCAAACGAATGTAAATCTTGCAACTCTGTTAATAAAACAAGTTTAAGTCATCATGAATTGAACAGGCAATTGTTGTGCAAAAGCTTTGTTTGGTTTGGAGCGTTTTCTGTCCCCGCATGAGTTAATTCACTGTGACATGGGATTTTCAGAACACTCAGTAGTGGTGAAGAGTTGCAGAAAGCTTGCCAGTAAAGTATGAGGTGCAACAATGTCACAGACTTACTTAAGACAGCTTGTATAATAGTATACCTCGCTCTTAACTAAAATTCATCTGCCAATTTATTCAGTACTATTCTTCTTTATTCTTCTTTGAGGAAAAGAGAACTTCTGCAAAAAGAGATCTCTACTGCTTAAAAGAAAACAAACAGGAGTGTTTTTCAGTGGTAGTAGACAGAAGACAAGTTTTCCAAGGGCCAATTGCATTGCATCACTTGAGCATTCACATGTTAACAAAGCCTAAGCTGGCCAAAATCTGGGAAATACAATACCAGGATGCAAAAACCAAAACATATGAAATTATTGGAAGAGTGCAACCAAGAATCTGGAAGTAATGTTTGTGGTATTTGTGGATAGAAGGATGTTGCTGCCATTCATCTTCCCTTGACTGAATCTCAGGGCTGATTTGGCTTAGAGTCTGACTGGAACAGCCATAAGTGAGTCTGAACAAAAAAAAAGCTCTGTCTTAACAAGATGTAATTCATTGCCTGATAGCAATTCGTACAAATGACCTTAACTCGTTAGTCTTTTTTGTTAAGACTACCAGGAGATACATCTGTCCCCTTGTCTTTCAAAGCAGCTCTTTCAAAGTCTCCACCCAAGACTGCGTGCAGTTATCTGATTAGGTGGAATTTAATGCAATTTCCAACATTAACCAACATTAAAAACAAATTCAGTTCAATTAAACAAAGAACAAGTTAGACCAAACAGTAGTGTTCCTGACACAAAGTTGAAAGAACAGACAGCTACAGATAGCACAGCAACTCTACCAAAGAGCGAGCTGTACCAGGACGTAAGCGACAATACTCCTTTCTCCTGACTTTAATCCAAGTCAAGCCTGCATTCCTGCCAGGTCTCAGTTGTAGGAGATTTACGGCTGGTATTTGAGGGGGAGCAAAAGTATTCGCATACCAAGAATTCAAAATTCACTGCAATCAGCAGAGAAACTACATTGTGTCTCAAAACTAATCAGTCTGCTTTCACTTCCCCAGGCAGACTAGTTTACGCTTTCGTGGAAGTAAACATCCCAAATTCAGCATCCTTCAAAATTGTTCATCGTAAAACCAAATTGCTACTCGAGGCTGCAAGCAATAAATCAATGCCATGAAACCAGTTTGTATGGTCATCTTTGTTAACCTTTTACCGTATCCCTGTCAGTCCATTCATGGGCATTTTCACTCAGCCTCAAAAAAGATTGATTGGGGCTTCTGGATCTGTTGATTGATGACACAACTTTCGATGTCAGAATGAGAGACGTTAGAAGCATAAGCAACTCAGGGCAGGTAATGTCGTTAGAGTCATACAGCACGGAAACAGACTCTTCAGTCCAACTAGACCTTCCTGATCATAAACCTAAACTAAACTAGTCAATTACCTTTTCTCAGACCTGGAAAGGTTTTAGGGACAAGCACCTTTAAAGTAAGCACAGAGCCAAGGGAAAAGGGAAGTGGGGATAAAAAAAGTCAGAAAGGTCTTTTACTGGAGGGCAGCTGATGATGAAATGGTAGGTCAAGAATGGTGCAAGGAAACAAGAGGTGACAATAAGGAAATTAGGGAAACAAAATATGGATCTACAGAAGCTAACCGATTGCTTGCACATGGTGGCATCAGCGGCAACAGTGGCAAGCTGTTTTGTATCCTGTCTTTGAAGTGCTCTCAACTGATAATTGCTGCATTCACAATATTACATCTGTACCATGATATAATCTGCCAATTGTATAATGTAGTCAGTCTGACTCAGTGTAAAGCACTATGGTCTTTCAGCTAAAATGTTGTGGGTTCTTAGTGTCACTCCTGATAGCTTACCATATTATCTCACTTGATAGTTCCACTCTTGGATTGGGGCAAGGCTATAGATGACACATTAAACCAAGGCCTTCCGTTCCAGTATGTCTTTCAAAACAAAGTTCTTCTGGCTCTATTTTGAAGAAGTACAGGAGTTGTTCATGATATTCTGGCCAGTATCTATTCCTCATCATTTTAAAAGGCTTTGCCATTTGTGGGAGCTTGTGCTGACCAAAGCAACTGCCACATTATCCTTCATTGTAATAGTGACTGCGAGTCAAAAGGACATTATTAGCTGCAAATCATTGTGAGGTGTAGTGGAAGTGTGAAAGATTCTTTACAAACTACATTTCTTTCTTTTTCCACAACTAAGCCCAATGTTTTTATTACAGCAAAATTTAAATCCATGACAATATAGGATGATGATACCACCTTCTGAATAGGGACATTGTTTTTATCAGAGGTACACAACAATAAGTTTATGTGCATTTGCTGAATGTGAGACTTTAAAATGGAGTTGGAATTCCTTTGAAAACTCACATGTAAAAGTGAGAGCGGACAGCAGAGACACTCTAGTTCTGAAGTTAGAGCAAAATCATTCAAGAGTGGAGCGGGGGGAGGGTGGGGGGGCACGTAAAGCCACAAATAGTAGAAATCAAGAATTCTCCTGGTTTGGAGAGTTTTCCTTGTCTCTACCATGAATGCTGGGACAATTGGAGTTTTCAAGATCGATATTGACAGATGTTTATTGGGTGTTATGGAATGTAGAGCAAAGACAGGTAAATAGATCTGTGATTTACAGATCATTCACAATCTAATTTATCAGCAGAACATGTCCAAATGATTGTAAAGCTTCCAGTTCCTGGAGGTTACTCTCCTGAAATTGCTCACCTTAGAATGACGGAATTAACAGCTCCTTAAAATATTAACCTAACCTGGGACTACTTAAAATACCACAGATGAAGAAGCCCTTTTCTGAACTGTGGGAAACTGGACACTAGAAAAGCGCTTATCCTCACACAGCCTGAAGTCATTAACCTCCTCCCCAGCACCTTCTATAATGAATGATAATTTCAAAAACAAGCAATGTTTGGTTTGGGAAACAAGCACTGACAGACTTCAGGAATCTAAATGGATAAACAGTTTTAAAATAAACAGTGGGTCAAGCACAAACAGAAAAGCATTAATTCAGACAGTGAATAATGACTTTGAACATATGGCCATTCCCAACATCTAGCTGATGGCACCCCAAGGTTAAGAAAGCGCAACCTCAGTGGTTTGCCCCTAAGTGGTGTTCCTTCCTCTGGTAATGTGAATAAAAGATTGGCTGTTTTGTGTGATTTATCCTGATAATAAACAGGATGAGTGCTGGCACATTCCAAGTGAGAATTTGTCTTTCTTTGAGTTCAAAAAGCTCCTGGCTTTCTGTAAATAATAATTACTCCCCCCACCACTGTTTCCTCAGGTTTTAACATTTTTAGTACCTTTCCAGCCTGCTGGGTTTATTTTGTTTGCTGACCTTCTGTTCTCATTTTCATCCCGACTGCCAGCAACATCACCAATCTCCTCTTCTCCTTCTCTGAAAACTAATTGCTGTGAGTCACTTGAAAACACCATAGAAAATGGGCGGCATGGTGGCAGTGGGCAGCACAGTGAAGGGGTAAATGTAGGGGAATGGGTCTGGGTGGGTTGCGCTTTGGCGGGTCGGTGTGGAATTATTGGGCCGCAGGGCCTGTTTCAACACTGTAAGTAAGCTAAAAAAAAATCTGTGTGAATCTTGTTGTCTTGATAATTACAGGAGGGGGACCATAAATGGCAAAGCAAAGAGCAAAGCATCCCAGATTAACAGTTGCTGCCTTAAATCCCAGAGCTGTTGTAACTTAAACCAACTGGTTACCTTCGGGGTAAACTTGACACCGAGTCTTCTGATTTACAGCAGTGTGAACATCTTGCACTTGGAAACAGGAAGCAAGTAAAGAACTGTTTTCAAAGGACTCAAATGCCCAAACAGCAAATGCCAATACAATAATCAGATTTGGCCTAGATAATTCAAGTCAGCTCATTCCTCCAACTCTGTGAACTGTTGGTGGACTTGTATGGGTATATGCAGAGGACAGAGAATGCCACTGCAGGAGTTCCTCATGATCGTGTCCTCGGCCCAGTCATCTTCAATTGCTTTATCAAGGACCTCTTCTCCATCATAAGGTCAGATGTGGAGATGTTCACTGATCATTGCAGAGTGTTTGACACTATTCCTGACTTTATCTAGTACTGAAGCAATTCCTGTTCACATGCAATAAAACCCAGACAGCATTCAGGCTTGGACTGATTAGTAGCAAGTGACCTTCCATGCCAACCCATTTCATGATCAACAGATCCAAAACGTTTACAAAATTATTCTTAGAGGTCTTGAATGCTTTCCTGATTAACCTAACTTCAAAGTTGATGACAGAGTGAGACAAGCTTAGTGCCTACCAAGAGAGTTCCAGCTGACATTGAGTACAACTGAGAAGTCAAGCTGGAAGAATCAGTGGCTCCATAACTCAGGAGGTCCTAACCATAGGGGATAAAAGATGAGTAGGTTGAGAAATTGTTCTCCAAGTGAAAGTAGGAGAGGCAGTCATCACACAACAGCAGATGAAAATGGCATGACAAGAAAGTATGTAGGTCATGTATTTATAACAAAAGGACTTAGCTCTGATCCTGACAAGGTAACAGCTGTAGCACAGGTGTAACAACCAACAGATGTGAAAATGGTGCAATTATTCGTTGGATTCATGAACCAGCCAGCAGAGTTGCTGAATTTGTTATCGGTGTGTGAACATCTGCACAGGTTCATTGCTAAGGATTTGCAGCAATACTGGGACACAGAACAAGAAGCAACTTTCACTCGAATCCAAAAAGTGGCAACAACAGCTCGACATGGTCTGGAAGTCATCAACCCAAAAGAGACAATGAATCTTGCTCTGGTTAAACACACACCATGGAAGCAATACTCCCCAGGAAAGGAACATCATCCCAGGAGTGACCATATACCACACAAACTGACAACAGCAACTCACATATATGTCCTTAAAAGACCCGAATGATTAGATTAGATTACTTACAGTGTGGAAACAGGCCCTTCGACCCAGCAAGTCCACACCGACCCTCCGAAGAGCAACCCACCCAGACCCATTCACCTAACACTACGGGCAATTTACCATGGCCAATTCACCTAACCTGCACATTTTTGGACTGTGGGAGGAAACCAGAGCACCCGGAGGAAACCCATGCAGACACGGGGAGAATGTGCAAACTCCACACAGACAGTTGCCTGAGGTGGGAATTAAACCCGGGTCCCTGGCACTGTGAGGCAGCAGTGCTAACCACTGTGCCACCATGCCGCATTTATTTTTTAAATTCACACGTGGGACATGGACATCTGGCTGGCCAGTGTTGATTGCCTGTAGCTAGTCGCCTTTAAGGAGATGGTGATGTGCTACCTTCTTGAACCACCACTGTCCTTGAACTGCAGGTAGATAATGGATAAAAAGCAGACACAGAGCCTGATGAAAGAAGATTAGACTAGAATTGTCACAGTTTTATTCATGAATAATTTTTCCTTGTTGACTACATATGCTGAGTAACTTTGGTAATTTTTGATGGTAAATGATAAGGCAATGATTACTTTATGAAAAGGGGATGCTTGGAGAAATGCTCTTGTACATGGGATACTCACTGGCTGCCCATAGTCTTGTGGCCACTACCTCTCTTACAAATGGTTTCACTTTAGATTATGGCAGCCATTAAGTACGTGACATGACACACACTTTACTCAGGTTTCCTGTCTGACCATCTTCAGAGAGTCCCGATTTGATATCCTGTCAGAGCAGAAAAGCATTTCCCAAACCATTTAGTTGAATTATACAAAACAATGATTCATACTAAGTGATCTGCACCACCTTGAGTGAAATCAATCAATGGACTATTATTTAAATGGTGAAAAATAGCAGCAGACTGTTGTGCAGAGGGACCTGAGTGTCCTTGTGCACAAATCACTAAAGGTTGGTTTGCAGCTGCAGCAGGTAATGCAGAAGGCAAATGGAATGTTGTCCTTCATTCTGAGAGGAAGGTTATTTAAAAACAGGGAGATTGCTCTGCAGCTGATGAGGCTACACCTGGAGTACTCTGTACAGTTTTGGTCTCCTTACTTGATAAAGGATGTACTGGCACTGACGTGGGTGCAGAACAGGTTCACTCAGTTGATTCTGGAAATGAAGGGTTGGCTTATCAGGAGAGATTGAGTAGACTGGGACTATAGTCATTGGAATTTAGAAGACTGAGGGGGACCTTATAGTAACATATAAAATTATTAAGGGAATAGATCAAATGGAAGCAGGAAGCTTGTTTCCAATGGCAGGTGAAACCAGAACTAGTGGGAATAGCCTCAAAATAGGCGGAAGCAGATTTAGGACTGAGTTGAGGAGGATCTTTTTCACCCAGAGAGTTGTGAATCTGTAGAATTCCCAGCCCAGTGAAGCAGTTGAGGTTAGATTTTTGAATGTTTTTAAGGCAAAGATAGACAGAGTTTTGAACAGTAAAGGAATTAAGGGTTATAGTGAGAGAGCAGGTAAGTGGAGCTGAGTCCATGCACCGATCAGCCATGAACTTATTGAATGATGGAGTAGGCTCAAGAGGCCAGAAGACCTACTCCTGCTGCGAGTTCTTATATTCTTACATTCTTAATCTGAGGCCTGAAAGATTTGATGAAGGATCTCAAAAGCAGTCTCACGTTTCCCAAAGATAGAACAATGCACTATTTTCCAACAAGAGATATAGATTTACAGTAATAAAACTAATCAATAACAGAACTAATTTACAGATTCAATGCCACTTCCTGACACTGCTCACATTGAAAAAAGCTTCCTTCATCATTGAATTGAATTGAATTTATTGTCATGTGTACAGAGGCACAGTGAAAAGCTTTGTCTTGTCATGTAGGACATTGCAATTTTAACAGCTCAAAGAGATTACAGTGTAGAAGTAATCTGTCTTTAAAATGCTTTCTCAAAAGTTTTCTATCATTCAGCTTCAACTTGAAGCAGCTCAGAGGGGCAAAGAGCAACATAGATATTAAAAGGGCGACTAAGAGAGATTGTGATTTCAAACTAAAAGTCTAAGAATGTATTAATGAAGCCCAACTTCAAACTAATGCATGGCAAGTTGATAATGCTAGTTAATCACACATGATTAACACATACAAGCTATTGGACAGCACAATGAGACAATCGGCTTGAAATCTTTTGAGAAAGAGATTAGAGATGGGGAAATTGCGTCGAGGTCAGTGAGTTAGTGGAGCTGAATGGCATTTCTTCAACTTGTACCCATCTAGTGAAAACATAAATGAAGCAAAACAAACTTTATGAAGAACATTTCTTATTTGCAGTTCTTCTTTCATTTTCACTCTGCAGATGTGGGCTATTGCTGAGCACAATAAAAATGGAATTCGTAAGCATGTTTCATTGTGATAATGTAAATTTTCTAAATGAGGTTGCATCTGAACAAGAATACTTTTGCAAACATTAACTTGAGACAGTTGAGAGGACCTCTTCCTTGGTGTCCGAAGGTTTGGAGGTTGAAACTCCATTCCAAGACATTGTCACCATAATCTATGGCTGAGGGTACAATACCAATGAATTGCCAAGAGGCACCGTCAGAGATGCCATACTTCAGATAAAGTGTTTGACCAAAGCCTTCTCACATAGTTCCATTATTAATGATTCCATGACTCTGTTGCAAATGGAGTAGGTGCTTTTTTTGGTGACTTGGCTGTACAACATCTGAAAACAACACGATCCAGAACAAATTAACACTCATCCTTTATCTCATTTCTGTTTTGTTGATCTACTATGCACAAATGCCTTTTACCTGCCTTAAACTATTGACACATTTCTAAATTAATTGTGTGTGCATTATCTAAAGCATTGTATTTTCAATGAACCTATACCAATGTTTATAAACTACTTAAATCTCGTGTCAGTTTAATTGACCTCAGCCAACTGTAGAAGGAACTTTGACATGCAAAGGACATTGCTAATCCATTTAACATTGCCAATCTGTACCTTGTTATACTAAATAGTCATTCCTCTCCAAACATAAAGGCCAGGGTATAAATTGCTAAAGTATTGAACTAATTAGATCACTTTGAATTTTGGCTGCAATGGACAAGATCACTTATCAATGGATAAATAACTGTGGTCACGCAAACTCCTATCTACACAAAAAGATGGCTTTAAACCATGAGAAGAAAAAGGAACAATAGTTGATCTATAAACAAATGGAGGAAAAGATGTTTGGCTGATCACTGACATAACTCCACAGAGGCTAGTGTCACATCACCAAGTCACCCTTTATTTACATGTGGAAGTCCTTGACACTGATCTAGCTCCCTCAGAACCAGCTCTCAGAGTGGCAGGATGTCTGACCTTCATGTTTTTAATCTGTCAGCCAGGGCTCCACAATATGACCAGATTAACACCCCCAGTTAGGGAACCCAGATTGTATGGGGTCCATCTGGCTGACCTTGTTACAATCCTACAATCACCAATGAAAGACTGACTGGGCAAGCCACAGTGAGCACAGCTGAAGACTGTCTGTAAATTTTCTCTTTTTTAGTTTTACTCAATAAAGAGCATTGAGAACAAAATCAAAACCAAATTCTGATGTTAGCCTCTCATCTTGTAAGTCAAGTGCTAAAGAACCACAAAAAAAGGAGTTGAATGGATGCATGTCAGTAACATGTTAACAAGGTAATCCAGCCACACGTCAGTAACATGTAACCGGGGGATTACACAAATTCTCCACACAGAGTAAAATGCTTCAAGATGTCTATGACAATACAGGACATGATAGAATTGCAAGTCTTTCTGAATAGGTAATGAATAGGTTAAACTTCAGTGTACAATTACATTTGCAACCTACTGCACAACTGAAAGGGGTGTATTTGATTTGTTACTTTCTGAAAATCAAAACCAGACCATGTCTAAAAGATTCCTTTACCTTCATCTTGTCCCAAATGCTGATATTATTGGGAAGCAGCATGGCCAGCCATGCTTCTCGCAGCAGGGTCATTTTTTTGCATCGTGTCAGCACCCTGGGAGCTCATCAGACTCCTCTCTAATACCACGGTGAAGAAACAGTGCCCACAAATCAACCTGTCCTGAATGGCATGTTGCTTGCTGTGCGCTAATGATCCAAGTAGCAACTGAGAGTAACATGAGACTGCAATCACTCCATTCCCCAGCCAATTGAATCAAACCCTGTAACAAACATGGTTTCTGTTCCATGCATATACTAATCAGGAACAGCAACAAAAGATGATTTCTTTCCTCTTCCCAGGTCTATTGATCCTAAGGCCATTTCTCGATTCCCTACCATGGTCTGAGTTGATTTAAGATTGAAGTTCTATTGAGAGACCTCATTTATCTGTGTTATTCAAAAACACAAGGGCATCTATACAATCCTGTGGTTATAATAACACAAAAGCATAGCTTTTAGTCCTTTGTGTCCATGCCAGCTGTTTGAAGAGCTGTCCAGTAAGACCAGATACCCTATTCTATTCTTGTAGCCTTGCAGATACATTTCCAACAAATCAGTTTTCAATTCGCTGTTGAAAGCATCAATTCTCTTTACTTCCAGCACACTCATCGTGAGAGAGTTTCTGGTTATTACCACTCACTGCATACAGCAACTCATCCTTGTATTCCTCCTCCATCTCTTATCTAAAACCTTTGAATCTGTATTCCCTATATCTTGTAACATCAGTTACTGGGAAAGGTTTTTCTTTGCTGACTTAAATAAAATATGTCAAACTGGACATGATGCTTAGTAATAGCCTTGTGGGATATGGGAAAAATAGTGTTACTTCTGCAATTCCATTTACTTATACAAAGTAAATGAACTCACACCATTTGTTTTAACCAAGAGCTGAGTCAACAAGAATGGAAACTATGTGGAGAAAATACATAATTGTTTTTGTATTAGCTAAAATTGCATGCCAGAATGAAACGTGACTGCAAAACAATGGTAGATATTGCAGATGAATAGATAAGATACTATGAGGGGAGGAAGTTAAGCTAGATACGCCTGTACAAACAGTAGGTATAAACATCTGTTTCCCACTTTTACAGAAACACAGGAACAAACCCCAATTAAAAGGGTCATAAGGATCAGGGGAAGGTACAGATGGAGGGAGTAGATAATGATGAAGAAAGAATATGCCTAACAATGACCTACAGCGGGATGAGTCAAACAGCCTTGTGAGGCCAGAAATAAGCATTTTGTCACAGACAAGGCCGGATAAGGCAAGAGATAAGCATGAGTAATGGGTGCTGGTCTTAGGGAAGTAGAAGATGTAAACAGGGGAGGAGCAATGTAAAACAAAAGAAACCAAATTATATAAATGTTGTGTATTAATTGAATTTGGGGTGTGTATGTCCCTTGCCTTATAGACACTGGACATCACACCCTCTTGCAAGAGTAAAATAAAGGACACTACTGATTCAGATTTTGTCTCGGACTGCAATTATTGAAGTGTGTCAGCTTTGTTTCTCACAGCTTCTAGTTCAACACATAGCTTAAACTAAAACATTGTTTTTTGCCTGCATATCACCATTTATCAAGAGCACTTTCTTTCACAGTGTCAGTGTCTTGAAGTTATGCTATAAAATCTGACCTAATTGGAAGAAACTCCTTTCTGCATTACAACATTGAAGTAACTCTATGAGGCTAGTATCCTGTCACCAAGCCACTCTTTATTTACATGTGCATAGTACTTGACACTAGTCTGGCTTTTTCAGAGCCAGCTCTCAGAGTGAACAGGAAAGCTCCTGTTCTTTATTTTTCTCTTTTTTTTCCTTTTTTTTCTTTTTTTAAAATTTAACCCCCACACTACCACCTAAGTGCGGTAGTCCTTATTTTTTCCCTAGCACCCATGGTGTGTGTGTATACGTGTGAGACACAGTGAACGACACAAAGTGCACAAATCTTTATTCAATTTCCACCACCAGGAAGATAGGAAAACACCCGAGTGGCCAGTGACAAGCAGTGCCCTTCACATTGAAGGGCAATGCTGTGTGATCAAAACAGTGAAGGGGAGGGTAGGGACTAAATCAAAATAGAGTTGGAGGGGGAAATAATGCACTCCACTCCCCGCGGCCCCCACCTCTCCCTGAACAACTCCAGGGTGTTGGTGGACACCGCGTGCTCCTTCTCCAAGGACACCCGGGCCCTAACGTAACCGCAGAAGAGGGGCAGGCAGTCGGCCCTAATGACCCCCTCCACGGCCCGCTGCCTGGACCTGTTGATGGCCAGTTTGGCCAGGCCTAGGAGCAGACCCACGAGGAGGTCTTCAGACCTGCCCTCCCTCCTCCGTACCGGGTGTCCGAAGATCAGGAAGCTCCTGTTCTTATCTGTCATCCAGGGCTCCCTGATTGGACCAGATTAACAGCCCCAGTCTAGGAATTAGGCTTTTATGAAGTCCAACTGGTTGACCTCATTCCAAACACTACAATCATTACCTTTAATATTGTGGTGTGTGCTGAAATGGCAATGAACTTTGATATTTGTTAAGAAGAATATCACAAAATTCAGAAGGTTATTCTCTCCATTTTGAGGCTTTTCAGTGGCAGTTTTGCAACTGTAGGTTCCTTCCCCATCTTAACATGTCAACAACATGTGACTAATTAACCAATCCATCATGCTTGAGTGAACAACTAACATATGATTGGCTGGAAGCACTAACCTTAACATTTGACAAGGAGTGATTAAGGGCACCCCTTACTTTAACAACATTTTAATGGATTCAAACAGTCAGGGGCCAAGAGGGCTAGGGTGAGCAGGCCACTATTTAGGAAGTTCATTAAAAATAAATTAATTAGGCTCCTCTGAGTCATGCAACCACCAGCAAAGTGAAGCTAGTGACTTGGGGCACCCTGCCATTCTCTCTCAGCTGTGAGACTTTTTTTCTGCAAATTGTTTTAGGACAGTCCATTGCTAGTTTTAAAGTTTCTCAAGAATATTGAGTTGTAGTTATCAGCAATGATCCACTGCTCTTGAGGAATACTTTATGAACTTAATTACAAAATGCATTAAAGGTTTGTGACAATTTATTGATGTAGCTCATAATCATCACAGTTGATTTGACCTTTCTCCATTTCTTGTGCTTTTCCCTGAATGTGGGTTAATTCCCATTACATTGCAGTGAATGCACTCAAACACTTCAGAACTTTATTTCCTCATTGATGCACCAACAATAGTTGAGAAACAGTTTGCATTTATAAAGTATTCCCTCAGAAAATAGCAATGTTCTGCACATTAGTTGTCAATTGTGATTGCTCCAAAGTGAGAAAATGTGGGGGTTAGTTTGCACACAGTAGTACCCTAAGCAGCAAGGCTTCTTTTCACAATGTTGTTGAAGTGATCAATATCTCTTAGTCACTTTCCTTGTCCTATACATGAAGCTTTTCATGAGCCTTGACTCAATGACAGTACTGTCACTTTCTCAGTCATCTGCTTGTAGGTTCAAGTCTGACTGCAGGGACTTAAAGCCTATAGTCCAAGTTGAACTTCTGTGTGATACTGGTGAGATGGGTCTGTGGGCCGGGGTTTTGTATTGCACAGCTCACCAATCCCATGTGCAACCCCTTGTTTGAAAGAATAGCTAATGGTGCTGCTCTTTCCTCACAGCCTTTTAATATATTTCAAATATATGCCCAAATCCCTTTTGAAAGCAGCTACTGAATCTTCTTCTACCACTGTTTCGTAAAACAGAAACACTGTAACAATATTTGAGAAATAGAGTGGAAGGTAACTGACACGAGACTGATTTGAATGCTAGCATAGTCATTATTGAAAGATATCTCCCAGATGGTATTGATTCTCTTACAAACCCCATCTCTATTTAATCCCTTTACACTCCCAAGTGCTTGCATTACTCAAAATATTATTCTTTTGTTAAAAGTACAGATCAGGAGTCTTAAATAAGCAAACACAGGAAAATCTCTTTTAAAAAAAAGTCTTGTAAACTTTGTGACATTGCTACTCCAGATGGAATCCATAAAGGTTGTGTTCTTTGTTATGCTGCGCCAGAGTATTTACTCCTACATTGGCTTCATCCCCTCCTCTCTTGAAAGTGTCAACTCCTTGATGGGTTACAGGTCCATGTCTGTCAGGGGCTCTCCAACACTTAATCCAAGAAGCCATTGATATTGAATGAAGTTAAAAATCATGCAACACCAGGTTATAGTCCAGCAGGTTTATTTGGAAGCACTAGCTTTAAGTTGTCAACCACCTGATGAAGGAGCAGCGCTCTGAAAGATAATGCTTCCAAATAAACCTGTTGGACTATAACCTGGTGTTGCATGATTTTTAACTTTGTACACCCCAGTCCAACACTGGCACCTCCAAGTATTGAATGAAGACAGGCTTTCCAACCACCAAAGCGACAACCTTCAATACTGTCCTGCTGACAAAATCGACCCATAAGAATAGCAGTGAATCCAACACCAGCAAAGACTGGGCACAGGCCATCCCACTCATACAGTTGTATGGTTTGGGTACAAACTGATACCAATTTTAACCTCAACATGTCTGGATGTGTTAAGATGAGATTTACGCCATATAGTTTTAATGATATACAATCAGTACTTTTATTGGCAGCTAATCAGAGATGGTTATAGTTAGCGAGAGATGTCTGTAATTAGTTAAATGAGAAAAACTTCATCAATGCCTCGCTTGGAGTGTGTTTTATGCACTTCATAACTGAAGGTATAAAAATATAGTGGACTTATCCTCAGAAGGGACAGACGGTGTAGGCGAATGAATTATAATATCTTCCACTATTATAGCCGTGGAAACACTGAAGTACACCATTAATGTTGAATGCATTAGAAAAGTAAATAGACAGTAAGCTAAGATAATGGAGGAAGCATTGATTAACATTTCCACAGTGGCAATATTTTATACCTTTGTTGGAGAAATATTTTTTGTTCACATTGTTATGACTGAGCTATGAGGAGGACTCTGTCTTTCTCCAGTCCCATTATATCACAGGGCACAACATAATTTTAATTGTTTTATCCAGACTTCAATATGACTTACCATATGCTTTCTCTGCATTAGACTTAAAATAGAATGATCCATTAACTAGGCTTCCTTAACAAGCACAAAATTATTGATTAATTAAAGGAAAAGCCTTATTCAACAAAGTTGCAAAACTGGTTAACTCATGAGTGTCAAGTGAAATTATGAATGCTTGCTTTTCTAAATAACCCAGAACATGCATGCACTCAAGGAAAAAGGGCTCTATCTGCAGAAATTTACCTTGGGAAAAACAGTTTCGGTCAGTTGGGTTTAGTTCTTGAAGGAAAGCAGGATACGGTGTGGAATGTTCAGACGGCGCTCAATCTGATACGTTGATGCACATAGAGAGGCCACGCGGTACTTGCACTTGCCTCTGGGGTCTTGGCAGATGCAACTGCTCAGGAGACACAGTATCGTGAGTTTTCTGCTTGGGAAATTGTGTCTCACAAACTTGATTGCATTTTTTGAAGAAGTAACAAACAGGATTGATGAGTTAGAGCAGTGGACATGATCTATACAAACTTCAGCAAGATATTCAACAAGGTTCCTCATGATAGCATGATTAGCAATGTAGGATAACATGGAATACAGGGAGAACTAGCGATTTGATTACAGAACTGGCTCGACGGTAGTAGACAGAGGATGGTGATGGAGGGTTGCTTTTCAGACTGGAGGCCTGTGACCAGTGGTGTGCCACAAGGATCGGTGCTGGGTCCATGGCTTTTCATCATTTATATAAATAATTTGGATGTGAACATAGGAGGTATGGTTAGTAAGTTTGTAGCTGACACCAAAATTGAATGTGTAATGGACAATGAAGAAGGTTACCTCAGAGTACAATGGGATCTTGATCAGATTAGCCAATGGACCAAGGAATGGCAGGTGGAGTTTAATGTAGATAAATGTGAGGTGCTGCATTTGGAAAGGCACATCAGGGTAGGACTTACACCCTTATGGTAAGGTCCTGGGGAATGTTTCTGAACAGAGACTTTGACGTGCAAGTTCATAGTTCCTTGAAAGTGGAATCATATGGAGATAGGATAGTGAAGAAGGCATTTGGTATGTTTGCCTTTTTGGTCAGTGCTCTAAGTATAGGATTTGGGAGGTCATGTTGCAGCTGTATAGGACATTGTTTGGGCCACTATTGGACTACCGCATGCAATTCTGGTCTCTTTCTTATAGGGAGGATGTTGTGAAACTTGAAAGGTTTCAGAAAAGACTTTTTAAGGATGTTGCCGGGGTTGGAGGGAAAAGCTAACTAGACTAGGGCTATTTTCTCTGGAGCATCGGAGACTGAGGGGTGACCTGATAAATGTTTATAAAATCAAGAGGGGCATGGATTGGGTAAATAGTTAAGGTCTTTTTCCTGGGCTGGGGGAGTCAAAAACTAGAGGCTATAAGTTTAAGGTGAGAGGAGAAAGTTTGAAAAGCGACCTGAGGGGCAACGTTTTCACTGAGAGGGTGGTGCATGTATGGAATGAGCTGCCAGAGTAATTGGTGGACGCTCATAGAATTGCAACATTTAAAAGGCATCTGGATGGGTATATGAATAGGAAGAATTTAGAGGGATATGGACCAAATACTGCCAAATGAGACTTGATTTATTTAGGCTATCTCTTCAGCATGGACAAGTTGGACCAAAGGGTCTGTTTCCATGCTGTATGACTCTATGACTCTAAATCATCCTGATGCTGTTTGAGAGAGTGGTCAGGTTTCCCAAGGCACAGCAAAAGACTGGTTCGGAAACAGAAGGGAGATGAATTGTGGAGTCTTTTCCTCAACAGGCTTCTTTCCCAATTGAACATTGAACGACCTCCAAACAAAACAAAAATTCACACAAAGCAACCCTAAAACCCTGGAATTGCAGCCGTGGAAGTTTGAAACCTCAGCAAAGCAAGTGGATTTAGCTGTTAATGTGTGACAACTGCACATAAGTGCAGCATTGAGCAAAACTGCAGGGAAGTTCTTAAGCAATTCAAATCCATTCTTTCACATCTATGCTGTCCCATAATTTATCATGCTAAAATTTAACATGTGTGAGCAGACGTTCAGCTTCAGACACGGCACAGATGGAGATGGGAGAACAACATCAAGTTGATTGTCTGCCATGTACATTTGAAAATATTGCACCTGAACCTACTTCATGCAAATCAAATTGAAACTCCGTAGAATATGAATTTCTCTGATAATGGCATGAGTGAGCTTGTGAAAATTTGGCTGTCTATACTTCTTTTCAAATGGAAAAAAAAACTGACAGAATGTGCAATCTTGATTCCAGCAGGCAAGTTTTCATCTCCGTTTAATTAAGGCAACAGACATGATCCCTATCCTGTGACCATTGATTGATTTGATACTTTGGGTTTGCATTGTTTGAAGAAGGGTTTAAATGATATAATTCAGGTTGTTTGAGTCAATGAGTAGTTATGACTTGGAAGGAGCTGCCGAATCACATGGTGATATGGATTTAATATTCACTTTCAAAAGGAAATTAGATAAATATTCATTAAGTAAGTAAATAATAAACGATTCAATGAATAAATGTTGCAGGTTATAGAGAAAGCCCGAAGAGCAAGAGTACCACCAGCTGGGTGTTTCTTTGAAAGAACCAGCTCAGACTTCTGTGATCAAATGGCCTTTATTTGTGCTGTCCCCATGTACAGGCCAAGTGCAAATAATGAATGCAGCATACAAACTTTGACCAACCCACCCACATACCTCTTCAAGCCCCACAAGGTAGCAGGGGCCCATTCCAGAGAGGCAGAAAATCACATTTGGTTTCGGCCAGTTCCAAAGAAGAAGATCACTGCATAATTTGATGATTTGTTATGACAATGGATCATAACCCCAAATTACATTGGGATATGTTGACCTTTTAACTGTAATTGGTATTTTTAAAAAGAAAGACATATGAGCCAATAGATGGCTGAGAAAGTAAATTCAGTGGCAGTCTGAAATATTCTCTTAGGATTACACCAACTTCCAAGAGGAACTTTTGACTGCATATTCCAATGTCATTCAAACAATTTGATCTGTGATTTCTTGAGACTTCCAAGATAATGAGGAGCTGACTACACCTTCTCAACAAATAAACTGACTTTGGGTTTTATCCTAGACTGCAGACAAGGAATGAATTGAAAGAAAGGCAGTGATTGCTAGAAGGCGTGTTTGCAGGAATTCACAAGAAATGGGCTTGAAAGCCAATTGTAATCCCTGATCTGTGTGTGGAAGTTTTATTGTGCTAATGTGCAAGCTTGAGCTTCAAGTCACACTCTGCTGTTGCATGCTATGAATGCTGAGAATTTACACTGGAAATCCCTGGGTGTGCAGGTCATAGAGTCATAGAGATGTACAGCACAGAAACAGACCCTTCGGTCCAACCCATCCATGCCGACCAGTTATCCCAATCCAATCTAGTCCCACCTGCCAGCACCCGGCCCATATCCCTCCAAACCCTTCCTGTTCATATACCCATCCAAATGCCTTTTAAATGTTGCAGTTGTACCAGCCTCCACCACTTCGTCTGGCAGCTCATTCCATACACGTACCACCCTCTGCGTGAAAAAGTTGCCCCTGAGGTCCCTTTTATATCTTTCCCCCCTCACCCTAAACCTATGCCTTCTAGTTCTGGACTCCCCCAACCCAGGGAAAAGACTTTGTCTATTTATCCTATCCATGCCCCTCATAATTTTGTAAACCTCTATAAGGTCACCCCTCAGCCTCCGATGCTCCAGGGAAAACAGCCCCAACCTGTTCAGACTCTCCCTATGGCTCAAATCCTCCAACCCTGGCAACGTCCTTGTAAATCTTTTCTGAACCCTTTCAAGTTTCACAACAATTTTCCGATAGAAAGGAGACCAGAATTGCATGCAATATTTGAACAGTGGACTAACCAATGTCCTGTACAGCCGCAACATGACCTGCCATCTCCTAAAGAAATAAAGTTTTTCTCTCTTTCTCAGTGCTGGAAACAAGCCAAGTCAGTAGACTTGCTGTTAAAGAAAACAGAAAGACTCCTTTCAGCTAACTGCATAATCAAGAACCTCAGCACAACAACTCAACTGACTATCTCAGCATTGCAAGAATCACCCATTTTAACAGCAAGAACATTTCACAAAGTATTCATCATGATAATCCACAAATTAATACCTTCTTCAACTTTTACTTTTTGGACTACGCTCTCATTTATAATCTGCATGCATGATTGTCATACTTTATAACTTCCCGTCACATTTAACTCACAAAGAAATTCAACCTTCCTTTAACTCAAGAAGTCTTGTTGAATTATTTTCTTTTAAAGCTTACATTTTAGCTCAGGAAAGGGATCCACCATGGAGAGGATATTTTATTAAGCAAATTTTGTTGCAGGCAACCAATGGTTGGAGTAAAACAAGGGAGCCAGTTTATCACCTGGGAGTGAACCAATTGTAATGATTTGTGGACTCTCCCCTGAGGACCAGTCAGAATAAATGCCAAACATGACGCTAAAGCAAATTGTGTCTGAAATGTTCTCATTGCCTACTTCTCAGCCCACAACTGTTTTACTTAACTTTTGTTACTGAACAGAAAATTCATGGGTTAGCTGTGAAGAAAGGAAAAATGGCAGCCAGCGATTTTGAGCTAATGAGAACAATTTAAAGCTACAAGCAGAAGTTTTGATTCTCCAAGAAATGTTCAGCATGCGGAACTTTGTTAAAAGTGTTTGAAAGAGTCTGAAACAGTTAACATTTGACTTAGAGCAATAAGTAGCATCCATTATAAAGGTTTCATGAGGACTTTGTGGGAGAGTACTTCAAATTATGTGAGAGACAGATCTAAGGCTCACTAATCCTGATGATCTTTGAAGTAATGTAGAGCCTATTCATGCCCCCTTTGAATAATCACAGAGAAGTATAAGACTACATGCTGTTTACTCTACAATCCTCTTCACATTAAACCTGAAGGTGAATATGTTCAAATTCACTAGATCACATAAACCCAGAAAGAAACCACACTCTTAGCAGATACAGATAGCAAACAGGATTTACTGGATGTTGTGAATGTTGACCCTTTGAAATATTGGAAAGAAAGCAGTGTATTTATAGAGCAATTTTCATAACGTAGGACATCCAAAAATACTTTACTGCCAATTATGTCCACCTTGAGCTGCAGTCACCATTATAACGTGGAAAATGCAGCATCCACTTTATGTCCAGCAAGTTAACGCAGACAGCAATGAGCTACTGATCAGCTAGCCTGTTTTTGAGATGTAGCTTGAGGGCTTTTCTTCCAAGAGTCGTTGAGATCTATTGCAGCCAGCTGAGGGGACAGACAAAACCTTGGCTTAACATCTTATGTGAAAGATGGCATTTCCAAGATAGCAGCATTCCCCAGTACACAGTAGGAGTTTCCGAAAGTGCCATCAACTGTGCCTCAGAATGATCAGTAACCTTTGGCAGATTATTTTCCCCTGTGTCGTATAGCACTAATTTGGTTAGCACCAACAAGACTGTTGTTGTGTGCAAGCCTTCAGTGGAAAATTACCCATCTATAGACTGTATTTTTCACACAAAAAGACCAAAAGTGGGGGCTAGTGTGAGAATCAGAAATACTGGTTGTCTCATATTGAGGCAAAGGAGAACATTGGACTTAGCTGACTCCAGGTATAACTCACCACATGGCTACCTCACCTGCAGAAGTGCAATGTCAAGATTGACCGTTTGGTGTGAGGTGTCTGTGAATACAGAAGCAGTAAAATACTTTGAATTTTCTTAGGATTCTGGGTAATCCAAGATGGAGGACAGGAAAAATTTCTGGCTGTAAGAGCTGCTTCTTTTTTTGAGGTATTGTAGGTGTTGGAGGTGATTTCCTTGAATTCCAGGAGCAGCAATTACTGTTTTATATGCTGTTGCATTGTTTTGGAACTTTGGAAAAAAAAAGTCAAAACAACAGCAGTTTTAAAGGGAGAAGAGCAGACAAAGGAAGCACATGGTGAGGACAGTGCAGGAGAGAGAGAGAGAAAGAGAGAAGGTGCACAGTTGCTATTGCGTACAATTCTGGTCTCCTTCCTATCGGAAAGATGTTGAGAAACTTGAAAGGGTTTGGAAAAGATTTACAAGGATATTGCCAAGGTTGGTGGAACTGAGCTACATGGAGAGGCTGTTTTCCCTGGAGCGTCGGAGGCTGAGGGGTGACCTTATAGAGTTTATAAAATTATGAGGGCATGGATAGGATAAATAGACAAAGTCTTTTCCCTGGGGTCAGGGAGTCCAGAACTAGAAGCCACAGGTTTAGGGTGAGAGGAGAAAGGTATAAAAGGGACCTCAGGGGCAACTTTTTCACGCAGAGGGTGGTACGTATATGGAATGAGCTGCCAGAGGATGTGGTGGAGGCTGGTACAATTGCAACATTTAAGAGGCATTTGGATGGGTATGTGAATAGGAAGGGTTTGCAGGGATATGGGCCGGGTGCTAGCAGGTGGGACTAGGTTGGGTTGGGATATCTGGTCGGCATGGATGGGTTGGACCGAAGGGTCTGTTTCCATGCTGTACATCTCTATGACTCTATGACCCAGTTTCTAATTACTAGTCCTACTTCTGCACTTGGAAACCATCAGTTAGCCAAAGTACAAGTTCATCCACATCATTCATAATTGCATTGAAATTTATGTCTCAGAACTGGTTTCGAACAGTTTACTATCCTTAGCATTAGAGTACCTTTCCTCTTCCCTATGAGAGCAGCAATTTAACACTGTGACCTGTCGAAGCTGATTGATCAGCCACCCAGGAAAACAGTTTCTTATTATGTCACAAGTAAGCCAAAATCTGCTGAAGTCCAAATGATCTCACTTCACATTGCCTGAGATTTTAATTCCCTTTTGCCTTTAAATGTCTTAATTCCCATACAGTTAACACTTGCTGGCTTGAATTAGTTATTTTGGTTATCTCTCTGCATCCTGACCAAATGGAACCCATATTGAGTTGTTTTCACTGCCTGCTCACATCACTCCCCCAAAAGGCAGATGCCATGTTTGTTGGTGCCTTTTACTCTGGCATGAAGTACATCATGTACATTCCCAGTCACAAGCCATCTAGACGTTTCTGATCCCTGGCAGCATGATGGTGCAGATGCAGCACTGTGGCATGGTGCTCTGGATATCAGCCTACATTTTGTGCTGAAGTCTGCAGAAAGGAAGGGGTGAGACCCATGGTTTTCACTGGCACATGAATGTTATGTTTTTGCCTCGGCTTCGTTACCCTCACCGAACTGACTCTACAATCAAATGAGAATCAATGCAAAAAAAAGATTGAGTCAGTCTATTGCCCTTCTTGGACACTAGTCATCTGACCTTGAATAGGCCGCACTGCATTGTTACTGCAGTCCGTAATCAAGCCAGCTCAACTCACTCATCTAGTCGTCTCGGGTAATAAGCTGAGTGCTTATGAAAGGGTAAAGACGGACGAGGTTTGGAGTGGAGTGAACAGTAGTGAAAGCTGCCAATGAAAAATGTGTGTATAATGACTAAAGCAGGACTGCCCGTCCACCCTCAATTGCTTGTAACAAAATACACTGACTTCTGTCTGCACTGCTCAGAAAATTGCGTGCACAATCCTTAACCTATCAGCCTGACTGACAGCTCAAAAGAGCCTCTTTGCCTTTCACTCACAATGAAGACAGTCAGGACAAGAGTCAGGGTTAGAGATGCACGAAATATAGAGGCTGCATTGAGTCAACGCTCAGACGACATGATAGCACCCCAGATCAATCAGCAGTCGTGGAATTGGAAAATGCTCCGCGGTTTCAAATTGGTTTTTCTCTGTGAGCACAGTTTTCTCAAGCACTTGGCTGACACTGGTGGGAAACCGGAGAGCTTCCTCACATCTTTGCATGATTAAGACAACCACCATCCTC
This sequence comes from Chiloscyllium plagiosum, assembly GCF_037043375.1. NCBI lineage: Eukaryota > Metazoa > Chordata > Chondrichthyes > Orectolobiformes > Hemiscylliidae > Chiloscyllium > Chiloscyllium plagiosum. The sequence continues at coordinate 13,185,745 of NW_028270186.1, forward strand.
CTCTGGAACAGCAGAACCCCCATGTGTAAGAACATGTTGTAAATAAAGGATATGTATTGAGTTTCTTGTTGGATTCCATATTGCATTTAGCAAACATATACAAGAGGTTTTATTTGTAAACAAACTCGATTGGTGTCGTCTCGATGCAGTTCATTTCTTCCTTTTTCCTTGACAGCATTTGTGGAAAAAATAAGTACAGGGCGTGATCTTGTGCTCTATGCCTGTCAGGTCACATAAGCAACACTTGCAATCACTGCTGGTCGAGTGAAGTTCAGGTGAAAATGAGAAGACACACTCCTGTCTCTAGTCAGTCAAGACACTCAGTGAACAGTCCCATGCGCTTTGGGGTCTCCTTGTAATTTGCAGTCAAATGGTTTTTGTTCCAGCCCGTGGGTGTTACAAATCAGCTGGAATGCTGTCGTTTGCAGTTACACAGTTACTTTGTAGGCTGTGTTTCTTGCCATCATCCCACTGAATCTGCTCTCTATTCCAACTTGGCTGATATGTTTCTGAGCCCCATTCTCCAGCCTTCTCCTAGTAACCCCCTCACAAGTCAAGATCCAACCTATCTCTGTCTTAAATACACTGGATGACTTGGCCTCCACAGCCATCTGTAGCAATGAGTTCCACAGATTCCCTACCCTCAGGCTGATGAAATTCCTCCTCATCTCAGTTGTACAGGGTCCTTCCTGCTCTCTGAGGCTGTCCCCTCGGGTCTTTGTCTCTCCTATGAGTGAAAAGGTCTTCTCCACATTCACTCCATCCCAGGCCTCTCAATATTCTACAAGTTTCAATTGGATCACCCTTAATCTTTCTAAACTCCATCCAGTACAGACCCAGAGTTCTCATATGACAAGCCCTCATCCCCTGGATCATTCTTGTAAATCTTCACAGGATCCCCTCCAAGTTCTGCATATCCTTCCTTCCATACTAGGTCCAAAACTGCTCACAATATTCCAAATGCCATCTGACCACAGCCTTGTACAGCCTCAGCAGTACATTCCTATTCTTGTATTCTAGCCCTCTTGAAATGAATACAAACATTGCACTTACCTTCCTAACTGACCATTAAACCTACATGTTAACATTAAGAAAATCCTGAACTAGGAATGTTAAGTCTCTTTCTGCTTCTGATTTCTTCAGCATTCTTTCCCATTTAGAAAATAATCTACACGTTTCTTCCTATCAAAGTGCACAACCTCACACCTTCCCACATTATATTCCATCTCCCATTTCCTTGCCCACTTTACTAGCCTGTCCAAGTCTTTCTGCAGTCTCCCAACCTGTCCTTCCACCTATCCTGTGTCATCGGCAAACTTAGCATCTCTGTCCTCCGTTCCTTCGTCCAGATAACTAATATATAATGTGAATAGCTATGGTCCCAACATGCAGAACTCCAGTAGTCACCAGCCACCAACCTCTCACTTAACCCACTTAAAATACATTTTCCTGAAACAAGACACAGAGGAATTGGACTTGAGCAAGTCAGCAAGTGAAGCCAGCACAAAAACCAATGGATTCCAACTGCTGGACGGAATGACAACAGGGGTGGACTGTTTTAATGAAAACCAGGAGAAACGGGCATGTTTCTTTGTAATGAAAACCTGATCACAAAATGATCTTCTCAAAAGTCCTGTCTGGAAGCAGTGCATTCTTCTGATTACAAGTTGCTCATTAATTACGGAGGGAGGTTTTCTTTTGTTCTAAATTTGCCTTGATTATCCATCTGCTTGTGAAAACAGATGGGCAGCCCATGAAAGAAGCAACAAAACTCTTGAAAGTTTAGGAAGAAGTTCCAACAGAATCTTAATCCTGGAGAGATAGTACAGGGACTATCTGACTGGAAGGATCTCCTGAATGGAATGAAGCTGGAAAATGACAACACACCGGAAACCTTTTGGGAAGCTGTCACATGTTTCTGATGTGTCTCTGGGCTGGAATACTGTATTCAATCATATATGTTGGTCAGGTATCAGGCTTGGTCAGAGTCGAAGAGCGTAGCATTGGAAAAGCACAGCAGGCCAGGCAGCATCTGAGGAGCAGGAGAGTCGACATTTCGGGCATAAGTCCTTCATCAGGAATGAGGCTTGGTCAGTCATGTTTGTGATATTGCAATGTGCAAAGTTGTATTTCTGTGAGCTTCCTTTGACTGCTCGTTAAAGGGATCCCCGAAGTTTTCCAAACATACCTTGGTGGAGTGGCTTATTCCCATTTAGTTCATGTTGAGTCACACTGCTGATGCCTTTCGAGCAACATGTTTCCCTCTCTGCATTCTTCCAACAACGGGACCTCCTGGTGAAATGGCCTCGCATCTCTAACTCCTGCCCTCCAGGTTCTTCCTTTCTCAATTTTCCTCCTCCACTGTAACATCAAGGATGTGGTTGGAGTTCCATTCCCAAAGAGCTGAACTTGGAATAAGGTCAAAGTGTCAAGTCATTTTCATGGCACATCATGCACAGACTTTAGCAAGATGAAGCCCAGTGATAACGCCTCACTTTCCAATGTGTCAGCAAAGCTCCCACTCACATTCTTGCCAATGGTCACCATTGCTGGAAGTTGAATAAAATCTATGCACCAACACCCAACTCAATATCACATGATGATTAACTCTCCCCGCGACTCCTCCACAGGGTTCTGTAGGTTTGCATCAAAACTCTCAATGAGCACGGGCCTTGATGAGCGCAGGGATAGCAGCATTCCAGAAGCTCAATGGCACAGAAGGAGAGCTTCATGAGTCCTTTCGGTACTGGGGCCAAGAATGTGTCCCCTGCAACACTGCACTTGCAATGTTTGCAGCCCACAAGCTGCAGCTACTTTGCCAGCCCTGCCAGTCACTGAGGGCACCCAGATCAAAAGCATCAACATCTTGCGCTGACTTCATTGACTTCAGTCCCAGAATCAGTCGTGGTGTTCCCGATTGTCCTCAGACATCAGCCCCCTCTCCCACCCCGGCTGAGAGAAGGAAAATGAGATCCCTCCTTGCTTTTGTCAGGGGGCAGGGGGAGAGTGGGTGGCTTTGAATTTGTAAGCTTCCCTTCAGCCCTGATCATCTGCTGCTAGGTGATAAAGTAACTCAGATGGAGGTACCAGGGAGTGCCAAAAGAAAGAATGTGATGAACAATTTGTTCACTTAGCTTTCTGCTGTAAAAAAAGCAAGAAAATCAGGCTGGGCATGCCTGTGAAGGTTGGGAGGTAGTCCATTTGGTTACTGGCCATTTAATAGCCTCTGGCTTGGTTCCACTGTCAGTCTTTTTTGAGAGATCAGAATAGGAACAACAACAAGTAAAAATCAGAACCTAAACAAAAAATGTGCCTCACTGTGGAATGTGCACAGATTGCTGCATCCTCTACAAGAAGAGGTTAAGCACTTCCATATTTAAAGACTGTGCGAACAAAAGTCTCTGGGAATAATTTTCCAAGAGCGTGCCATTCCCTTAATATAGGAGCTACACTCCAGAACAGAAACAGTCCGGAGACTTACAAACTATGTGCCATAATTATGTATTAAATGTGAAAATAAGGCAAAGTCCAAGAAAAACATTCAAACCTTATGAAAATAATAGTAAATCCCCTGATTAATACCAGAATAATATCTTAATACAATTATTATCATACTGTTTTGAAGTTAATTCTTGGACCATGGTGACGTGCTTGTGTAATGTATATGTGTTCAGTTTTAGATCAATATCTTGCGGGGTTTCTTAAATTACCGGAAATGTTATTGCTGTTCCTATTGTTTTCATTTTTCAGTCCCTGTAAGACTGAGGTTAAATAACATTGGGATTAGGCAGCTCAGCCACATTATGTATCTTTTCACTACTAACTTAATTTGTTCTTCTGCAGGAGGTACCCAAGCATTCTTTCACAAAAATATACTTAAGTCATGATGTTTTGCAGAAGTCTGTTGTTGTAAAAACTTATAGAGCCCAAGAGGTTTTACACATGTTCCAGCTCCTCTGCCCCATCATATGTCATGGTGATTGAGAATTTTAGATTGTAGCCTTTCCCCACTGAGCCTTTGAAGAAGCTGCCTCAAGCTTTAGTGCATCCCTCATCATGTCAACCTAGACATTGCCATGCGCCAGTCTGCAACATGCAGTCTTAGACAATTTTTTTTCCCTCATAACCAACAGGTTTTGAGCACACTGAAGAATGTCTTTCACCAAGTTACAATCCACCAGGGTCAGTTGATGTTCACCTTGGTGCCTGTCCCCTGAACAGCACATAGAGGATAGGATTCTGAGTTCCAAAGTAGTACCTAACCCGAGAAAAAGCACTGAACCTCACTCCAGAGATTATTTGAAAAGGCACATTCCAGGAGGGCTGGCGGACAGAGCTTATTCCCCTGCAATCACAGCCCCCAAGTGTGCCTATGATTGTCTGCTTAAACGTTCTAGCTCTGAGCTGCTCTACCAGATGACTGCTGCTTTTTCTGGTCCTCTGCCACTTTACCTCAGTGGTTTTCCTTACGTGATGTGTCATGGCAAAGGAATCTTTTTTTTCTTCATGTGGACATGTGTGTGGATGGAAAAAAAGAACTTAGTTTTGTGTCGTACTTTTCACAACTTCAGGATGTCTCAAAGGGCCACATAGCAAATAAAATCATTTTGCAATGTCATCACAGAATTGTTTTACTTCAGAAAGAAGCTATTTGGCCTATCCTGCCCGCACCAGCTCTCTGAGCTTAATTATTTAATACCCCATTAAATACCTGACTTGAATAGTCTCCACCATACTGCCAGGCATTCCATTCCAGACCCTAATCAGACGCTAAATACTGGCTTTTTTCCCCTCACACTTAGGATTTTTGAAAAACACCTTTAATCTGTGCTTTCTGGTTCTCAGCCTTCTTACATGCAGGATAAATTTTCCCTTGTCTAGTGTGTCCAGACTCTTCATGATTTCGAAACCTTTTCAGAGATCTGTCCTTCGCTTTCTTCTCTCAAAGAGAAATGGTTCCATCTTCTTTAATCTATACTCATGACTGAAATTTGTTAGTTGAAAAGTGTAGTGCTGGAAAAGCGCATCAGGCCAGGCAGCATCCAAGGAGCAGGAGAATCGACGTTTCGGGCATAAGCCCTTCTTCAGGAATGAGGCTTATTCCTGAAGAAGGGCTTGTGCCCGAAACGTCAATTCTCCTGCTCCTCAGATGCTGCCTGACCTGCTGCGCTTTTCCAGCACCACACTTTTCAACTCTGGTCTCCAGCATCTGCAGTCCTCACTTTCTCCTAACTGAAATTTGTTATCCCAGGAATCATTCTTGTCAACCCCTTCTGCGCTCTCTCCAATGTGTTCACATCCTACATAAGTGTAGGACTCAGAACTGTATCCAATAATGCAACTGAAGTTTTTTTTTAAATTCTGCTTTTGCAAATAGGATGGTGCTGGAAAATGGTGACTTTGCACACTTTTCACTCTGTGACAATAAAATCAAATTCTATAACTCATGTTAAATACAAGTTCAGAATGCTCTTGTACTATCTTGCCTCATTAATGCATCCAAGAATACTGTATGTCTTGTGCTCTGTAAACCTGTTCTACCATAGTCATATGCTTTTGCATGTATAAACCCAGGTCTCTCTACTCCTGCTCACTTTTCAAATAGACTCAGTTATTTTATATTGACTTTCCATGTTCTTTTAAACCAAAATGCGCCACTTCACACTTCTCTGCTTTGAACTTCATCTGCTACTTATCCGCATTGTCCTCCTCAAAGTGTACAATGCTCCTTATTTTTGAGTCATCCACAAACTGTGAAATTGTCCCATGCACACTGCGGTCTAGATCATTTACATGCATCAGTAAAAGCATGTGTTCCAATATTGCCCTGTGGAGAACTCCGCTACAAAGCTTCCCCAGCCGAGAAAATACTCATGAAACATGACTTTCTTTTTTTCATCACTTAGCCAGTTTTTATCTGTGCTGCTAATGTCTTTTTCATTCCATGATCTATAAGTTTCCTGACAGGTCTATCGTGTGGCACTTTATCAAATGCCTTTGGTCTATCTATGTACATTACATCATCAGGATTTCAACAGCCTCACCTAGTCTCTCAGTTACCTCATCAAAAAACTCCAGCAAGTTTGTGAGACATGATTTTTTTCTGAACAAATTCATGCTAACTTTTCCAAATTAACCCATATTTTTCTGTGTGGTTATTAATTCTGTCCCAAATAATTGGTTCTCAAAGTTCTCCCGACTAACAAAGTTAAACTATTTGATTTGTAATCGTTGGGCCTCTACTTGCAAATCTTTTTGAACAAAACATAATATTTATTGTGGTCTTATTTGTAATTCTGTAGTCCTCTGACATCACCCCAATTCCAGGAAAGGTTGAAAGATTATTGCCAGTGCCTCTGCAATTTCTGCTTTCACTTTTTTCAATGTTTTTGGATGCATTTCATCTGGTGCTTTATAAACCTTAAATACTGACAGTTTAGCCGACACCTCTTCATTAGCAATTTTAAGTTCTTCTAGTAGTTGAGTTCCCTCCTCCTTCGTCATGGCATGGCAGTAGCCACCTCACAGATAAAGACAGCTGCAAACTATTCATTTAACGTTCTTTTCATGCCTCCCGTCTCTATGCACAAACCCCCCATATTTGGTCCTTAATTGACCTTACTTCTTTTTACCATCCTTTTCTTATTGTTGTGCCTATAGAAGACTTTGGGATTTCTCTTTATGTTGAATCCCATAACGCCACCTCATTTCTCTTCTTTACTTCTGAAGCGAGTCTCTTCCGAAGTTACTGTCTTCAGCATGGTACTTATTCCTTGACACCTATTCCAAGCATATTTTTCTTCTTTAATTTCGATCCCCATCTCATCCAGTCAGCTCTGGATTTAATTGTCCTACCTTTTCCTTTCGAAGGGATATGTATTGACTTTGTCCAGTCCATCTCCTTTTTGAATTTAATCTGTTGCTCAATGAATGATTCTCTCACCAACTGTTGGTCCTAGTCTATCTAGCCCAGCTTGGTGCTAGCTCTTTTGATGTCAGCTCTCCGCCAGTTTATTATTCATACTCAAGATGGCTCATTGTCATTTTCCACCAACGTCCTAACCCTATGATACAACGTTTATTGTCCCCTAAAAGAACTCCCACTGAGACATGATCAACATTGCCCACTTCATTTCCTACAACCAGTTGAGGGCATCATTGGGTAGGCCAGCATTTATTGTCTATCCCTAATTGGCAGTTAAGATTCAGTACATTGCTGTGGGTTTGGAGTCACATTGAAGCCAGACCAGGTGAGGATAGCAGTTTCCCCCCCTAAAGGATATTAGTGAACCAGGTGGGTTTTTCTGACAATTTTAAATGGTTATCAGTAGATTCTTAATTCCAGATTTTGATTGAATTCAAATTCCACCGTAACTCATGTTGAGATTCGAACCTGGGTCCACAGAACATTACCTGGGTCTCTGGATTAACAGTCCAGCAATAATACCACTTATCCATCACCTCCCCTTACTGACAGAAATTCTCTGAAAAACAATTGCCCTTTGTTGCCTGATGTACTATCCCTAATCCAATCTATCTTTGGGTAATTCAAATCCCCTTTTATTACTACACTGCAATGTTTGTCCCAATCTGTAATTTCCTTGTGGATTTGTTCCGGAACATCCTTCCCAATTCTGGGTGATCTACAGATTACACTGAGCAATGACATTGCACAACTTTGTTGCTTTGCGTTAGACAAATTGATTCTCTACTTGAGCCTTCTGGTACATCTTCATTCCCCAATGTGATGTTATTGACAAAAGCCAAAGAAAATTGTGAGAAAACCATCACATTTCCTCTTTTCCATTGGATTCTGGTTCACAAACTTTGTGCCTTTTTGCCTACTTTTTTAAGCAATTGATTTTGCTGAAAAGACTGTTTCTCTTATTCATCTTGGTGACCTATGTGTGAATGAATGAATGAACGTTTTCCTCATGCTAGTGAATATGATCCTAATGATTTTTTTTTTGTTTTCTTGTTCATTAATGAAATGTTGTACATATGTTTCTTTCTTCTTAGATAGAGATTACATTCAGCCATGAACCACCCTAGAATTAAGTGACTTATGTAACAGTGCCAGCTATGTCCACATACTGAGAATTAATGCTAAAAATGTAACTGCTGCATTCAGTCTGCATTATCCATCTGTGAGACCAACACATGATTTGAGAGTGGATTGATTCACTTTCAATATTTGCATTAATGCTTTATGTATTGGAATAATGAGTTGTTTGTAAACACAGAGATTACTGTCAAGAGGCTCTATTGCATTAAACTTGAGAATTTATTTTCCATCCTCAATGTAGCTTTTTACCATGCAATGAGGGCTTACAATATCACAACTGGGAACAGTGGTAGCAATCCCTTGAAGATCTAAATCCCTGATTTCTTATCCTTCATTTTGACCCAAGACACCTGTCAGAGAGCTAAATTATGTCCTGCTAAATAGATGTGGAGGAGGACGTTCCTGCAAACCTTACATCAGTGCAGCATAATGGACTTTAGAAAAACTTAGCAGATTGGATGAACTCCAGCACTTTCTGTGTAATCTGAGTGGTGAGATTCATTTGATAATTCTGTCACCTGCATTTCTAAATTCAGTTTCAGACTCCTTTTGTCAGCTCATTACTGGCAGTGGCTGTGGGGATAATGAGTCAAACCAGGAGATAGTATCTGCAGAAACATTAGAACCATTGTATAGTGTATTAATTTATCATCAGACTGGACTATCTTTTACACAGTATCTTATTTTATCTGCCCTGTTCACTGCAAACTCCTCATATGCATTGATGTGCAGAAATTGTTATGGGAGCAGAAAGGGTAATTATTTTATGTTGTGGCAAGATCTCAAAACAGAAATGAGATGAATGGCTAATTATTATGTTTATGGTACTGTACTTTGAGGGGAAAATGTTATTCAGACAACTGTCCTCTTCCTTGAAAAATGATAGGAAATCTTTGTCACGGTTGAGGCTGGTACAATTACAGCATTTAAAAGGCATTTGGATGGCTATATGAATAGGAAGAGTTTAGAGGGATATAGGCCAAGTGCTGGCAAATGGGACTAGATTAATTCGGGATATCTGGTTGGCATGAATGAGTTGGACTGAAGGGTCTGTTTCTATGGTGTACATTTCTATGATTCTATCTACCTGTTTCAGACAATTTGAACATTAGATAAAAACCAAAGAACTGCAGATGCTGTAAATCAGAAACAAAAATAGAAATTGTTGGAAAAGGTCAGGAGATCTGGCAGCATTTATGAAGAGAAATCAGAGTTGAAGTTTCGGGTCGAGTGACCCTTCCTCAGAACAATTCAGAACCCGAAATATGAACTCTGATTTCTCTCCACAGAGGCTGCCAGATTTTGTGAGCTTTTCCAGCAATTTTTAAGTTGGTTTTTGCTCAGTTAGTGGTTCACCTTTGCCACAGAAATGCAGCACTGGTCCAGCTTACATGCTAAATTGAGGGATGAGATGTTCTCCCATAACCTTCTGACTCAGGCAATAATTATTGTAATGTAGACACAGAAAGTTCTGGAGAAAATCAGCAAGTCTGGCTTTTTGTTCTGAAGAAGGATTACTGTGTTTTCTTTCCCTTCACAGATGCTGCTGAGTTTCTCCAGCAATTTATGTTTTTGTTTCAGATCTTTTGTTTTATTTAAGAATATTTTTGTCTTGGGTGGACTGTTGTAAAGGGGAACTGAGATAAAGTAATCGTAATCTAATATGGACCATAGGGCTGCTCTCTCATTAGAGAGAGATTTCTGGTAGTGGTTTAACCTGAGGGTCACACTGCCTCAGGCAAGGGGAGAGGTGAACTAGGAGGATCCTTCATGGTAACTTTAGCCAATACGGGAACTAAACTCACACTATTGGTCTTACTCTATATTGCAAACTAGCTAGCCAGCTAACTGAACTAATAGAACTGAGACAGCAGAGTGGTGTACTGAAGTTGGCTTTTTAAACAGGCATCTTTTGTCATTGATGAACGCTAGAGATTCCGAATAGCTTTGCATTCAGTTCTTCAGGCATCTTGTTGCAACTGCAAGCTCATTAGTGCATATTTGTTTCAATAGGATCTCTGGTTTTCTCCCTCAATCATGTTGCTGAGCTGCTACGCTTGTGTGTCTAATATCCCCCCACTTCAGCAATATTGTTATTTATCGCTTCAATAAAACTGCTCATGACTTTGAAAGAACTTACACTTCGGTTGAAAGTTATAATTGCTCTTTGGGAACAGGGCTAATTTATTACAGACCAAACCTTGTTACGTTTGATGGTAAATGTTCATTTCAAGGCTGGAAGTTGTCTAACTGTGATAAAAATAAAGTGAATCAAGGCATCTGCTGTGCACAAGTTGGCTCTACGTTAGTCAGCATATCCACAGTCAATACATTTCAAAAGTAATTCATTGGCTGTGGAGGATTTGGGAATATATTAAGATGTTATGCAAATTTGTTTCTGCTGTAACCACTGTTTACATGTCTGTGGGCGGAGAGTTCCTCTCTTAGAGTCATAGCATCAAAAGAGATTTACAGCATGGAAACAGACCCTTCAGTCTACCACGCCTCTGCCAACCAGATATCCTAGATTAATCAAGTCCCATTTGCCAGCATTTCACCCATATTCCTCTAAACCCTTCCTATTCATATAACCATCCTGATGCCTTTTACATGTTACAATTGTACCAGCCTACATCACTTCCTCCAACAGTTCATTCCAGACACGCACCACCCTCTGCATGAAAACGTTGCCCCTTAGGACCTTTTCAAATCTTGCCCCTCTCGCCTTACACTAATGCTCTTTCATTTTGAACTCCCCTGTTTGGTAAAAGACCTGGACTAATCACCCTATCCATGACCCTCATAAATTTATAAACCTTCATAGGGTCACCCTCAGCCTCTGACACTCCAGGGAAAGCAGTCCCAGCCTATTTAGACTCTCCCGATAGTTCAAACCCTCCAAACCTGGCAACATCCTTGAAAATCTTTTCTGAACCATTTCAAATTTAACAACATATTTCCTATAGCAAGGAGATCAAAACAGAATCTCATAAGGAGATTTCAGTTATCTATAAGAATAATAGGGTGGTTATGGTAGGGGATTTTAAATTTCCAAACATAGACTGGGACTGCCGTTGTGTTAAGGGTTTAGATGGGGATGAATTTGTTAAGTGCATACAAGAAACTTTTCTGATTCAGTATGTGGATGTACCTACTAGAGAAGATGCAAAACTTGACCTGTTCTTGGGAAATAAGGCAGGGCAGGTGACTGAGGTGTCAATGGGGGAGCACTTTGGGGTCAGCGACAATAATTCTATTAGTTTTAAAATAATGATGGAAAAAGATAGACCAGATCTAAAAGTTGAAGTTCGAAATTGGAGGAAGGCTAATTTTGATAGTATTAGGCAAGAACTTTCAAAAGCTGATTGGGGACAGATGTTCACAGATAAAGGGATGCCTGGAAAATGGGAAGCCTTCAGAAATGAGATAACGAGAGTTCAGAGACAGTATATTCCTGTTAGGGTGAAAGGAAAGGCTGGAAGGTATAGGGAATGCTTGATGACTAAAGAAATTGAGGGTTTGGTTATGAAAAAGAAGGAAGCATATGTCAGGTATAGACAGGAGAGAGCTAGTGAATACTTAGAAGAGTATAAAGGCAGTAAAAGTATCTTTAAGAGGGAAGTCAGGAGGGTAAAAAGGGGAACATGAGATAGCTTTGGCAAATATGATTAAGGAGTATCCAGAGAGTTTTTATAAATATTTTAAGGACAAAAGGGTAACTAGGAAGAGAGTAGGACCCCTCAAAGATCAGCAAGGCGTCCTTTGTGTGGAGCTGCAGGAGAAGGGGCAGATACTAAATGAGTATTTTGCATCAGTATTTAATGTCGAGAAGGACCTGGAAAATATAGAATGTAGGGAAATAGATGGTGACATCTTGGAAAATGTCCACATTACAGAGGAGGAAATGCTGGATGTCTTGAAACACATAAAGGTGAATAAATCCCCAAGACCAGATCAGGTGTACCCTAGAACTCTGTGCGAAGCTAGGGCAGTGATTGTTGGGCCCTTGCTGAGATATTTTTATCATTAATAATCACAGGTGAGGTACTAGAAGACTGGAGATTGGCTAATGTGGTGCCACTATTGAGAAAGGTGGTAAGGACAAGCCAGGGAAGTGTAGACTGGTGTGCCTGACATCAGTGGTGGGCAAGTTGTTGGAGGGAATCCTGAGGGACAGGATTTACAGGTATTTGGAAAGGCAAGGACTGATTAGGGATAGTCAACATGGCTTTGTGCATAGGAAATCCTGATTCACCAACTTGATTGACTTTTTTGAAGTAATGAAGAAGATTGATCAGGGCAGAGCTGTGGACATGATCTGTATGGACTTCAGTAAGGTGTTCGACAAGGTTCCCTATGGAAGACTGGTTAACAAGATTAGATCTCATGGAATACAGGCAGAACTCGCCATTTGGATACAGAACTGACTCAAAGGTAGAAGAAAGAGGGTGGTGGTGGAGAATTGTTTTTCAGACTGGAGGCCAGCAATTTTTATGATTATGGGTCCACTACTTTTTGTCAAATATATAAATGATTTGGATGTGAACATAGGAGGCATAGTTAGTAAGTTTGCAGATGACACCAAAATTGGAGATGTAGTGGATTGTCAAGAAGGTTACCTCAGATTACAATGGGATCTTGATCAGTTGGGCCAATGGGATGAGAAGTGGCAAATGGAGTCTAATTTAGATAAATGCGAGGTGTTGCTTTGTGGGAAAGCAAATCTTACCCAGACTTATACGCTTATTGGTAAGGTCCTAGGGAGTGTTGCTGAACAAAGAGACCTTGGAGTGCAAGTTCATAGCTCCTTGAAAGTAGAGTCGCAGGAAGAATAGATAGTGAAAAAGGCATTTGGTATGCTTTCCTTTATTGGTCAGAGTTGCGGCTGTACAGGACATTGGTTAGGCCACTTTTGGAATATTGCGTGCAATTCTGGTCTCCTTCCTATTGGAAGGGTGTTGTGAAACTTGAATGGGTTCAGAAAAGATTTCCAAGGACGTTGCCAGGGTTGGAGGATTTGAGTTACAGGGAGAGGCTGAACAGGCTGGGACTGTTTTCCCCGGAGTGTTGGAGGGTGAGGGGTAACCTTATAGAGGTTTATAAAATCATGATAGGGTTAATAGACAAGGTCTTTTCCCTGGGGTGGGGGAGTCCAGAACTAGAGGGAATAGGTTAAAGGTGAGACAGGAAAGATATAAAATAGACCTAAGGGGTAGCGTTTTCATGCAGAGTGTGTTGCGTGTATAGAATGGGCTGCCAGAGGAAATGGTGGAGGCTAGAACGATTGGAACATTTAAAAGACATCTGGATGGGTGAATGAATAGGTAGGGTTTGGAGGGATGTGGGCTGGGTGCTGGCAAGTGGGACTAGATTAGATTGGGATATCTGGTCAGCATGAATGAATTGGACCGAAGGGTCTGTTTCCATGCTGTACATCTCTATGACTCTATGAATAGAACAAATTAACAGAATTGCAATTGAACCCTGTGTTTGCATTGATTTAATAAACTAAGTGATTAAAACGGTCAACTTTGCACTTTAGCCAGTGTGTTAGCTTACTTTGCTGGCAGGCACTCTGACCACAGTGGATGTTCTGTGACCTTAATGAAGGAATAGAGAATATGCTGCTTCCTAGTCTGAAGCAAGCAGCACCCAGAGATTTTGATTAATGTCTGACCCTGAATATGGTTGTGTTAGCCAATAGCCTTTTACGTTCATAAGCCAAGGAGAGGAAGGTAGGCCAGAGTTCACACTCCTGATTCCTGTCCATTGATTTATGTATCACTTTCTACAGGAAAAGACTGACAAAAATATAGTTTCTTCACTCCTCTGCAAGCAGTTGGCTAAAAGTCCTCATGATGATCACTTACCTATCTTCAGTCACTAGTCCAAGGCTTTCTTATGGCAACAGCGAAACACATATAGTCAGGGTCTCCTTGGATCTATTGACTTGAAATCCTCTTGGGACAGCTTGGAATCCCATTGAGTTGGTTTCCAATCAATGGAACCAAATGCCCTGGTATGGCAACCTTTCCTAAAATCAGAACATTAGGGCCAATCCATTTTCTTAAAAATATTTTCAGTTCTCTGGTCAATTTGGAATTCTTAGCAATTGAATAAAGGCGCATGCCCTCCATGAATTAGATGACCAAGCTTTGTTATTATTTTTCTGCTTGGAGCAAAATGATTTTAAAAAAGGTAGCCACTTTCACTGTTTAAACTGGATCACAAAATGTGGAAGTCACTCTTTAATGGTTGGCATTCTTCACATTTTACCCTGCATCTGACTTCTCCTCCACTCCCTGAAAGTGTTGGCTTTTACTGGGACATGCCACAAATGGCTCACTCAATGGTTCTTTCTTCAGCAAGAGACTTCTGATGCCTGTATATAACACAGCCAGCAACAATGGCTGCCTTGTACCAACATTGTTGGGTTCCAACAGACCAGTGAATAAACACTTTCCTGAACCTGAGGCTTCAAAGGTTACATTATGTAGAGAGCTTATTTTCATTTGTCACTTGGGGCTCAGTTGACAGTGCACATGTGTTAAAGTTACAAGGTTCTTGGTTCAAGTCCACACTCCAGAGAGTGGTACAAATATCCAGTGCTTCTGGAAAGGGAGTATTTGAATATCAGAAGATGCTGTCTTTCTGTTGAGATGTTTAACTGATGGCATTCAGGTAATTATAAATGATCCGATGGTACTCTTTACATGAAAAATAAGGGACTTATTCTCCTATCTCCAAGACAATAGTTACTCCTCATTTGAAAAAACAAATTGCATTGTTGTTTTTTTTCTGTGTGCAAATTATTGCTGTACTTGGTCAAACTATACAGCGGCTCTGCAAAAAGCAACTCCTTAAATTGGAATGAAACACTTGAGACAAATGGTGCTCATGAAAACCTGTGTACAAATGCATAACATTAATCCTTTCCAGAAAATTTCAGAATTATTTAATTGAGACTTTTCAGATTCCAAAATAAGTTGATATGTTTGTTCCAAAAATATATTCTTTGACTCATCAGAGAACCTGAAGATAAAAGACATAACTTTAAAATCAGAGACATGTAGTTCAATTGAGAAATTAGAAAAAGATGCTAAAAAGGTGGAAATCTGTCTCCAAAAAGTAGTTAATGTGAGTTAAATTAATGATTTTGAATCAAAGACTGAAGCATTTGTGCTAACCATGGGTATAAAATAAAGTGTTATGGAGCATAGACAGGTAGGTGGAATTACAACACTGTGTGATTTTGAGGAATCTTGCATAACAAGGTCAAGAAGCTGAATGACGTCTTCCTGTTCTGATGTTCTGAAGCCACAATGAATAGGGCCCTGAGCAAACTCTCAGATGGACACTGAACTTTTCATATAACCATGGAAATATTACAGTACAGAACAGAGGCCATTCAGCCCATCGTGGCTGCATAAGCACACTGCCCATTCTCATCACATTTGCAAGCACTTTGCAGTGTTCAGCCTCACTGACGTAAACAGGCTTCTGCCACAACCACCAACCTGGTCAGGAACAAGCCTAGAAGAACACTGCCTGGAAGAACACAGCCTGGAAGGCCAGGCAGCGTCAGGAGGTGGAGAAGCCGAAGTTTTGGGTGTAACCCTTCTTCAGGTCCTGGATTCCAGCATCAGCAGTTTTTTTGTCTCAACCACCAAACTGAGCAGTGAATTCCAGACCCCACCACCCACTGGACCCACGTCCCCGCTCATCCTTCTACTAATCACCCTAACCCTATGCCCCCTGTCCCATCAATATCCTCGGGTAGCCACTGACCAGAAACTGATTTGGACCAGCCAAAGGAATACTGTGGCTGGAAGAGCAACAAGGAACTCACCTACTGACTCCCAAAACCTGTCCGCCATCCATAAGGCACAGGTCAGGAGTGTGATGGAATACTTAGCACTTGTCTCAATGAGTGCAGCTTCAGCTACATTCAAGAAGTTTGACACCATCCAGGGCAATGCAGATTAATTGATTGGTATCCCATTCAAATCCTTTAAAATTAAACCCCTCCATCACTGTTGCACAGTGGCAGCAGTACATCTATACAAGATGCAATGTAGGAACTCAGCAAAGCTCTTTAAACAGAACATTTCAAACCTGTAACCTCCACCACTCAGAAGGATAAGGGCAGCAGACAAAAGAGCAATACCAGCATCTGCAAGTTCCTCTCAAGCCACACACAACTCTAATATCTTGTTGGTCCTTTATTGTTGCTGAATCAAAGTCACAGAACTCCGTTCCTCACAGCAATGTGACTGTACCTGCACCAGATGAGGTGGTTTCAAGAAGGTGACTCACCACCAACTTCTCAATAGATAATTGGGATCGGCAACAAATGTTGATCTTGTCAGCAATACCCATATGACATGAAGGAAGTTTAAAAAAAAGCAGAAGGTGAAATAACAAAAGCCTCATTCATTGTAAATTACCAGCAATGACAATGGATGTATTTACAAAGCAGTGATCTCACCTTGATACCCAGGTGATAAACTACCAGAACACAGATTTATCAGTCATCAAAACCTTAACTTCAGATTCTTACCTCAGCACCATGTCGTTTGAATGAACTGCATTTAGAAGCTGCAGGGTACTATTGTTGTGTTTTCATTTTCTGTGTTCGTAGCAGTTATTAGGAAATATATCCATTTGATGCACAATGACACCCACACAAAAGTTTAACAATCTCTTTGTATTTATCCAGTGATAATATGCTGTTGATTATAGGAACAATCCATTCTGAGTGGCTCAGACAAATACCTGCCAAGAGCAAATAAACTGTACTCCAAATGTCATTTTTTTCCAAAACTATGGTGTTTGTAAATTACAGGGGTTTGTTCCTATCACTTACCAATTTTTGATGGAAGTATAATCCAAGAAAGAAAACCTATTTTCAAGTGATACAAAATGGGATCAAAAGATGTTTTTTTTACAATGGCAGAGATGCTGTAATTTACTCCTTTGATCTGGCCAAAGGAGGGCTGATGATTCCTGCTCTGGTGCTGTCCATTAATCTTGTTGAAAGTCTGATTGGTCAGGGTTGCAATGTCTCACAATTGTTAGATAACCTTGGATAATTATCATTGGTTATACCCTCCATAGTCTACCCATTGCAGATCAGTTCCATAGATGCTGGGCATTCAGTGATGATCTAAACCCTCATATGAAAATCTGATCTGGTTTGCAAAGAAGGCATTCAGTCCATTGTGCCTGTGCTCTGTCTTTGATTAATTTGTCCCATTTCCCAGTTCTTTCCATATCACCCAGTTATGTTTTCTTCCTTCATTTATTGAACCAGTGCTCTTTAAAATGAGGTAAAAACTCCCCCTCCCACTCTGCCGAGGACATGGAGGTCCTGGGCCTCCTTCACCGCCGCTCCCTCACCACCAGACGCCTGGAGGAAGAACGCCTCATCTTCCGCCTCGGAACACTTCAACCCCAGGGCATCAATGTGGACTTCAACAGCTTCCTCATTTCCCCTTCCCCCACCTCATCCTAGTTTCAAACTTCCAGTCCCCTTGACTTGTCCGGACTTGTCCGACCTGCCTAGCTCCTTTTCCACCTATCCACTCCACCCTCTCCTCCCTGACCTATCACCTTCATCTCCTCCCCCACTCACCCATTGTACTCTATGCTACTCTCTCCCCACCTCCACCCTCCCCTAGCTTATCTCTCCACGCTTCAGGCTCTCTGCCTTTATTCCTGATGAAGGGCTTTTGCCCGAAACGTCGATTTTGCTGAAGCTCCTCGATGCTGCCTGAATTGCTGTGCTCTTCCAGCACCATTGATCCAGAAGCTCTTTAAAATGATACTATTCAATCAGTTTGCACAACTCTTTCAGACACTGTACAGTGCATCAGATCCTAACAACAAACTAGGTAAAAATTGTTGTTCTTTTTCACTCTAGTTTCTTTGTCGATATCTAACAGTGCTTCAAAGAGTGTGGTGCTCGAAAAGCACAGCCAGGTAGGCAGCATCCGAGGAGCAGGAGTGTCAATGTTTCGAGCATAAGCTCTTCGTCAGGAATGAGGGGATGGTCCAAGGGGTTGGAGAGATAAATGGGAGGGGGGATGGGCTGGGGGGAAGGTAGCTGGGAATGCAATAGTTACATGAAGGTGGGGATGAAGGTGATAGGTCGGAGAGGAGGGTGGAGTGGATAGGTGGGAAAGAAAATGGACAGATAGGACAGTTCAAGAGGGTGGTGCCGAGTTGGAGGATTGGATCTGGGATAAGGTGGGTGAACAGGAAAAGGGAAAACTGCTGAAATCCACATTGATTCTGTGGGGTTGGAGGCCCCAAGGTGAAAGATGAGGTGCTCTTCCTCCAGGCGTCGAGTGGCTAGAGTTTAGTGGTGGAGGAGGCCCAGGACTTCCATGTCCTTGGCAGAGTGGGAGGGGGAGTTAAAGTGTTCGGCCGCAGGGAAGTGGTATTATTTAGTGCGTGTGTCTTCGACATGTTCTCTGAAATGTTCTGCAAGTTGGCGTCCTGTCTCCCCAATGTAGAGGAGACCACATCGAGAGCAACCGACACAGTGGAAGTTCAGGTTAATCTTTGTCAGATGTGGAAGGATCCTTGGATGGAGGTGAGGAGGAAGGTGTGGGCGCTGGTTTTACAATTCTTGCAGTGGCAGGGGAAGGTGCCAGGAATGGAGGGTGTGTCGGTAGGAGGCGTGAACCTAACAAGGGAGTCACGGAGGGAATGGTCTCTCCAGAACACATATAGGGGTGGGGAGGAAAATATGTTCCTGGTGGTGGGGTCTGTTTGTAGGTGGCGGACATGGCGGAAGATGATGCAATGTATCTGGAGGTTGGTGGGGTAGAAGGTGAGGACCGGGGAGGGGTTTAGTCCTTGTTGCGATTGGAGAGGTGGGGTTCAAGGACGGAGGTGCGGCAAGTGGAGGAGATACATTGGAGGGCACCTTCAACTGTGTGAGAGGGGAAATTGTGGTCTTTGAAGAAAGAGGCCATCTGGGATATTCTATAGTGGAATTGGTCTTCCTGGGAGCAGATGCGATGGAGGTGTAGGTGTTGGGGATAAGGGATATTATTTTTACTGGAGGCAGGCTGGGAGGAGGTGTAGTCCAGGTAGCTGTGGGATTCGATGGGTTTGTAGTAGCTGTCTGTGTTAAGTCGGTTGCCAGAAATGGAGACAGAGAGGTCCAGGAAAGGGAGGGAGGTTTCTGAGATAGTCCAAGTGAACTTGAGGTCAGGGTGGAAGGTGTACGTGAAATTGATGAATTGTTTAACCTCCTCATGAGAGCATGAGGTGGCATCAATACAGTCAGTGATGGAGCAGAGGAAAAGGTGGGGGATGGTGCAGGTGTAGCTGTGCAAGATGGACTGTTCCACGTACCCGACAAAGAGGCAGGCAAAGCTGGGGCCCATGTGGGTGCCCATGGCTATCCCTTTGGTCTGGAGGAAGTGGGAGGATTCGAAGGAAAAATTGTTGAGGGTGAGGACCAGTTCAGCCAATCGAATGACTGTGTCAGTGGAAGGGTAAAGGATGAGTCAGCGGGAGAGGAAGAAATAGAGGGCTTGGAAGCCTTGGATGATGGCAGATGGATGTGTACAGGGACTGGATATCCATGGTGAAGATGAGGTATTCGGGGCCAGGGAAACAAAAGTCATGAAGGAAGTGGAGGGCCTGGTTGGTATCCTGAACATATGTGGGGAGTTCCTGGGCCAAAGGGGACAGGATGGTGTCACAGTATGCAGAGATAAATTTGGTGGTGCAGGAGCAAACTGAGACGATGGGTTCACCAAGGCTATCAGGTTTCTGAATTTTTGGTAGGAGGTAGAACTGGGCTGTGCGGGGTTCCTGGACTATGAGGCTGGAGGTTGTTGATGGGAGATGCCTGAGGTGATGATTTTGTGGATGGTCTGGGAGATGATGATTTGGTGATGGGAGGTGAGGTCGTGGTCGAGGGGACTGTAGTAGGAGGTGTCCGTGAGTTGACGCCAGGCTTCAGTGGTGTAGAGGTTGGTGTGCCAAACTCCCATTGCGTCCCTCCCTTGTCTGCTGTTTTGATGTTGAGCTTGTGGTTGGAGCGGAGGGATTGGAGGGCTGCACGTTGACAGGGTGAGAGGTTGGTGTGGGTGAGGGGGGTGGACAGATTGAGGCGGTCAATGTCACAGTGGCAGTTGGAAATGAAGAGATTGAGGGCGGATAACAGACCAGCACAGGGTGTCGAGGTGGATGGGGTGTGTTGGAGACAGGAGAAGGGGTCCTTGAAGAGTGGGTGGGAGTCCTAATGGAAAACGTAAGCATGGAGGCAGAGGCGGCGGAAGAAACATTCAATGTCGCAATGCGTGTTGAATTCATTGATCCGAGAGCATAGGGGGATGAGGATGAGGCCTTTACTGAGGACTGATCGTTCATCCTCAGTGAGGGGGAGATCTGGGATGATGGTTAAAAACATGGCAGGGCTGAGAGATAGGACCTGGTGTGGGGCTGGAGCTGGGAGTGTGGGGTGGAGACTGTCTCTGGAGTGGGTGTGGTTATGGGATTGTGGGTAATGTCACCAACAGAAGTGATGTTCACCCTGGGGTCAGGAAGACAGAAGTGGTGCCTTCGGTGGGCTCCACGGGGGCGGAAATGACATAACTCTAAATCTAATCTTGAACTCTGTATCGATCATTGACATCCTTCTACAGGAAACAGTCTTTCCACATTTCTTCTCTTAAAACCACCACTAAATATCTCCTGAATGTGTTGAGTCCGCTCAGCACTGTTCGGTTAACATAACATAATAGATACCACAGCCAATTCTGATCTCACCAGACTTCTCAGGAGGTGGTGCCATGGTGAGACATTAATCTTGTAGCTGTGGCTCTCTGTTAGTATTGCCCTTGCCTTTTAAAATGGAAGATCACAAGTTCAAATCACATGCCAAAATCCTGAATTTTATATTCAGCTGACACTTGAGTGCAATACTGAGAGAGTACTGTGTTCCTGGAACCTGCTGACTTTCAAATGTGGATAAATGAAGGACATGCCTTCTTGCCAGGTACACATAGAATATCTCATGGTATTGTTTCAAAGTAGTAATGTAAAAATGTAATAAGAATAAAAATAATGTTCACAATGACTCTTACCAATTTTATAGATGCAAATTAGAAAGCACCCTATCCAGATGCATCATAGCTTGGTATGGTCACTGCCTACCCAAAGACCACAATAAGTTATAGAGAGTTGTGAATGTAGCCCAGTCCATCACGAAAACCAGCTTTCTTTCCATTGACTCCATGTACATTTCCCACTGCCTTGGGAAAGCAGCCAACACAGTCAAAGACTCATCCCAACCCATTCCTACTCCCTTCCACCCTCTTTCATTGGGCAGAAGATACAAATATTTGAGAACACATGCCAGATTTAAGAACAGCTTCTTCCCCACTGTTATCAGACTTTAGAATAGACTTCTCATATATTAGAGTTGATCTTTGTCTACACCTTCACTGTAAATGTAACACTACATTCTGCCTTGTTTTCTATTACCCTGATGTGCTTAGATAAAGTATGATATGTCTGGATTTTACACAAAACAACTCTTTTCACTGTTTCTCAGTAGATGTGACAATAATAAATCCATCAAATCAGATCAGAGGAGTTTTCTCTTGGATCCTGGCTAATTTTATGCAACAGCCAAACGAAGCATTTTATTTGGTAATTATCATTGTGGTGTTGGTTGGAGCTTTGGTGAATTTGGCAAACTGACTGTTGTATTTCTCTGATTTCAACAGTGACTACGCATTATTGGTTGTGAAGTGCTTTGGGAAATCTTGAGACCAAGAAAGACATAACATAACTGCAAGATTTGAATTATTTTTCTCTTTTTAAAAGTGTGGATCTATGGAACCAATGGGAAAATACAGACAGCATAATTTTGATGAGTGATCATTTAAGAAGTTCCTATGATTTCCCTTCCATGTTGTTCACAGTAATGTCCATGATATTAATCTTCGATTTCAGGAGGAGCCTGGGTGATTTAAGAGCCTTGTTAAACTCAATCCTGTGTCACTGAGAAGTACTAAAACAGAGTAACGGATGTGTCTTGCTGCAGTTCTGATGAATTGTAAATAAATTAACTGAAACAAAAATTGTATACGGCTATGAAGGGAAACAGCCACTAACTTGTTTTCCTATTGCCACAGTATTTCAAATTTGTCAGCAGTATTATTTTTTTCCAGAATAGTGTACCTCCATTGACACACTTCCCATGCAGAGTGACCTCCACTGCATTTTGGGCTCTTAGCACTGACAGAACCCACAGAGTCAGGAAGTTAACTAGTTGGTGCTAATGATATGTCTATTAACAAAATAAATCATTGGTAAAATACATGACAAGGGTCAAACCATTTTCATCAAATCAGATTCCCAAACTTATGGGAAAGTACCACAGAGGCTATTTGAAGGAGAATAATATCATAAGCATCAGATTATTGAAAATTCAAGGCTGAGAAAGCACACATACACTCTTGATTTTTACATTTACAATCAAAGGCTGGGAAATATCACAGGTTTCCTCTTAAGCAAAGAAAAATACATCAGAAGTGAGGAAATGACTTAAGATCATCTCCAAAAGCAGATCAGAAATTCAGGATGACCATGTTCAAGGATGGACAGGTTCCTAGTTGCACTATCCATGAATCAGAGTATAAGCTGTTTCACATCAAGAGTGTCATACGCAAGAACATACAGAGTATAAATTGACTTTTCTAAATAGCGTAAAAATAGCCCTTTCAATATGTCTCCTAATTTCTATTTCCTTTGACAGGTTTCAGCCATGGCTCAGCTGACGGTGAATAAGTAGGGTTCTGGGTCAGTGTTCCACCCCTAAGAATTGTGAATGTAATTCTGGTTGACGCATGCATACCACATTGAGTGTTATCCTGTCTTGGGCGCATCCTTTGGTTAAGATAAACGAAGGCCCCATTCTCTTGCATGATGTAAAAGATCCCATGATGCTATTTTGAAGAAGACCAGGGACGTCAGCTACTGCTTCCAAGTCAATCTTTCTCCCTCACTACATCACAGCAGATGATTTGTCAATTGTGAGATTGCTGTTTCTGGGAGCATGGTGTGTGCAAATTGACTGTTGCTTTTCCTGAATTTAAACAGTGATATCCTTCAAAAGTACTTCATTGGTAGTGAAAAACTTCGAAATGTCTTCAGCCATGAAAAGGACTACAAAATTGCAAGTCATTCATCTAAAGCAATGTGAATAAAAAATGAGAGATAAAACAGCTGAATGAGTCACCATTACCTATTTTACACTGCAGCACAGAGTTAAACTCCGTCTTATAGTTATAAAATTTCATTTCCTAAAGCTTTATGTCTGTATATCCTAATAATTCCTGATAGGGTTGGATGTTTAATTTTCTTTGATGGTTTCTCGTTTGAAGTGCCTTGGATATTGTTTTTCACTGTGTTGAGGATGCTGTATAATTACAAATTGTTGTTGTTGAGGACTTGTTCAAACACAGAAGAAATTGTGCCCCTCCCCCTGTCCTTTTCCTGCATAAATGCTTCTCTAATCTTCAGCTCTATGAATAAGTGAAAAGTCTGCCGACACAGATATAAGCGAGAAATTATCGGATGTAAAACAGCAAATTTTTGGAAAAGTTGAGGTGCAGCAACTTCAGACTTCTTTTGAAAAAAATGTTTCAAAATATACAGACAGACAAAGGAAAGCAGACAGTGCGATACATGCTTTCCAATCACGGCCCCACGGGTGTCGTGGGAACAACGGTGTCCTGACTACCAGGGTCAGTCAAGCCCTTAGTCACTTAGTGAATAGACAGTGGGGGCATGGGTCAGCTGGGCTTCTTTTTCTATGCAGTGTAGACGGTATCTCTGAATTGCACAGCAGCAAGGAGATTGCAATGTTGCTGGAAAACTAGTTGATTCTTTACAGAGGAGAATGATAATAATTATAAAATAGCTGTTCGAAGAGTCTTCATAATGAATTATGATGCTATTTGAAGCTATCAATGAATGCCCTTTTGTCAGCTCCAGTGTGTGCAATCATTACTTGGGCTTTGCTTGCTTTGACAACCTGCTGTCATTAAGCTCTTTATTTTCAATGCAGCCATGCTCAACTTGTCTCATTTACAAGTCTCTTCAAAAGTTTGAACCTTAATATCGAATCAAATTTTTTTTAAAAAAACAAAAACCACCCCTGGTTTAACTGAGGTTTTAGTTTGAATGTTTGACAGAGATGGGTGAAATGGAGCCTCCAAACCTATACGTGACTTTGGTTGTTGGCTGTGTGAGTGACAAAAGTGTGCACTTAGGCCTGGAAAGATTTTGACAAGCCCTTTTCCACACCTGGACTTCAACACATTTTGCTCCAATTCCCACCACCTGCCTCCCATCTCTTCTGGATCCAGCAGGAATTATTGCCTAATCTGGTGGGTAGGGACTGGGAATCCCAGAGGCCAGAGCACTCTGCCAAGGACCTGAGGAAGAACATTTTGCAGCTACCCAGTAAGCCTTGGAGAGTGAGGATTGGGGAACCATGTGATTTCATGGCGGTGCCCACAACTTAAAAGGGATTCTTCATTTTTCTGCTCTGGTTCATCCTGGGCTTGGAATAAAATTGCACAATGGACTCCATTAGATTTCCTCTGCAAAGTTTAACATAGGACCACATGGAGTGAGTGTCCTTGCCACCTGAAATTTGAAGTAGCAGACAGCTAGATTGAAGTGGGATAAGAATGGATTAGATTCCCAGGTCAATATCAACTTACCCTGTTCAGTCTGCTGGATAATAGGAGCTGATGTAGGGGGATTGGGTGCAGTTCCCAGCTCTCCTTGCATGAATTAACCACACTGCTTCCCCCAAAAACACAAGTCCCTGTGATCCACCAGACTGGGGAAGTGAAAATTGAATCAATAAGGATCTTGTCATTCTTTCCTTTTAATTGCATGTATTTTTACACATGTGAAGTCAGCGAGGGTTGAGTTAGAAGATGTAAAAAATACAATTTATAATTGCTGAAATAAAAATAGAAATTACTGAAAGAATTCAACATCTGAAGAATAAGAAACAGAGTTTCATGTTTAAATTCAAATATAAGAGTTCTTCATGAATGAATTGCTGAATGTTCTGTTATCGGAGAATGCAGGTTTACAGAGATAGGCAAATGAACTGTGAGTAAAAGCTCAGTGGGCCGAATGGTCTTGTTCTTTGTTGTACAATGGGACAAGTACATGATTTGAACTATCCCAAGGTAGTGAAGTGAAGGAGCATCCTTTCCAAACCTGAATGGAAATGGAACAGGACAAAGCAAAAAAAAAGTCACAAAGATGACTGAGTTGTGTCAGATTTCCAGGGGTCAGAAGCTGCAGTCTGAAAATCACTGATTTACCTTCTTTCTGCTGTAATGTTGGACATTCTACTTTGTGATGGTAGACCTGTGAATCAGCATTGGAGCAATTTACCCTGTGCATTTCTCATTTAATTTCAATTTATGATCTGCGATTACAACTATAAATGAAGTATTTGTTGTCATTTATCGACGGGGATCAGCTGGACATGGCTCCCATGCATGTTCACCATCTGCTCCCTCCTGGAGTTAAAATGGCCCTGGAGGAAAGGTTGCTTTACAACAACAGGGGTATTGTGTCAGGTCACATGCAATGTATTATCAAAAGTACTGGTTCATGGTGACTGAACAAGACATTGTGTTTTTGTTACATACAGCCAGGAATTTGTATTAATGTCGAGGGATCAAATTCCATGAATTTTAAGTTGTCCACAAAAGTTTAAAACTGATGTAAGTGATCATTAATATAGGCTCCTTTGTGTTTTTGGAAAGAAAGACATGGATTTAGATGGTGCCTTTTATGAATTAAGAATATCCCAAAGGGCTTTGCAGTCAACAATTTTTTTTTCAAGTGTTGTGGTTGAATTATGCATCATAAGATTAGATTAGATTCCCTACAGCATGGAAACAGGCCCTTCGGCCCAACCAGTCTACACCGATCCTCTGAAGAATAACCCACCCAGACCCATTTCCCTCTGACTAATGCACCTAATACTATGGGCAATTTAGCATGGCCAATCCACCTGGCTTGCATATCTTTTGGACTGTGGGAGGAAACCCACACAGACAATGTGCAAACTCCACACAGTCAGTCACCTGAGGCGAGAATCAAACTGGGACCCTGGTGCTGTGAGGCAGCAATGCTAACCACTGAGCCACCTTGTCACCCTAGTGGAGATCATTCAGCCCATTTTGTCTTTGCCACCTTTTAGATACAGCTGTTAATTGAACCAGTTCCCTTGCTTTCCCACCCAATCCCCCCATAGCAAATGTAGTCCATGTTGTAGAGTAGGAACCCTGTATTTTGTCTGTTTCTCAATCATCCAGAGGACACAACATGATAGTAAGTGACATGTAGAATCATACAATACCAACAGTGGGGATACAGGCTATTTGACCCAACAAGTCCACACCGATGTAAATCTGTGCTCTGCATCAGCCAGTGAATTACACAATGCAGTCATGAGACAGGGTTGCAATGGGTAGCCCATGAGTATGCCAGTATAATTGACTATGTGGTGTTCTGGTTAACTAACCTATCCTTCCCAGCATCAACAATCTACAGCTTTTGTGGAGTGTCCAAGGTCATCCTTGCATTGTGGAGCAATATCTTCTCCATTAGAACTAATCCAATTCAACCAGATGCAGCTGTCTCAGTGTGTGCATTGGTTCACTGGGTCTCAGCTCTGCCATGTTGTCCAGTTGGACAGTTGTGTTAGCCAAGCTAGCAAGCTCTTTGATAATGATGGGAGCACAGCTAATTACAGCAGTTCTGTCTTGACAGACACTTGGATAGAAATCCACCTTGGGCATTTATTGCTCAGACTACTCTTCAATCAATACGTGATTTGACTTTGATCAAACTGAATATGGGCAAAGTGTACATCGAACAGTTGCCATGATGTCCTATTTCGCACAGCCCCACAATTCTCTTGCTCACATTTATCACCAACAATTAGTTGATATAATGGGTAGCAGTTGGCACCACTGATTGACTAGCAAGGTTAGATCTCATGGAATACAGGGAGAACTAGCCATTTGGATACAGAACTGGCTCAAAGGTAGAAGCCAGAGGGTGGTGGCGGAGAGTTGTTTTTCAGACTGGAGGCCTGTGACCAGTGGAGTGCCACAAGGATCGGTGCTGGGCCCACTACTTTCTATCATGTACATAAATGATTTGGATGCGAGCATAAGAGGTACAGTTAGTAAGTTTGCAGATGACACCAAAATTGGAGGTGTAGTAGACAGCGAAGAGGGTTACCTCAGATTACAACAGGATCTGGACCAGATGGGCCAATGGGCTGAGAAGTGTCAGATGGAGTCTAATTCTGATAAATGCAAGGTGCTGCATTTTGGGAAAGCAAATCTTAGCAGGATTTATACACTTAATGGTAAGGTCCTAGGGAGTGTTGCTGAAGAGAGACCTTGGAGTGCAGGTTCATAGCTCCTTGAGAGTGGAGTCACAGGTAGATAGGATAGTGAAGGTGGCGTTTGGTATGCTTTTCTTTATTGGTCAGAGTATTGAGTACAGGACATTGGTTAGGCCACTGTTGGAATATTGCGAGTAATTCTGGTCTCCCTATCGGAAAGGTGTTGTGAAACTTGAAAGGGTTCAGAAATGATTTACAAGGATGTTGCCAGGGTTGGAGGATCTGAGCTACAGGGAGAGGCTGAACAGGCTGGGGCTGTTTTCCCTGGAGCGTCGGAGGCTGAGGGGTGACCTTATAGAGGTTTGCAAAATTATGAGGGGCATGGGGGCATAAATAGACAAAGTCTTTTCCCTGGGGTCGGGGAGTCCAGAACTAGAGGGCATAGGTTTAGGGTGAGAGAGGAAAGATGTAAAAGAGACCTAAGGGGCAACTTTTTCACGCAGAGGATGGTACGTATATGGAATGAGCTGCCAGAGGATGTGATGGAGGCTGGCACAACTGCAACATTTAAGAGGCATTTGGATGAGTATATGAATAGGAAGGGTTTGGAGGGATATAGACCGGGTGCTGGCAGGTGGGACTAGATTGGGTTGGGATATCTGGTCGGCATGGACGGGTTGGACCGAAGGGTCTGTTTCGATGCTGTACATCTCTATGACTCTTTGATTCTATGACATGCCCTGCATCCCATTTCCCTGACAACATATTGCCAGTTCCAGTTGTGCAAAGGACAGAACAGAGTGAGGATGCTGTGGACACACTCTGTCCTGACTGTACACCTACACCACCCTCCCCAACTAAAACAGGGCCAAGAAGTGGAATCACATCTTAAACAGTTCGATACTCAGCTGCATTGATGGCTCTGGTCAAGGCATGGGCAGCGCTGTATCCGTACTTCACATCAGTCAGGGCACAGCGCAATAGTAGAGAAAGTGAGGACTGCAGATGCTGGAGATCAGACTCAGAAAGTGTGCTGGAAAAGCACAGCAGTTAGGCAGCATCCAAGGAGCAGGAGAGTCGATGTTTCGAGCATAAGCTCTTCATCAGGAATGTGCAATGGTGTCATGAGCCATGGACTCAGTGGGAACCCTTGTCCCCCAGTAACCAGCCTTGCAAGCCATCCTCAAATGCACCAGGTACATAAGAGTTCTCCAGTATGTCGGAATCCTGGACATATACCTCAGGAGGTAAGGACAACGTTCACATGATGTGAACAAACATCAAATGGGACTTTTTGCTGCTGATGAATTCCACATTATTGAGATCCAGCACTTTCAGTACAGTCAATGACACCCTGCATCTGGGAAATCCAGCTACGTCTCTGAATTTGACTGCACAGGCTATGGCACTGTCCTGGGGTCATTGGGAAAGAAAATGAACCACTCTGATTTCGCACAGATTCATCGGTCATAGCTGTGGGTGTACGACTGAGAGATCCCACACAGCTCACTGGTTGAACCCTGAAAGGAATCAGTAGCACAGAAGCTCAGAGTGACAGTCACTTTCACAGCCTGTGGAAGAGGGTGGTCTCGTACTGCTACAGTGCTCAGTTCCCACTCCAGCATCTGGCACAGTTCCATTATTATGCCCTGGAACATCTGAAGCCCATGTCGACACTGTGCCTCACTCATCCCTGGAAACAGAGTGGGAGTGAAAAATCTCTATTGCTCTTGCAGACTCACACATCTTGAGAGACCTTGCAACAGTAACCTCTGCCTGAGCTGGCCATGGTTCACCTGGATCTGCCTTCAACTTCATTAGTGACTCATGCCCCACCAGTGGGCAGGGAGCAGAACTCTCAGTGGAAATGAAACTACTTTGGAGTAGAAGGACATCTGAGAAGAGTCAATGGTATAATATCCTGCAGAAGAGGGCTGGTCATGATTTTCCCTACCTTCTGATAATACATCTCCATCATCCATCCAGTTCCAGGCTTAGCCTGTATAGCAACTTGGTGAAGATGCCACACTTTTTGAGTGAGCACCCAATATCATTGGAGAGGGAGCTCTGATATTGCTATCTATCCCAGACCGACATCCAACATTGAACTTTTCACTATTCAGTACAGAACATTTTTACGCTTACATGACAGATGATGAAGAAATATTTTGTATGTTTTTCCCCTTCAAACAGCTTTGGCATTTTGCAATGCCATTATTGCTGTCCTACCTTGCCTTCCAATGCTGTTCCACATCTCCCCCACCATTCACCTCATGTTATTCCCCATCAGCATCCTCATCCACACCACCGTAAGTGTCTTTGCTTTCCCCTGCTAGCCTTGACTCTCCCACTCCTTTTGGCAGTGAGTCCTTCCCTTCACCCACAGAGCCCCCTTAGACCCTCCTGAAGCATCAACGAATGATGCCGTGGGCTTCATTTGCTCCAGACATCTGGCCAACTTTAACTAGCAGCTCCGAGATGTCACTGACCAGGCTCCTGAGTGCAGTCCTTATAGCTCTCTGAATGACAGTGCCTGACAGCTCATGATGGTCCTACAGGACTGACTGCTGCCCACTCCCCGAAATGTACTGCGACAGATTCCAAGACTACGAATGTCCTGAGCCCCTGGAGTGTGTGCGGATTGTGCCCCTGACTGATTGACTGACTGGCCAATAGTGACCCCATCCTTGACTGAACTGAGAATCTTTTGGTTGAATAAATGGATCACATGTATACCAAGTAGACAGCTGGCAAAAACTATGGCTGTTGTGGTTTGCCATACATCAAGATGCCCCCAACCCCCTGCCTCCCCAGACAGTTTCCTACTTATAAGCATGACAAACTGTCTCTGTGCGTGTGTGTGTGCTCAAGAGTACCTCAATAGGGCAGTCCTGACAGCCTTTGGTCCAGGCTGACCACCCAGCAGTCTAACAGTAATGAAAATGACAAGGTACAGCAAGGGATGATGGTGCAAGCATGCAGGTAGGTGCTAAGTGATGGGATTTAATAAGAGCGAGCAAGCAGTCCTGAGATGCAGCCTGGTCCAACTGTTGAGCTGTATGCCTGCAAACGTTTCCTTGCTGCAGACATGCAAGGCTAGTTTCCAGTCTACCCTACAATGGAAGTGTGTGCCAGCTAGTGTCTCAGAGGGAGTTGCACTAATGGCTGTGGGTAGTAGGTAAGTGGTCATGGGTGAAGTTTGGGTGTGGATGATGCCTGTGAATCATGCCCTGAGATGCAGATTGGCTGTAACAGGTCTAGACAGGTTACATGCAGGGTGGAATTAGGGTGTTGAGCTCAATGATCAGCTATGATCATGTTAAATAAGGGAGCAGGTCGCCATGGTCAAATGACCTCCTACTTTTTATGCTCCTACATCAGCAACCTGGAGGCCCTTTGGAGCAAACAGGGATTAAAATCCACCAGGTACCCGCTCTGATTTCCATGTCATGTTTTCTCAATGTCTCGATTGTATGGTGCATTAGAGAAGATAGAAAGTTGAATATTAATGAGATGTCAGCAAGCAGTTCCACAAACAAGAATTTCCCTTCAATATGCAACTTTTTTTCATGAGGTTTTTCCCTCTAGACAGTCACGCCGAATGGTCTGTTTCAGTGCTGCTCAGAAAAATGTTGTGTATGTTGTCACTCATATAGGAAAGTGTGTGAAAGTTAACATGTTTGAACAATTTGTACCAGTCTGGAGTGAAAACTGAGAACAATGTTAATTATATAATCTGCAAAAAGTTGGGGGTTAGGGTTTTCTAAAATGGGCTGCATAGGTTTTTGAAGAGTTTTGCGTGATTATCTTCCTCCAGACTATTTTCCTGATGTAACACATATACAAAATGTAAATAAAATAAAGTGACCGAGTGAGAATGACCAGCTCATTGATGAGCTTTTTGATATGAAGGATTAAACAGTGCAGACTGCACAAAGGTTGTGGGTTCTCTGAGAGGGACCTTTTGTTCCAGGCGGAACTCGGATCGTGGGACCCAGCAACCCGGAAGCAGGCGGCGGCACAAGATGGCGGAGGTAGGAGGAGGCGGCGGATCGGAGGAAAGGCTTCTCGGGCTCTGCGACTGAGGGGGTTTGGGAGCTGGGGGCTGGCGATAGCGGTTCTGGGCGAGGCCGAGAAAGGGAGTGGGGAGGTGGCCGCGACCTGGTGCCCGCTCGGATGCCGGCGGCTCCCGTGGTTCCCCCGGGAAACCTGTCCGCCTTCACTGCCCCCCCACCACCACCCTTCACCCTTCCAGGAGGCGATTTGTTTATTTGTGTTTTGTCTGCCTGTCATAGGACAGGGCTGCTTACTTCACTCACCGATATATTCCGAGGGTTTTCTGGGAAAGGGACGGGGTGCTGGGGTTTGGGGGGAAGGGGAGGGGAGGGGACAGGAGAGACAGACAAAGGGCGAGGGAGGGGAAGAGGGTTTGGCGGAACAGAAAGGATCAGGTTGGGTGTGGAAGAAAGGGGGAAATGTCTGGTGGGGGGGACGAAAGTTTGGACATTGGGTGAGGTCGCAGAAGGGAGGGGCTGTGTGTTTCCAATCACATCCGTCATCACAACTTGAGCATTGAACTCTCTTCACCTACCCCCCCCCCCAAGCCTTTTGGCTGAGATATAAAACAGAGGCTGCCCCTTTCCAGTGGATATCCCAGATTCCATGGTCACATGTTCAAGAAGTGGAGAGCCCTGAACCCAGAAAGCCGGACAACAGTTGTCTCTCAGCTAGAATTCCTTGAAAGTAAACGTAGCTGTTTGTTACTTTTTTGCTTGTCCTTGGAAGCTTGCTGTGTGTAAATTGGCTGGTATCATTTTAAGAATTATCGAAATAACTTCACTTTGAAAGTGCTTCATTGACTGTGAAGTTGCACGAGTGGCTCAAGTTTGTGGAACGCACTCTTTTCCTTTTTGTTACGTAATTCTTTTATTACTATGGGCAAGGCCAGTATTCGTTGTCAGACCCTAATTGCTCTTGAGCTGAATGGCTTGCTGGGCCATTCAGTGGGCAGCTAAGAAAGAACTACATTGCTGTAGGTATGGGATCACCAGGCCAGATTGAGTGAGATTCGTCGATTTCCTTTTTTAAAGGACATTGATGAATGAGGTGCATTTTGACAACACTTCATGTTTATATTTGTTATCAGTCTGAAGATGAGCTTTCAATGGCAGATCTTTATTTTTTAAATTGAAGGTGAATTCCTCCGGTTGCCACTCTGTCTTCACTTGGAGCCTGGATTACTCATCTACTAACATTTGCGCTCTGCCAACCTTTTTCCCCCTTATTAATAACTTCCTTGTTTTGTATGCATTTATAAGGATGGAACATGTGTGAGGTCACTGAGTGTCATATCACAAGATTTTAGTTTTAAAAATAGGAGCACCAGAAGGAAAAGTAGACAAAAAGTTTTCCTCATGTTAATCAGCTTTATGAGGTTACAGTTGTTTCAACAGTCACTGGCAGCAGTGGATTCCAGATGCTGACATTTAATTCAGAGCTTTTTTAGGGAAAAAGCTTTACTTACATTTTGTTCCTGTTTTATATCCATGATATTTCTGGTCAAAAAATTGTTTTGTGCTGAAGATGCTGTACTTCATGTCAGAAAATGTGTTTATTAGATGTATTTATTTCTTTGAATTATTGAGACTCATTCAATCTTAACCCAAGTGGATTCCTGACTTTCTCTTTGGTTTTAGAGATGGATTCAGATGCCACTTGAACACTGACTGTTGGTCCAATGCATCCTCTTCTGAAGAGTGTTGCATTTCGCAACTGAATCAGATGTTATAATCTGCTCAAAGGGTGTGCAATTGTAATTGTCCAGTCCCTTCTGCATTTCTACATTTCCCCCCTCTCCCTCATTCCCAGCAGAATTCTGACCTTTTAACTGCCAGACGCACCAAACACTCAAGGCTGAGATTTGTTGGGCATTTGCATTCATTTGCTGGCCGCATGCCATCCTTCATATCTAGTCAGCAGTCATGGTATTGTTGCCTTCAGACATGACAGTTTTTGTAATGTGTTCATAGCACCATTCTTCATAGGTCCTCCTGTACTGTGAATACCAGCAATCATAGATTTAAAGTAACTCACCTAAAGATTACTTGGAACCTTGTGAAATATTTGGCCATAGCTCTGTAAGATTTTACAGTCTGCAACCACCAAGTCATGTTTTGGTGTTGATACCTTTGAGTGCATTCTATATTCACAGGAAATGGTCTGAACTCTTACTGTAGACTTAACTTTGTTGTTTGCTTAATTCTGTAATGTGATCATCTGTCCTTCTAAGCTGTCTGCACTCTTAGAGTGCTGCCATCCTGCACATTGCGTGTTTGGCACTTCAGTGATGGCACTTGGAATACCTGAGGCTGTCTGTTCTGCAATTCACTTCTATTCCTCTCCACCTACTTAAATCCCCTTCGTTGAAAACAACTCCTGAAACCTACCTCCTCAACAAAGCTTTTGGTTGTCAGTATTAATATCTCCATATGTGGATCAGTGCTAAATTTGATCGGACATTTCTGTGAAGCATCACAGGATATTTTGATGTGCTAAAACCTAAAGCTACTGGCTATTGTTAATTACCTGGGTAAGCTCTGTTACCTCTCCTTCAGTAGAACATAAAAATCTGGTGTCACTTTAAACCACCTGATTCCATATTTGACTCAACTTGGATTAATCAGAGAATTTCAAAAGAAAATATGATCTCCCTTTTCAAGTTCTGTTTTAATAATTCAATTGAATAAGTGGGGAACCTTGTTTTAAAGTCACGTGTGTCCTTTAAATCATTCTGATAACTTCTAATTTTTTTCCCTCCCTCTTTTGATGATATCTTGACTCGCTGTCAATCCTTACCTGCATTGTATGTTGCATTTGATGTCCGGTATCTTTTTCCCTCCAAGAAAGTAAAAGGACCTGTGGGCAAGCTGAGAATAGAGGGAGGGTATCAGGTCTATAACATCATCTATCTCTTCTTAGCTACAGTTCCTTTCATGGATGCCGCAGCTGAAGTGTGAGAGGGATCTGGTATCAAGCATGGTATTGAGTCGTCAGCAGGAAGTGAATCAGTCTCGTGTGTTTGTCAAACATTAAGAAATTGTTGAAGTTCCACTTTTGAAGGTTGTGATGTCACCTTGGTTGAGCTCCTGGCTTCTATCCACTGTTGACACTCGCTTGTTCAAATCAAACATGGTGTTGAGAAAATGGATAGCACCTGCTAATTTTCAGGAGTTCAAATTGTCACGCATGATAATTTTGAACGTACTTGAGTAGTCAAACCATTTTTATTGCAAACAAAAGTAGAAATCGCTGTAAAATATCAGCGGGACTGGCAACATCTGTGGAGAGAAATCAGCGTTAATGTTTCAGGTCCACTGACCCATCCTTAGAACAGTTCGGAGGAACATTGAGGAAGGTTCTATGGACCTGAAACGTTAACTCTGTTTCTCTCCACAGATGCTGCCAGATGTGCTGAGCTTTTCCAACAATTTCTGGTTTTGTTTCTGATGTCTAGCTCCACAGTTCTTTTGGATTTTAGTCCACTTTTATTGCAGTTTGAGGCAGTATTTTGTAGAGATGTTTTGTGCATTGTATGATAGAAACATAGTCATAGAGTCATAGAGATGTACAGCATGGAAACAGACCCTTCGGTCCAACTTGTCCGTGCCAATCAGATATCCAAACCCGATCTAGTCCCACCTGCCAGCACCTGGCCCATATCCCTCCAAACCCTTCCTATTCATATATCCATCCAGATGCATTTTTAAATGTTGCAATTGTACTAGCCTCCACCACTTCCTCTGGCAGCTCATTCCATTCACGTACCAAATGGCAAGTGAAAAAGTTGCCTTTTTAAATCTTTCCCCTCTCATCATAAACCTATGCCGTCTAGTTCTGGACTCCCCCCACCCCAGGGAAAAGACTTTGTCTATTTATCCTATCCATGCTCCTCATGATACTGTCACCCCTCAGCCTCCAACCCTCCAGGGAAAACAGCCCTAGCCTATTCCTATAGCTCAAATCCTCCAACCCTGGCAACATCCTTGTAAATCTTTTCTGAACCCTTTCAAGTTTCACAACATTGTTCCGATAGGAAGGACACCAGAATTGCACGCAATATTCCAACAGTGGTCTAACTAACGTCCTGTACAGCCGCAACATGACCTCCCAACTCATGTACTCAATACTCTGAACAATAAAGGAAAGTATACCAAACACTTTCACTATCCTATCTACCTGCAACTCTACTTTCAAGGAGCTATGAACCTGTACTCCAAGGTCTCTTTGTTCAGCAACACTGCCTGGGACCTTACCTTGACAGATCTCAAAATACTTCTCAAAAACGAGTACTTTGATAGTTGCTACTTTTCCAGTAAATGCAGCAGCCAGTTTATATTACTCCACAGTCCGAAGAAAAAGTAATTTTATGTTGCAGTTGAGGGATAGATAATGCCATGACGCAGTGAGTATTGTTTGGATTTTCTTGGAATAGTATTGAAGGATTTTTGTTTGGTTTACTGAACAAATTGGCAAAATGGAAAATGAAGTGCAAGACTGTTAATTCTGTTGTGAAGATGTCGGTGAACTATCCCTTTTAAGAAAGTTAAAAGCTAGCAGTGACCACAACAAGTGTTCTCAATAAGACACAATATAATGTGCTGTACTGACTGGAGTAGCTGGTTGCCTGGAAATGACAAAAAAAAAAATGCCCTGAAAAAATACCAATTTCCAATCAAGTTTGAACAGAGAATATTGACAATCATCATAAAAGCCGATGACATAATTCGATGCCATGGGGTATAAGACCGTGGAAAAATTGAACAGTTGGGAGGAGAACTGCTAAGTCTCAGCGGGTAAAAAACTGCCTGAAAAATAGCTCCTTTAAAAAGTACTTTTCAGTCACTAACCTGTGAAGCAGAATCCCTAAGAAGAAAAGAAGACACAGGAAGATCCAAATAGAACTGAAAGCTGTCTGGTTTTGAGATGTCTTGTTTTGTAAATCTTAATTGGGAGTTTTATCGGATTAATATTACAGAAAGAAAGGTAAAAGATAGGTTAGAGTAAGGACTTGTGTGTAGTTGCTAGTTGATTATTCTTTGTTATACTTTAAGAAATAAAGTTGCTAATTTTTACTTTAAATAGTTCTTGACCACTTGAATTTTTACACATTACTGCACGGGATAAATCTTTTCTGTGTTGCTGGTTTTAAATTAAGCAGCAGAGTTTACCTCATGTTGTAACAATTTCAATCGTGTCAAATTCACTTCATATTGCACTGGAGTGTTAGTTTTAGTTTATATGCTGAAGGTTGGTCATGGGGTTTGAGCCTGCAGCCTCTGGCTCAGACAGTAGTGTACTTTAATTGTTTTGGTATTCGTGAAACAGCATTTTGATCTTTTTCCCACTTTATAATGTGGTGTTCTCACTGAGGTACCTACACAATAGAAACGTCATCTCCGACAAGATAGCAGCTGCTGGCAGAAGCAAAGTTACAGGTTGTCTCACCTTTTAGACAGGGTGGCCAGGAGGAAATGAAATTGGTTCAAATTTGTAGGAATGGAAGCAATGAGAAATGGTTTAAACATATTCACAAAGATGAACTAGTTGTGATCAAGTTCGGAGGAGGATTCCGTCGCTTGTGTTAACCACTGCTTTAAACTGCAACATGTCATCTCTTTCAGAGATGATAACTTATAGAAGCTGCCCGTTTGCACTTCCACACGGTTTTGGATGTTCAGGATGTTCCTGAAAGTGTTTTTTTTACGAGGTTTCTTCACTTCCTTGCAATGTGATCAGCCTGGTTGCATTCATGAAAAGAAAATACCATGATTTCCCCCACTGAGGTATTGCAACAGATACAAGGTAATGTGCAAATGTAAGCAGATCATTCCTTCCCTGTTTAGCATTTCGTGGGAGCTGTTCCTTCTGCAGCACCCTAATCTATTCCTTAATTGCACCCAATACTTGTATTGTGAGCCTTCAGTGCAGCCGTACAGAAATGCAGATGAATTACTATCACCTGTAAGAACAGTTTAGGTCCCTGGATGATGGCAGGGTAGAGGTCACAATGGTGGGCGTTGTATTTCTAGTGCACACATGCGAAGCTACCATCCGAGGATAGGTTCTTTCCTCCGTGTTCAGAAGGTGAAATGCAGATCGTGTGAATACATTGCCATTCACCTCAGTTCAGTCTGCTGGTATGACCTTGAACTTCTGGTTACTCGCAATTTTAATTAGCCACCCAACACACTTCCTCCTTCTATGTTCCTTGTTTAAACCAAACTTGATGTATTCTTGAGCGAGACTTCATCTCATTATGGAACACTTGAAAATTGCAAATTCATTTTACAGTTCAAGTTACAGCTTGTAACCTCTGTTTTCGGGTTTCTATGAATTGCAGCTGTGTATGATTCAGCTATGCCTGTTTACATTTCCCAGACCCATCTTTTGTTTCTTTACTCGTCCCATAATCAAATCCCTTTGTGTTGAAACCTCAGCCCTGTTGTCACGTAATGTTCCTGGCATCAATCATGGACGTTTGCTTTATTGCTTTGAACCTCAACTCCTTTGCCTGGCTCTGAAATTTCTGAAAAAACATCAGTTCCTTTTTGCATAGATGCTGCCTGATCCCCTGTATATTCAATTGTTCTGTGGCTGTTCCAGAATTGTGCACCTCTGCCACTATGATATGAAACTGTCAAATGAGAAATCTTTTATGATGGTAGGCCTTCCTTCCAGTGTTGAGAGCAGAAAGTACTGCTACTGGGCCTAAATGTTCTATCTTTTGAAAATAACATCTAGGAAAGAAATATTTGCCTTGGCTTGGGCTCTTGGGATGTTGAATTTGGCAAAAGCAACATGTGGTGAAGCTGTGCAGATGAGAAGACCCCAGGCTTGATTCTTATCTGAACTCAATCAGAGGCAACAAATGGGATGGGATAGTCAGGAGTTGAAAGTACGCCAAGGATGTGATTCCTGATCACTAGCCAGTGACCATGCTGAAAAAGCCAGGGGTGGGGAGCCATCATCTGTGAGCTGTCTTCCTCCCTCCCCCCTCAATCTCTTCATGTTCCAATAGCTAGCTAACACATTGCTTTTGTTACCAGAGGCCACATCTGGGATTGGACCCCATCATCCTTGGGTGTGTTATTGGCAAGAAGAAAAAGGAATTGACTGGAAGGCTTCTAGTTTTGGTCTGTTGTTCTCATGCTAACTTTGTGCAACTGTGATAATGTGAATGTTTCATCAGAACATATTTTGTAATAACTTTCTTGTAACTGCACCCAACAATCCTGTCAAAACTGCGTCGTTGTTTAATTGGCTGCACAAGCCAGAATGAGGTCACTTTAAGCCTGCTTTCTTCCATGAATTCTTTTAGCCTTTTAGAGTGGTAATTTATCTGGCCAAACGTCTTCTCAGTTTTATATTTCCGAGAGGAGGTGATGGTCACGCAACTATTAATCCAGAGATCCAGGTCATGTTCTGGGAATGTGGGTTCAAATCCTGCGTCGGCAAATGTTGGAATTTCTGTAATTGAGAGTCTCACGATGACCACGAAACTGTTGGCGATTGTTGAAAATGTCCATCTGGTTCTTTGTCCTTTAAGGAAGGACATCTGCTGTTCTTAATTGGTCTGGCCGATGCATCACTCCAATATGGTTGATTCTGAACTGTCCTCTGGGGAATTAGGATTCGGCAATAAATGGTTGCCCACATCCCATGGATGATTAAAAATAAAGTCTGAAATGTAGGCAACCAATTGTCCTGTTTTTAAAAAAAAAATCATGAGTCCATGTACATTGACAATAGAATGTTTTACTTTACCTATCTGGTCAAATTGGGTTACCAATAGTATTTTTCCATGAGTCACCATGTACCTCATTCCCTTCATAGCTCTGCTGTGGAGTGTTCTCTCTTCCTGTGCCTACATTCCAGGCAGCTCTCTGGGGTGGTATTTTAACCAAATGGCCAAAGGTCAAATACCAAGTGTTGGAGAGGCTTAACAATTGCTTGTCAGTTATCAGTTAATCTGATAATGTTAAGCTTAGCAGCAAAATCTGATTAACATGTGTTTTCTCTTTGTTTTTCGATTGGCCGCCAGTCGGATTGGTTAGATGCCTGGGAGTGTCTGTGGCACCAAGCCAAAGATTGTGGCTCCAAGGTACCAGGCTTGATGTCTGGAAGATTGCAAGGGTCACTTTGGTGGGAAATCTGTAACTTGGTGTGTCGTCATTTTGTTCTGGAGTTGGGGCATGGGAAGGATAGGGAGCATAGCAGGTCACTAATTCACCTGCCAAAGGGAGAATTCTCCATTTGGAATCATCACTTTCCTTCGCTTAGGCAAGTGGTCTACTAATTCATGTCATGACAGAATTGCTCTGAATCTGACTTCTGTTACAACTCAAAGTGTGAGGTTAGGGTTGAATTTAAAATCTAAGGATTTTTGAAATCTCACTTGACCCGAAATTACCTGTGCTTTCTGCTCTTCCACCCTCAAATGTCAGCAACTGATTGCATTGTAGTTCTTCCTGGTGAGATAAGTGTTCTGTGCATTTGGCAGTGTAAGAAATGGGCCAAAGAAAGAAGCCTACATCATACCTTTTGAATATGTTTTGTTTAATCTTCATGCATATGTTTGGTGTTCATTTATTGCTGAAGGGTTAGGTATGAGTAGACAATATGTGACTTAATAGTTTTTCACTGATATCTGAATTGTCATTAAATGGGGTGATTTTGTTGCATTCAGATGATTATGTTGGTTTGGGAATCGTCTGCTTTAGATATACTTAGCTCCAGTTTGCCAATGTCTTGTGGCGACCATCTTATAATGTCCACATGATATTCTTTTGAAATTATTTGTCCTTTGATTTGAAGATAGTCAACATTATGTTCTGAACCCATGTGACGCAACAGTCGTCTTGTTAACAATTCATTTGCAACTGCATGATCAAACTGTATTCAACTGTGCATTATCTGCTGTACTTTTGATCTGTGTCTGAGAGATTCGTGTTGGATTGTGGTCCCAAGAATGTATGAATCCAGTGACACTTGGTTAAATGAATTGTTTGTGTCCCTAACTCTTGGAAATATTGATTTCCATGAAATCTTAATCACAGAAGTTTCTACTACTTCAGTTTTGTACTTTCTCTTTTACTTTGTTCAGAGATTCATACTTTTAATTGATACCTTTCTAAATTATTGCTTTGAAGAAGATGAGGAACTTTTTGAATAGCTGAGATTCCTGAAGCTTCATATTCCATTCTTTCAGAAAACATTCTAATTTGAGTAAATTTCACGTACAACACTTTTGCATTCAATGCAGAACTCCCTGTTTAGCCAGCGTGAGGCAAACATTGCTTCTGGAGGTTGAGCTCAATAGCAAGGAGGTAGCCTCCCTGAAGCTTTTAGTATTTCTATACTGTAAGTGGCCCTA
Source organism: Chiloscyllium plagiosum (assembly GCF_037043375.1). Classification (NCBI taxonomy): domain Eukaryota; kingdom Metazoa; phylum Chordata; class Chondrichthyes; order Orectolobiformes; family Hemiscylliidae; genus Chiloscyllium; species Chiloscyllium plagiosum. Next base: position 13,226,674 of record NW_028270186.1, read on the forward strand.
GCGGGTCAGGTAAAAGGTCAGGAATTGTGACTGGATCTGTTAGTGTAAATTTCAGTCTCTTGGTTGCACTGACCTACACCTTCGTGAATTTAAAGCAATAACACAGCTGACCTTTGATTTTCTGAAGTGCAAGCGATCTCTGCAGAATTTGGAAGTCGGCTTGTGAAACTAACATGTGCCGCCTCTGGGTTCAGTGAACTTCATGTAACTGATAGAAAAATTATGGGCTGGAAATATCCCTTTGGTTCTGAGAATTGGTTGGTTTGCACCCTGTGTTCCAATTTCAAGTGGATACAAATTTGCCATCGTGAAGGGAATTTAGCACAGAAGTATCGATGTGATCAAATCAGAAATGGTGCAAAAGTGCATTTGCAAAGAATTTGGTTAAGGTGATTTTGGATTAGATTACTTACAGTGTGGAAACAGGCCTTTTGGGCCAACAAGTCCACACCGACCCGCCGAAGCGCAACCCACCCAGATCCATTCCCCTACATTTACCCCTGCACCTAACACTATGGGCAATTTAGCATGGCCAATTCACCTACTTGCACATTTTTGGACTGTGGGAGGAAACCGGAGCACCCGGAGAAAACCCACGCAGACACTGGGAGAATGTGCAAACTCCACACAGTTAGTCGCCTGAGTCAGGAATTGAACCCGGGTCTCTGGCGCTGTGAGGCAGCAGTGCTAACCACTGTGCCACCGTGCCGCCCATAATGATTTTGTGGGGCACTGCAAACTTGTATTCGTCTCTGGCAAGGCCGCAGTTGTGTGTGCCAATTGCCTGTGGGAAAAGGGCGTATTCTGGACTTCATGTGGTATTATCAGCTTGTGGACCACAGGAGTTCAGTTCTCTTGCCCTAAATGTCCATTGACTTCAAGTTCCAGTGGAACCTGCTGATCTTGCGTTGCACTATTATTTTCATAATGTAAGTTGGCAGGACTTGGTCATCATCAAACCCTGGACATAACTGAGTGTTCTGCAAGTAGCAAAGTTTAGATTTAATCTGCGTACAAAATGTACAAGGATGCAAATATTTCTTTGATGCGATGTATGAGTTTGTGGGGTCGGTTGGGCTGCATTTCATAGCAAGTTCAGCCTTCAATGATACCACATCCAAATGCTACAGAGTTCACTCTTGTTGTTAGCCTTTTTCTTGTATGAATTTTGAATAACTCGAGCAACATCAACCAACCTAGCCATTTCCTGTTTTCGTTGCGAGGCTATACATGTTGATTACTGTCGATGAATTGGAGGTGTCGCTGTTGGACCGGGTGTACCAAGTTAAAAATCACCCAACACCAGGTTATAGTTAACAGGTTTATTTGGAAGCACTAGTTTTCGGAGTGCTGCTCCTTCATCAGGTGGATGTGGAGATGAAGGAGCAGCACTCCGAAAACTAGTGCTTCCAAATAAACCTATTGGACTGTAATCTGGTGTTGGGTGATTTTCCAACTGATTACTATTGAGCTAGTCAAAATGTCCAGCTGACAAACTTGAGGATTGCTGGGAATGTGAATGTCTGTGAGACAAGATGTGTTATTTCTTTGTTTGTGTGATACCTAAAGAATGGTACCTGATTTTGTGAAAACACTACATCTCTGTTTTGGGGCTTAGTCATATTTTTGAAATGGCTTATTTTTATGGAGTTTACAGTCCTAATCTGTTGTTCCATAATTCTGTTTGCTGCTTTGTAGACCCACTGCTTGCAAGACCTGAGACAGAACACAGCATTGACATCTAAAGTCTTCATTCAGAGAGACTACTCCAGTGGGACCGTGTGCCAGTTTCAGACTAAATTCCCTTCGGAGTTGGAGAACAGGGTAAGCTGGAACCATAACTTTGTTTCAAGACACATTGATGTTTCACAATAGGTGCGGGCCACAGTAAAGCCCATAGCTTTTATTGTCTTATTTCTTGATCACTACTCTCCCATGAAATTTCTGTTATCTCTTTTGTTTCTATTGTGTTATGTCTTGTACCTTCCTTTTGTTCCTGTCATCTTGTGCTATAAATCTGTTTTAGCTTGGTTTTTGGAGAAAGTTATGCCGAAATAATGTTCTCATTCATGAATCTGTCTTTACTGGAACCCAAAACTTTTTCCATGGTGACTATTTTATATTCATCATGCTCTCTTGATGGTAAGCATTTTTCCCCTCTGCCTACTGTATGCAAAGGCTGTAAACCATTCTACTTGTATTTAGAAGAAAGGTAGTTGAAAGAATGTACTAAAATAGAGGTTGCAAAAACTGTAGGTATTTCAATCTGGGAGATGGTGTGTCCTGTGTGGTGCCAAATATTGTTGTTTTACTCTATAAAGACAATTAAACCAATAGGTTTGGTATGCAGTTGAAATGTGCTGTAGTATGACTTTGACTACTGAATGAAAAACTGGTCATGTATTTTGCAGGAAAAATTAATTTCCTGTGGACTAACCGTGCTGCTTTAATGACAGAACTAAATCATGTCCATGCACTGGAAGAGGGAGGCTAGCAAAACCTGGCAGAGATACATCTATGCTGAAAATGTGTTGCTGGAAAAGCGCAGCAGGTCAGGCAGCATCCAGGGAACAGGAGAATCGACGTTTCAGGCATAAGCCCTTCCTCAGAGATACATCTATGTCACAGCTGAGGATTGTAGTTAGCAGTAGTGTTTGCACTGTCCCACTCATCTCCACAGTTTGTATCTTGGTTAATTGTAAGAATAGAAATTGCTGGAAATACTTAACAGGTTGAGCAGCATCTACTGAGAAAAAAACGATAGCATTTCGGTGTGTGAAGTTTTGTCAGAATTCCTGCTGAGTTTCATGTTTTCAGTTCCAATTTTGTATTTGCCTTTTTCTTCATTCAGATGTTTCACTTGTGTGGAAACAGGAATATTTTTCGTAGCTGCATGAAATACTATTTGGGGAAACTGATCCCTCTCTGGGTAGGATCATTCTTAGCATACCTTGCTTTCTGTTAATAGTAAAACCAAATGGCAATATTTGGTGCTGTTTCCTTCTGCCAGCTCCTAAACATAATAGTTACGCCACAAAGTACAATTTAGACAATTCCAGGCTCTCATATACTCACTCTTTAGTTCCCACAGGCTACAGAGGTGAGTGTGGACACAGTAGGTTCAGGATAGCTCTCAACTCTTAGCACAGTCTCACTATAGCAAACTGAATAGATAATTTAGGAAGTAGTGGGGGGAAAATTTAGAATGAATAGTGCTTGTTCAGGGTCAATATTTTTGGTTCAGGGTCATCAGTGCCTTGGTTCCCTGTGTTTATAATGCTGAATTGATTTTTCTATTCTGCTTTATAAGGTCTGACACTGGATGGTGAAATCTGCTTTGATAATATTGACAGAATGAGCTGGCATATTAGTACCAATTAGTGTGCTAGTGGTGCTTTCTATGGCTGCCTCACTTGGTTCTCTGGTCACAGATGTGGGGCTAGTTGTGAGTCTGCAATGTGAGCTTTTTCCCAAATGCTGGTAATCATGTACTCTTGTAGAAGTGAGAATTACATGCGCGCACACACAATGCTTCCTGTATCATATAAAAAATCGGCTGTACTTGGGTGATTTTTCCTGATTATATTCTTCGTGATAGATTTGGCAATAAGGGTTTTGGTTCTGGTTTTACTTGGGAGGTAAATTCTGAGGGGGAAGCCTGTGAACTCCACTTCATCTGCATCAGTTCCCAGCCTGTTACGGAGCAGAGCTTGAATAAAAGTTGCCTTTATCATATTGCGTGTGATCTTTCATGTAAACACTGTCATCTCCACAGATTGATCGGCAGCAATTTGAAGAAACCATCAGGGTACTAAACAACCTTTATGCAGAGGCTGAGAAGGTTGGCGGACAGTCCTATGTGGAGGGCTGTTTGGCATGCTTGACTGCGTACACCATTTTCTTGTGCATGGAGACACATTACGAGAAGGTGAGTAGATTTTCTGCACAGCTCCACAAAACGATAAGACTGCTTCCAGCAAATTACAGTACTTTATTACTCCAATTTATATGGCACTAATGGAGTTGTAATCCAGAACCTTTTTTTTTACACTCCAGCATCCAATAATGGTTGTAGTACGTACTGGAAATGTCAGTGATCCTTAAAATGTTGGATGCAATGATGGATACTGGAAAGAGAGGCAAACAATCTCAAAGACTTGAATTCTCTCATATTTGATCCAGTTATAAGGTTTGATTTGATGTATTATTGTCGCATGTACGAAGAGATAGTGTAAAGTATTGTTTTGTGTGCTGACCAGACGAGTTGTACTGTACAGGGTTAAACAATAGAATGTGGAATATAGTGTTAACGGCTGCGGAGGAAGTGCAGCGAAAGATGAACTCCAATAGAGGAGAGATCCATTCTTAAGTCTATTAAGTGTGGAAGAGATGTTCAGACTTTTCTATGTTCTGCTCAGTGGAAGAGAGTTTAACTGGTGTACGAGTGGTGTTCTTCTTTACTGAGGCAGTGGAAAGTGTAGACACAGACAGTGGAAGGAAGGTTAGTTTGCATGATGAATTGGGCAGCAAATATAAATCTAATTTCTTGCGAACATGGGCAGAGCAGTTATCATATCAAGCTGCAATGCATCTTGATGGTAAAAAATGGTAAGAGTCCTGGGTCAGGATAGATGGTTTGTGAAATTAACTCATTGGAACTTGAAGCTCTTGACCACCTCCACCTCAACATCATCTATACAGACAGGAGTATGTCCTCCACTCTGCTTCCTGTAGTCGATGACCAGCTCCTTAGTTTTCCTAACATTGAGGTAGAGATTGGTGTCTTGTCAAAATGCTACTAAGCCATCTTTCTCTTTCGTGTACTCTGTCTCATCATTGTTTGAAATATAATTGCATGTGTTCTTGATGTCATGGATTGTGTTTTTAATTTATTCAGTATATTCATCAAAATATTTTAATTCTGCACTTGAAAATATTTAGGTTGCATTGTGCATGTATCAAGTCCACTTGCCACATGGCATTGATTGTAGAGGTTGTAAGGTCAGATGATAAGATATGTATCATGCCTGGAATGCAGAGTGACCAGTATTTTTTAAATGATTGAATAAGCAGCTTATCAAAGCAGTGTTCCTGTCAGAAAACTGCTCTATCAGGTCTACATTTTTTCAAAACCTACTGTTTACACGAGAGGCGGTTGTGTAATATTACCACCTTATCATTAATTGGGTTGACTGAAAACTGGGTCACTTCCAACTTGTGTTTTTCAAAATAAATTTGATAAGGTGTAAGTATATGTTGAATTTATTTGCACTTATGAAAAGAGAACAAAAAATAGAGATTACATTTGGTTGCAGACCAAAACAATAGCTAGTCTGATCGCTGCAGATTCTGCCTAATCTGCTGCAGGTTTTCTCTCCTTGCAATATAGTTCTAGTGTTTGTGTTTTCTACCATCTGTTGTTCACAGACCCTTCTGGTTGTGCTCCAGGACAGTGGCTTGTTTGTTGTGTTAACTTCACATGGTGTGGATCAGCGGTATTAAAATAGCTGGATGGGCAAGCTGTTTAAGAACTTCTGGGCACGCTTTGTTGCATCAGTTTGTTGGATGGTCTGTGACTGTGGTCAGGGCCTTGAACAAAGCCTTTGCATGCAGTTTTCAAGTGCGTTCAGTGGTTGAAATATTCTATTCTTGTATGTGAAACCGGCTCACATTCTAGTGCTCAAAAAAAACCCTCTTGTCCCTCAGTTTACTGGTTATCATGCAAGTTTTTTTTTTCCCCAGAAAATGTAATGTTAGTTACTGAAGAATTTCTTTTTATAATGGGAAATCTATGGAAATTGTGTTTTTCTAAAATTTCTGGTTCATTATATATTTCTGGTTCATCAAATAAGTTTTCCACTGTTGGAAAATTATTGGGAACGCTGCAGCTCTTGACTGATGGTACTCATCTCTATTATGTGAAATGATATGCAGGATCTTAATAGGAGATGCAGATTCCCTTTATCAGCTGGTGAGTGTGTACAGGGCATAATCTTCTAAGAGAATATTGCAAATTGATTTTGAAAAATGGTCCAGCTTCTACCATTTTAAAGGTAGTTCAGTGGTTAGCACTGCTGCTTCATAGCGCCAGGGAGCCAGGTTTGGTTTCACCCTTGGGTGACTGTCTGTGTGAAGTTTGCATTTTCTCCCTGTGTCTGTGTGGATTTCCTTCCACAGTGCAAAGATGTGCAGTTAGGTGGATTGGACATGCTAAATTGTCAATAGTGTCCAGGAATATGCAGGTGAGGTAGATTAGCAATGGGAAGTACAGGGTTACAGGGATGGGTGTGGGTCTGGGTGGGATGCGTATCGGAGGGTTGGTGAGGACATGATGGACCGATTGGCCTGCTTTCACTCCAGGGTTTCTGCAATTTTACTTCACTTTTTTGACTCATCTAGGATATGGAGGAGAGTTGAAAGAAATTGATACTGTTGCTTTTCTATCATTTGCTGTCCATAACTTCGTCATCAGTGAAGAGATAATAAACTTTAAACGTTTGCTGTGAATGCTTGGTCCATTAGCCCCACCTTTGTATCCATCATGTCTAAAATAAATGGGTTAAATTAGTTGATTTGTGTAGTCCTTTATATTTTGTGTTTGATGATTAGAACTGGACCACAAAAGAAAATCATTATTTTTTTTGAGCAAATGACCGGACAGAGAATGTGTGACAGGATTTGTATTAAGCAGTTTTCTTTCTTCCTTCACCTGATGCTGACCTCTGCTGGGAACCCAATTCTAGTTTTTGTATTTTCCCAATCCTGAACAATTTGAGAGAAGATCACTCCTGATTGTTTTAGTCTTTAGTTCCCAATGCTTTTGCTATTGCCTTCTCAAGGGACTTGAAGATGAGCAACAGTTACTATCTTGACAGCGAAACCCACATTTCATGAAAGAATTTAAAAAAATGTAAGTAGTTGCAGTTGTGTTGCATGGTCACTTTTGTTTGGTCATTCATTATGCTTGCAGAGATCTATGTCCAGAATTGATTTATTCACATAGGTCCTGTAATATGTTATCACCACTTTCGATTTTGACTGCAGGTGTTGAAAAAGATTGCCAAATACATCCAGGAACAGAATGAGAAGACTTATGCTCCACGAGGCCTCGTTATAGTCGATCCAATTGAAAGAGGATTGAGAGTTGTATCCTTTTTGCTTTCTCTGGTTTTGCATCTCCTGTTTTTCAATCCATCTTCTTAGCTGCTTTGCATGCTGCCCATCTTCTTCACGTAGCCGTATATGAAGAGACTTCAAGACTTTATAATATTTTTGTGGAGGTGTTGGACTGGAGTGGGCAAAGTTAAAAATCTCCCAACACTAGGTTATAGTTCATCAGGTTTATTTGGAAGTACCAGCTTTTGGAGCGCTGTTCCTTCTTCAGCTAGCTGTGGAACAGAATGATAAGACAGAATTTAAAGCAAAAGATCAGTGTCACGCAACGGATATGATATATTGAACAAACCTAGATTGCTGCTAAGTCTCCCATCTTTAGAATGGGTTCCAGGTTTCAGTTCATTATTATGTAAATCCCAGAACTACTTTTAAGTCATATTCTCAAGATAACTTAAGGTTTTATAAAAAATAAAAGTGACCTCTCAGCTCAGACAATGCATCAAAGACATGAGGTTAGGGTCTGTCTGTATCTCAATGTTGAGTCGGACTGGTTCTATTTCTAAAGTAGGAATTTATAAAATGTTACATGGATAGACTGACTGTGTGGAGTTTGCACGTTCTCTCCGTGTCTGCGTGGGTTTCCTCCGGGTGCTCCGGTTTCCTCCCACAGTCCAAAGATGTGCAGGTCAGGTGAACGGGCAATTTAGCATGGCCCATAGTGTTAGGTAAGGGGTAAATATAGGGGTATGGGTGGGTTACGCTTCGGCGGGTTGGTGTGGACTTGTTGGGCCGAAGGGCCTGTATCCACACTGTAATGTAATCTAATCTCATCTAAAATCAAAGGACAGACTTGTGTGTTTTTTGACCAAAATAGAATGTGCAATTACAATTCTGCAAATGCAAATTTACCCCAGAGACTTATACGTGATTGAGGGAACAGCGCTGTAAAAGCTATACAGAACAACCTCAATTATCTGAAATAGACGGGCGGGGAGTATTTTCTTCAGAAAACTGAGAGTTTGATCACGGATTGTTCAGGTAATGGATAGCATTTTTACAGGACCCTAAGATCTTGTTCAGATAATTGGGGTTTTACTGTACTTCCAAATAAACCTGTTAGACTTTAACCTGGTGTTGTGTGATTTTTAGCTTCATAATATTGTGACAAAGCTGCCTCCAGCATGTTGTGAACTCAAACATATCGCCTCTCCTGCTGTAATTTTAACTTCAGTTCAAGCATTCTACTCCGTCTTGAACGTGATCTGGAGAAAGTTGAAAGTTTTCTTCTGAAAATCATCTCTAGAATTTTGTGAATACAGAATGTATCTGGTTTTGTTATTTCAGCAGTTCAAAAGTCATGTTAATTGCTCCAAATCTTATTTTCCCCAGTTGAACCCCTGTGCATTAGTTATTGTTTTCTTTAGAGAGCAGATGAACACCCTGCTTGATCCACCTTGCTATTGTGGAGTGCGCTGTCTGCCCAGCTTAAATAGTCTTCGGTTAACGACCAGTCATCTAATGATCAAATTTTAGCCTTTTAAGACTGAGATGTGAAAAATATGTTCACTCAGTGTTGTGAATCTTTGAAAATATATTGCAGTATATTCAAAATGGGAATTGTCCCAAATTTGTAATCATTGGGAAAGTGGAATTGAGGTGTTAGTTTAGTTACTGAATGTTAAAGGTTTGAGGGACTGATCCTGTTTCTTGTGGACATTATAAGGTGCTTTTGTTCTTGTCTTGGATTTTCTTTCTTTATCTTTTCTGGGATGTGGGCATTGATTTCATGTCTGACAATTGTTGCCCCTTCCAAATTGTCCTTGAACTGAATGGTCTGCTTGGCCACTCACTTGCTGCGGCCCTGGCATCACAGGGTAAGAATGACAGCTTTCCTTCCCCGAAGGATGTGTGAGAACCAAGTGGAGTTCAACTCCTGTCACTGGTGGTTCTGTGATCACTCTCACTGAGAAGATTTAAATTCCACCAGCACCATGACCACAAAGAATGACCCCGGGTCTCTGCATTACTAGCCCAACCATTGACACTCATTTGCCACATCCTGCATTGTAGAACAGCAGTTTGAAGGTTTTGGAGAATATAAAGAAACTGCTTCTGTATCTTCCTTACTTTCTTGGTTTCACTAAGCTCAGCCTTCGGTAAACTCTTTTTTTTATTTGTACCCTTCAATGACCTACATGCCAAGGTATAAAGTGTCTCTCTGAAAGGAGTCAACTTCATCTTATGTTTGTCAAGTTCATTGAAGTGACAAAGCACGGCTGTAAAAATTTGGCACGTATTGAAGCAATTGTATGTGAAAATCCCTGGCTACTCTGTTTTTAACCACTGTTGAAGTTTTTTGTGAAAGATTAATTTGGGAATCTAAGTCGATTACTTTGTTGGCACCCTGTAAATAATAAGTTATCAAATTCCTTTCAATGTGCCTGAATACAATGACCTATTTATAAGTTAAAGCTCAGTCAGAGACCACCTGCTACAATGACAAGCAGTCTTGGTGTGATAAGTGGTCAGAAACCTCTCTAAGCATTTGTCTGGTTTGATCACTTGAACTGTGAGAGTCCTTCTGGTAAATGTGATGGAAAAACGATCAACCTTAATTATAAAATTAGCAAAATTTGTGCTACATGTATGTGTACTCATGATAATAAGTGGAAAATAAACTGTAGTCTTGTGTGAACGTTGACTTCCTGTCTGGGAGTTTCATGAAGCCCTGCTTTGATTGAGCGAGTGGTAAAGCATAGCTGTCTGCAATTGCTCTTCTGAACTGAATTTAAGCCCTCTTGAGGTTTCTGAATCAATAGTTAGACAGAGTCACATCATTAAGTACCACAGGAGATCTCAGCAGGTTGCCTGTATTCCATGATCTGCAATGTCATTGGGTGATTCCTGATTAAAATGTAAGTTTTGTGCTAAGCCCCCCCCATGGTTCCTGATTTTTACCATGTATTGTTTATCGAACACTGTTGTCCATCCTGTTGATGGATATTAATTCAGAGTGGCACTCGTCTTTCATGGATGCGGGTGTATTCGTGCAATGCTGGCTGTCTGGGACTCAGCCTGAGTTAAAAATGATCATGTAGTTCAGTGACAGGTCTCACTGCTATAGCTGTCAGATGAAACGTCGTGCAAGAAATTTAGACCCCACTGGGATTCAGGAATACCGAATTGTACTTGACTCAAAGTAATGTTTTAAAACTCTGCCAGGAAATCCTACAACTCTGAAGAAAGCAGAAAAGCTGTTATGAAATTCAGTTGTCTATTTTGGTGCTGACAATCTTAATGAAAACAATCAGTCATTTTCTCAGAGCTTGTGTCATCTGTGTCATGTTATCATTATAGTAAAAAGAAGCACAGAGATGAGCACTTTTATGCTGATGTATGATCTCCATGTTTAGATTGTAGACAATTGCCTCTTCGGTATGTGAATGGACTGCCTTTGTGTTTCTTTTGTGTAGTACAGTGTTAGAGGGATGGAATTCACTGTTTTTTTTGTCACACAGTGAGTTTTAGGGAAGAGTTCCTCAGGCACAAGCAGTGTGACTTGTTTTGGCCTCCATCTGAAGAGTAGCATTGTTTTTAAAATTGTACCTTTGCTTCATTCATGTTCCAAAGGTAACTTTAAAAACCTGAGAACATAACAAAAAATTAACCTGATTTTTTTTTTAATTCCTTGGTTGGAAAGTATTCACGCACTGCAATGAAACTACTTATTAACTTATTGCTCCTTTCCTGAAGATGGATTTTCTCTCTTGAGACCCCTTTCTTTCGATATGGAGTAAGGGCGTGGGTAGAAATTAAGGCATGAAACCAAAGGAACGGTTGAAGAGAGGTTTCTGAGTGAGGGAGGGGTCCAGTTGGCCAATGGCATCACTCTTTGTTTTCTGAGTTGCAGGGTCTTTGCGAGGTTGTAGATAAGAGCTTCCCATTCACTAACTTTGAAAAGCAAATTGCTGCCCCCTGTGCTCAACTCACAAAAAAACACTCTCTTGTGGGGATGATTACTGAAACTCTGGACTTCTGTGAAGTTGCTAGCAAGTCTTCTGGATGTTTGTCAAACAACCATTTTTTGTCCTGTGTGTTAACGTAAGACTGTTAAGTCTGATTGTCTTCAGAAAGTTCGTACACATTTACTTCATCTGCTGCAGTGAAGCCTCTGTTGTGATCAGCCCAGTGGACCTTGTGTAAGCTCTGTAGTTCAGGAATGTTCGATTCTCAGACTTATCCTCTGAGAATCTAGGTTAGTTTTTTTTTGTAAATGGCAGATTTTTATAAGTGGTTTTAAATATTGTTGGTGAAATGGACTTGTTGCATTTACTATGGTTAGTTACCTCTGCAGCCCCTGCTGGTCTTGTTGAGATATGCCAATTACTTATGGCAATGTGCCTGTAACTACAGGGATTTTAATTTCAATTTTCTTGGACTTGAATTAGACACGGTTAGAAAAGTGACTGAAGCAATTGGATCATTTTGTGGTTTAGATTCAAATGTTTGCCTTATGCTGTCAGAATATGAAAATGTGTTGTATGTGCGTGTGTATGTCACACAGATGTTAGCACAGGATGATTGATGCTTGGGACACATTCAACACACTGTATTTATTTAATATTTAACTAAAATACCACAGCAATTTCATGGTCTCTGCTCTTTCACTTGGTGTGTTTTGAGTTATGGGCGTGTACAGCACAATGGATACAGGAGGAATGAGAAACTAGCTGAAAAGCTGGGCAGTTTGCAAGAAGAACCTCTTGAGGGTAATGGGCTGATGTAATTGATGGTGGCATTTTATTGATGTAGGTGCATTTCATAAAAATGGGAGAGCTTTGCACCTCAGGCACTCCGGTCTCAAGTTTGCTTGAATTGTGATCAGCTGTCAATGGAAGTGGAAAAAAGTACCCTTCCTTCAAGTTGCTTTGTTTAGATTGTTAGCCATGGCTTGGTAGGTCACAGTCTTGCTTGAGTTAGAAGATTGTTTAATCCCAATCCAAGGATTTGGGAATTTCGATGCTGCATTGTCAGAGGTGTCAGTTTTCAGAAGGGTGGTCCCGTATGTTCTCTCTTCAAAACTAAACAAAATGAAATGAACCCATTTAAAAGGTCCTTCCTGGTGTCCAGGCCTAAGTTCATCCCTACAATAGCAGCTAGAAAAGAAATGATCTGGTCATTAATACAATGTTATTTTGGGACTTGATTTGGTGCAAATTGACTGGTGTGTTTCTGACATTACAAAAGTTTTAAGAACTTAAAAAAATATGGTTGTGAAATGTTTGAGGTTGTGAAAAGAGTACCATCTAAATGCCTGTGTTGTTCTTGAATTTGATGTGTTGTCGAAGGCTTTACATGCCATTCTTTTGTCACTTTAATTGTATCATTAGGAACCCAGTTTCGTCCCTGTATTCTGGTTGATAGTCAGGTAACTAATGCGGAAAGGCTGAATGGAGAAGAGAATTTCACACTTGGGTAAGGTTTTTTTTATTGGAATAAGTTCATCTGATTTTTCTTCATGTGTTGTCTCCCTTAGAGTCCTAAGGTCATGTTGGAGATTTTGATTAGGTTGCTTCTGTGCACACCGTATGTAAAATCAACCAGAATTGGTGTCACATTTGACCCTTCAGCTCATTACACTGCTGCAAAATCTGTACCGTTCCAAGATGCAAAACTTAATGCTCAAAATTTTAATGACTGCATATCGTTGCAAGTTGTGTACATGGTGAGCTAAATCCCTTGACTTGTGCACAATTTCTGATGTCTCACCAATTAAGAAAATTGTTGACCTTGCGTTTATTGATTGAAAAATCTTGCCATTTTTCTCAGATGCCATTGTTTCATCCACTCAGTTAGTCTGCCTGTTTTCCATTGTGACCTAATGCTTTTATCAGCATAACTTAGAGGCAACTGTCTGCAGACTTTAAGAAGTGATGATATATCCATTGCATTAGTTTTGTTCTGCATCTGGAGTTAATTGTGTTTGCACAGGTTTGGAGAGGGATAGTACATGTTTCTTGCTAGAAGCTTAAGTTTACGGTATCTCCTTACCTGAAACTGCCTAATTTTGTGCCCGTTGACTTCATATATTTGCTCTTAGTCATGCTCATTTTAAAGCAGATTTGTGAGCACCTGTGGAGTGACACCAGAATTCAAGTTTTACCTTGTGGAAAGTGATCGGTTTGAAATATGATCTCTCTTTTCTCGCTCTGTCTCTCCTCCTCGCTCTCTCTGTGCTGTCATAACTTCTGAGTGTTTATACCAATTTTCTAGCATTCTGTGTTTAGTTGTGTGTTTTTTAGCTTTATTTCTATCTGCAGTGAAGAGCACAGGATTTTGTCAGTTACTTTGGCCTAACCACATGGGTTACCCGCTATTTGCAGCTGTCAGTAAGAAGCATACAAATGCAAAACTGCTTAGGAAATCAGACTCGACTTGGGGCACTTTCTCTTAATCGGTACATTCTACAGCCAACTAAGCAGTTGGATATTTACGAATCAGTCTTTTCACAGAGGTTATGACACACCACTGGAACATATAGGAGTTGAACCCAGTCTTCCTGGTTCAGAGCAAGGGAGACTACCACCGTGCTACAAGAGCTCTCAAAGCATTCTGCATCTGGTATTCCCAGGCAGTCTCATATTTACTGGCTTTTTTAAGTTTGTGAAAAAAGCCTAATTGAATCAATTATAATTTTCTGGGTAAAGTTTTGTTGATATCCAAATTTTGTTTTTGAATGTCTGTTGGCCTTCAGTATTTGAAAAATGCTTGATAATCTGAAGAATCGCTCTCTGCAGGAAATGTCCATGGTCACAGTTACACTAATTTATGTGGAGTGCATTTATTTGTTAGCATTTCACTTTTGCCAACCTGTTGAGGTACTGAATGAATTGGCAGGTAGTTCACCTTGTATCTGCAGTCCTTGATGCTTCATTCAAATGGCTTTTCTGTTTGGATCAATGGGGAATTCCATTGTCTAAGACTTGAGTCCTCACCCAGCATCCTCAAGTGGTCATTGTCATTGTTAGGGCCCTTGGATGTTTTTTGTGTGCTTGCTGAGAAAGTATTGAAACTGCACCTAATCATTGATGAGGCACTGAATTGCTGATTTGTATCATAAACACTTAATTGGTGCACATAACTTCTGAGAACGGAGAATGGATTGCAGCCGTTCTTCAAATCAATTATCCTTATCATTTATGTTTTAAGGAGGTAGCAAGCAATTTGTCGTCTTTTGAGGTCTGTGGTTAGGACAAGTAGAAAAGCTAGAATTATGGTCTGAACCAGGGCTAGCATATACTGATTAAATGACAAAAGTTCATTCATATCTTTACCAACAAATTGTCACGTGTTTATGTATTTACACAAATGTCTGTAAAGGAAATGTGTTACACCATGTCAGAGATGCTTTGGATTGCATGTTTTGTACTTAACTCTGATTCGACAGATTGAGATCTCCATTTATGAAGACAGAAATTTCAGCAGTGGAAGATGAAGTGCAGAGAAGCTAAGGTATGAACTTGCTGGACTGTGGTCACATCTCTGTCTGAAGCAGCAACACATAGGATACTAATTTCTCATTCAAGATCCCTGAAGCTCCATGACCATGGAACATTGCCAACATCATACTTGATCATGAAATGACAGGTTGGAGTATCTCTCCCACAGATTTTTGAAAAGCCACTTGATATAGTATAGAAGCGATACAAAACAAAATCAGTTTCGTTTTCACCTGTTGTCAAGTTCCATTTATCTTGATTGTTATAAATTGTTCAGGCTGGTAATTAGGGGAAGAAAAGCAAGAGTCTTCAGTGTACAACAGTGCAAAGAAAAATTCAAGTACTTAAAATGTGCTTCAATGAGATGAGATTTCACACTAGCTTCGATTGAGAATTAAATTTAAATGTGCAGAATTGAATGCCAACATTTTTGAATTGGTCTAGTTTTCATCAGCATTTACTTTAAGATTTGGACATAGAATGTGTGCCCTGTTTGAAATCTGAATGACCAGAAATTTGGATTTCTATACCCAAACCACTTTTGTGTTTAATAAAGTGATAGATACAAGCAGTATTTGCCTATTGTCTCTCAACCTCAGTTTTTCTATGGGCAAGAAAACACATGGTTGTCCTTGTTCTTTGTGTTTACTCATGTTTCTGCTTCCTTCTCCCCAGTGTTCAACCTTAGCCCCAGAATCAGAAGGGCATACCCTGCTGCTGGCAGTGTCATTTTTATGACCCCTGAATGACACAGCTTAGATGTTTGTGTTGTGGTGCTGTGAAATCAGTCACTGATCACATTTTGGAATCTCAAAGGCCAATCTTACTGTGTGAGATGCCAGGCTTGTAGCCCATCAGCTTGTGCTGGGTTGGTGATTGTGTCTTGGAATTATAAAGTTTATTTTAAACAAGAATCGAAGTTGCTGGAAAAGCTAAGCTGGTCTAGCAGCATCTATGAAGTGAAATCAGAGTTAACGTTTCGGGTCTGAGGAAGGGTCACCGGACCCGAAACGTTAACTCTGATTTCTCTTCACAGATGCTGCTGGATCTGCCGAGCTATTCCAGCAACTTCAGTTCGAGTTTCTGATTTAGAGCATCTGCAGTTTATAAGGTTAATTTTAAGCCTGGTGAAATCCTGTTACAGCTCCATTCTCCAAGATTATTAGTTCACGTGCCTTGGGGAACTTTGTGTCCCACTGTCAGGAGCACTACTTGGCCGTGTGTTTAGGTTGAAGCTGGGCTTGAGGGAAACTGTATAGCCTGAAGCTTGGAAGTAGGATTGAATGTTGATGCAGACCTTTTCCACGAAAGGATTTGATGTAGGGTGATAAGATGAGGGATTGAGGGAAGAGACATGGAGTACAAAAGTGTTTTATGGAAAAGACTTTTAGAGATGCATCAAATGTACTTTAGCCCTATTCGCACATAGGCAGAGAAAGTGATTAGCACACCTGCAGAACATGAATTCCTTTGCGTGCTGCTTTTAAATTTGTTTTAAGTTGCAGCTGGCTCCACAATATTTTCTTCTTGTGTTGCAATGACTCAGTTTAACACCACTAATTCTGTCTAATCTGTTTTCAGTGTGATTGTATTTAAGTCTGCTGTTCGAGGTTTTTCTTAACATTCAGCCCACTCACTGTTTCATTGTTTGATTTGGAAGTGTATTCACAAGGACTTTAGTCTGCCTCACCAAGTGCTGATATATCCTTCCGATAGTTTGGCTCAGCAGCACAGTGAGATTTGTAAATGTGATTAAGTAATTACATTTATACAGGTTATGAAAAGGTGGCTCCTTGTTTTACGGAGCACTGCTTTATGGGTTTGTGCATTGCGCTTTGAACAAGTTATGATTTGTGCCTGCATTTCGCAGAAACTTGGACTTCGTTTCACAGGGTAATTACAGATGAGTAAGGCCCTTCATTGCTTTGCTATTCCATTCAGAAAAATGTATGGATATTTATTTTGTTTCATCAAATACACAACACAGAGAAGAGGCCACTTTGCCCAACAGTTCCTGTGAGCATTGACGCTCTACCCTACCCAGAAGGATATTGCAGCTATTGATCATGTGTTTTGGGATTAAATCTGTTGGAAAAAGGAATAAAATGACTGGTGCAACTGGTGATTGTCAGCCATCGGTATAAGTGTTCCGTTTGAATCACCAAAATGGCCAACTACTTCAATTTTTCTTGTACTGTCTTGAATACACAAACTTACACCATGCTTTTTAAATGGACTTAATCTGTTTTTAGAAAGCAAAACTCCCTCCAAAATGAAGTGGCAACACTGGTTAGCATCTAAACTGTATCCTGAATTACAAATGCTCTCCTTTTACTCCGAAACAGACATCATCATGCAACACAATCCAACAAAGTGTGCAGAGATGATCTTTTGCTTATAATAAATGATGGGATGAAAACTCATAGCCCACTCTGTTTCTTGTTGACAAAGTCCGATTACTGACAGCGAGAGACAGATGGGGAGGATCTTTGGCTTGGATGAAAATCAAGCTGGACCTAAGATTTGGAAACTCGTCACAGTTCAACTTTGTCATGTTTCCAAGTCTGAGAGGAGGGTTCTGGGATTTTCTTCCTTTATGCTTACCTAGTTTTCTGAAAACACAAATCAAGTCCAGAAAGGATTGCTAAACAACCATCAACACAAAAATCCCCATAATCTGTTCAAAAGACAGCTTTTGCAGAAATTAAGTTCAGTCAAATCATCTCTTGCCTCCTAAAAAGATTTGTTTTTATTTTTCCAAAGTAGTTTTATTTTATGTAATCAGCAGGTAGATCATAGCACACATTTAGCTGTTGACTTCATTACCAAGAAATAGTGATTTAAAGATCTTTCTTTAATCCAAAGTGTCCAAACAGTTCAGTTTCTTCCACTTATTAATCTAGTCCATGCATATGTACTCCTCACCATGGACCAGAATTGTATTATGATGTTTAGGCAAATTCTAATAAATTTCATTTTATTTTGTTTATTTACAGTGGGACCAAGGCTGTAAAGGATACAGGCGAATTCTGCTGGGTATCATTTCTGTACCAAACACGTACCCTACCTCGTCTCTGGACTATCATTCCACAAACTCTTGAGGACCTTGGTGCCACTTTAAACATTGGATGTTTTGTAATCTGCTGTATCCTCAAATAATGTATGCTATGTGAGGGGTAGGTGGGGGTAAGCAACTAACTATTGTGATCAAATTAGTATTTTCTTTCTGAAATGTTTTCTTCAAAAAAATCAAAAGAATTTCTAAATTAACATCACTAGAAGACCACAAGAAAGAGTTGAAGGAAATGTTTAGAGGTATATGGTCATGATACTCTCTGGGAGCATTAAGTTAATCGCTGTCAGAAGCCTTGGATATTTTTCCAGGATGAATTGAAGATGCTTTTGTTTCTTGCTGTGTTGGGACAAGTGGATGTGCCAGCACAATACATTTAGCCCTAAGAGTACTGGAGATTTTTGATGCCTAAATCAAAACTCTCATTTGGTTTACCTGATGTTTAATTCCACCAAGCTATGTCTAATTGGCTTGATAGACAGTGTCACTGCCATGTATATCATGCTGTCAAATCTAGGAAGTCTCAGGATATCTGGGGAGTCTCGGCTGAGGCATCAGTAGGGGCAGAAAGCAGTATCCAATTATAGTTGGTTTGGATTCCTGGATCTCTGTCCCTGATGGACCTGCTTGTCCAAGTTTTGGATCAGATCAGGTTAATTTGAGAGATGATGAAAGCCTTGCAACATTTAGCAACTGAGCTCAGTGATCCTATAGTTGAGCGTGAGGTGAAGCCTGCTGAGAAGTGCACGGAACAGACTGAAGACAGCAGCAAGTGAAAGAAGGTGCCTTATACAATTGGGGAAAAAAGAAAATTTGGGTTACTTCAGGATATTTGTAACAGTATGTTGTTAAGTAGAAGTAGAAACTGGTAAGGAGCATGCTTTAAAACAGCGAAGACAATAAAAGTGTTCAAGCGGCACCCCAACTACAAATATAAAATGTTCAGCAATATCTTCAGTCACCAAACTCGTGTTGGCACAGACCCCAGTTGTGGTTTCTTTAGTGATGCATGCAATTCAGATTTTTAAAATAAAACATTCTAGGAGTGTTCTTAATATAAGACTCCATGTTGGCAAATGCTAGCGACACCACAAGGGGCTATTGCATTACATGATTAGGTTGGCTGATATGGGTGTAGTGCTAGGAAAGTATGAGTTTACAGAGAAATAAATGCTTTACTGACTATTTTCGAACTTTACTGTGTCTATGAAATGAAAAGTTGAAAGCTTTCTTGCAGAAACGGACACTTTGGCAACTCGAATTTTACTTTGCTGAGCAAGATATTTTGCTCCCCTTGTCACTGTTCACCTCCCTACCACCATCGATCATGTTCATGGCCAGCAGCAATTTGCAAGATCATCACAAAGTGGAGTTTTGCTGACCAAGGGCAGTCACAGAACCACACAGATGCATTTCAAAAATTTGAGAAAGGAGAATTCAGTACTCTTAGTGGTTAATAACTTCGCCATGCACTGTCATTATGTGTAGCTTTTGGCTACTTGGGCTTATTTCCCAGGGTTCCCTTGTGGCTTTGTAAGATTAGCTAATTTACATGTTAGTGTCCTTGTGTTTCTCTTGCAATAAAATAATGTAGTATGTGACAATTTCAACAACTTCTAAATCTACTGAGTTTATAAACATTTGATATTAATGACTTTTTTTTAAACAGTCATTTAGGTTTTTCAGAGAATGTAAGAAGTGAGAAAATGTGAGTTGTGCTTTGTCACAAACCGAACTGTTCTGCGTTGTGCAGACTGTTCTGAGCAGTTTTGCTGCTTGTTAGTGCATCTAAAGAAAAATACAAAGCCTGACCTTGATCCCGGGCAAATAATTTGAACAGAATCTGAGACAATTTGCTGTCAATCATGTCTGACACTAAATCTGACCTTGTATGACCTCAGGAGCGCAAAAGGGAAGAGGTTTGAGTTGTGCAGTGGAGTAGAACGAACAAAATGTTGACCTTTGCGGTTGCAAAAACCTGCATTTCAATCCAGCTCAGACAGGCAGACTGGAGGTCTCTTCAGGGTGACTGTGAAGGGGAAGCTAGTTTGGTTGAGGGGGGATGGTGTGGATCTTGTTCCCAATGGACACATGTCCACAGTACAAAACTGGCTGTAATTTGACTGGCACTAATTGGGCAATCTCGCTCTGAGAGGCCACAGGCAGGGTCAGCAGAAATCAACAGGAGATTTTTGTTTAAAATTCTACAGGACTTTTCAATTTAACTCCCCATTGGTGTGTACTCTCTTTCACGTTGCTTATTTTCAAAAATGTTATATAACCGAGTGAAAGAGCCAAAGCAGCCATTACTCACTGTGTTAATTATTTTTCCCACTAAATAATGATCTGGATTCAGTTTTGACATTTTTTTGACTTTGTTTGAGCTTTTCATAGCAATCATCAAATGCCTGGGAAGTTATGAATTATTTGTCCCAACCCTAACATGTTTTGACTCTGGAAATAGACTTTTGTTAATAGTATCAGGTTTTGTTATTTCATAAAATGGTTTAACTTCTTACACTACTAGTGTTGGCTGGTGGAAAATTTGATCTTTGACAAAGTCTTGTCTTAGTGGCGGCCCAAAGGAGAGCGGAGGTGATGTAGGAAGTAGAAATCTCTGCACTACTTTGAGGATGATGGGACTTGGTTTGTGGCTAGTGTGTCAGAATGTTTTCATTACCTCAGCTTGGGAACTTGGGAAAATATATCTGGAAGACTAACTTTCCTCTCCATAACTGATATCCCTTATGCTTTTACACCTTCTTTATTACAAAAGAAAGTTCACCTGAAAATAGAGTACAAACATCATGGCCGAATTGATGGCTCATTTGTATTTAGCTTGTTTATCTTGATACATCAATTTTTGAAAGATGGTATTCCATGGGAGTTGAAGGCTGCGTGTCTTTGGACACTTGTTTTAAGTCTTTGGGAGCATTTTCAGAAATGCACAATCAAATAATGTGAAGCTTAGTTTTTGCATTTCTGACATGCTTTGGTCTATTTGTGAAAACCAAATGGTGTAGGTGCCAGTGATAATATTGAATGTTGTGCAACAGGAACCATTACAAGTTAGGGTGTTAATGTGTATCTACATTTAAAATTTACTACCCTCGAGTCATGGCTCTTCAATTAAAGAAAAGGCAAACTGCCTGTCTTTTAGGGAACCCAGAAGAATTCAAGCAGCTTGCATCTCATTCCATAAGTGACAGCAGCAAGCAGCAGAGATATTAAAACTGCATGCAGGATTTAATATGTCTGACGGGTCTGAAACCATACTGGCTTTGAAGAAGTCCAGAAATAGTTAACTTCACAAATATTTTTTCTGATCTTGTGGTGGGCTGGAAATTGAAACACATCTGACTTTAAACCTTTGTTCTGATTTCTGACTTCCTATGTTTGAGGATGTTAGCACTGTCTAGAATCTGTTGGGCTGCTCCTTATGGGGGAAAGGGCAATAAATTATTGCTTAGTCCTTTTTTTGAGAAGTGGACCTTTTTTTTTTTTAAAGCTTGCTGTCTTGTCCTGTTCGTGGGGCACACCTGAAACTTGTTTCCCAAGGAGGGGAGGTGACAATTTCAGTTCCAGAAATAGGCCACTGCCAACTTGTGCTTCAGTTCAAGTGTAATCTTCACTTATGTTAACGTGGTAAGTTGACAGTACTTCAATTTGAGTTGCACAACCAAGCCAGATGTGCCGGTTGCAGATTTTTATATCCATCAAGTGTACTAGTTGATGGGACTAATTCCTAGGAGCTTTTAATGGAAACCAATGTAAAATAGGGGAGCAATTTTCTTGAGTGCAGGTTCGATTTGAAGCCCTGTTTCTAGGATGGTGGTACTGTTATAGAGGCAAGCTAAACAAGAGAGGAAGCTTTGTGGGTTTTGAAAGAAAGATTAGTGGACACCTATTTAACAGAAACAAGGAAGCAAAATCATACTTATTTATACAACATAATCCGTACGGATACCCCTTCAGCTGGCATTGAATTTGATACTGATGTGGAATAACTATAGTGTATGAAAATGCTCTGTCAAATCTTAGACACTTATTCAATGACTTGGGTAAAATTAGTGCAGCACCTTCTGAAACCTACCATTATTCGAAGAATCTCTCTTTATATTGTGTGCTGTCTCTCAAATGTTTTGGACCTATTTTATTACTGTATGCTGGAGTCAAACAAGCTGTTTTTAAAACCTGTCCTTTGATACAAATTCATGTGCTTGTTAATATTGTTTTTTTGTTTTCTATCTTTATTGATTAAAAGAAATAAAAAAGCTTCAACAAAAAGAATGCTTCTTGTCACTTTCGCTGTTTTCCACAATTTTTTTTTTTATTTGGGGTTGGTGGTGAGGAAGATTACAACAAAAGCTCATTGCGTTTCCTTCAAACATTGCTTAGTTTCAAACTGGTAGTGGAGGGGTTTTGCATCTTCAGTTTCTTTTGAGACATGTTTGCCTCAGTGTTCAGGTCAATAATAAAGACAGTATGGTACAAAGCAAAGGACATAGAATGGCAACTGACTGTATTGCAGGCTATGCACCGAGGAGTTTGTGTGTTAATTTCAATTCAATGTATACTTAATGTGCACATCAATTTGCATCCTTTTAAATTTTACCATATAGGGATGCTGCCTAACATTGGGTAGATCGAGTGACCTAAAACAAATGCCGAAATATTGGTTTAACCTTGCATTTTGTGAATTTCATAACCACATACACTTGTTGGATCTTGAATGACTTATTAAATATTTGTTTCAGGTTGGTGTTATACCATTTTTCACAGCTTGTGCCTCCTGTTTTGTTTTTCATGAACTTGGGCCAGATGCATATATTTTCAATCTCACAAGATATAAGCAGCAAGAGTGTGTACCAAGATTTGCGCAGCAAAAATATTGTACTAATTGTGGACATTTGATAATTTGTTTCATTTGGCAACTTCTGAAATGCCAATTGTGCCTCTGCCTGAAAATGGGGAATGTCTGTATGGAGCAGCAACTTTTCAGTTGTTATCTGTGGTTGATGCTTTCACTCATTCTTTGGAGTCAGCAGTTTCAGCCCTACCTCAGACTTAGTCATAGAGATGTACAGCATGGAAACAGACTGTTTGGTCCAACCCATCCATGCCGACCAGATATCCCAATCCAATCTAGTCCCACCTGCCAGCACCTGGCCCATATCCCTCCAAACCCTTCCTATTCATATACCCATCCAAATGCCTTTTAAATATTGCAATTGTACCAGCCTCCACCACATCCTCTGGCAGCTCATTCCATACACATACCACCCTTTGTGTGAAAAGGTTGCCCCTTAGATCTCTTCTATATCTTTCCCCTCTCACCCTAAGCCTTTGCCCTCCATTCTGGACTCCCCGACCGCAGGGAAAAGACTTTGCCTATTTACCCTATCCATGCCCCTCATAATTTTGTAAACCTCTATAAAGTCACGGTGGCACAGTGGTTAGCACTGCTGCCTCACAGCGCCGGAGACCCGGGTTCAATTCCCACCTTAGGCGACTGACTGTGTGGAGTTTGCACGTTCTCCCCGTGTCTGCGTGGGTTTCCGCCGGGTGCTCCAGTTTCCTCCCACAGTCCAAAGATGTGCAGGGTCAGGTGAATTGGCCCCCGTAGTGTTAGGTAAGGAGTAAATGTAGGGTTATGCGTGGGTTGCGCTTCGGCGGGTCGGTGTGGACATGTTGGGCCGAAGGGCCTGTTTCCACACTGTAATGTAATGTAATCTAATCTAATCAAAATCACCCCTCAGCTTCTCGTGTTCCAGGGAAAACAGCTCCAGCCTGTTCAGCCTCTACACAAGCTCAAATCCTCCAACCCTGGCAACATCTTTGTAAATCTTTTCTGAACCTTTCAAGTTTCACAACATCTTTCTGATAGGAAGGAGACCAGAATTGCATGCAATATTCCAACAATGTCCTATACAGTCGGAACATGAGCTCCCGACTCCTGTATTCAATACTCTGACCAATAAAGGAAAGCATACCAAACATCACCTTCACTATCCTATCTACCTGCGACTCCACTTCCAAGGAGCTATGAACCTGTACTCCAAGGGCTCTTTGTTCAGCAACACTCTCACCAGGACCTTGCCATTAAGTGCATAAGTCTTGCTAAGGTTTGCTTTCCCAAAATGCAGCACCTCTCATTTATCTGAATTAAACTCCATCTGCCAATTCTCAGCCCATTAGCCCATCTGATCAAGATCCTGTTGTGATCGGAGGTTACCTTCTTCACTGTCCACCACACCTCCAATTTTGGTGTCATCTGCAAACTACCTCTTATGCTCGCATCCAAATCATTTATGTAAATGATGAAAAGTAGTGGACCCAGCACCAATCCTTGTGACACTCCACTGGTCACAGACCTCCAGTCTGAAAAACAATCCTCACCACCCTCTGTCTCCTTTGAGCCAGTTCAGTATCCAAATGGCTAGTTCTCTTTATTCTGTGAGAACCAGTCTCCCATGGGGAACCTTGTCGAACGCCTTATAGATCATATAGATCACATCTAATGCTCTGCCCTCATCAATCCTCTTTGTTACTCATTCAAAAAATTCAATCAAGTTTGTGAGACATGATTTCCCACACACAAAGCCATATTGACTATCTCTAATCAGTCCTTGCCCTTCCAAATACATGTGTATATTATCTGGGCTGGCACTGCACTTAAGTGGTGTTGCACTGTCATATGTACCATTTCCTCTCCCTTGCCTGCTTAAAAGATGCCATGGTAGTATTTGAAGAACAGTTGTCTCGGGAGTCCTAACCAATGTATATCACTCGAGTACCAAGACTGCAACAACAATTTTTATTCTTCCTTTTTACTGTTGTAATGGATCTTCTCCAATTGAGTCATCACTAAGCAAACGCAGAGTTATTATGACAGAAAACTTGAAAAGAGTAGTTTTACGTAGAAAGACGTGGCCGTTTACAGGCAAATCGCTGTGTGTTAGGGCATTAATGGCCAATGGTATAACTTCCAAGAGCTCCAAAAGACAATGCTGAAGAAATCTAAATTGGACAGCTGCTTGTATCTTAAACACTGCAAACAA
This sequence comes from Chiloscyllium plagiosum, assembly GCF_037043375.1. NCBI lineage: Eukaryota > Metazoa > Chordata > Chondrichthyes > Orectolobiformes > Hemiscylliidae > Chiloscyllium > Chiloscyllium plagiosum. The sequence goes on from NW_028270186.1 coordinate 13,251,423, forward strand.
GGAAGCTTCAATCTTGAGACGGCTGCAGGGAAACAAGTTGAGCATTTCAAATCTCAGGCATGACAAACTTATGGTGAATTGACTTTTGTATAAATTAGGAAATGAGCAGTGTGTTATAGATCAACTCAAACTCAATTTTATGGGAAATTCAAAGCAGATGAGTATACATTGCAGCCATGAATTCTCACAATGGAAATATCAGTGTGATTTTTGGGGCCAGGTGAGCTGACATCGTGCAGCTGGTTAAAAATCATTTTGATATTAAAAAAGTTATGAAAAATATGATTCAGCTTCATAAGGACATCAGGGAATGATGGAATTGCTGAATGGGAACCCATATTTATGGCCAGCATAAAGACGAGCTTTGCTCTCGATTTCAAGCAAGTTGCTGCTTTAGTGTTATGTTTGTCGAGAGGTCTGACAACTAGTGTTCATCTAATGTACTACATTTTGTGCTGCATGTTTTGGCTGTTCTATTCCCTACACTAATTGGTGGACATCAAAGGTAATTGCTTGTGTTTCGGAAGTTGTAAAATGTTTGGAAATCCACGAAATCTTGGGGAATTTATTAATTTTCTTGTGTGTTGCGATTTTCCTACCAATGTTGCGCATAATTTGAACGAAGCGGGAGGGACTATGAAGCAAAAATGGTATCGCACCAGAAAGAAGCTATGCGTCCACAATTCCATCAACCTGCGATTTTGTTGTGTGACTTGTACGGAACTTTTCTGTATGGTCACAGCTTTTATTCTGAAGCAGCTAAAAGAAGCCATAATTGATGGATAAGCGCGCTTTTGTACATGAGCTTACATGTACGGGAGTTCAAATAATATCCTCAAATACCTGTAATTTGGAAGTGAAAGGGAGATAGGGAGGAAAACAAGGCACTGGGATTACTGGTGAGTGACTAGTACCTGACGGAGTAGTTAACTAGCTACAGAAACAGTCCATGCATTGTTTATATGTTTACAAAATTCCCTTGACTGTTGAAAAGTGCTATGAGACTGGAAAACAACAAATATAATTCCTATATTTAGGGAATGAGGGAGACAAAATATTTAGTGAAAGGCCAGTTCCCTTCATTTCTACTTGAAGATGTGCAAGAATATTATTAAGGAGCTTGTGGCAGGTGACTTAGAAAATCTTAGTGTGATCAGGAACAGCTAACATGGTTTTGTTAAAAGGAAATTGTTTGACTTAAGTTACCAGTGTATTTGAAGCAGTATAATCATAGAATTCCTGTCATGTGGAAGCAGCCCATTCGAGTCCACACTCACCCTCTGCAGACCTTTCCACCCAGGCCCACCCCACTTCCCTATAATTCCCATAGCTAATCCACCTCACCTGCACATCCCTGGATAAATTGGGCAACTTAGTGTAGCCAATCCACCAAGCCCACACGTCTTTGAACTGTGGGAGGCAACAAGAGCACCTGGAGGAACCCACGCAGACGTGGGGAGAGTGTGTAAACTCCACAGAGACTCTAACCCAAGGCTGGAATTGAACCTGGGTACCTGATGCTGTGAGGCAGCAGTACTTACCACTGAGCTACTGTGCCACTGTACAGTACAGTAACCTGTAATGTGCACCAAGGGTCACCGATGTGTGTGGTGTTTTTAAATTTCCAAAGGATGTGTGCAATATGACATATCAAACATAAGAGATAGTGGTGCAGGGGATAACTTAGTTTTGTGATTAAAGGATTGGTTGGTAAACACAAAATAGAAAGCACAGAATAAATTTTGTGGCTCACGTTTGGGTTGGTAAGCTGTAAACAGTGGAATGCCCCTGGGATCATTGCTGAGGTATCAACTTTTTACATTCAACAGAAATAACTTTGGGCAAACAGACTGAACATGTTGATAGTAAATTTGCCGATTACAGGAAATCTAGATGGCAAGTTTAAAGAGTCTTTCACATTTGATTGAGGCTTTAGATAAGTAAGTCAACAAAATACAGAACAAAGAAAGTTACAGTACAGGAACAGGCCCTTTGGCCCTCCATGTCTGTGCCAATCCAGATCCTCTATCTAATCCTAATCTACTCAACTTCTCTTCATAGCTAGCATCCTCTATACCAGGCAACATCCTGGTAAACCTCCTCTGCATCCCCTCCAAAGCATCCACATCCTTTCGGTAATGTGGCAACCAGAATTCTGTGCAGTGTTCCAAATGCGGCCGAAGCAAAGTCCTATGCAACTGTAATGTGCCCTGCCAATTCTTGGCAGAAGAGGGTACTGCAGATGCTGGAGATTAGAGTCAAGCTTAGAGTGGTGCTGGAAAAGCACAGCAGGTCAGGCAGCATCCGAGGAGCAAGAAAATCGATGTTCCGGGCAAAAACCCTTCATTGGGCCTTTGCCTGAAACGTTGACTTTCCTGCTCCTCGGATGTTGCCTGACCTGCTGTGTTTTCCAGCACCACTCTAATCTTGATTGCCAACTCTTGTACTCAATGCCCTGTCCAATGAGGTTAAGCATGCTATATGCCTGCTTGACCACTTTATTAACCTGCATTGCCATCTTCAGATAACAATGGACCTGAACACCCAGATCTCTCTGTACGTCAATTTTCCCCAGCAATTTTCCATTTGCTTTATAGTTCGCTCTTAGATTGGATCTTCCAAAATGCATCACCTCACATTTGCCTGGATTGGACTCCATCTGCTATTTCTCTGCCCATCTGTCCAATCTATCTATATTCTGCTTTATTCTCTGACATTCTCCTTCACTATCTGCTACTCCACCAATCTTGGTGTCATCTGCAAACTTGCTAATCAGGCAACTGATAACTTCCTCCAAATCATTTATTTATATATATATATAATATATTTTTATATTTATATATTATATATATATATATTATATATATCACAAACAACAGTGGTCCCAGCATGGATTCCTGTGGAACAACACTGGTCACAGGTCTCCATTTTGAGAAATTCCCTTCCACTACTCTCGGTCTCCTATAGCACCGCCAGTTCTCTATCCATCTATCTATAACACCCTGGACGCCATGTGACTTCACCTTCTTCATCAGCCTACCATGGGGAACCATGTCAAACACCTTACTAAAGTCTATGTACATGACATATACAGCCCTTCCCCCATCAATCAATTTTGTCACCACCTCAAATAATTCTAAAGGGTTGTAAGACGTGACCTTCCCTGCAGAAAACCATGCTGACCATTACTGATTAGCTCTTGTTCTTCTAAATTGGAATAGATCTTATCCCTCAGTATCTTCTCCAACAGCTTCCCTACCACTGATGTCAGGCTCATTGGTCTATAATTACCTGGAGTATCCCTGCTACCTTTCTTAACAAGAGGATAAAATTAGCAATTCTCTAGTCCTCTGGGACATCATCTGTGTTCAAGGATGCTGCAAAGGTATCTGTCAAAGCCCCAGCTATTTCCTCTCTTGTTGCCCTCAGTAGCCTGTGGTTGATTCCCATCTGGACCTGGGGACTTGTCTACATTAATGCCTTTAGAATACCCAGAACTTCTTCCCTCCTTATGCCAACTTGACTGAAAGATCTATCCCTAACCTCAACATCCATCATGTCCCTCTCCTCTGTGAATACCAATGCAAAATACTCACTAAGAATCTCACCCATTTTCTCTGACTCCATGCATAACTTGCCCCCTTTCTCTAGTTACCCTCTTGCTCCTTATATATGGAAAAAAAGGGCTTTGGGATTTTCCTTAAACCTGTTTACTAAAGATATCTCATGACCTTTTTTAGCCCTTCTTAATTCCTCGTTTCAGCTTGGTCCTACATTCCCAATGTTGTTCTGAAGCTTTGTCTGTCTTCAGTAGCCATTTGTATGCATAGGCAGATGAAGTTTGATGTGGGAAAGTGTAAACTTGTGCCCAAAAGAAATACCTTTTCCTTTAGTAGCACAACATTACAAAATTTAGCTGTATACTGATCACAAAGCATTTGTCTGTGGATTCAACAAATGTATCAGAAAACAAAGCAAATTCTTCCGCTTTCTTGCAAGGGGCATGGAATATAGCAGTCGGGAAGTTTTGCTACAACTCTATACATGGTGTTGCTGAGACCAAAGCTGAAGTCCTTGATGCAGTTTTCATCTTCTTCTGTGGAAAAAGGATGTAATAACACAGACAGCAGTAGACAGTGTCATTGAAGATTTTTGTGAGTTAGATTCTTGACTAATGCGGGAGTGAAAGGAGAAGGCCAAATGTTGAGGTGAGGCCACAACCACACAGCTATGATCTTAGCAAGTGGCAGAGCAGAGGCAAGGGGCCAAATGGCCTATTCATGATCATAAATCACAGATTTGCATGGCTTCTTTGTTTTGAGATCCTAATTGAATAACCGCTCCATGGTGGTGTGGCAGCAGCTTGCAGCAGCCTCTCTCGACCTAGGGCTATTTAATTTCAGTTTTCTAAGGCACAGAAGGAACAGGAACAGGAAACAATGTTTGCAGATACTGTTAGAGTCTGCAAACACTGCTGCAGTGCACAATCCGGCCAAAAATGAACCTGAATGGAGAGCCGTTGAAGGGGTTACGCGATCTTGGCTTGCTGCGGAGACCAGGACTCCAGTCCTCTGCTTTGCCTGATGCTGGTAGCCTGGGTGTTTAGCCATCCAGAAGTGCTGTGTGAGAAAGTGGAAGCACGGTAAGTGGGCAGGACTTCATGCTTGGCCAAAAACAAACTCATCTAGCCAGATCTTCATCTATTCTGCCCTCCAATGTCTGCTACCTGGGCAACAAGTTGGACTGAATCCAACTGCGGCAGGTATCTCAGCGTGAGTTTAGAGACTGCTGCGTCCCTGTCTTCATGGGAACCTGGCTTAGTGACAGAGTTCCAGACACCGCCATCCAGCTAGATGGGCTCGCCTTTTTTCACGCCAGCAGAAAAGCAGCTCTGTGCAGTAAAACTCGAGGTGGGGGTCTGCGTAGTGCAAGGACTCTGTGCAAGTCTCCAGTTACTGCTCATCACTGGTGGAGTTTGTGACTGTTAGATGCAAACCAGTTTATTTGCTACTGGAATTCACCACTGTCCTTAAAGTCGTAGTGTAAATTCCTCTCAATGCTAATGCTCAGGAGACACTCTGTGAACTGTATGGGGCTATTAGTAGACTGCAAAATGCACACCCTGATGGACTGTTTATTGTTGCTGGAGATTTTAACCATGCTAATCTCAAGTCGGTGCTCCCTAAATTCCATCAGCATGTGGACTTTGTGATGAGAGGGCGAGCACGCTGAATCTTGTTTATACAAATATCCCAATGCATACAGGGCAGAGTCTTTGCCCCATCTCGGCTCCTCAGATCACATCTCTGTTATGCTAATCCCAGCAAACAGACCATTCATCAGATGTGTCAATCTGGTTCTGAAGCAGGTGAAAACCTGGCCGGCAGGAACCATTTCTGCTCTTCAAGACTGTTTTGAGCGCACTGATTAGCACGAGTTCAGGGAAACCGTAACTAATGGTGACTCCATCAACTTGGTGTCGGTGATTTGCGACATTAACAAGTGTATTGGTGACGGTGCTGTGTCCAAGACCATCACTTCTCGCCCCAACCAGAAGCCGTGGATGACTGCGAAGGTGCGCACACTGCTGAGGACCTGTGATTCCATCTTCAGAGCTGATGACAAGGCAGCTCTAACAACAGCAAGGGCCAACCTGACCCAGGCCATCAAAGCGGCAAAGGCATGCACACACATACACAGAATACGCAGCCTTCTTCAGGACAGCAGTGATATGCGGAGCATGTGGAAGGGCATTCAGGCCAACAGCAACCACAAAATAGCATCGCCTGCTCATGCTGGTGATGCCTCCCTTCCGGATAATGCATGGTTTGAGGCACAAAACGATGTGGCAGCGAAGAAGTCCAACCCCTGCTCCCCCCCCCACCCCCCACCTTCTCCCCGCAATGACCAGGTGCTGTGTCTTGTCACAGCTGGCATGAGGAAAACCCTACGCAAAGTCAACCCACGTAAGGCTGCTGGACCAGATAACATCCCTGGCAGAATGCTCAGAGGATGCTCTGACATGCTGGCAGATGTTCTCCAGGACATTTTTAACATGTCTCTGAGCTGCACCATAGTTTCAACGTGCTATAAGGCCACTGCCATCATCCCCATCCCAAAGAAGTCTTCAGTGTTCTGCCTCAACGACTGCCGCCCTGTTGTGTTAACACCCATCTTCATGAAGTGTTTTAAGATGCTCGTGATGAGGCATATTAAGATGTTGCTGCCCCCCACTCCTCCACTGGACATGCTGCAGTTCGCGTATCATCCCAGCCACTCAACAGATGATGCCACCTCCACCACCCTCCATTTGGCCCTCACCTACCTGAAGAAGAAGGACACTTAGGTCAGGTCACTATTCATAGACTTCAGTTCTGCATTTAACACTATCAGTCCTCGGCACCTGACTGGAAAGCTGAGCCTGCTGGGCTTGAATACCTCCTTTTGTAACTGGATCCTGGACTTCCTGACTGGGAGACCTCAGTCAGTCTGGATTGGGAACAGCATCTCCAACATCACCACACTGTGCATGGGTGCCCCTCAGGGCTGTGTGCTCAGTCCACTGCTGTTCATCCTGCTGACACACAATGATGCAGCGATACACAGTTCAAATCATATTATTAAGTTTGCTAATTACACGACAGTAGTGGGTCTCATTAGCAGGAATGATGAGTTAGCATACAGAGAGAGGTGCAGCAGGTAATGGATGGTGCAGAGCCAACAACCTGTCTCTGAATGTGGACAAAACAAAAGAGATGGTTGTTGACTTTAGGACGGCATGGAGCAATCACTCTCTGCTGGACATCGTGAAAATTGTGAAGAGCACAAAATTTCTTGGTGTCCACCAGGTGGGGAATCTCACCTGGTCCCTCAACACCGGCTCCATAGTCAAGAAAGCCCAGCAGCATCTCTACTTTCTGCGTAGGTTGAGGAAAGCCCACTTGCCATACCCCCATCCTCACCTCATTCCACGGAGCAGCTGCATCACTGTTTGCTTCGGAAATTGCACTGTCTCAGATCCTAAGACCCTACAGCGGATAGTGAGGACAGCTGAGAAGATCATCAGGCTCTCTCTTCTCTCCATTACACACATTTACACTACACATTGCATCCGCAAGCCTAATGTCCGAAGTGGCATTAGCATCTTGATCTCCACAAAGTATTCAAAGGTTTATTTGAAGAATCACATTGTTCAAAAGAAAATGCCCATTTCTTTGAAGGAAATCTCCCAATAACACTTTATTATGGGTTTGGGGTAGAATTTTTTGCTTCAAATTTGTTCAAAGAATGTGGTCATAGCCTGAGCTCTCAAGTTAGTGTTGCAGTTTCTTACGTTATCATGTCTGTTTTCATTTCCTACTCAAAAGAAAGAAGACCTTGCATTTATACAGCATCTCACAGCAGTTCAGGATGACGCAAAGTCCTTTACAGCTAACGAAAAGCTTTTGATGTGAGGTCAATTTCTGGACAGCAGAACATACAGCAACTGATTTAGAAACAACAATGTCCCATGAACATTAATGGAGTTAGAACCAAATAATCTTTTCTGTAATTATGTTGTTTGAGGAATCAATAGGGGGAAAGAACTTGGGGATAACTACCTTGCTCTTCTTGGAATTAATACCATGGGATCATTCATATTCAGTTAAGAGGACAGATATGGTTAGGAAAAAGCACCTCTGACAGTGCAGCTCTCCCCCAGCAGTGTCAGCCTGCAATCAAGTTTATCCTGATGCAGACATTTAGCCACAAAGGAGAAATGCATAATGTATCTCTCACAAAATCAACCAATGGCTGCTGTCTCATTCTAAGTTTCTTGGGCATTAATGATATTTCCCACTTGGAGCATTTATTAAAATGCCCAATTGATCTTCAAGTGGGGCATTGCTTCAGAAGCAAATTAAAACCAGACCTAAATTTTCACAAGGCACATCATTTATCAACTGAATTTACTGAAGCAATTCATACTTGCAACTTAAATAATAAAAGTACTCACAAAATGAGTCAATCTTTACAAAGTTGTGTAATTAGGAGCAATGATGTATAAAATTACTTCAGCTTGTTTGTTCAGCACGCTAAACATCTGGCCTGCCAATTCCCTTATTAGCCTCCAGTTCTGAACAATATGCTTGTTAACTCATCACTTGTTATCAGCATGGGCTCCTCTGTTTCTTGAGTTCATCACCCAAGAAATCTGGGGCTGTCTGCCAGGCTGGTCCCAATACAAAGAAAGCCTGCCAAATACCATGTGCATGGTTTCATTTGTTCTGATGTTACAGTACATGCTAATCCAGCCAATCCTCATGAATTGGCAGACTGCTGTATTGGACCCTTTTCCACAAAGGAATGAGGTGGTAACATGTGGAGTCTTCAGTAAGCCACACCAGCATGTTCATTGTTTTTGACTCATCAATGACCTTCAGAATCATCAGTTCACAAATCTTCTACATAGTAGTAATTCTGTCTTATCACTTGGGATTGATGCCGTCATGGTGATTAGAATGCAGCTCTTGATGTATGTTACCAAAGGCACCAAATTCCTCGAGGGAAACTGCTGATGTGTAAACTTTGAGCACCCAAGGGCATGATATGTTGGAAACATTTAGGGATGACTGCTCTTGAATCTCCTTGTCCTGTAACCAGACAACATGATTATTTTCTTCTAAGGACTAATACAGTAACAAAACATAACATTGAGTTGTGGTGCCACAGTAGCCTTCACAAAGCAAATGAGAACATTTAATCTCTCAGAGATTGCCTTTCCAAGAGGGAGATTTGTGGTAAAGTTAAGACATGAAATTGTGCCTCCACTCACAGCCCAAGCTCCCAGAATTCCCTCCCTAGCCCTTTGCACCTCTCTTTGCTTTAAAAACCCTTTGCTCTCACCAAACTTTTAGTGCCTTAGTTTCAGATTTTGTCTGCTAGCATTCCTGTGCAATAGCTTTAACAGGGATAAGAGGCTGGAGTCTTTAGTTTCAGTTGCAAGATTTGAAACTTTGGTAATCTTTCTACCCTCCTACCTTTATTGTCTTTCTAGTACAACTTTGCATCCCAGTGCTCTATTATTATGATTCTCTTAAGACCACTGTTTTAATTACAGAGCCCAACATTCTTCGTATTTCAGTGCGTTCCTGCCCAGTTTTGCCCATACAGTACTGCCCTCTCTCAACACTCTAAGCACCTACCTTTGGTAGTGGCAGCTCGGTGTTGGTTTCTGGTGAACGAGGTTTAAAATTCTAATGCTTGTTATCCCCCAGCAGAATCTTCACTGTGGATCTTGTCTCCTATCTCAGTCCATCTTCCCTTCCTGCACGGAGTACTTTCAGCTTGCGCCGAGCAATCCTGGTATGAGATTTAAAAATGTGAAAAATTCAAATCAAAGTAACATCGACCGAGGACCAGCAGCGAGCAAGATTATTGTCATTCTCGACCTGACTCTTGGACTCTCCGGCGCCCTCGGTTTCTGCAGAGCTCGCAATCCATTTTGGGATGACCACACGGACAGAAAAGAATTTGTCTGGTGTTAATCACTTTGCTTCCTTGTCCATTGTGTTGGAGACATTTGAAACACCAACCCCAGCTTTTACCTGAGCGCGTCCAAAAAGATGAAAAAGTTGCAGTTTGCTGTGACACGTTCTGACTAATTACCATCGACCATTTATTGCCTTCCAAGGTTTACTCCTTAATAAAACACAGATGACTTGCGTTGACCGCAGAAATGTGGGGAATTCGCTGCCGTCCCATTGTGTTTCCAAGACGCCGTGCTCTCTGCAAAGTTTAAACGGAGAGTGAGATCCATCAGTGTTCAGTGCGAGCCAGCAATGCCAGAGGTGAAAGTTTCACCTCAGCATGCCTCATATGAGCAGTCACTAAAGTGGCGACTGAATCTTTACAAGATGCCCCTATTTAAAAATAATGTCTTTCTGTTGGAGGAAGGGGGACTTTGTTGGACAGAGCATTCTGCGGGGAATTAAGGCCACATGTTAAATGTTGCCCGATAATGCCAGCATTGCACTCCGTTCTGGGCCAGAGTTCCACTCTGTTGAGAGATGATTTTTTAAAAAACTCATTCACAGGATGAGGGCATCACAACATTTATTGCCCATCCCCAATTGCCCAGAGGGCAGTTAAGAGTCAACTACATTGTGTGGGTCTGGAGTCACATGTAGTCCAGACCAGGTAAGGATGGCATATTTCTTTGCCGAAAGGACAGGATTGAATCAGATAGGTTTTCCTTGTCAATAGACAATGGATTTGTGGTCATCATAGAGTCATAGAGATGTACAGCATGGAAACAGACCCTTTGGTCCAACTCATCCATGCTGATCAGATATCCTAACCCAATCTCGTCCCACCTGCCAGCACCCAGCCCGTATCCCCCTAAACCCTTCCTATTCACATACTCATCCAGATGCCTTTTAAATATTGCAATTAAACCAGCCTCCACCACCTCCTCAGGCAGCTCATTCCATACATGCACCACCCTCTGCATGAAAACTTGCCCCTTAGGTCCCTTTTATACCTTCTCCCTCTCACCCTAAACCTATGCCCTCTAGTTCTGGAATCCCCCACCCCAGGGAAAATACTTTGTCTATTTATCATATCCATGCCCTTCATGATTTTAAAAACCTCTGTAACGTCACCCCTCAGCCTCCAACGCTCCAGGGAAAACAGCCCCAGCGTATTCAGCCTCTCCCTAGAGCTCAAATCTCCAACCCTGGCAATATCCTTGTAAATTTTTCTGAACCATTTCAAGTTTCACAACAGCCTTCCTATAGGAAGGAGACCAGAATTGCACGCAGTATTCCAACAGTGGCCTAACCAATGTCCTGTGCAGCCACAACATGACCTCCCAGCTCCGGTACTCAATACTCTGATACTCTCTAGGACCTTACCATTAAGTATTTAAGTCCTATTAAGATTTGCTTTCCCAAAACGCAGCACCTCACATTTATCTAAATTAAACTAAATCTGCCACTCCTCAGCCATTGGCCCATCTGATCAAGATCCCGGTGTAATCTGAAGTAACCTTCTTTGCTGTCCACTACACCTCCAATTTTAGTGTCATCTGCAAACTTACTAACTATATCTCTTATGCTCACATCCAAATCATCTATATAAATGACAAAAATTAGTGGACCCAGCATCAATTCTTTTGGCACTCCACTGGTCACATGCCTCCAGTCTGAAAAACAACCCTCACCACCACCCTCTGTCTTCTACCTTTGAGCTAGTTTTGTATCCAAGCGGCAAGTTGTCCCTGTGTTCCATGAGATCTAACCTTGCCAACCAGTTTCCCATGGGGAACCTTGTCAAACGCCTTACTGAAGTCCATATACATCACGTCTACTGCTCTGCCCTCATCAATCTTCTTTGTTAATTCTTCAAAACTCAATCAAGTTTGTGAGACATGATTTCCCACAAAGCCATGTTGACTATCCCTAATCAGTGATAGACAGGTCACCACAGATCTGATGGGCTAAAGGGCCTCTTTGTCAGTGCTATATGACCCCTGTACCCTACCGAAGTGCACAAAGTTATTAGAGATATGGACAGGTATATCAGAGAAACGTCTCCACTTAATGGAGGGGTCAAGACTATTTAACAGGTTAGGGAGTTTCTGAAACTTACTGCTTGAAAGGATGATTGATGTGAAAACCCTCAATATATTTAGGAAGTATTTGGATGAGCTCTTGGTATGTCCTCGCATACAAGGCTGTGAAGTGGGATTAGAATAGATATTTGCTTGATGATCCAACACGATGGGCCAAACAGCCTCTTTCCCTGGTGCAAAAATGCTGACTCCAGGTCTTTGAACAGTGTTGGAAAGATTCACCATCTTTCAAATTTGTAGCAGGTATTTCATCTTTTGACAGTGTGGAATGATATATCTGTGGAGGTCTGTGAAAATTAGCCACAGTATTCCTCAGGCACCCAGGAAGATGAAGCCTCAAAGTTGATATGAGAAACTGCCCAGCAAAGAGGCAATTCCTGAGCTTGTTTTTCTCTTCTGAAGGGAAAACAAATGATCTGAGACGGTAAAGACAACTCCTGAAGGAGTTCATTTTTTGGATGTTCTGATAAAGAATGAGTTAGGATGATGGGATATAATTTTAACAATAGTGGGGATCCAGAGAGGAAGGTTCACGTGATGAAATTTGCATTCAAACAGTTCCTAGATCCCAGGAGCTCTGCAGTACCTGTGTGCACAGAGCACACTTACCCTCATCATGGGGACAAATAATTTGCACCCAGCAAGGTCCCACAAACGGCAGTTAATCTCACTTGTACTGACATTATTGAGGCAGTTCTTCAGGACATTCCCACCTCTTCTCTGAGTACCACCAGAAAATGTTCTATTTTTGTCCAGTTCAACAAGGAGGGACCTCAGTTTAACACATTGGACTTAAGTGGGCATGTCCTTCAGATCAGCACTTTCTTAATCATGAGGAGTGGGCGTTTGCCCTTCTCACTGCGGCCACTGCCAAAATTAAAAGTTGAGGTTTCACACCAACAATTATGATGATTACTTTACCAGAGAAACAGGAAGGATTGAAACTGAGATTAATCTTCAACTGTGATTGAACTGACACAATGCACAGACACAATTAATGTCACATCAAGAGGATAAGACACTGATGATTAAATGTGCCTGCAATCTAAAACTGATTTGAAACTTGACATTGTTGCTGTCTGAATGCAATGAAGTCACCATGACACAAGAACACGCTTGTGAATCATGCTATTGTCTGAGATCTAACGCATTGAGCGGAAAACAAAATGACAAGGCCAGCAGCAGTCATTTTTAATCACAAGCGGAGAACTTTGAAAACCCATCATATCCTGATTGCTGCCTTCCAGATAAAGCAAGTCAAAGATAGCATTTAGCATTCAAGTATGATTAATGGCAGCAATGGACAGCATTGAGTTATTGTTGGAAAAATATCAGGAATGTAAAGACACAAAAAACTTCATTACAGCGAGAACACATTCTGGGATTCTGGACAGGATAAACAATAGATGCTTTTACTGCTGAATCTTTTCTTTATTTGTTCATGCGATGTGGACATTGCTGGCTGGGTCAGCATTTATTGCTGTCCGGAGGATCATTGAGAGTCAACCACATTGTTGTGGGTCTGGGAACATGTGGAGGGCAGACAACATGTGGACAAAAGATTTCCTTGCCTCAAGGACAACATTGAATCAAATGAGTTTTTCTGACAATGGTTACATGGCGACCACTTTAATTTGCTATGGTGGGCTTGAACCCATGCTCCCGAAAGGTTAGTCTGAAATTCTGGACAACGAGTCCATTGATTTTGGCTCCCATTGAATCGTAGTCTAGAACCATAAGTTCTTTTGCTGATTGGAGTTTGTAACTCTTCTGCTGAAAGAGAGATAGAGTGCATTTCCACTCTATGAATCTGAAATAAAAACACAAGTTAGTCATTAGATCCTTTGAGCCCACTCTGCCATTTGATAAGATTGTGACTGATGTGGTTGTGACCTCAATACTAGTTTCCTGCTTCCACCTTTATCACTCAAATCCCTTGTTAGTCAAGAATCCCTCCTCTGCTGCCTTGAAAATACTTAATGATGCCACTTTCACAGTTCTGTGAGGAAGAGATTTGTACTGAATTCCTCCTCTCTGTCTGAAATGCAAGCTCCCTAATTTTTGAACTGTGTTCCCTAATTCAAAACCCTTTCAGAATTCACCCTGTCAAGTCCATTAAGGATTATATATGTTTCACTAAGACCACTCTCATCCTTCCAAACTCCAATGGGTACAGCCACAGTTGTTCCTCATAAGACAACCCCTCAATCTCAGGTATCATTTGAATGAACATTTTCTAACCTGTTTCTGATGGAATATTCATCTTTTTGATTTAAAAAGATCAAAATTTCTAACACAGCATATCCAGATATGCAACACCTGTGCACTGATAAGGCTCGGTGTAGATACTTCCAGGCATGCTGTTTAACCTGAACCAGTATTATATTGCGACCTTTCAATGGAGATGGTCAGTTGAAATCCCATGTGGCTGTTGACACGGAAGCAATCTATCGAATGACACTAGTCGGAGAAAAGGGCAATTGCCCTTGTGTACTGGTCAGTGTTTAACCATTCAACCAATACCAAATTAACTGGCCATTTACATCACCTCATCGCGCACACATTTGCTGTTCAGTTTGCAAATATGTATTCCAAGTACATTTCATATTAATGTAAAAAATATTTGCTGGGTTCAAGATATTGTAGGTCAGTCAGCACCTGAAAACAAAACAACTTAAAACATTGCTTTGAAATGTTTTGGGGGGGTATAGTTAGGAACCTTGGGGGCTTGATTCTCAGTTAACAGACAAAAATTCAGGACCTTCGTGCACTCAGCAAACCTGGCCTCCTGTTTATAAAAAGAGAGACAGGATAAATTACTCAAGGTTGAAATTGGAGGCAGACATCACAGACTTTATTTGAACACTACTGTCATTGAGCATGATTGAGTTTTAGGTTTCAGTAGGATTGCTGATCAAAACTTGGAAAACTCCAAGACAGTGGAAGAAAATGAAAAGTGCAGAATCTCACAGGTCGAGACGAAAATCCACTGTGTGTCTAAATTATAATGGGAGTAGAAAGTATTTGCATCATCTCGGTTTCAATGGTGTTGTTGTGACCCTTCTAGCAAAAAAAATGATTTGTCAAAAGTGGCTCAGAAGTCTCATGAGATGCAAATTCTCAAATCCTTGGTCATTGTTCCTCAGAGAACTTTCCCTCTTGTTTCACTCAAACCTCTGAGATGACTGGGCAGCACAGTGGTTCTGTGGTTAGCACTTCTACATCACAGCAGCAGGTACCTGGGTTCGATTCCAGCCTCAGGCGACTGTCTGTGTGGAGTTTGCATGTTCTCTTTGTGTCTGCGTGGGTTTTCTCTGGGTGTTCCAGTTTCCTCCCACTATCCAAAGATGTGCAGGTTAGGATGGATTGGGAATGCTATATTACTTATAGTGTCCAGGAATGTGCAGGCTAGATAGAGTAGCCAAGGAAATTGCAGGATGGTAGGGGATCTGTCTGGGTGGGATGCTTTTCAAAGGGTCAGTGTGGACTTGATGGGCTGAATGACCTGTTTCCACACTGTAGGAATTCTATGATAGTCTATAATCTATGCACCAGAGAAAGTGGGATTTAAGTGTTGCTGTCATTCCATCTGTGTATGGACCGATGGGCTGTGGTGAGGGCAGCATGGGGGGAGGAAATGGTGATGGTGGGGAGGTTCTTGAAGGTGGTTTGATATTTCATCCAAGAAGGAGGTGCAGTGTTGCATAGAAGTATCAGCCACAACTTTCTCCGATGTGTGCCACTTTGTGTGTCTGAATGATTCTGTCACAAGGTAGGGATTTCATGATATTAGTGACCATGATATGTGACCAAGCGATGATAGTTTGAGATGAGGAATTGTTTCTTATAAAATAAGGTTCAGTCCTCTGGAAGCTTGAGTAGCCTAACCAAACTGGTGTCATGTCGAATGAAGAAGATTGTCTTAAAGTAGAACAGGACATGATTGGATGGGCTGATGTGCCAAGGAGTGGCAGAAGGAGTTTAACTTAGATAAATGTGAGGTGCTGCATTTTGATGAGGCAAATCAGGGCGGGACCTATATCCTTAATGGTCAGGTCCTGGGGAGTGTTGCTGAACAGAGAGACCTTGGACTACAGGTTCATAGTTCGTTAAAAGTGAAGTCACGGGTAGTTGGAGTGGTGAAGAAGTCTTTTGCAGTGCTTGCCTTCATTGATCAGTGCATTGAGTTATAGGAGTTGGGAGATCATGTTGCGATATTGGTTAGGCCACGTTTGGAATACTGTGTTCAATTCTGGTCTTCCTGCTAAAGGTTTTGAAAACTTGAAAGGGTTCAGAAAAGATTTACAAGGATATTGCCAGGGCTGGAGGATTTGACCTACAAAGAGAGGCTGAATAGGCTGGGACTGGTTTGCCTGAAGCATCAGAGGTTGACGAGTGACCTTATAAAGGTCTATAAAATCATGAGGGGCATGGATTGGCTGAAGAGACAAGATTTTTTCCCTAGTATGAGGAGTCCAAAACTAGCGGGCATAGGTTTAAGATGAGAGGCGAAGGATATAAAAGAGACCTGAAGGACAACGTTTTTACACAGAGGGTGGTGCGCATATGGAATCAGCTGCCAGAGGAAGTGGTGGGGGCTGGTACAATTACAACAGTTGAAAGGCATCTGGATGGGTATATGAATAGGAAGGGTTTAGAGGGACATGGACTAAGTGCTGGCAAATGGGACTCAATTAGTTGGGATATCTGATCAGCATGGATGAGTTGGACCAAAGGGTCTGTTTCTGTGCTATTTAACTCCATGACTCTATGACTGTATGGACTGCAGCAGTTCAAGAAGGCAGCTGTCCACCACCTTCTCAAAGTCAACTCCAATAGGCAATAAATGCTTGCTGCCCACAAGACCATGAATTATGAACTTTAAAAATCGGAATAAAAGATATTACCAGGTTCTGAACACAGCTCACACACTTCCCCCTTTCAGTAGCTGAACAAACAGTCACTGTTGGTCATGCTTCACCATGTAATAGTTTAGTATAATGAGCAGAGTATCTCTGCACATTGTGTGACTGTAATCTTTCACTATAAATTCTGTGTCTTATGATCCTGTTTCACAGTTACCCGATGAAGGAGCAGCACTCTGGAAGCTAGTGCTTCTGAATAAACCTGTTGGATTATAAACCTGGTGTTGTGTGATTTTTAACTTTGTCTAGTTCAGTCCAACACTGGCTCCTCCACATCTCCGCACATTGACCAATTCAAGAAATTGAGGCTTCTGTGATGGAAGTTTCCAAACATGAATCAAAGAGCCACAAAGTACCACTGAAAGATTGAAAAATGCATGAATCAAGATGGAGCTGACAGATGTGTTCCCTCCAGCTGGATGTCCTTACATTGCATTCACTGTTCAATAAGCAGCACTGGTAATGGGTTTTGTCCGTCATCTGCTGGTCATGCCAGGCATCTTGTAGGTAAAGACTTCAGGACAAGCAAAGTCCTTTGCAATTTGATAAGCACTGGTTTCCAGTGTTGGTGTGCATAGGTGCTACGTCATTCATGTCCCAGCAAGTGACTAGGATGACCTGAAGCAACAGTGGGACACTAAATGTTCGGACTGGTGGAGGATCTACACTGTTTCTTAGCATTTTGCTTGCAATGCAGAGTCACACAAGCAGCATAGGTTCAATGCCCCTATTGGCTGAGGTGACTGTTAAGCTCCTACCTTCTCAACCTCTCCCCTCTTCTGAGACACAGAAATCCTCATCTTAAATTCACCACCAGTCTCTTCCATGAGTCAGCAGCCCTGCTTTTCAAGGGAGATCAATTTTGATTGTATTGAATGAACACAAAGAACTCTGGATGCTGGAAATCTGAAATAAAAATAGACAATGTTGAAGAATCTCAGCAGATCTGGCAGCATCTGTAGGGAGAGAAATAGAGTTAATATTCCAAGTCCTTGGACATGAATGACGACCGGCCCATCCTTTAGTCCTTTGCTTGAACAATCTTTATCCTTGGTTTCACCGTGACTGTGAGGAGAAAGTGAGGACTGGAGGTGCTGGAGATCAGAGCTGAAAATGTGTTGCTGGAAAAGCGCAGCAGGTCAGTCAGCATCCAAGGAGCAGGAGAATCGATGTTTCGGGCATGAGCCTTCTTTTCCTGAAGAAGGGCTCATGCCCGAAACGTCGATTCTCCTGCTCCTTGGATGCTGCCTGACCTGCTGCACTTTTCCAGCAACACATTTTCAGCTCTTCTCCGTGACTGTGCCTGGGCAGAATTTGGTCTCATTGCTGGTGGAATTTGTTCTGCTTTTGATTAGTGCACCACATTGCCATATAGACAGAGGAAATGCAGACTTCCTGGAGGCACAATGCATGTGATATGATGGACATGATGGGTTGGTTCTTTTGAACAGTGTGGATAAAACTATCATAAGGGCAATTAATTTTGCATGGTGTGTATGTTCACGTTTTCATGGAGATCATGGACAGGGTCGGGAAAGCAGTCTGGAAAGGTGGACGGTGTGAATAAGAGGGTGGATTTAGAAGGGAGGTGTTAAAGGCACGGTCACAGTCAATGATAAGTGAGGATGCCATTGCAGTTGTGTGTTTATTCCAATCAATTATGATTAGCATTGACTCTTAAAGATTCATCCAGGATGGCTGCTCACTGTTGTTTTCAACAGGATATCATGGAGAGATGGGACCCGCAGCAGATGACAAAATAGAAATGTAGGAAAGAAGATCAGGCCCTTTGAGCTTGTTCCACTGTTCAACACTGACATGTGATCATTTTGAATGTAGGAGCAGGCTCAAACTGCTCAACGTCCTGTTCCTACACTTTGTATGTGTCTGCTTTTCAATCTAATCATAGTTGATCATCCAACTTAGTTATCTATTCCTGCTTTCACTCCAAGCCCTTTCAGTCATTTAAGTAGTCTATCCAAATTCTTTTTGAAAACATTCAATATTTTGACATCAATTGCTCTCTGTGTTTGAGAATTCCACAGGCTTGCGACTCTCTGGGTGAAAAGAATTCTCCTCATCTCGGTCTTATATTATCTGCTTTATATCCTGAAACTGTAATACCTGGTTGTGGACTTCCCAGTTATCACGAACATCCCTCCTTCATTTACCTTGTCCAGTCCTGTTAGAATTCTACAGGTTTCTATGAGATCCTCCCTCATTCTGCTAAACTTTAGTGAATCCTAACTGATCCAGTCTCTCTTCATACATCAGTCCAGCCATTTCAAGAATCGGCTTTCGTGATGAACCTTTGTTACACTCGCTTCATAGACAGAACATCCTTCCTCAGAGAAGGAGTCGAAAACTGAAACAATACTCCTGGTGTAGTTTCACCAAGACCCTGTACACTTGCAGTTGATGTCCCTGATGCTGCATTTGATTCCACTCATTATGGACGCCAACATACCAATTGCCTTCTTCACTGCCTGCCACATCTGTTCACTGAAATTTGATGACTGGTGTAAAAGGATACACTCGCAATTGCTTTTATCAACTGATTGCCATTCAGAAAATAGTCTGCCTTCTTATTTTTGCTACCAAAGTGGATAACTGCACATTTATCCACATTACACTTAATCTGGCATGCCTTTGCTCACTCACTTAACTTGTCCAAATCGCACTGAAGCATCTCTGCATTCTCCTCACAATTCATCCTCCCACACACCTTTATGTTATCTGCAAGCTTGAGGTTATTACAATTAGTTCCCAGATCTAAGTCATTAATATATATTGTGAATAGCTGGGGTCTGAGCATCAATCCCTCTGGTACCCCACATGCCATTTGAAAAAAGATCCATTTATCCTCCTCTTGGTTTTCCACCTGCCAGCCAGGTCTCTAACCATGTCAGTACAGCACCCCAATTGTCATGCACTTTTAATTTTACATGCTGATATTTTATGTGGGACCTAATTGAAAACCTTCTGGAAGTCCAAGTAAACCATATCTACTGGCTCCCTCTTATCAACATGACTTGTTACCTCCTTGACAAATTCCAGTTGATTTGTCAAGCATGATTCATCTTTCCTAAATTGATGCTGACTGTGTCTGATTCTTTTGCTGTTTTCCAAGTGCTTTGCTATTCAACCTTTTATAATGGACTCCAGCATTTTCTCTCCTACTCAGGCTAACCAGTTTATAATTCTCTGCTTTATCTCTATCTCCGTTTAAACAGAGGGCTTACATTGGCTTATGTCCAATCCATAAGAATTGTTCCAGTGTCAAGAGAATCTTGGAAGATGACTGCCAAGGTATCTCGCATTTCTGAACCTCTTTCTTAAATATTCTGGGATGTCGACTATTGAAACCTGAGGATTTAATGGTCTTTAATCCTGTCAATTTCCCTACCAGTAATAATTTTGTTTAGTTTCTCCCTATAACTAGACAGGGAGAACATTCCCCACCCCCCTACCCCATTTTTGGGACATTATTTGTGAAGAGTGATCCTTATGTATTTAATTATCCTGTTACCGCTTTGTTTCTCATTATACCTTTCCCTGTTTCTGACTGCAAGGGATGTATATTTGTCTTCAACAATCTTTTCCTTTTCATGTACCTATAGGAGCTTTTACAATCAGTTTGTATATTCTTCACAAGCTTACTGTCAGAGCCTGGTTCCCCCTCTTCATCAATCCTTTAGTTCTCCTTCGTTAAAATCTTAACTGCTCCAAATTTTCAGATCTACTGCTGTCTGGATGGAGGAACTGGCCATACAAAACCATGAATGTGTGCCTTCATGTTATCAATCACAGTTTCAAGGTGGAAACACATTAAGTGGGCAATAAGGAAAAGAAAATGAAGAATACATTGTTGTCTGGGGAGGTGTGGTAGTGGATGGCAATTAATAGAGGGTGAGAAACATTTCCTCTTACACATGAGAAGATAACAACACAGGTCAATGCAACCCAGTAGAAGTCCATATAAACACTTAGATCAAATTAATGGCGTAAAGACCACCTGAAAATGCAGCATTTGTCTCTGTCTGAGTTTGGCAGATGTAAAGACAGACTGAATTGGAAAAGTAACTCCTTTGCTATCTCATTAATAGGATGATCCATCCACATCAATTGTGATGAAGCTGCTCCTTCAAAAACGTTATGCTGTTTGTCCTTGACTTTTTTTTTCAGAGCGGTTGTAAACACCACAGACTCCAAACGTCTGGGTTTGACAGTTTTAGGGCCAATTTGTTTCTCATAACAGATACTGCCTCAGGCTTTCAAGTAAAAACTACACTTGTACAATGAAAGGGAAGTGGCCAGTTCGCCCAGCTCAGCTTTTCTCTGGTTTGGTTTGGTTTTCAGTAATAGTGTGGAAAAAGCTGCTGGACCCAAAGAAGCAGGTCCAGGCTGGTACTCTCTCTCTGACTGTAAGAACCTGTGTTTGATTTTACCTTTTGTTCCAAGAGGTGTTTATGGAAATTGTTGCAAGTATTTGGAACAGCATAATTAAGTTGGAATGATCTGTTGGGTTTTTGGAGAGGCTAAGTTATTCAGTATTCAGTTTTCTTTTGTTTGTGTTTCATTTGGTAACTTTGTGAATAAATTCTTTTTTGTTTAAAACTAAGTGGTTTTTAACAGCTGCATCACTCCTGCAATATCTGCAGTACACCTGCTGAAATCAACTAGCGAAATTAGGGTCTGGGCTACTTTCTTGAAATGTTTTGAAGGGACTGGCCTAGTCCATAACGCAATGAATTGTAAAAGAGAAGAAAGATTACCATCATTTCATTCCTCTCAAGAAACAGAGGCCAAGGGTGGTCAGTGCTTCTTGGGTAAAAAACAGCTTTGACCTTGTCTTGATCACACGCACTAACTACCATCCATGGAGTCTCATTTAGAGGAACTAACATTAGGTTTTGTTTGAGATGCTTGTAGAGTATTATACTGTTGGAAGTGATGACTTTCAGAAGCAATGTTCAACCAATGCTCTAGATATTCTTTCTAGTTGATGTAAAGTTGCCTTCTCAGTCTGTCAAACGAGAGCAGCAGAACTATCGCTCGAGCCTTGGCCAATATTTATCGCTGAAATATCTCAACCAAGGTCACTCTCTGGGGGTGGTCTATGCTCGCAGCTGCCCTCGTGTGGATAATGGTGGTTTAGCAGATTGATTCACAATAAGTGGAATTCTGTTTACGTACGGTATCTTTGAAACCACTTGCCACCAAATGTCTGTAAATCCACTTCGTAGCCGTCATTTTATAGTTTTGCAGTATTTTCTGATTTTAATATAATTAGTTTTTATTCACACTTCTTTCAGTTTTTAACAAAAGAAACTCCAGCATCTGGATCTGACCATCAGTTGCAGAGGCAGTTCGTGCTCACAGCCGCCCTCATGTGGACCATGTTAGTATGGC
Organism: Chiloscyllium plagiosum; assembly: GCF_037043375.1. Classification (NCBI taxonomy): domain Eukaryota; kingdom Metazoa; phylum Chordata; class Chondrichthyes; order Orectolobiformes; family Hemiscylliidae; genus Chiloscyllium; species Chiloscyllium plagiosum. The sequence goes on from NW_028270186.1 coordinate 13,273,374, forward strand.
AAATTGGGTTCACACGAAGTGGAATTCTATTGAACGACCTGTAAATTCATTTTGGTTTGATTTTATTTACTTATTCTCTGATTGTATTTACAAAATACAGTGAAAAGTGTTGACCAGTGTCACCACTCTCTGGCGCTATCTTAAAACACAGAAAAATAAACCAAAACATACACTATAGAGGTGGAAAAATGAATAAAGTGTCCAACTTTTCTTGTTAAGCGCTCAGTCATGGCCAGGCACAAGCACCTTTTGCCATGCTGCCACCTCAGGAATTAAAATTGCCTACTTTTTTGTGCCAATTGGCCTCCATCAATGCTGTCATCACTCTGAGACCTTGCTATAGCTTGCTAAAGCAGCCACCCCAATGCTGCTGGACCCTGAATCAACCCAAATTCAACACCACTCCCACCATGAGTCTGCTTTGGGCTCACTTGCCAATGAGCCGCTGCTGATGCCAGAAGGTTTTAGACTGGGCCCAAACATATCTGCTCCGTGTCTTCCATGTATCTGTGCTGGGAACAGACGTCACTGGGAACCTAAACTCGCCTCCGCAGCAGCAGCCATGAGTCAGCACTTGGGGCTGTCTCAACTGTGCAGAAGCCAGTGGGAACCCAAACTCACTTCGCTCACTACCACGTGTTTGTGCTGTTGGGCCCAGTCATGCCATCACACCACCAATGCCATCATCACAATGGAGCTTTTCACCAACAGGTAAATAAAATAAAATAGAACAGCAGAAAAAAACAAGAGAGGACTGAAAACAGAAAAGAAATGAAAAGTGGACAGCATAGATGAGCCCTGGGCTCAGAAGCCCTACTCCACTGCCATCCTACCAGAAGATTAACCAGTAATGTTTGAAAGCCCATTTTAATAGATGTACAACATCTGCAGAATTTTCTAATGTCAATATGATTCGGTTGCAATCAAACCTTGCTTATTCTGGGGTTTAGACGCAAGTGGGTGTGACTTGTTTAAGATGTTCTTGACAAGGTGGACGTGGAAATGATATTTCCCCTTGTAGTCGGTATAGAAGAAGGGGTAGCATTTTAAAATTAGGAATTCAGCTTTTACGTCAGAAATGAAGGGCTTGGCAGGGACAGTGTTTGTGTCCCTGCCTCTGAGCCAGAAAATCTCTGCATTCACATCACATCTAAACAGGTTGATTAAAATAGTTACTATTCTATACTAGATGATTGGAATCTTTTTCCTTAGATGGTTGTTTGGCTTTAGCACACTCCATCTCAGAAGGCAATAGAGGTGGTGCCATTGAATATGTTTTAAGACACAGGTAGATAGATTATTATTTGGAAGGGAAATCAATGTTTAGTTGGAGTAAGCTATTAATATGGAATTGGAGTTTAGATTAGAGCGGTGCTTGAAAAGCACAGCAGTTCAGGCAGCTCCTCGGATGCTGCCTGAACTGCTGTGCTTTTCCAGCACCACTCTAATCTAAACTCTGGTTTCCAGCATCTGCAGTCATTGTTTTTACCTTATATGGAATTGGAGACAACCTCAGCTGATGGACTGAATGGCCTACTCCTGCATATATCCTATGCTGGGTCATGGTCTTTTTGAATGGTGGAGCAGGCTGGACCTGACCATCAGTTGCTGAGATGGCCCATGCTCATAGGTTCCCTCGTGTGGACAATGCTGGTATAGCAGCTTGATTTACAGGTGTGTGGTTCAGTGATGCATCATTCAAACTACAGAACAAAATCGATTATCCGAACATCAATTAGCCGAATCTTGGATTATCTGAACAAGATCTCAAGGTCCCATTAAAAACAGCATTAGGCAACTCAGCATTCAGTTATCAGTTAAATGGCATTATGATGTGTATTGCCCATATATCCAAGGCATGTTTGTTAACTGGCACTCAGATGACATCTTCTTTATGATCAGATCAGTTATCAGTTAAATAGCATTACGGCATGTATTGCCGGATAACCGAGACATGTTCGGATAACTGGCACTCATAAATTAATGCTTGTTTATGATTAATTCAGTTATCTGAACAATCAGTTATCCGAACAAAATACTCCCTAACCTTCTTGTTCAGAAAATCGGGGTTGCTCTGTACTTCCACCAAATGTCAGAAATATTCCTTCATAGATTTCATCTTACAGTCTTGTAGAGTTTTTTTGATGTGAATATCGCACACTTTTATTAACTTTCAGCACAGGAAACCTGGAGATAGTGAGGAAATTTCCAGCATCTGGATCTGGCCATCAGATGCTGAGGTAGTCTGTGCTCACGGCTGCCCTCGTGTGGACTGTGGTAGTTTAGCAGATTGATTCACAAAAGTGGAGTTTTGTTTAACTCCTATGTATTTGAAACCACTTGCCAGCAAACGTCTGGAAAACGCTTTCATAGATTTAATTTTATTTAATTGCAGTATTTTTTTATTTCAATATGATCGTAACTTTATCAGTTTTTCGCATCTTTAGCATCAATACTCTTCAACATCTGAATCCGGCCATCAGTTGCTGAGACGGAAAACAAAAAGTGCTGGAGATCACAGCGGCTCAGGCAGCATCCATGGAGAGAAAACACGCCAACATTTCGAGTTGAGAGCAATTTTTGTTTTCAGTACAGATTCCAGCATCTGCAGTAATTTGCTCCTCATTGCTGAGGCGGTCTGTGCTCACAGCTGCCCTCGTGTGGACTATGATGGTTTAGCATACTCATTCATGAACTTTGGGTTTTGTTGAACTTCGGTGTATTTGAAACCAGTTGCCATCAAATCTGTGGAAACCCATTTCAGAGACTTCATTTTGTTGCATTTCAGTTTTAAAAATTTCAATATAATTAATTTTTAACCACGCGTTTATTAATTTTCAGCATTTACAGCATCAATAACTTGCGGAGGTGCTCTCAGCTCATGGATGCCCTCGTGTGGACAATATTGGTTTAGCAGATTGATTCATTTGGAAGTGGCGTTCTGCTCACTGGAGATAGAACTGCAGATGCTAGAGAGACAGAGTCGATCAACAATTGAGCTGAAAAAAGCACAGCAGGTCAAGCAGCATCAGAGGAGAAGGAAAGTCGATGTTTCAGATCGGAATCTTTCATCAGTTCTGTTTAATTACTATTAAAGCCACCTCACATTACTCTCTTCAAACTGCTGAAATTGCTGAAATCACCTGCCCACAGTTGTTACACCTAGAGTCTTGGACCTTGTGTAATATCCCAGATTACGATTAAATTTATGATCCTAAATTGTCACCAGAACAGCAAAGTCCCACAGGTAATCATTACTCTTGTACACTGGGGAAGAAATCAGAGTTAACTGTTAAACATGGAAGCATTATAGAGTCATAGAGATGTACAGCACGGAAACAGACCCTTCGGTCCAACCCATCCATGCCGACCAGATATCCCAACTCAATCTAGTCCCACCTGCCAACACCCGGCCTATACTATGTAAAGGAAACAGTGTTAACCTGTAAAGAGATAATAAAGACCCAGTTAATCGATAAACATTATTGTATAAGCTATATGCAGGATAACCCTAGCTCTTTGTTAAATATGATTCATTAACCATGGGAGAATAAAGACAAAAGAGAATAAACATTTTTGAAACAAAGGGTTCATAAATCTGTAATGTAAATGCAGGTCTGGCTGCATCTGTGGGGAGAAAAATGATGTTTATGTGATCAGTAATCAGCACTGGGTCAGTTCAAAATGTCATGACTCAGTTGCAAGTGAGGGGTTTGATGCAGGGAGATAGTAGAGGACAGGAGAGATTCAATGACCGTGAGTTAATGGCCTTGACACAGACAGGGATGAGGGATTTTGAATCCTTTATATTCGCAAAGCTTTAGGGACCTGGATATAGGTTTGATCGCTGAGCTGGAAGGTTCATTTTCAGATGTTTTGTCACCATACTCGGTAACCTCATCAGTGAGCCTCTGGTGAAGCACTAGTGTTATGTTTCACTTTCTATTTATGTGGTTAGGTCTCCTTGGATTGGTGATGTCATTTCCTGTTCTTTTTCTCATAAGGTGGGAGATGGGATGCAAATCAATGTGTTTGTTGATAGAGATCTGGTTGGAATGCCATGCTTCTAGGAATTCTTGTGTGTGTCTCTGTTTGGTTTGTCCTAGGATGGATGTGTTGTTTCAGTCAAAGTGTGTCCTTCCTCATCTGTATGTAAGGATAGTAGTGAGAATGGGTCATGTGTTTTTGTGGCTAGCTGATGTTCATGTATCCTGATAGTTAGTTTTCTGTCTGTTTGCCCTATGTACTGTTTATTATAGTTCTTGCAAGGTATTTTGTAATGATGTTCATTTTGCTTGTTGTCTGTATATGATCTTTTAAGTTCATTAGCTGCTGTTTTAGTATGTTGGTGGGTTTTTGGGTTACCATGATGCCAAGAAGTCTGAGTAGTCTGGCAGTCATTTCTGACATGTCTTTGATGTAGGGGAGAGTGGCTCAGGTTTCTAGACAAGTGTTGTCTGCTTCTTTGGGTTTGCTGCTGAGAAATCGACGGACTGTGTTCTTTGGATTCTCATTCTTTTCAAATACGCTGTATAGATGATTTCCCTCTGCTCTTCATAGTTCCTCTGTGCTGCAGTGTGTAGTGGCTCATTGAAATAATGTTCTAAAGCAGCTGCGTTTGTGGGTATTGGGATGATTGCTTCTGTAGTTCAGTGTTTGGTCTGTATGTGTCGTTTTCCTGTAGATGTTGGTTTGAAGTTCCCCAATGACTGTTTGCTCCACTGTGACATCGAGGAATGGCAGTTGGTTGTGGTTTTCCTTCTGTTTTGTGAATTTAATGCCAGTAAGGATATTATTGATGGTCTTGAAGGGTTCCTCTAATTGTTTTGGTTTAGTGATGACAAAGGTGTCATCCATGGAGTGGACCCAAAGTTTGGCTTGGATGTTTGGCAGAGCTGTTTGGTTGAGCCTCTGCATTACTGCCTCTGCCACAAACCCTGATATTGGAGATGTCATGTATGTTCCATTGGTTTGTCTGCAGGTTATGGTTAGGATTAGGGTTTTTGGACTGGCTGTACCTTCCACCTTTTCCTTTCTCAAATTCCCAGAAAGCTGGAATAGCCTTTATCTCTGTGGTATGCATTGCTGTGACCCTCAGTTCCTTTTCTCCTTGTGTAGCATCTCACTTTTCCTGCCCCATTTACCAGTCATGTAAAATCTTTAGCACACACTGAGCTACCTTCTCTAACTTCCTCTTTCAGCCGACTTCTTATCCCTGGGTGTTTACAATCTTCAATTCAACTCATCCTTCTCCTTCTGCTTTGAGATTGCTGCCCTCCTTCATTCTCTGGCTCTCTCTGTAGGGAAAGTCTCCTCCACATATTCAACTCTTTTTATCTACTGTGGTCTCCTTAATGCCACAGTAACTATCCCGGATAAAGCAGTTTCTGTGAATTTGAGATCCCTCACCACATTTTCCCCTTCCTCATTCCCAACTGCATTCCTTTCTGTGTTTGCCCTGGAAAGGTAACCCTGGCCGAAGTTTTCAAGTCTTGCTCTTGCATCTTCAAGTTCACAGTGATCTAGCTTCAGCCCTATAATTCATCATGACATTTCTATAGACTGTTTCACTAAATCAAATCATTATCTTTGCTGCCCTCATGTTCAGTGAAACTAACACTTGTCCTCACTTTCTTATTCCCCTGTAACAATCATTGGTGAACACATAGTGAGTTTGACTGCAGAGAAATCTTCAATATGTCTTCAAATGAACATTTAGGTAACCTCTCCTGGTGTGAGAATGTTAGGTTTGTATTAAGCAACAGAGCAATTACATCAGTATCAAGTTGAGATGTACCTGGCTGTCATCTACTGTTGTACAAACTAATTGAATCCATATCAATGCAAGGGAATTGTATCAAAGGATGACATTTTAAGTCTTTGCTGTTGAAAATTTGGGGAGGAGCACTAGACTTGACTGTTCAGGTGGTGACAAGTTGAACACTGTTACAACTGACTGCAGTGAAATTTCTCAAAATGCTGCAGATTCTGACTGTAGGTGGTGGAAAGAGTGAATGTGGAGCCAGTCACGATGGCTGCTTTTTCCTGAATGGTTTCAAACTTCTTGAACCCATTCCCGGCATCTGTTCAGGCAACTAGGGACTTCTCCTTCTCACTCTTGACTCATGCCATTTAGATGGCGGGCAGGCTTCGGTGAGTTATGTGTCTCAAAATTCTTCAACCTTTGACATTCTTAAGTGCTCACAACATTTAAATATGATTTGATGTGATTAATAATTGTCACATGTGCCATGATGCAGTGAAAAGCATTGTGTGCTATCCAGGCAAATCAGACTTTACATGGACACATCGAGATACGAGAACAGAATGCAGGATGTGAAGTGTTACCGCTGCAGGTATGCAAGTATATGGCTTCTATAATGTAATACAAAAGATGGGGGAAAATGTAGCACTGAGGAAAACCAGCCGGTGAACAAGTGAGTGATGTTTTAAAATGACAGTCATAATTAATTTGACCTGGAAAAGGAGACGTTTTTCATGGCATGGGTCTGATATAATGACGTGACCTTGACTTTTGACAGAAAGGTGTGGTTTTGCAAATGGTGAGAGTTTGGCATTAATGCAGTGAACAAGTTGTACTGGGTGGAAAAGTGTAACTCCAAATGGAAAAGCTGGTGACTTTGCATCCATCAAGTGCGAATCAAGTGAGATTCTGCCAGCAGGCAACTAATTATAACAATCGTGGCTGTACAGGTTACTCAAGAAGGAAGAAACAAGGTGAGTGTTTGCCTCTTGACAATGAGAATGGGAAGTTCATCAGGAAATTCTGAATGAAGCGAACAAATAGTTGGCCAGTCTATATACAGAATACAAAAAAAAACTTCCAATAATAACAGTTGGTCAGGAGGTAGAAGAGAGAAGGGAACTCAATTGACAGGGAAGCAAAGTCATGAGACTATGGGCTGACAAATCCTAGGCTCCTGATGAACTTCAGTCTGCAGTCTTAAAAGGAGTGTAGAATGAGTAATGGATGCATTGGAGTTCATTTTCCACAAATCGCTAGGTTATGGGCAGGCAGGTTCTATCGGGTTAGCACTATCAAGTTGTTCTCCTGAGGAAGGAAGGAAGGGGAGACAGAAATTGAAATCTGTAGAGAAAGGTGTAAATGATCCCGAGGGAGGTGAGAGATGGAGATGAATAAAATCTGAAGGTAATTGGAAAAGTCAGTATGTTTTGTCACAAGAGAAAATACCTGTCACCAACCTTTCAAATTTCTGTCTTGAAGCCTTAGCTTTTTACAAATTATTTCAGTGACTATGATGCAGGGAGTGAAGATAAAGTATGGAAGTAGAATTTTTAGGGGATGATGGAGATTGCTGATGGATAGAGAAAAAACATCACCACAGGAAATGACATCACCAACACGAGGAAACCGAAACACATAAATAGAACATGGGTCACTGACACCAGTGTTATGTCAGAGGGTCACTGATAATGAAACGTCTGAAAATGAACCTGGTCAAGCTCAGTCTTTGACATTTCAAACCCGGTGTAAATTTTCATATAAAATTTGAAAGATGATACGCAGACAGGAAATGTTACGTATGAGCCAACAGGCTCCCTCCTGGAATCCAGCTTGAATGACTTAGAGAGGAGAGGCTGGTGGGAGAGAGGAGGGAGGTTGTGCGTTTGGATTCCTCAATGAGCTTTTTAAACAGGCTACAGCAGGGTCCCTGTTTGGGCTCAGCGAGGATGTAAAGTATAACATCTGAATGTTGAGTAAGCACGGGAGGCTGAGTCGCTGAAATGATGTATGCTCGCTTACCTACAATCCAACCCAGTCAGTGACAGGTTCAAGGCTAGAGGGAAAGGAGGCTGGTGGGAGTCATCATGGGGTTAGAATTAAGGAGGGCTAGAGAGTACAGGATGGTAAGTAGAGCAAGGCGTGGGAGACCTGCATGCATTGGGGAGTGCCGTGGATTATGTTTCAGGAGGGGATCCTCTGCTGGGGGGAGAGAAAGAAGTCTTACTAAAACTTTTTACCCCGACAAAGAGGGTCACTTGCTTCTTTCTCTCCCCCTGCACACAATACTCAAAATACATCTTTTGTGTCAACATTAAATGCGGGGCCTTCAACTTGTTGGAGACTGAGGTGGGAAGTTTCACCTACGAATTTCTCTGCTCGATTCAGGGCTGGCTAAAAGGCTGAACGGGGGATTCAAGCTCACAACCTCGTCTCTCCAATAGCCTCCCACCATTGACCCAGAGCTCCTGCTCTCTGTTATTCATACCAGCTCCATACTGGCTAATAGTTTTAGATTAGATTAGATTACAGTGTGGAAACAGGCCCTTCGGCCCAACAAGTCCACACCGACCCGCCGAAGCGAAACCCATCCATACCCCTACATTTACCCATTACCTAACACTACGGGCAATTTAGCATGGCCAATTCACCTAACCCTGCACATCTTTTGGATGGTGGGAGGAAACCGGAGCACCCGGAGGAAACCCACGCAGACACGGGGAGAATGTGCAAACTCCACACAGTCAGTCGCCTGAGGCGGGAATTGAACCCAGGTCTCTGGCGCTGTGAGGCAGCAGTGCTAACCACTGTGCCACCGTGCCGCCCACAAACACAGCATCTTTCAAACTGCAGCCTTTATCTAAATCCACCATGAAAATTAAATATAAAGCTTTAACTGTTGGAGCTCGGAAGTATTGCTCGATTTAAAACTTTGAAATTCATTGCCATTCTTGTGAACCATAAAAGTAAGGGTGGGATGTGAATTATCTCCCTTCCAACATCAAGAGCCAATACTTGCACAACACGTCACTCACTCTGACAAGATGCAGACTCTGTCCCCCTGTCTCCTGAGTTGACATCCCCAACTCCATGCGTCATCTTGTCAATGAGAACCCCCTTCTTCATCGGAACCACACAGCAAAGAGTTTCTCATGAGGCCGCTCCTTCAATCCTCTCGGGCCCTCACAATGACTGAGTTGGCATTTCCGTCTGAAGCGAATCAAACAGGAGCCACAGGGAACCACACAGCCGATACTGTTGGATCCTGCCTGATTTCTTTATGTATTCCCATCTCCCCCTCTTTTCCTGCTGAGAATTGAGCTCTGCTGAGCGAGACTGAACGCAGAACTTCCTTGACTTTAGAGTGCCCTCCTAATCACACCATGCACTCCATCAAACTCTCTACAGTGCTCTTGGTCCAGCAATGGTTACCTTGGCACTTATCATACACATATAATCCTTATATTTGACAGCAGAACGAAGAAGATGGGCTAGCAATGAGCACAATTCCTGAGGAAATCAGATGATCAAAGTGGGGGGAAGCAATGGGTTCACAGCAACCTTTATTCCAGCAGTGCTACTCGAGTCAATGACGTTCAATGTTAGCATTTGGCGAGTAATGTCATGTATCTGGAGGAAATGGAGAAACAAACAGTTTCTCATGTCTGATGGCTTTATAATTTGGCAAGTCCACCCCTGTTCCTGAGACAAGTGCATCCCACTGAGGAGAACAAGATTCCAATGTATTCAGGCATGTCCCTCTGATGATTGTTTAGATCCATATATCTGGCTGAGATGTGAAAGTGGATGCTTACAGGGTGACACATGCTCTAGAAACTCTTGTACATTGGCAATGTGTAGTTGGGATCCGTTATCTTCAAGCTTCTGACTGTCAGAAACATTCCAATCAGTAAACCAAAGGTAAATTCCATCTGAAAGATTGGGCAGAAATGATTCATCAAAACTTTAAAGAGAGAGGAGTTCGGAGGAAAAAAAGTGTTCTTTTTAAAATTCAGTCTGGCACATAGAATCCCTACAGTGTGGAAACAGGTCCTTCGGCCCAACAAGTCCATACTGTCCCTCCAAAGAGTAACCCACCCAGATCCATTCCCCTACTACTCTACATTTACCCTAACTAATGCACTTAACCTACATATCCCTGAATACTATGGGCAGTTTAGCATGGCCAATTCACCTAATTGGTACATCTTTGGACTGTGAGAGGAAACCCACGCAGACACAGGAAGAATGTGCAAACTCCACACAGACAATGACCCAAGGCGGGAATTGAGCCCGGGTCCCTGGCACTGTGAGGCAGCAGTGCTAACCACTGAGCCACTGTGCTGCCCTTAGTTTCTCCTCATGGGACAAGAGACAAAAAAAAGCATAGGTCGCAATGATTTGAGATTTAATGACGATAATGCTGAGTAAAAGTAAAGTACTCTGAATTCTGGGGATTTGGAATAAAAACTTAAAATGCTGAAGAAACTCAGCAGATCTGGCAAAACAGTGATAAAGTTGTGATGACTTTGTGCCAAAATCTTGTTTTTCCTTCCTCACCCCATGCATCATTTAAATAATTGTACTTTTGAAACAGCAGTGCATTCCAGGCAGTGCATTCCATGTTCTAACTATTTGCTGTGTGTTATTGAGTCATAGAACTATACAGCTCAGAAACAGATCCTTGAACATGGCTGAGTGTATTCCCAAACTTAACTAGTTGTACCTACCTGCATTTGACCCATATCCCTCCAAACATTTCCTATTCATGAACTTATCCAAATATCTTTTAAATGTTGCAACTGTACCTGCATCCACCAGCTTTTCTCACAGTTCATTTCACATACAAACCATTCTCTGTGTAAATAAAGTTGATCCTTGTGTCCTTTTTAAACCTTTCTACTCTCACCTTAAAAGTTTGCTTCCTAGTTTTGAACTCCCTCACCCTAGGGAAAAGACCCTTGTCATTCACTTTATATATGCTCCTCATGATGTTATAAACCTCAAGGAGATAATGGATCCCAACTACACATGGCCAATGTATAAGAGTTGCTAGAGCATGTGTCAACCTCTGACACTCCAGTGAAAAAAGACCCAGCCTTTCAGTTCATGTTGATAACTCAAACCATCCATTCCCAGCAACATCCTGGCAAATCTCCTCTCAACCCTCTCCAGTTTAATAATATCCTTCCTTTAAAACATCACAACCAGAACTGTACACAGTACGCCAGAAGATGCCTCACCAACATCCTGTTTTGTCACATTGCATTTGCTTTATTTTCAAAGCATTTTACACTGTGTTCAGTGGTTATTGATCTGTTTGAGAGTGGAAATATTTTCTCCTGCATGTTCTGTCCAGAACTCTCAAGAAGTTTAGACATCTCCTCCCCAATTTCGCCAATCTTTCCCTGTAATTGAAGTGTCTCATCCCTGAAACCTTTCTTACAAACATTTTATGTACTCTTTCTGATAAGTTTACATCCTTCTAATAGTATAGATTAGTGACTCACTATTAGTGCCTGCCAGATAAACGCTGGGAGCTGGTCAGATCTTTAAGCTAGTGGAGATTTAACCATGTCTTTCCAGTGACTTCTGATGTATCATCAGTTTTATTTTTGATTTGGAGATGCTGGTGTACAAAGTTAAAAATCACACAACACCATGTTACTGTCCACTAAGTTTATTTGGAAGCACTAGTAGTGAAAGCTAATGCTTCCAAATAAATCTGTTGGACTATAACCTGGTGTTGTGTAATTTTCAGCTTTATTTCTAAATGAAGTGAGTCATCTCTCCACAGGCTTGAGTAGGATCCCAGAAAGCTATCTAGTTGTGTGCGGAAAATCAACCAATGAGGTTGGCATAACTTTGCCTGGCTATTTGTTGAAGAAAACCTCGAGAGGCAGACCTTGAGCATTAACCAGTTTATTACATGATGCATCTGGGGAGACCACTGTCCCACACTATGGCATGGTAAGACTCCAAAGTGCAGCAAAAGGTTACAGGATTATATAGAAAACAAGACGGGGCTGAGACACAGGCTGACCATTAATCACAAAGTGTCAATATGGTCCAAGGAGATACCGAATCAGGGGTCAGCTCTTTGTGTCAGCCCTAATTGATGCTACATATTCCACAAGTTTGTCACTATTTAAGAAAGATGGTAGTAAAAAGCCAGGGAACTACAGACCAGTAAGCCTGATATCAGTGGTGGGCAGGTTGTTGGAGGGAATCCTGGGGAACAGGATGTACATGTATTTGGAAAGGCAAGGACTGATGAGGGATAGTCAACATGTCTTTGTGCATGGGAAATCATGTCTCACAAAAGAAGTAACAAAGAGGATTGATAAGGGCAGAGCGGTAGATGTGATCTATATAGACTTCAGTAAGGCGTTCAACAAGGTTCCCCATGGGAGACTGATTAGCAAGGTTAGATCTCACACAATACAGGGAGAACTAGCCATTTGGATACAGAACTGGCTCAAAGGTAGAAGACAGAGGGTGGTGGTGGAGGGTTGTTTTTCAGACTGGAGGCCTGTGACCAGTGGAGAGCCACAAGGATCGGTGCTGGGTTCTCTACCTTTTGTCATTTACATAAATGATTTGGATGCGAGCACAAGAGGTACAGTCAGTAAGTTTGCAGATGACACCAAAATTGGAGGTGTGGTGGACAGCAAAGAAGGTTACCTCAGATTACAACAGAATCTTGACCAGATGGGCCAATGGGCTGAGGAGTGGCAGATGGAGTTTAATTTAGATAAATGCGAGGTGCTGCATTTTGGAAAGGCAAATCAGGGTAGGACTTATACATTTCATGGTAAGGTCCTAGGGAGTGTTGCTCCTAGGGAGAATGATTGAACCTTTGGAGTGCAGGTTCATAGCTCCTGGAAAGTGGAGTCGCTGATAGATAGGATAGTGAAGAAGATGTTTGGTATGCTTTCCTTTATTAGTCAGAGTATTGAGTACAGGAGTTGGGAGGTCATATTGCATGCAATTCTGGTCTCCTTCCTATCAGATGGATGTTGTGAAACTTGATAAGGTTCCGAAAAGATTTACAAGGATGTTGCCAGGGTTGGAGGATCTGAGCTATAGGAAGAGGCTGAACAGGCTTGGGCTGTTTTCCCTGGAGTGTTGGAAGCTGAGGGGTGACCTTATAGAGGTTTACAAAATCATGAGGGACATGGATAGGATAAATAGACAAAGACTTTTTCCTGGGATGGGGGAGTCCAGAACTAGAGGTTATAGGTTTAGGGTGAGAGGGGAAAGATATAGAATAGACCTAAGGGAAAACCTTTTCACACAGAGGGTGGTGCATGTATGGAATGAGCTGACTGAGGAAGTGGTGGAGGCTGGTACAATTGCAACATTTAAAAGGCATCTGGATGGGTATATGAATAGGAAGGGTTCGGAGGGATATGGGCAGGATGCTGGCAGGTGGGAATAGATCGCGTTGGGATATCTGATTGGCATGGACGGGTTGGACCGAAGGGTCTGATTCCATGCTGTACATCTCTATGACTCTATGATTGAAAGTTATCACATTACATGCTGTTTGCAGAGATCCATAACAAATGTAGGACAGATGTCCTTAATTAGAGGAACAGCACACATTAAGCAATACATTGTGGAGAGAGAGAAACTAATTAATAAGAGGAGGCATCTTTGAGCAGTTAAGCTACACACACCCGCAATACATCTCATTATTGTGAGAGTGGAACGAAGCTATGTGCGGGAGGCTGTGAGACACCTCTCACAGCTACATGCCAAGGACTGTACCGTTGTTCTGCTTGGGAGAGGAGCACTTCAGAAAAATGGTTTCTTAGCTAGGAGGGAAGCCATGACTAAAAAACAATGGCTTCCACGCTATTGAAAAAGACAACTTTTCCTCAATTAAGATGAGTCACCCAGAATTTGAGGGGGCTGCTGATAGTGATGCCTCACAGCTCCAGTCCTCCTGACTTGCCTCGTGTTACTTTCTTAGGATGTGCATTAAAAAAAAAGCTTTTTTAATATTCTTATTTCGTGCACTAGAAAGAATATTCTGCTAGTTTGGGTGTCTGAGAATCCCTGGGGTATGTCAGGCTGGTTTAAGATAGTTATGGAGCATATCGCTTTGGATTTTCTCACTGGTATGGTGCACCATAAAATTGAGAATTTCTGTCAGATGTGGCGGCCTCTTTTTGGATGATCTGGGCACAGATTCATAACTTATGATGCCAAATAAAAGAGCTGAACCAGTCGTTCAGTCTCCTGAAGAATTGCCTAGTGAAAATCAAAGGGAGTATTCGCATAGGGGGAGAATATTCATTTTAATGGGGGCTGTCCAACCTAACCAAGAAACCGGAAGCACCTCCCATTTTGGAAGGTCTTGTTTGATTTTGTCAAATAAATTAATAAAATTAGCTTTAAACAGCTGATCAAAAATGGAAGTAATGAATATACCTCAGTAAACACTCCTGTGACCACTTAAAAGGTTTACATTCCAAACCTGGTGTTTTCATAAGACCACTCATTGGCATAGCCTCCAATTTTCCAAAGTTCATCTTTTAACCAAAAAGTTGCCAAGATGCATTGTATCAGTTGAGGCACCGACACTGCTGGGCTTGACAAAAAGATGAGGGCATCATCCGCAAAATCTTATGTGATTTTGACCCCATTTCTGGAGCCAATATATTAGAATCTCAACAAATGGCCTCCACCAGCTGCTCATTCACCAGTGTAAAATGCAATGGTGAGAGGGGACAGCCCTGTCAACTGCCCCTAAAGACATTAAAATTACTTGATCGTACACCATTGGTGAGAACCGCATCAAGAGGATCATTATAAAGAACCTTTACCCATCTTAAGATTTCACCCAAGCCAAACCGCTCTAGGAGTATAAAAAAGGTATGGCCACTTGACCCAGTCAAATGCCTACTCTGTATCCAGAGAGATCACTAACCCCTGTACAGACTGCTGTTGATACGGTTGAATCACATTTAGCAACCTCCTAAAATTTATTGGAGGATCTGCGGCCTTTTATGAAGTCTGTCTGGTCCTTTTTAATAATAGAAGGCAACACAGTTTCTAGCCTTAATGCAAGAGTCTTAATGCAAGACTTTGAAATCAATATTTAAGAGTGAAACGGGCCTTTCGGAAGGACAGTCCTCCAGGGCGTTCCCTTTTTTCAGAATAAGAGAGATATTGGCCTCTCTTAGAGATGGCAGGAGATAATCATGAGTCATTAAAAATGTTGAACATCGGGCCTGACAACATGCTTATAAATTCCTTGTGAAATTCACTGGAAAGTCCGTCAGTCCAGGTGCCTTTCCATTCTGAAGCTGCTTCACAGCCTCCTGGTCCTCTTGCTCTGATAAGGGGACATTGAGAAAAGACTCTTGTTCGGGGGGCCACACCCGGGAACTCCAGACTTTTGAAATAAAGACTTCATCCTAGCCCACCCATCCTCACAACCTTTAGACTGATATAGTCCAGGGTAAAATCTCTGAAATACTGAATTAATCCTTTTGGAATCGCAGGTTATGTTTCAGCATCTTCCCTGATTGATGTAATGGTTTAAGGGGCACTCCTTTCCCTGGCAAGTACGCAAAACACTTGCCTGGTTTGTCACTATGTTCAAACAATGTTTGCATTGCAAAAATAAGCTCCTTCCTTGCTGTCTGCGTGAGCATGAAATCCAATGTAGACCGAAGCGCTGTGATCCTCTGTAGCTTAGCCAACAAGGGCCTGTCAAAGTACACCTTCTCAGCTGCCTTCAACTATATTTCAAGCAGACATTGTTTCTCACCTTTCTGCTGCTTCCGACTGGAAGTATAGGAAATAACTAGCTCTCTGGCATAAGCTTTACCCATTTCCCAGTGAACAGACGGGCTACTAGCTGTACCTGAATTAATATCTGGGAACGCCCTGAATTCATTCGAGAAAAACTTCACAAATGTACTATCATTAAGGATAAAGGGATCCATTCACCAGTGTCTTGGAGATGCAACAGTGTCCTTAATCTTAACTACCAAGTACACTGGAGTGTGATCGGAGATGGCAATATTACCAATTGTACAGGATGCCACCAAGTCCAGGGTTGCTATGGGAGTCAAAAAGACATCAATCCGATGTGTGGCACCTGTGTGGATGGGAAAGCAATCCCTGCCTGTAGGGTGGAGATGCCCCCAGATGTCCACCAACCCTAAGTCAACACACAAATCCACTAACTGCTTAGTTTGCAAGGAAGGTATCGGGGTGGGGGGGGGGGGGGCGGGGGAGTGTTATTGGACAACCTGTCTACTGTGGGATCCATAAGACAATTAAAATCTCCCTCTATAATGCTATGCCAGGATCCAAGGCAAATCAGTTTAGAAAATGCATCTACCAGAAATTTAAGGAGATGGGTCAGGGAACAGTAGACACTTAAAATATCATATTCTTCCTCATTTATCAAGGCTTTAAGGATTACAAACTTCCTGTGCGTGTCTTTAACAGACTCTGGTAACTTAAATGGGAGATTCCTCCTAACCAGTATGGCTACTCCCCTACTCCTAGTATTAAAAGATGAAAAGTAAACCCTATCAAACCCATTCTGCTGTAATTTCAAATGTTCACTATCATCCAAGTGTGCCTCCTGCAATAAGGCAACATCCATCTTTTCCTTTTTAAAACTTGAGTACCTTTTTCCTCTTGATTGGCAAGTGACTCCCCTTGATGTTCCAGGTACACCATTTAACCAAGTCATTAGCCATAACCTTCTATAGTAAAATTATGACTCCTGAGAGGAAGAACTTGAATTACAAATCACTGAGCCTTAACAGAAGAAAATCCACTGAACTACACAAACTAAAGCCACTACAACAACTATATACAGCAAAAACCAAAAAACAATACAATGTATAAAGCGCCAATGGCACTGGACAGGGGAAATCATCCCCCTTCCAAAGGGGGCACCAAAATACTCCTAAACCCTACTTCCTGTTCCACTGCCAATACAGCAACCAGGGCATTTAAATACCACAACTGGGCTTAAACTGCCCGTGAATAGGTGTCCAGCCATCCAAATCATCTTCCCTCCTTCTAGCTAGAGCTGCACCACAAACACAAACTAAAAACACAAAAAAAAAGAAAAAAAGAATAGCAATGTGAACAAAGAAGTTAAAAATGAATAGTGTATACCCTGCTCATCCCCTGGTATAGCTTAACTTAGAAGTTAAAAGTAAATATCCTATCTGTCCCTGGGCATAATTTAACCCAGATTATTGCCAAAAAAAAAAGAAAAAGAAAACCCCAAGAAGGCTTCTATTTCCAAAAAGACATACCCAAACAATGTTATTATCTGTACATATTAAACCACTCAGCCTAAGCACAGTCAGGTAGGACTAGTACAGTTTGGAATTTGTTTGGCATGGACTGGTTGGACTAAAGGGTCTACTTCCATGCTGTATGACTCTACGATTCTATCAATGCATCTTCCCACTCACTCACTCCATATACAAATCATGCACTCTCAATACTTCCAAGATGATTGTTAGTGAACAAAATGTAATACCTGGAATATTTGTCTTAAAGTTTAATGATCGTCAACTGTACAGTTTTCATAAACATATGATTCCACATAAGAGAATAAAGAATATATGGCAAAGTTTCATTCTTAAAGGCTTGATATGGGTCAGAAATTGTGCATCCCTTAAGCATCTGTCATATGGAATTGAAAGGCTGCACTCAACTGGAGGACACAATAATAAAAAAAATCCACTCTCTTACCAAGTCTTGGTATTACTTCTGCAATTTCACATTTGAGGAAAAAAGTGACCTGAATTGTGTGACAGAAATTCTCTTATCAGTCTAAAACTGAATTGTATAATAAATAGGAGTAGAATGAGAAAATACAACAATGATATTGCTTTTAAAAGGCACTCAGTTTCTAACAATGGAACCTCATGACAATGTTTCATATGTAGGACAGCAGCACTGATAACGCAGTGAAGCTGCAAAAGTGCATTGATGTGTCATTTTGGTTTGTGTGCTCAAGCCGCTGGCTGGAACTTGAACTGACAATATCCTAAGAGTATGGACACTACCCTTTTCTCCAACCTGTCAGGGTTAAACAGTGCAACCTCATTCCATCTAAATTTGAAGATAGATCAATAGATACGCAGCATTTTATTGTTCCACAGAAAACCCATCTCTTTTGTTTGTAAAGGATGACCTTCTGTGCTGACTTGAATGAGAGCTGTCTGGGTTGGATATTGAGCCATCGTAATGGATCTTAACTATTAAGGAGTCATATCAAATTGGAAGCATCAATTGTGTTTCTTTCCCCAAAGGTGCTGCCAGACTTTCTGTATTTCCCCAGAATCCTACTTATATTTCAGATTTCCAACATCTGCATTACTTTACCATGTACTGTTCATACCCTGGATTTTGGAGGAAATACAATTCATTAAAAGAGCAGGAGCTCTGTCATTTTAGGTTTCTGGATGGATAAAATCCCTTTAAGATTTAGAGAATTGTACAGCTTCTCTAATATCAATAAATCCACTGATAACATGCCATTAAAAGATGCAAAGATGACACTATCATCAAGTAGTTTGATCCCCACCAGTACATGTAATTTTGTGCAATCCACTTTAGTCATTCATTGCTGGCTTTTCCTGCACTACTCAGAATCCAAATGGAGGCACAGCCCTGCAGTCAATCATTCCCACTTTGAAGTTAATTTCACAGGCACATGAGCTTAGGAAGCAATTATACTCAAACAGACTGCACTTTAGTGGAGAGACTCTGCAAAAAAACATGTGCTTGCTTGAACAATGACACAACATTGCCTTTTCAGCATCTATGTTGTATTTGTGAATTCTTAGACTTGAGCAAAAATAGAAAAGAAATCTCATAATTAAGAAAGGTAGAATCTAATGTTTTAGACACATCAGCGAGTAGAATGTGAAATGACTGGTATCTTGCTGATCCAATAATTCCCCAACTTTGCAAGTTTATTGCAAAGTACATATGCACACTTGTTACAATGTTCCAACGTTTCCTATCTTAAGTATCTGTAAATGTTCAAAATAATGAAAAGTAGATTTACACAATGAGGAGAAGGCCAAAGGTTTCTGCTGCACTCCCTCTGTGCATCCTCTTGGAAGTGTACACTCCTATATTGTGTGCAGTCTGGCTTTCTATGTATGGTTTGTGGCAATCAGGGTGGACAAACAAGAGCCAGTCAGTCCAAACAGACAGCCAGTCATCACATCTGCAATATAAAAATCACACTTTCATTAGGAACAGAACACCAGTTTTCTTGCAAGTGGATGGTTTTAAGCATCATCTAAACTAGGGGTAGAAGGAGACAACTTGGTTGCCTGAGCCAGCTCAATCATTCAGTGAGATTAAGGCTGATCAGTTTGTTCACAGCTCCTCCTGATAACTTTTGTTTCTCTTGCCAAACAAGAATCCACCTCACTCTGCTTTAACAATATTCAACAATTGCACCTCCATTGCCTTCTGAGGCAGAGTGCCAAAGTTGCACATGGAAAGAAAAACTCTCCTAGTCACCACTCTAAAAGGACAATCCATTCTTGCCTGACCAACAAGTATCGATCTTGTGAACATTGTTTAGGATCTTATATACTTCAATCATTCAACCCTCACTCATCTGAACTCCGAGGTTGCATAGTCGGAATATTCCTGTGGTACACACATTTTGTCAACAATTGCTGATAATGGCGAAAGTGAGGACTGCAGATGCTGGAGATTAGAGTCAAGAGTGTGGTGCTGGAAAAGCACAGCAGGTCAGGCAGCATCTGAGGAGAAGGAAAATCGACGTTTCGGAAGGGCTGATCCTGATGAAGGGCTTGTGCCTGAAATGTCGATTCTCTAGCTCCTCGGATACTGCCTGACCTGCTGTGCTTTTCCAGCACCACACTCTCAACTGCTGATAATGTTACATCTGCGATTATTTAACGAGAGAGAAGATTAGTGGCCAGCCTTTTGATGATACTTTCAATGCAGTTAAATATCCCAATATGCCTAACAGCATAATTAAATAAAATTGTAACACCAAACCACACCAGAAAATACTAGGATGGGAGATTAAAGATAGCTGGAAATGGTAGTTCTGCAGATACATCATTAACATGGAGAGAGAGATAGAGTTGGAGAGGTCTGGATACAATTCCAGAGTTAAGGGCCCAGATAGCAGAAGGCACACGATACAATGGAAATCAAGAAGGCGAGAGAGGCCAGATTTGAAAGAAATCCAAGAGGACAATTGGGTTTTAGTTGGTTTCAAAGGTATGCAGGAACAGGAGAATGAAGATTTTAAAAAGATGAGAATGTTAAAGTAAATGTTGTATGCAACTGACAGCAATTATGGTACAGTGAGCACAGGACAGATGAGTGAACTGCATTTGGTATGATTTAGGATATAGTGAACAAATATCTGGATGAGTTCAAGTCCAAAATACAAGGCTAAAAATGACAAGACAACACCCAAGGTGAGGGTGAATATTGCCTTCTGGAGAAAGGGAAGTAAATAAAAACAGCCAGTTGATTCTATTTCTTTTCTGACTGCCCCAATTCCATTTGAGGTTATTTTGGGAATTCAACTAAGGGTATCCAATATTTTCACATTCCTGACTGAAGGATTGATAGCTAGGAAAATGCCAGAGAGATGAGAGTTCAGAAATTTCTACAACAGTGACTTTCAACTGAGCATTGGATGATTGTTAACAAATAGAGAATGATGCTCAAAAAATGCACAGCAATCCACAAAGAGTATTTAGTATGGCACAAAAATGATCGAGGTGCAAGGATCTGTACATCAAAAATGTAAAACACATTTAGCAGCACAGGATCAGGATGTGGCCATTTGGCCCTTCAAGCCTATCCACCGTACAATAACCTCATGGTTGATCTGATTGTGGTCTCAATTCTTGGGACACTGTCAGCAGTACTGTCAGAACAGCTGTAGTGTTGGGGCAGTCTTAACCTGAATAAGGCAGGGATGATGTTCTGGCAAGTCTAATGTGTAGAGTGATAGAGAGGCCTTAAGTTAAATAGTGGAGTGAGGAATCACATAAGGACAAGATGTGATAAATTAGAGGGCAACAATGAGGTAAGTAAGCAGGTAATGATAATCAGTCATTGCAGGAAAGGACAGAGCAAACAAACTTAAAAGTGCATCAGCAACACCTAACTGAAGTTGGGTAACAGAATGTGAATGGGATTCACAACAAAATGAATTGTCTTTTCAATGAATAACAAGGATGACAGATGAGCACCCAAGATTAGCCCAAAGCAAACTAAACTTCTTCCCTTTACTTTAAATCTATGGTAGTGGTCATTGACAAGTTTCTTCCTCTCCACCCTATCTACTCCCTTCATAATCTCAACTATTCCCTCTTAATCTCTGCCACTCTAAGGAAAACAACTCGAGTTTGTCCAATCTCTCTTCATAATTGAGATTCTCCAGCTCTGGCAACATGCTGGTAAATCTCCTCTGAATCCTTGCCAGTTCAAGCACACCTATCACACAGCTTCTGGGACTGTGCACAATACTCTAGCTGTGTGGTTTAACTAATGTTTTATACAGATCCAGCAACATCTCCTGCTGTTAATCTTTATGTTTCAGCTAATAAAGGCACGTATACCATATGTCTTTTTAACCACTTTATCTACTTGCCCTGATATTTTAAGGGACTGGTGTCCATGTGTATTCTTCATCATGCATTCGCTTGCCTTGTTTGTAGTCCTGAAGTGCATCACCTCACATTTATCCAGATTGAATTCCACATGCTACTAATCAGCATATCTGACCAGCCTGTCTCTCTTCTCTTGTCGTCTCAGGCTATTCTCTTCACAATTTACCACCCCACCAATTTTTCCATTGTCTGTGAACTTAATGATCAAACCTCCTCCATTGAATTCTAAGTCATTCATATGAACCCCAAACAGCAAGGTCCTCAACACTAATCCCTGTCAGACCCTACTAGACAAATATCTCCAGTTGGAAAAACATCCCTCAACCATTGCCCTCTGCTTCCCACCACTTAGCCAATCGTGAACCTAACTTGTCAAATTTCATTGGATCCCAGGGGCTCTTACCTTTCTATCAATCTTTCATATGATCTTATCAAAAGCCTTGCTGAAGTCCAAATCATCTACAAAAACATTGCGCTCATCTGCACACCCAGTCACCTATTTCAAAAATTCAATCAAGTTTAACAAAACTATGCTGACAGTTCTTCATTAATCCCTATCCCTCTAAATGCAGATTAATTCTGATCCTCAGAATAGTTTCCCCATCATTGAAGTTAGATTAACTGCCCCTGGAGTTTCCTGGTTTATCCACTGCTCTTGCCTTGTATGATGGTGTACTGTTTTTCTTTTGCACTGTCATTACAAACTGGTTTAGATTGCATTGACACTGTCCATGTGGAACACTGAAGATGCTCAAGGTTGTACCTCTTTAGTGCACTGATTTCAACATTCACCTGTGACTACTGAAAACTCACAGAGGACATCCCATTCTTTGTGGTTGAATCAACTTATCTAGGTCAAATAGTAGCTTTTGGACACACTGTGAATGCTGGCACTTGACTATTTACTGTTTCTAAAATAAAACCAGTGCACTATTAGAACAAGAGAAAATTTGGAAGTCATGAAAAATGACAATTCATGACCATACTCAAATTTTACATCAGAGAAAAAAACACTAAAAAAAGGATTAGATGTCATTGACATTTATTGAAGTACTGCAAAAGGCTAAAACACAGAAAGAATCTCATTGCTATTTCCGAAATGAAGTATGCTATGACATTCTTATGCACAGTGACCCAAGTTATAGAGTCACAGAGTGGTTAGGCATGAAAATGAACCCTTCAATCCAATTTATCCATGCCAAACAGATAATCTACATTCATCTTGTCCCATTAGCCAGCATTTGGCCCATGAACCTCAAAACCCTTCCTATTCATATACCAATCCTAATGCCTTTCAAATGTACCTACATCGATCACTTCCTCTGGCAACTCCTTCCATACACACACCACCCTCTGCGTGAAAACGTTGCCCCCTTCACTCCTTTTTAAATCTTTCCCCTCACCTTAGACCTATGCCCTGCACTCACTCACCTGGGGAAAAGGCCTTGTCTATTTAACCTACCTGTTGCCCCTCATAATTTTATAAACTTCTATAAAATCACTCCTCATCATCCAATGCTCCAGGGAAAATAGCCCCAGCCTATTCAGCCTCTTCCTTGCTGGTGATTCAGTGCCAATTTGCAAGACCATGCTAGAAGAGCAACCTATTTGCTTTCAGTCATTTTCAGGAACGGAAGAGCATTTTCTTGCTACAATTTGTGCACTGTTCAAGTACGTTTGGGCAAAAACAGTGTATTGAAATTGCGTTTGAAGCATCATAGATGATACTCAATTCCAATTTGATGGCATTGTTAAGGGAGTCACAGAGTACAATCTGATTGAAATTTCTTACACCACATCCAGTAAGGGGTGGGGTGGGGTGGGGTGGGGTGGGGTGGGGGAGGTGGAGGGAAGTGAGAAGAATACCTGTTGTTCTGCCTCTTACAGGACAACTTTCAAATGGAGAAGGAGATGTGTCTGTCATTGGAGCTGAAATTGAAAATTTTATTACCAAAGAGTCTGAAGATTGAACATTCAGTCTCAGGCAAACAGCAGCCTCACTGATAGCAAACCATAGTTTTGTTAGAATTTGTTCACCCTTTTCTACCTAATGATATTCAAGGATTTAGTATCACATGAACAATATAATCATCTGCATTCACACCACAAAGCTAAACACAGCATTGTCAACCCATGAATAATTGAGGGAAAACACATTAACACAATGAACTAAAACTTCCACTATGGACATTTAATGACATTTTACATATAAAGTTCTCAATCTTAATTATGATTAAAACCATCGAAATTCATGTCTGCATACAGAACATAGAACACAATGGTTCAAGAAGGCTCCTTCTCATTGGCAAATAGGAATGGGCTACAATATTGGACCAGCCAGCTATGCCCACATACTGTTGCAAAATGGACATTCTGTCTTTTCAGTTTGCTCAGCTATTCAATTCAATCACTGATGATTTGTGGCACAACTTCATTTCCTGTCCTCACTCCATGTTTCTGAATACCCTTCACATTTGAAAAAAGCCTACTGATCTGTGTCAACATCTCCATTGTAATTTAGCCTTCAGGGAAGCTCATCAATTCCATTGTCCTTCTATATCCACATTATCCAAAACATTTATATCTCTCAAGCACCCATTCAAGTCGACTTTGAAATCATTGGTTGCTCCCAAATCCACCTTCCTATTGAGACAGCAAGTCCCAGCACATTACCAGCACTTAAGAAAATAGGTTTTACTCACAAATTTCATCACCCCACCTTGCTCAAAACCTTAAATGTGTATCCCCACTCCCACTCCCCAACCCAATGCTTCTTGCACCATCAGCTAAAGTGAGATTCAAAATTGCAGAATTAGTATGAATTCCAATAGTGCCTGTGGTAGCAAGTGACAATTAAACTGTCTCTGCTTATGTAACAACGAATGCTGAAGGTTACGTGCATACCTTTTAACACTGTTAGGGCACAGGCCAGACCCCTCAAAGCATTTCAAGCAGGTAGCCCAGACCCGAACTTTGCTAGTTGTTTTAAGCAGGTGTAAAGTCAAAATTCCAGGAGAGAATCAGCTGGTCAAACCACTTAGTTTTAAATAAAACAATTTATTTACAAGACTACTGAATGAAACACAAACAACAGAAAACAGAATACCAAAAACCCAACAGATCATCCCAATTTAAAGATGCTGTTCCAAATACTTGAAACATAAACATCCTTTTGGCTAAAAAGGGAAAATCAAACACTGGTTCTTCCAGGATACAAGTCAGAGAGAGAGAGAGAGAGGAAATACCAGCCTGGTCCTGCTTCTATAGGCTCAGCAGCCTTTCCCATACTACTGTTCAAAACGAAACCAAACCAAACCAAACATAAGCTGAGCTGGGAGAACTGGCCACTCCTCTTTCCCTGCACAAAAGTGTTCTTATTTTAAAATTTTAAAGCCTTCTGCCTGAGGCAATATCTGTTAGCTATTATTAAACTGGCCCTAAAAACCTTTGACCCCAGACGTGTTAGAGACTATGTTGTTTACGCCCTCGCTGGAAAACAAAAAAAAAGCCAAGGACAGTTAAAGGAGCAGCTTCATCACAGCACAAAAATCGGAAACACTCACACAGAAGGATACTGAAATAACTGGA
Source organism: Chiloscyllium plagiosum (assembly GCF_037043375.1). Classification (NCBI taxonomy): domain Eukaryota; kingdom Metazoa; phylum Chordata; class Chondrichthyes; order Orectolobiformes; family Hemiscylliidae; genus Chiloscyllium; species Chiloscyllium plagiosum. The sequence goes on from NW_028270186.1 coordinate 13,298,409, forward strand.
GTTTTCAAAACTGAAATCAATGCCTTTTGTCAGATAAGACACAGGCAGGAAGTGCCAGGTCAATAGAGTTGAGGGCGATAGTTATGACGAAATAAAATCGTACAGCAGCATATACAATCGGAATGGGCTTTTCTTTTTCCCAGGTTCCTGAGTAGATTTTATCATGTCGATATTTCCGGACGTGCCAGCTCAATCCAGTCATCATTTCCTACCCTCCATGTTTTTTGTTACTGCGCCAGGGCGAGCTTCCCCATTAGTGTGGATAGGGCATATTCTCGGCCGCCATGTATGCTGGGTAACTGCTCACCATTGAAATACAATACGTTTGGTTATAAAATCACGATTTATTTATAACTAGAAAAATTGATATTCATTTATTAAGTTAGTTAATGTCGCAATCAAACGAACGGTAGTTGAGGCTTAGTCCTATCCCGGACGTAACGCGTAGCGCAAACTCCAAATTTCAGATGCAAAATTCTGATCAGTGGAACGGGTTCAGATATTGACCAACGTCTTCAATGTTGGAGTAGTGAGACAAAATATCATTCTTTCAAATAAATATTGCATTACCTTCAAGTAATTGTGCAATCATTTGCAAAACAGACATCCACGTAAAATTGCAACTCGATTGAAATGCTCGCATTAATGGATATTCTGTATGAGGCCTGGGATAGAAAAGAAAATCCCAGACAGACAGTCGAGCGAAATCCTTCGAGAATGCTGCCCCTGCTGCAGATGTCATCTTTCAGATGAGACACTGCTTGTTCAGATGATTATAAAACCTCTCGTAAAACGTCACTATTTCTGTGCATAGCAGAGATGTCCCAATACTATAGTATTTACCCGTTAATCAACATCATCAAAATAATATTACCACATTGTTGTTTGTTGGAGCCTGCTGTATAAAAATTTCCTCCATTATAACAGTGATTACATTACATAACCGGCTGCAAAGCAGTTTGAGGTATCTGAGATTCTCTGCCCGACAGGGTAATAGAAGACAATTCCGTGGCAGCTTTCACAAATGAATTGGATTAACTACTGAAGAGACTGTGTCAAAATGCAGAGGGATTGGGCTTAATGGAATACCTCTTCCAAAGAACTAACATTGAGATGATGAGTGAAACGGCTTCCAATAGGCTGCAAAATGCTACAATTTCCTTGAGGCATAACTCATTGACATCAAACATAAATTCTTTTTTTTAACTGAAAAGACAAGTCAGTTGAACTTTTCAGATCCTGGAAAAGATCAACAATAAACCAAAGGTTTCTGAAGATACTGCAGAATACGTCATCAGGCCAAGGGACTTTGTGTCCTGCTCAAAGTGACACGCGCTCAGACAACCTTCTCCACTGTAATAGGATACCTGAGCAGAATGGCTTGATCAGATTTTAGCTTTCAGAGGTTAAAACTGAGAGACTCCTGGACACTGGAAACGATTGTGAAGCCTATTAATAAATCTTACTTGCTAAATTAAACGGGCGAAATTACAAAAATGTCATTCTGATTTGAATGTTACACGTCTGGATGTTTTGCTGTTGTTTCCATTTACAATGCACAATTAAAAAGCACAAAAGTAACTTTGGTGTCAGCATTTCTGTCCATTTGCTTTTGGGATCTCCCACATTAAGTTTGAGCAAGTTATTGTTTATTAGCTGGATAATATCTTATTTGGATAAAACAAAGAACTGCGGTTGTTTGAGATCTATATCAAAACAGAAATTGCTGGTGAAACTCAACAGGTGTGGGAAGAAAGCAAAGTTAACGTTGTGAGTCTGGTGACTCTTCATCAGAACATCTAATCTGACATTGTTCTAGCATTGTTTTAAATTGCAAATTATCAATTAGCTCCTGCCTATAATTTGTACCAATATTTAAGCAGGTCAGAAGTCACAAGATGCCAGGTTACAGGCCAATAAGTTTTGTTATAAACACAAACGTTCGGAGCGCTGCTCCTACGTCAGGTGAAGTCTGACAAAGGAGCTGCACTCTGAAAGCTTGTGATTTCTAAGAAACCTGTTGGACTGTCATCTGGCGTCGTGTGACTGTTAACCTTGTCTACCCTAGTCCTCCACATCAATGTTTAGTAATAATGGATCCAATTCCTTCAGGGATTTCAGCAGCAAATCTTTAAATTTCATAAGCAGGGCAATTTCACATTTGTGGCCTCATTCCTCACTAAAACTTTAATTGAATGTATCATGTACTATTAGACACTAATAATATGATGTAATAATCAATGCTGTGCACTTTTTATCTGTTCTTTGTTTCTGCTCCCAACAGGCTTGCACGTGTACCAGTTTCTATTGGGGTATTTGGCTAATATGTTCATTTTGTTTTCAAATTACTCCACCACTTGCACCCTTCCCTATCTCAGTCAATGTCTGTTGTCTGAAACTCTCTCAGATTTCAACATTCCTCCAAACACAGTCTGAAACATCCCTGAATTCAATGGTTCAAACCATTGGCAGATATGCCTTCTATAAGCTGTCAGAGAATCCCCCTCCACATCTCTCCACTTTTGTTTATTGCTTCAAAATGTTCCTTAAAACCAAACTTTTCGACTACGTTTTAGTCACCTTCCTGAAAACGTTCTCATTGGTTCAATGTCATAGTTAACTTGATAACATATCTCTTAAATGTATCGGGGTATTGCATTCTGTTAAAAGCACTACACAAATGTATCTTGACCACTTTAGGTGATATAATGTACAAAAATGATCAGGCTACATGGGATGGGCCTCAATATAATTCAGAAAGAAAGCAAACGTAAAATCTTCATTAAAAACTGAAAGAATTGCGGATGCTGGAAATCAAAATAAAAAAAAAACAGATATTACTGGAAAAGCTCAGCAGGTCTGCTGCATCACAGTTAACGTTTGGGTCCAGTGACCCAATCATGGTGAGCTTTTGCACAAATACTTTGCGCAATACTAATACCCAGGCTTGAGCTGACAGGTAGCAAGTAACATTTGATCATATAAATGCCAGGCTATGACCATCACCGTAAAGGACAATGTTACCACGGCCCCTTGACATTCAGTGTTACCATCACTGAATCCCCTACTGTCAACATCCTGGGGGTTACCATTGACCAGAAACTCAACTGGACTCACCACATGGTTGGATAGGTGCAGTTGTAAAAACAATAAAGAAGTTTCATACCATCCAGAACAAAGCAGCCTGTCTTGATTGACAACACATCCACAAGCATCCTGTCTCTCCACCACCAATGCTCAGCAGCAGTGCATACTATCTACACTGCAGAAATTCACCAAAGATTCTCAGGCAGCACCTTCTAAACCCACAACCACTCACATCTAGAAGGACAAGGGCAGCAGATCGATGGGATTACGACTACCTTCAAGTTCTCTAAGCAACTCACCAACCTGACTTGGAAATATATGGCCTTTGTGCCACTGTCACTGAGTCAAAATCCTGGAATGCCTCCCTAATGGCATTGTCAGTCAACCCACAGCAGGTGGGCTGCAGCTGTTCAAGAAGGCAGTTCATCACCACCTTCTCAAGGGATAGACAATAAATGCTCAGCAGCCGGTGACACCTATATCCCACAAATGAAGGATTTAAAACAATATAATCTATATCCAGTGCAAATTAAAGAATGCAATGAAATATCCACTTAGATTGACTATTCCTCAGAATAAATTATGAAGTCCCGAGCATCTCCTACCATCAAAATGCAATATCATGCCACTTATTTTGTCTGAACTTCCATCCCTCAGAGACAAAGTTTATTGGTAGTCAGATCCAATGATCTGTGAAGCAGATATGTTGTGATTGGCTCCTTCATCAAAACATTATGACACAATTTAATTTGTCATGATACAACAAGAGGTTTAAGGTTCCATGTTCCCTTCGAATGGAAACCCAGTGTCATTTGGGTTTTGTCAGAGACAGCCTTAGTATTTAAAAGCATCTCATGACACTCTTGACTTCTTTAGTATCAGATCGAGATGAAGATGCAGAAATCAGAATGAAACAGTAGGTCTGTGGCACCAATTTTCAACACACCATTCTCTCTCTCCAAGGTCAAAGAGTCTTATCTGCTGCCAGTATTGCGCACGTCAGAAAAACAACTGGAAAAAGAACCAAAGATGACATGAGGAAAATCATTTTTGGGTGGGATCTGGAATTCAACATCTGACAGTATAGTGAAGGGAGATCCACGACTTTCAAATCGAGATTATACAACCTGCAGGAAAGAAAAGAAATGTCAAAGCAGGCTCACAGTTCTGAGTCCACAACTCCAAACCAAAACAGAGAAGAGAATGAAATAAAAACACCAAACCTTCGCCAAGGGTTCTCACAACAGGACATCCCATTGGACATTTCTCTTCTTTTGCAACGGTTCGAAATTCAAAACGTCTTTCTCGAAGGCAGTGAGGCATGCAATTATTTGAAGACATATAACTTGCAGGATTTTGTGTGGTTGATGTGGGTCCTCGTGTGGACTGCTCTTTTGCAAGAAATTGTTTTGATAAGAAGGACTGAACTACTTTCTTCCACGCTATGAAGACCAATGTTTATTTAACAATTTACCCAGAACAGAATATGAAACTGTTTGAAGCTCTCCACATTGCTTTGAAACTCTACCACAACATGTATGGGCAGAGAGAGAAAAAAAAACCCTCTCAGTCTATTAATTATGCTGCCGAATACGATGAGGACAGGGAACACCTTTCACTCATCATTTCATATACTTCACCAAACAATACACCAAAGAATAATTAAACTCCATGTAGTAGACATTATTATGACGCACAAGAAAGCTCAGAGACATTTCTTACAAATTGGATAGTCTTATTTTCTCGGTGTGAATTGATTTGTGACAGTGGCACTACAAATTTAGCTTCCCTTGACTGGGTTTTACCATCAGCCCCACAACCTGAATCAACACATTAACTGTTGTGGGGATCCACGGTCGATGTCGGTCCAGTGGCTGGAACCTGTGGAAATAATATTGTATTTTGGTTGTGGGAAGCAGTTACCGATTGTTCCCTCGTCATAGACTCCGCCGGTCAATCATGTTTCACTCTATACTTACCCACACCATCCAATTCAAATGAGATGCCTAGAACATGTAAAAGTGGTAGGCAGAAACTATGCAGTCAGACCATCAAGCCTCGGAGGAGCAGGAGAATCGACGCTTTGGGCATAAGCCCTTCATCAGAAAGAGCTTATGCCCGAATCGTCGGTTCTCCTGCTCCTCGGATGCTGTGCGACCTATTGTGCTTTTCCAGTGCCACACTCTTGGACTCTGATCTCCAGCATCTGCAGTCCTCACTTTCTCCTAGATATTCTCAAATATCAAGCCTGCCATCCATCAAGAACACTAGCCGTTAGCATTAAACACTTCATCCATTCCTGCACACATCACTGCAACCATATGCTCGGGTATGTTTGGGTGTGTTTGTCTGTGGACATATATATGCGCGAATGCTTGTATGTGTTTGTGTGTGTACACATTTGTGTGTGATTGTGAGCTTGTGTGTTTATATGTGTTTCTGTATGTATGATTGTGTGTGGGTTGTGCCCACGTTTTGTGTGTGTAGAGAACTTAGCTTGTGGAATCAGACAACTTAACACAACGAACCCTTTCACAAGCTTTCCCTCACCAGTCAGCCATTTGTTGGTCCACGTTGCAATGTCAACATTTGCTTTGAACCCTCGGAAATGTGTCGTATAACACCTGCTTTTTATAGTCATTCGTTCTTGTCATGTCCCACTGTCATCTCCTTCGTCAAACCCTTTGTTCTTTTAATCTCTCTTGGTGTAGACCGAATCCTGGAGCTTGTTTCTCTGCCATTCTTCTCCTCGCCTTCTGCGTTTCTCTGTGGGATACATGCGTCACAAGTTTCCACTTCTGACCACAGGGCCCGGATCTCAAATATCAACTCTGTTCCTCTTTCCACAGTTGACAATGACCAGCATTCTCCGTTTTTACATCTGAACTGTGCCTTGGTGTTTGTTTTCCACATCCCGGGTGTTCAGTAGCTCTGGATCACACGTTGTACTATCCGTTCAGTCCCTGGCACGGGCCGCACTGTTCCTCTGCTCTCTGTCACACATGACCTTGTCTAAGTGTTCGCTGACAAACTCCAATGCCAAAAGGCCAAGCTTCCTAAGTAGCACTGCTATTCACGATACCGCAACCGATCGGACCTGATCCTAAAGAGAAAAGATAGCACCGTAATTTGGACTATCAGATTCGTGCATAGTTGGTGCAGCATTTTCCGAATTTTCTCTTCCTATTTCCCATTTCCAAGCTCTGAACATGTATAAACCTTACTGATCCATTTGTGAAATTAATCGCTGGCGATGTTGAATCGGTGACGAAATTCAAGACAGACTCGAGACTGTGGTGAATGTTACGGGCCTGAACCAACTAAAGCGAGCCATTGGCCAATGACACTGAACTTCCAGAAATAATTCAGTGCTGATAGAAGGCCTGACTGAGGAACTGGTGAGTCTCTGCGACAATTGAAGGACAGGCAGACAGCAGCAAAATGGGATGTAATGTCAATGACCCTCAAACTCTGGTTTGCTGCTTTCAGTCTTTGCTCATTATCCTCGATCGTTTTTTTTTTAAATTGGGATACAGAATGCAAAATATATTGCTGCTTGGCCACTACGACGTCAAATATAATGACTGACTCTCATGGAATGGGAGAAATATTTCCAGGCGCTCCTATCGTTCGCTGACAGGAACTTCTCTGCTATGAGATGTGTTAAGATGAGTCTATGACAGGCGGACTGTGTTGCATAGAAGCCCAATGATGTGCTACAGAACTGAAGGAATCCTAGCGAAATTTGCTTCCAACTTTATGGAAGATGAATTACCGGAGTCTCGTGTATTTCGGTACTCCCTGAGATAGCATAGTAATTTGGCAGAGAGCTGCATGCTCGAGATTTCGCTGGGCAATGAGATCCCGAAACATGTCAGATATGTCTGGGGAAGATTTACAGATGTGAGGTATATCGCCGGGTGGTTGATGGGCTGTGAGGTCTTCGGCAGGATTTCACTGGGATATCAAATTTCCATCTTCTTGGGATAATGGGGCGCACTCTACACGAGTTGGTAGATTCTGAGAACCATTTTGAAAACGGGAAATCTTGAGAGGGAAATGACTGGAATGTAAGAGACTTAACAGTGAGTTACTGGTTTCTATCATGTATCACACACAGTTACTGGGACCTTCGTTGCATTAACCTGATTGCCGAGTCTAGGGATCGAGTTATCCTCTTTGTAAATGCCATGTGGCTCGGCGCACGGGAGTACCATACTTACAGTGTCCCAATATTTATGTATGTGAAACTGTGGTTTTTGGTCAACATCCATGGGGTACACTGTGGGATTTCCTGTTAGTATTGGCAGATACTTGGACCCTATGAAAGATAATGGATATTCCCGGAGTCGATCAGTCCTTAAAAGGCATTTTCTTGGTACTCCGTTCACCACGATGCTTAGGACAATCGGCGAATGTCTACTCTTATGGAATTAGCCTTGGGATGTATACTTCTGGAAGATCCACCGATTGTGTCAATGTATACCAGGAGCCTGACGGAATGTTTCGTGCCTTATGCGGGTTTCTTCATGTCCAGAGAACGCTCGTTCTCACATCCAGTGTCCCACTGTTAAGATCAGTACGTACGATATGTTTGCCGGCTGAGATCACTCGTATGGGCCCGGATTTCAGAAAGAGCTTTGTTAATCACAGGGGTCTTCATTGAACAGTTCGGATTTACATGATGCCCGAACGTGTCAGTATATGGTCATGTTCCTCAAGTTCTGGCACTAGCTGAAGTGTTTCTGACAACACGTCAGTTGTTATTTAGTTGCAATTTGAATTGAGCAAGTGTTGCAACGTTATAGATAGCTCTGGATGTCATCGTCAAAATGATGCTGAGCGCCACGGAGGGTTTCACGCTCTTGTATATAACAGACTCCGGCAATTCTCGGTACCAGATCGGTGATTGTGGGTCGGGACGCTAACGGCGCTTCAGCAAGGAAAAAAAAAGCATGAATCAGACGCTGCCGTCAGTCCATTCCAATCTCACACAAATGGATCACAATCTGAGTGAAGCAGAATGGAATAGTACAGCAATGCATTTTCGTAATCAAGTCTCTAAAGATTTTTGGGTACTCATGGCGTTCTATAATATTGAACGGGTCTATTATCCTTTCCTGGCTGTCATCGGTGTCATCGGTAAGTCTGGAGAGGCTGATGTTAATTCCATCAATTTTTTTTCTGCTGTTCTATTGTCCATCATTCATACATTCATGAACAAGGATGTTGGGGCTTTCTGGTAAACATGTTTAAATATTGTTATTTGTTAACAGTGGGACTTTAATACAGTGCTCTTTCAAAAGGGAAACGTGTGATTAGTGATTCACTGTGGATCTGTCACTCTGAAGCGAGATGTATTGATTGGGGAATATATATATATAGGGATCTATAGTCAGAAGGGCCGCTGCGTAAATGGATAAATACGTGTTTAGAGGTGTCCTACAGATATCAGATTTATTTACAGGTCGTCTCTGATGTGGGAAATGCGTTTCGAAGTCATTGCGGGGAAGGAAGATTGGATTACGGCGGTAGTCCCGGGATGTGAAAAGCATTAAATGAATCCCAGGTTAAGGATGAACAATCCTGACTTGGAATTACATGCCTGCCCTTTGCTGTGGCTGGGTCGGAAGACCTGGAATCGCCTTTCTTGTAGCACCGCTAGTGCCCCTACACCCTCAAGACTGCGGCTTGTAGTGCAAGGAAAATGCTGGCCTCACCACTGGCGACTAGATCACATTGAAATAAAGAATACGGAAACGTTCAGATCACAGGCATGCTTCGGCAGTCGTGTTTCAGGGCTGCTGTTGAAAGGCCTGTAATGTTGGGATTGTACGCACTTGTTTACGGACATAGGCGATTGCTGATTATTGAGGAATGCAAAAACACCGGAGAAAGTACAGGGCAAGTCCAGTTTGGTTAATTACCACCTTTGCTGTCTACTGTCAGCAAAGTGCGAGAAAGTGTCAATAATAATGCCAGAATGCAACACCTATTCAAACAGAACTTGCTCACTGATGCCAAGTTTCAGTTCCGTCACGGTCACTGAAGTCCTGTCCTAAGCTGAATCTTGGGACAAAAAGTATGGGCAGGAAGAAACTATTCCCACTGATTTGGGATAATTAATCATTGATTTGGGCATAAATTTAATGGAAGGGGCAGAAGTTTTAGAGTGGATATGAGAAATAACCTTTATGATTCAGAGAGTGGTGTTAAACTGGAACTCACTGACTGTAAGGATGACAGAAGTATAAACCATCGTCACGTTTAGGAAGTATGTAGATGTGCATTTCTAATGCCGAGGCATACAATGCTTGGTACCAAGCGCTGAGAAATAGGATTAGAATTGCTGGGGATGTTCTTAACTATCACGGACGTGATGGGCTGAAGGGCCTTTTTCTGTGCTGTGGAACTCGAAACCCATCAAGAGGTTAGGCCAAGACAGAACATCAGAGTGACTACCTTAACATCAAGACAGCATATGACCATGAACATGATCAAGAAACCCAAGCAAAACTCGAGTCAATGGAAATCTGGAGACGTCTATTCAGTGGTTAGAGTTATCCCCAGCACAGAGGCTGTAGTTTGGGGTTGACATTAATCTCAATCTCAGGATAATTGTGTTGGTTTAGTTTTAGGCTCAAACATCTTCAGTTACTTCAGTATTTACCTTCCCTCCATCAAAATATCAGCGTGGGCATGTGCATTGGTCATTATACAATGTACAGTACATTACAATTTGTAAGATAGAGTACTGACGTAGGTAATGCCCAATCACAACAAGATGTGGACAATTATCAGCCTTCTACTGATAAGCACTAAATAACAGTAAAGTCACATAAGTGCGAAACAGTGAGCATATCAAGCAAGATAGAATTGAAACATGTTTGTTTGACGTTCAATGACATTATTAATATCACTGCTGAATTTCCCATGGCCTACACTCTGGGGTCAACAATGAGTGCAGATTGAGCTGCTGTCATCATATCAATACTGTGATTACAGAGCATATCTGAGTCTGTGAAATTTGCAAACCATACTTCACCTAGAAGGCAAGAGGGTGATAGAATCTCTTCACTTGCCTGGATGAATGAAGCTCCAACAATACTCAAAAAATGCTCAACACATCCATAATAAAGCAGCTGAACTGATTACCACTCCATCTGCCTCCTCCACCTTACTGAGTTACCTTCCAAACCCACAACCTCTCTCACCCACAAAATCAAAGTCAAGCACCTGCAGATTTCCCTTTAAACCATCCTCACTTATAAGTCGCTGTTCCTTAACTGGTGTTGGGTCAAATGGTAGGAACTCCTTTCCTAACAGAGCTGACTGTGAATTCATATCACATGGACTGGAATCAGTCAAGAGCGTGGCTCACTATGATCTTCTCCATGTCAATTTGAAATAGGCAATAAAATGGTGGCCCAGCCAGTGATGCATACATTATGTGACATAATTTTAAACACTGTAGCACTGATTGCGGGAACATATACCTCTGATGATAACTTTAAAATTCAAAATTCAGGGTACACCTCATTCTTATAGACTGTTTGGTCATACAGCATGCCCTTCTCTATATGTTACTTTGACCACCTTACATTACTCATTTAGAACAGCTTTTAACTTTTTTATCGAGAAATGCAAACCCACTCCATTCAAACTTTTCCTCAATACTTAGTCCTTTTACTGCCAGCACCGTTTGCAAGAATTATTAAGACCAATATGAACATATTACTGCAGATTGGATCAATTTAGATTTTTTGTACTTCATGGATGCAAACATGAAGTCACCTTTTAATTGCCTTTTGTACCAGTCTGATTTTATTTGTGATTTTAGTGCTTAGTGGTCCACATTGTATTGTCCATTTGCACATCCCAACTTATCACTGCTGGGAAAATGCTGCAGCCAATTCAAATCCAATACCACTGAGAACTACAGCCTGCATAAAAATAAAGTCACAGTGGTCTTTGGGACCATTTGTCAATGGTTTTGTGTTTTGTACAGGCTGAATCAATAACTATATTATTATTTATGTTACCTGTTCATGTCTACAAGGTGATCAAGAAACATTGATTAAAGAGAAATCTAGAAACTATACAATTGTTGACAAGGGCATTTCGAAGCTATATCCATATACATATAAAGCATCTACACGAAGAATCACTTATAGTAATTCCATGATTTAGAAAGGCTAATGCCATACTTTTTCAGTTAATTCTGTTTTTACAAGTTTAACTTTGTGTCAAATAATAAGCTCTGTCATGGGTAAGTATATTAAATTCCAACACTGAATACAGCAAGAAAAGTGCAAATGTTGTTAAAATTACTAAGCTATCGGTTTTGTTTTCTTTCAAAGCCTAATACATAATTTGTCTTTTTCTTTCTTTTCAACAGTTAATGTACTGACGATTGTGATCCTGTATCGTGAAAAGTGTGGTCTCTCCAAAGATAGCACTACATATCTGATGGCAATTACAGGGGCAGATCTACTGATAATTTTCATTGATTTGATATTACGGCAGATTCCTACACGTTATGAGCAACAGTTCATTTTCATGACCTCCATCCCCTTGTGTAATGTCCATGCTGTTGTGCTGTATACAGCCATAGACTGTTCTGTCTGGTTCACAGTTGCTTTTATCTTTGATCAATTTGTGAGCATTGTTTGGCAGAAACTGAAAGCTAAGTATTGTACAGATAAAACTGTAGTGGTTGTTCTGGGAACAATGACAATGTTCTTCTGCTTGAAGAACCTCATGTGGTTTTTTATGTTAACAAATCAGTATCAGTTTAGAAATGTGCCCTTGTTTTGTGCTGTAAGGGAAGCAGCAACTGATTCATTGACATGGGCTATAATTGAAATGCTTCATCATATTTTTACACCAGGGATCCCATTTGTTTTGATTTTGTTACTCAATATTTTAACTGTCAGACACAATCTGCTGACCAACAAAGAACGAGTGTGTCCCGAAGGCCACAGTATTGAGGAGACTCCCAGTGACACCGAGATGGTGAACCAAAGGAAGTACACCACTTTGCTGTTTGCTCTATCCGTGAATTTCATGTCACTATGGGTTATGCTGTTCCTTTATTCCCTGTGGAATCGGATGTTTTGGTTGGGCTATAAGCCGATATATCTTCCTAGGTTTTTCAGGGAAATTGGACAGATGCTTCAATTCCTGAGCTATTGCACAAATATTTGCATTTATATCCTAATTCTGGATGAGTTTAAGGAAGATTTGAAGTATGTGGTCAAATATCCATTTGTGCGAGTTGTTGCATTTGTTAGTGAAAAGAAGAACTGACAATTTCTCGCAACACAGTTCAATTGCATCCCATGTTATACATATCCTAGTCTCCCCCCAGCTTCCATGATGCAACTACAGTGGAATCGATTCACTATTAAGCTAAATTCCACCTAACTGAAATGCCAAATAGTAATGCCATCACAGTGAATTCAATGTGCTTTCTTAAAAAGTCTCCAAATCGTTACACTTTGTGAGATATAACACACTCATGGTAATGGTGATTAGACAATGCACAATAAAACCACATTGAAAACTCTTAAATATTGTAACATTCCCAAAGAGCTCAGCTAACGTGAGCAATCTTGAAATAATCTTTAGTAAATGTAAGGGCAGTCCCAGATAACTTGCTTCACCATGAAATGTCTCATTGAGACATTGGGGAGTCATTATCATTTGTGGGACCATTGAAGAGCAATTTGAAGCTTATCTTTGGGGCACATTGAACAGAAAAGAAAACGCATGGGTGTCTCTAGAATGGAGATTTCACCATGGATTCCAACTGCGGTATGGGCACCAGCTAATCAGACTCCATTTGATGTTTCATTAAGGGGCAGATTCTAATGTCGACAAACTCTCAAGTCTGCACTAAGATATGCGTCAATAACATACAACACCAAGGGGCCCAACAACAGACAGGATGTGGTCCTTGGGGCTCAGATGCCAAGACTAGGTGTCCTACTGTGTTCAACTATGAATTTCCAGCACTCATCCTGAGGAAAATTCTATCTCAGAGTAGCTGCTTGCTGTCAAGCTCTGAACATTTAAAAATCTTCTCATTGATTTGCGGAACTACTCAGCAGTTGAAGCTTCCATCAGTCTGAAGGCTGCTCAGAAACAATTCATGACAGACAAATTTCTGCCTGACATTTTGCGCCTCTACCAGGCTGACTATAAATGACTTATTCACTGGAGACAATTATTTCAAACTGTCCCTTGACTCAGACAAAGAAGGAAGTTATTGGTCCATCATGTCTGTCGGTCAACAAAGATCAGATCATGATGAAAAGCTTTTGCCCGAAATGTCGATTTTGCTGAAGCTCCTCGGATGCTGCCTGAACTGCTGTGCTCTTCCAGCACCATTGATCCAAAGATCAGATCATGTTAATCCCACTCTCACCCTTTGGCCCACGGCCCTGGATGTGACTGCAATGCAATTAAACACCTAAATATTACTTAGATGTTACCAAAGTTTCTGACTCAACCATCCCCTTGTGAGCAGTGAGTTCCAGCCTCCTATCATCGTCTGGGTGAAAAAACACTCAGGTTTCCTCTTAGCTTCCTAATTCCAATCTTTAACACATATAATTTAATAATTTACTAACCCCTTGATGATTGGGAGAAGTATTTCTGTCTACTATATTTATGTTGTCATAAGCTCATACATTCCTATCAACTCTCTATTCAACTTTCATTGTTCAAAGGAAAACAATGCCAGTTTATTCAATCTTTCCTCAGCTCAGAATATCCAGCCCAGGCAGCATCCTTGTAATTAGATTAGATTTTTTATTAGATTACATTACAGTGTGGAAACAGGTCCTTCAGCCCAATGAGTCCACACCGACCCGCCAAAGCGTAACCCACCTACACCCCTACATTTACCCCTTACCTAACACTACGGACAATTTAGCATGGCCAATTCACTTAACCTGCACATCTTTGGACTGTGGGAGGAAACCGGAGAATGTGCAAACTCCACACAGTCAGTTGCCTGAGGCGGGAATTGAACCCAGGTCTTTGTCACTGTGAGGCAGCAGTGCTAACCACTGTGCCACCGTGCCGCCCATAATTCTCCACTGAAGCCAGTGCAATCACACCTTTCCTATAACTACATGCAGTTGTCCAGTTGTGGACTGACAAGGATTTTCTACAGTTCCAGCACAATTTCTTGCTCTTGTATTCTATTCATCAGCCAATAAAGGCAAGTGTCCCACCATTCTTCTTAATCATGTGATTTACCTGGCCAGTACCCCTCAGGATATGTTGACATTTATGCGAAGACCCGTCTAACCTTCAGTACTTGCCAGGTTTCCACCAATTATAATATCATCCCATTCTATTATAGGCCTCCCCAGCCACAGTATCCCTTACTTTACTGAGCTGAATTCCAATTTCATCTGCTCTGCCTCCCCAACTGGTCCTTTAATATCACCTGAAGTTAATAGCTATCCTCCTCACTATTTATCACCCAACTAATTTTCTTGTGATCCACAAACTTCATGATCATACCCATTTACAGTTAAGTCCAAACCATCCTATATGCAACAAACAGTTTGGGCCCTAGCACTGAGTCTTGGAAAATCCCGTTGAAATTGACTTCCATTCACAGAAATATTTCTTTAGCTTCATTTTCTGTTTCCTGCCTCTCAATTAAGTTTGGATCCAACATGTCCCGTTTCCTTGAGTTCCGTAGGCTCTTATTTCCTTCACCAGTCTGCCATTGAAAGCTTTGCTGAAGTCCATACGGACGACATAAAATGCATGACCACATCGACAGTCCCGGTTACCTCTTCAAAAAAAAGACTACGTTTGTTAAACATCACCTTCTCTTAACACATCCATGCGGACTATCCTAAACAAATCAATCGATCTTCAAGTGTGGAGATATTTTGTCCCTCAGAATTCTTTCTAATTACATCTGCAACACCCAGGATAGATTGGCCTGTAATTTCCTAATCTATTCCTTCCTCACTTTTTGAAAATAATGGTTAATAAAGATTCAACTTTTATGAACAACACTAGGACGAGCCAGTTCCTTATGTATTCAAGCATTTTATGCATTAATTTTGGTACATAACATAGCAATGTCGAATGCATCTCGTAGATCCTGGAACCGAGGAATAACTACACATATCGTGCAGGTGTTTTGCAATATCAGTGGATCCAAGTTCATTTCGAATCTGTCATCATGAATACTAGCAGAGAGACAAGGCGTATTATATTTTCTATTTTACACCAACTTCTGCTTCTCCCTGCGGATACCATAGAATATTGAACTGTGAATAACTGGTTGAGTGCTGCATGGTTCAAATAACAATATAACTTCATTTGGAAGTTAAAAGATTATACACTTGCATTTCTACCTTTCTCTGCACACAGTTACATTAATATTTTGGCCGACCGTTAAAGGTTGAGATAACTCTCCCATTATGGACACACTGAATTCTGTACTTTGATTGGTGAATCCAGTTCAGTACCAGACATGTAACGCTGTTCTCAATTTGCTACTTCTGTCAATGTGCTTAATCTCCAACCTCCAGCTAAGAGAATCGAGATCCATTTAGCAAAAGATCATCTGAGTTCCCCACAATCATCCATTTATTTCAAAAGACTCAATCTCTTACCTTCTCATTTCGTGAGAACCCAGATTGTTACCTCATTGAAGAACCAATCCAGTTCATTAAAGAGACCAAAAGCTGATTCAGCAATGAATAAAGACATTCAATTGTTTAAACTAACTCAGGACTTGATTTTCCTCAGTACCTCATACATCTCCAAATACAGTGCATCATTGCATGTTAACTCACATCTGAAACCAAAATAATTATGCATCTCATTCAAAGAGAGACGAAACAAAAACAGATGAACTGTCATTCTACTGAGACTAAATAGCCTTTCAAAATGAATAATCTATTTCTAATAGTGTTCCTTAAGAGGCAACGAACCAGCTTTCAGTTACTCAACCAAATCAGATCCAACGGAAAACCTAAGCTCCAAAACAGAGTACCAGAAATCACAGACTTCAACTTTCAATGTGAATACCAATTTAATATGGCTTTAAATAACTCTACATTCCAAACTGATCTTAGCTTCTGTCAAGAACCACAGAAGTGAGTCCAACATTTATAATCATTGTGGCACCCTGTACAAATTAAACAACACTAACTCAGGCCAGATTTCAACTAGCATAGGTTGTATCAGAGTTTAAGTCCTCATCAAATCAACACCTTCAACTTAGATAGGATCCACTTGTTCAAGCAGTAGATCAAAAAAAATGACCTGATGTAAACTTAATAGTCTGAAATTTACATTTTGATTGCAAATAGTCTATAAGGAAGTATACGATGCATCACAGCATTTGAAAATAAATCCAGTGAACATAACGGGTCCAACATCAAAACGACCTTTACGAAATAGCACACAGAAGCATAAAGTGGAATGCAAAAAGTTCAAAATTGTCAAAATGGAGAGACACCATTCATATAAATCAACAGAGAGATACAGAGTTGTAGAGATATATAGCACGGAAACAGACCCTTTGGTCCAATTCACCCATGCTGACCAGATAATCTAAATAAACTTGGTCACATTTGCCAGCATTTGGTCCATTTCCGTCTAAAGCTTTTCTATTCATATACCTATCCAAATAACTTTTAAATATTGTAATTGTACCAGCCTCTACCACTTTCCTGAGCAGCTCATTTCATACACACACCACCATTCGTGTGAAAACAAAAAGGCCCTTAGGTCCCTTTTAAATCTTTCTCCTCTCACCTGACACCTAGGCCCTCTAGTTTTGGACTCCCCCAACCTGGGGAATATACTTTGTCTATTTACCCTATCCATGTCCCTCATGATTTTATAAACGTCTACAAGGTCATCCCTCACTCTCCCACACTCCAGGGAAAATAACACCATTCAGCCTCTCCCTATAGCTCCCTGGCAACATCCTTGTAAATCTTTTCTGAACACTTTCACGTTCCAAAACATTCGTCCCATATAGCAGAAAGACCAGAATTGCAAGCAGTATTCCAATAGTGGTGTAACCGATGTATTGTCCAGCCGCAACATGACCTCCCAACTCCTATACTCAATGCACTGATCAATAAAGGCAAGCTTACCATGCACCCTCCTCACTCTCCAATCTACTTCTGACTCCACTTTCAAGGAACTATGAACCTGGACTCCAAAGTCTTTTTCTTTAGAAACACTCCCCAGGACCTTACCATTAAGTGTGTAAGTCCTGTCCAGATTTGCCTTTACAAAATGCAGCACCTCACATTTACCTAAATTAAACTCCACCTGCCACCCCGCTACGCACTGGCGCATCCAATCAAGATCCCGTTGTACTCTGAGGTAACCTTCTTTTCTGTCTACTGCACCTCCAATTTTGTTGTCGTCTGCAAGCTGACTAACTATACCTCATATGTCCAGTCAGAAAGTCAACAGCTGGTCACCAATTCTCCATTCATTCAACATTGCACAGTGCCTCATGGATTTTGGTCTCACAGCATTGTTGTGGCAGAACAGGAGGCCATTCAGCCCATCATGTCTGCACCAGCTCTTCAAACAAGCATCATCACATGTGCCCATTTTGTGTCCTTTAATTTCCATGCCATTTTAAGCCTAAAGATGGGTACATTGATCTAACACCAACTAATGCCACACTTGCGAACACACAGAAAATGATATTATACATGTGTCATGATCCAGAATCCTGAAGCTACTGCAATGCCAATGAACTGGACAGACGATGATTAACTGATGCAGCTACTTAAAAGGAGCTATAACAGAACCACACAATAAAAACAAATATTATCCATTAGCTCCTCATTAATCTAACTCTAATTAACAAAAGTACTGTACATGACCAACCATGTTCACCAATAGATGTTGAGTTAGCTTCGATAAATTGATGGATTGCTCCCAGCAAATTATACTGCATTAAAATTAGATTCCATATTGAGGAAGCAACTTGATCAAAATAACATCTTTAACATAACTAAGCACACTAAATGCGATCAGACATAAGTTTTAAATCGTGGTTCTAAAGGAGGAGACATATTTAAGCGATGAGTGTAAGGATGCAATTTCAGGCTAACCATGACTCTGGCAGCAACACCAGAGTAAACCAGGGATGCAGAAGGGACCAGAATTTGAGGAAGGCTAATATGTTAAGCACGTAAATCCAAATTGATTAAACAAATAAGAACTCGATACGAACAATGAAGTAGCCAACATTGATCAGTTAAATCGAGAACTGAATACCAGCGCTGCTTTCATAACCCACAACTTGAAATCAGGACCAAGAAGCCTAAAAAAACCTGTGATCAGGCTACTAACACAGATTTTTCAGGCCACCCAAATCAGTGGCCGCTTACCCAGAGTTGAAGTTGTTATCTATAAATGTTGTTCGAGCCAGAGATTAAGATGGTGAAAATTGTTCACCACACTGTGCAGAATTCAACATTCGAATGAAGAATGGCACCAAAACAGAGGAAGACTTCAGGTCTCCACAAAAATTAAATTAGATTCAGTGGAAACATCCAGATTTAAACTGTTCCTTCATAATTTTAGGAATATTTAATTAATGAATGGCCTGCATGTAGGCCCATCCAAATTGGGGATTCTGGCATCCTTGAAATGCCATAAAATGTGACTTTTATGATAAACTCGAGTTCAATTAATGGATAGAAAATGAAGGTATTAAATGTAGAATTTGGATGCGAGTTGGAAAGAATGCGTTAACTGTTGTTTTTCCATGGTGATTTGTCATTCAATGCATTTGTGGTATACATACTATGAATAAAGCAACTTTGTTTCTGAGTGTATAACGTTCTGATCAAACAAACTGAATGGAGGTATAGTGGACAGTGAAAAATGTTATTTCAATAAACAATGGCACCTTAATCAGATGGGCCAATGGGCCAAGAGTGGCAGATGGAGTTAATTAAGATAAATCTGACCTGTTGCATTTTGATAAGGCAAACAAGAACAGGACATATTCGGTTAATGGTAGGACACCAAGGAGTGTTGCAGCTGTGCAAGGTATTGGTGAGGCCACTTCTAGAATCATGTGTTCAGTTCTGGTCTTCCTGCTGTAGGAAAGATGTTGTTAAACTTGAAATGATTCAGAAAAGATTTCTGAAGATGTTGCTGGGATTCGAAGGTTTGAGCTGTGGGGAGAGGCTGAATAGGCTGGGGCTTTTCCCTTTGAGCATAGGAGGCTGAGGGGTGACCATATACTTGTTTATAAAATGATGAGGAGCTTAGAAAGATTGAATAGGGAAGGTCTTTTTGCCAGGGTAAGTGAGTCCAGAACGAGAGGGCATAGGTTTAAGGTGAGAGGGGAAAGATTTTAAAAGAACCTGAGGGACAACATTTTCATGCAGAGGATAGTGCGTACATGGAATAAGCTGCCAGAGGAGGGGTTAGAGATGGTACAATTACAACAGTTAAAAGACATCCAGTTGGGTACACAAATAGGAATGTTTAGAATGATATGGGCCAAATGCTGGCAAATGGGATTAGATTAGTTTAGAATATCTGGTCAGAATGGACGAGTTGGACTGAAGTGTCTGTTTGTGTGCTTACAACTTTGTGATTCTCTGACTCTAAATGTCATCAAGTGCAGAAAATTCGAGCATAGAATTCATAGAAACTGGCACAATGAATGAAATGACTCTGTGACTCTTCAATAACACTTGTGAATAAGACTGACATCATAATTATACGCTGACATTGGTCATGAAATAACCAAGCACTACAAAACTAACCAAATACCTCCAAACAGCCTGGCAACTTGCACAACACTCATACATTGATCTAGTGATTGCAAATGTTGTGGGCTGGGCCAGAACCCCTCAATACATTTTAAGAAGGTAGCCCAGACCCTAACTTTTCCTTATTTCAAAGGCAGATGTGCAGTGGATATTCCAGCAGTAATGCAGCTGGTTAAACCACTCGGCTTTAAGCAAAACAGAATTTATTTACAGACTATGGTTGAAACACAGACAAAAGAAAACAGAATTTAAAATAAGAACTATTTGGAAACCCAATGACTTGAAATCGCAACTTAATGAAGGAGCTGTTCCAACACATACAACATCCCAAAACATACCCCTTGGCAAATGACAAATTCACATTCAGGTTCTTACAGGCAGGAGAGATTGCAGGCAGAAGGTTTGGAGCAAAGAACCATTTGTTTCTTCACAGTAACAGCTTCTCTGCTGCCAGCGGTTTCTGACTGCCTGCTAGAACAAACCAAAGTAGAGAAAAAACCTGAACTAACAGAGCTGGTCATTCCCATGCCATTGTGTAAAGGGACCACTTTCAGACATATCAGCACCTCTGCCTTTGCGACCCCTCTCGAAAAAAGGACAAAACAAAGGGGCAACATCATCTCACCTCTTACCTTAAGAAAAGATGAACCATCTTTTGATGGCTACATCTTGACCCTTAGACATATCATGTTAGTACACTACAGTACATATACATTAACTAAAATCATGCAAACATGCACTACTACATTCTATTTCAGTCTGTTTAATAT
The DNA here is from genome assembly GCF_037043375.1 of Chiloscyllium plagiosum. NCBI lineage: Eukaryota > Metazoa > Chordata > Chondrichthyes > Orectolobiformes > Hemiscylliidae > Chiloscyllium > Chiloscyllium plagiosum. Next base: position 13,319,077 of record NW_028270186.1, read on the forward strand.
TGCCACAGAATGCCTCTCATCCAAGTCTCGATAATGCTTTAGCAATCATGTCTTCTTGTTCTGCCACATGTACAATTTCCAAATGGCTGCAATAATAAGCTCCAACTAAACAGTCTGGAACTTTCATCCTTAAATTCTTCCAAAAACTTTAATGGATAATGATCAGTATATATTATTGTCTCAGATACATTACTAGCAAAATAAATGTTGAAATGTTGTAACAACAACACCAAGCTCAAAGTCTCCTTCTTCATTGTCAAATATTTTTGTTGATGAATGTTCAATTTCATGGTGAAATATTCAATAGATCTTTCCATCTTCTCGTAGTCTTCTTGTAAGAGTACAGCAATAACACCCACATCATTCACATCGACAGTCACCTTGAATGGCTTTGTGTAATTAGGTGTGGCTAATACTGGGGTGGTGGTTAACACAGCTTTCAGGCTGTCAAGTGCTTTTAGACAGTCTGCTGTCTACTGAAATGTCCTGCTTTTCTTCAGTAATTCAGTGACTGAGAAAGTCACACTGCTAAAATTCGGTATGAATTTCTGATAATACTCCCTCAATTGTAGTAGGACTTGTAGTACTGCTCTTTGATGGTGTGGGAAATTCCCCAATAACAGTTGTTTTTACATTCCGTGAGGTCATCTGTCCATGGCTGATAACATGGCCCATGAAGATGACCTGGACTTTGGCAAATTCACTCTTAACAAGGTTTAGCACCAAGCCTGTCTTCTGGAGTCAAACGAATTATTTTGATACATGCTGCAAATGTTCCTTTCATTATTGTTGATATATACCACACAATTGGGTAATCCAGAAATGGAATTATTGGTTAGTTTTTGAAATGTAGCTAGCACAACGTTCACACCAAATGGCGTGACTTTAAATTGATATAGTCGAATAAGTGTTATGAAAGCTGAAATTGTCTTCACTCTTTCAGATAAAGGAACTTGCCAGTATTCTCTGAGCGAGTCCAATTTAGAAATATAAGTTGCTTGTCCCACCTTTTCAATACAGTCTTCCAAATATGGAATCAGATATGAATCAAACTTTGTGACTGCATTGACATTTCGGTATTACACACATAATCATTGCATACCATCCGGTTTTGGCACCATTACTACGAGGTGAGCTCCAGTCACTGCAATTCACTTCAGTTATGTTGTCGTGGAGTATGTGATCAATCTCTTTTTGAGCCTGTGCAAACTTTAGAGGGTTACGCCTGTAAGGGTGTTGCTTAATTGGAACATTTTTTCCACATTTACATCATGCATAATTAGACTAGTACTTCTCAGCTTATTTCCACATATCTCCCCATGAGATAGCAATAACTCTTTCAGGTCATTTCAATTTTCTTCTGGAAGGAAACACAAAAAAAAACTGACCACACGATGCATGAATATTAGTTTTCCATTACCAAACACAACCAGCACTCTTTCATTTCCAACCAACAGACAATGAAGGATCAAATTCAACTGGGATTATGTAGCTGTCCTAGCACAGGAAAAACAGAGATACACCAGAGAATTCCTTGAAGCCTGGCACTCCAATCGAAACTCAATCAATAGACACATTGAACTGGATGCTGTATACAAAACACTCAGACACAGAAGAGGAAGTACCAATAAACAGGGGCATAGGGACAGACCTCCAATACATTATCAAAAACACACTGATGATGTCATCTAACATGACTATAAAATGTTTGCAGAAAAACAGGCCAGCTCAGCTTACAAATCCATGACTTCATCCACAACCTGAGCTACAAATGTTCTCAAGAACTCTAATGCTCTTTACTGTCTGATGCCATCTTTCTAGCACTCCCTGTGTCTGGATGGTATGCAGTGCATTTGAAATGTTTTATTCCTAAACTGTCCGTAACTTCCTTGAATAATCTTGATGTGAAGATTGACTCTTGATCTGATTGTATTTCTGTGGATAGTCCGTATCTAGTGAAAACATTGAGTAACTCTCCTACAATCCTTTTAGCTGTAACATTACATAATGGAATGGCCTCTGGAAATCTAGTGGGCATATCCACTATTGTCACCAAATACTGATTCCCACTTTTTGTTTTAGGTGAAAATCCTACTCATTCTTTGATTCCTCCTACAGTTTCAACTGGTGACTTTGTGACCTCATTACCACACAGTCAGGAAATATCTGAGGATATGCTTCCTGTAATACCTCAGTTGCCTGATTTTTCTCTATCTTTTCAACCACAGTAGGCAGTACTTCTACCTGTTAACCAGCTATATCATGAGCAAGGATAAATTGTATTCCTGGAGCCAAGAGTGCCCCAGTACTCCTGCCTCCACTTCTTCATTCTTCCCTGGACACCTGCATAAGTGAGCACTACTTGCCTCACCGTGAGTTTTACGTACGAGCACTTTTTTCTGGCAGTAGTCCTTCTGAGTTACATATCTCTTCTTTTTAACATCATGATCACGTATCTCTTTACCTGCTGATCCTGGCCAATGTGGGTAAACCTGACCTTTTATGTAAATGTCACTTTCTCCTTAAACATCCTCCAAACAGATTGTATATTCTGGTGCAGCTTTTTAGCCTCTACAGCTTTTTAGCTTTCCTTTACCATTCCAACAAAATTCACTGGCTTATCCTATTTTCCTCCTTCTGTCTCCAAGAGTTGTCCTTGCAGAGGTTTATAAAATCATGAGGGTCATGGATAGGGTGAATAATCAAGGTTTATTTCCCAGGATAGAAGATTCCTGGACTGGGGTTAAAGTTAAGAATGGAAATAGTTAAAATAGTCCTAAAGGATATCTTTTTCATGTTGAGAGTGATGTGTATATGGAATGAACTGCCAGAGGAAGTAGTGAAGGTGGGTACAATTCCGTTTCAAAGGTATATGAACAGGGCAGGTGCCAGAGGACTTAACAAGACTGAAAGTGTTTCCATTGTATCAGAATAGTGGCAGAGATAGATTAGGGAACAATAGAACTATCAGTCTAACATCAGTGGCAGAAATACTATTGAAAAGATAGTGAAGGAGAAAATTAATCTCCATTTCTGGAGGCAAAGTTTGAAGATGTCAAGTATAGCTTTGTCAAACGGAGGTCAGTTAAAACTAAGGGAATTTTTCAAGGAGATTACCAAGTTTGGATGAGAGTGAGGCAGATGATATAGTTCATATTGATCTCAGCAAGGCCTTTAACAAGTTCTCACATGGGAAACTGATAAAGAAGGAAAACATTCATGGGATTATTTTGGGATGTTGATTCCAAATTTGGCTTTGTGACAGGAGACAGAAGGTGGTGGCAGAAGGCTGTTTGTGTGACTGGGGCCCAGTGTGCAGTGGTGTAACACAGGGATCAGTGCTGGGTCCCTTGTTGTGATATTCATAAATGAAGTAGATGAGAATGTGGGTCGGGGGTAGGTTGATAAGTACGTTGTTAGCATAAAGATTGGCTGGATTGTTGGCAGTGAGGAGGAAAGCCTTGGGTATAGGAGGACATAAATAAGTTGGTCGAGAGGCAGACCAGTGGCAGATGGAGTTTAAGAGAAACTTGTTGCATAATCGTTCCTCAGACAAGGGCACGCACACAGCTGTACTCTCGCGCAACTCGTATGATGGTCGTCTTTATCTACAAACGTAAAAGTATCAATGACATACAACATATAAACATGACGTGAGCGTAGATAAATTTGCAAAAATATAAGAATCTTGGAATTTTTAACCACGCTGGAGTGACACAACACACAACACATTGGAGAAATGAAATTAGGTAATTAGCAGATGAAATCTTTCATGGTCGAGTAGGAAATGATGTATTTTGCAAGAAAGAACGATAGGGAGGTAAACAAAAAGCGTTAGTAACTTTAGATTTCCTTAAGCATGGAAACAGGCCCTACGGCCCAACATGTCCACACCTATCGTCTGAAGGGTAACCCACCTAGATCCAAGATCCTGACTAACGCACCTAACACCACGGGCAACTCACCCGACCAGTACATCTTGGGATTGTGGGAGAGAACGGGAGCACCAGGAGGAAACCCACACAGGCAATCACCCAAGACAGGAATTGAACCTGGGTCCCCGGTACAATGAGGGAGCAGCACTAACCACTGAGCCACCCCAAGGTCAATGGACACTTCACGACTGAGCATCCACAAAATAACTGGGACCACAAAACAACTGGGACCACAAAACACTTATAGAACATAGAACATAGAACATAGAAGAATACAGCGCAGTACAGGCCCTTTGGCCCTCGATGTTGCGCCGATCCAAGCCCACCTAACCTATACTAACCCACTATCCTCCATATACCTATCCAATGCCCGCTTAAATGCCCATAAAGAGGGAGAGTCCACCACTGCTACTGGCAGGGCATTCCATGAACTTACGACTCGCTGAGTGAAGAACCTACCCCTAACTTCAGTCCTATATCTACCCCCCCTTAATTTAAAGCTATGCCCCCTTGTAATACCTGACTCCATACGCGGGAAAAGGTTCACACTGTCAACCCTATCTAACCCCCTAATCATCTTGTACACCTCAATCAAGTCACCCCTAAACCTTCTTTTCTCGAATGAAAACAGCCCCAAGTGTCTCAGTCTTTCCTCATACGATCTTCCTTCCATACCAGGCAACATCCTGGTAAACCTCCTCTGCACCCGTTCCAGTGCCTCCACATCCTTCCTATAGTATGGCGACCAAAACTGCACACAATATTCCAGATGCGGCCGCACCAGAGTCTTATACAACTGCATCATGACCTCAGGACTCCGGAACTCAATTCCTCTACCAATAAAAGCCAGTACGCCATATGCCTTCCTCACTGCACTATTTACCTGGGTGGCAACTTTCAGAGATCTGTGTACATGGACACCAAGATCCCTCTGCTCATCCACACTACCAAGTATCCGACCATTAGCCCAGTACCCCATCTTTTTGTTATTCTTCCCAAAGTGAATCACCTCACACTTAGCTACATTGAATTCCATTTGCCACCTTTCTGCCCAGCTCTGCAGCTTCTCTATATCCTGCTGTAACCTGCCACATCCTTCCTCACTGTCAACAACTCCACCGACTTTCGTATCATCCGCAAACTTGCTCACCCAACCTTCTAACCCCTCTTCCAGGTCATTTATAAAAATGACAAACAGCAATGGTCCCAAAACAGATCCTTGCAGAACACCGCTAGTGACGGCACTCCATGAAGAAACTTTGCCATCAACTACTACCCTCTGTCTTCTTCCATCCAGCCAATTCCTAATCCAAACCTCCAACTCACCCTCAATGCCATATCTCCGTATTTTCTGCAGTAGCCTACCATGGGGAACCTTATCAAACGCCTTACTAAAATCCATATATACCACATCTACCGCTTTCCCCTCATCAACCTCCTTCGTCACCTTTTCAAAGAATTCAATCATAAGTGAGACATTAAATATACCTGACTCAAACCAGATAAATTCAACTCTCCACGTTTCTGAGCACTCAGGAACTGTTTCAGAATTTGTCACTTCAGCAAATGTCTAGATCGAACAGCTGATCTATGTGTGCATAGAGAATGTAGTTCTCAGCAACTGACCCAGCATCTCAGAAAAAAAAACACAATTGCTGACTTCTTTAAAGTCTTTGGAAATATTTCACTGAAATCAGGCACACGACACAAAAACTGACCCAAGAGCCTTCAACACATGCTGCACCTTAACCAACGATGCACCTAACATTTCAAAGAATTGCACAAGTCATGATGCCGGGCTCTGCAGGGACTGGGAGTCGATTTTAACATGTTCAGGTGACTCACAGCCATTTTCAATACTAATCGATCTCTTGCTATTAAACATCGCTGAGCCTGTTTATCACAAATATGTCTGGGGAGTCATTCTCTCCAAAGTCTCGCTAAGTGATACACCCAATTTTTTGGCAATTTTGCCAAGAAGGTGCTATCATATTTCTGCTCCACACTGGGCATATATTTATCCTGGCTTTCTCAATCTCCACTGGGGCTTGTGCTATAATGTGGTGAAATGATTTGGCAGCCGGATAAGAGACCCAACATAGATCAAAATGAGAGCAGATGCCTCGGTCTGTTTTTTTCTTTCTTGCGCGCTTGGGAAAGTTTAAACAGCACTCTGGCACCTTGCTTCCCGATTCGTAATGCAGGCGTCGCTCTGTCTTGTGTTTTAAATGATACTACAAGATTGTCCAGATAGATTTCCCCACGAATTTGACCTGCACATGTCCTAATATCCAACGCTGTCGCAGGATACCAATATGGCAATGGAACAGCGAATGACATGCGAAGACAGAAAGCAGCACAGCCTGCAGGTGTTTCCTGTCTGTTCACCAGAACAGCAAAACACACAGGCAGTGTTGTCAGGCTGAGCAAGGACTGAGAGGAACGTCTGAACACGTTCAGGTGTCTTAAAGTCATCTTCAATACATATCGATCATCTGCTGTAAAACACTGTTGTTCTTGAACATCACAAACGTGCCTGGGGCCTCAATGTTTCTCCTGGAGTCTTGCTGAGCGATGGCAATGCATTTGCTCGTTTTTTGTCGATTTGCACCAAGCATGTGTAATCCCTGTTCTGCATGATTTAGTCCAATATTTATCAGGATATGGGCATACACTGGGCAGAGGGAGCAAAGTACTTCGGAAATAATGGATTTGCTAATCGTGATCATGGTAATCAGGAAGAAAGTGAAGTTTAGCTGAAGCATGTGACCAACAGTGGTCAAGGCAAGCCTGAATTCAAAGGAGCTGGGCAGGGAGAGGTGTATTGCCATTGGCTGGAATCACGCCTGGCACAAAGGAGGAATGTTTTGGATTTTGAATGTGTATTGTCTTAGCTGCAACATATCGCGACAGGATTTCCCAAGGAAAGTTATGCAAGGCCAATTTTCTTTCGCTGCTTCCTCGAATACCTTCCCTCCATTCTGGTGATCACTGATGTTGACATTGTGCTCATTCACTTTTGAAAATTGCTGACAATAATAAGATAAGAGATAAAAGAGCTAAGACAGCCAGACCTGAAATGCATTCAGGTGGTAACCACCGAGTGAAAAGTAATACTTGCACGGTGCAAGTGCCACATAATCACCATTTGTAAGAAAATAAAATTGAACTATCAGCCTTTAACATTCAATCACATCCCCACTGGACGTCACAGTCAACATCCTACTCATAAAGCAAACGAAACAGACCACATTTTCATCTTTCCATCGGTACGTGGGCTTCACTGGCTTGATCAGCGTTTATTATCCATCTCTAATTGCCAAAGGCAATTTCAGAATCAACAGTATTGCTTTGGGTCTGGAATCACATGTCGATCAGTCCAGCAAAGGGTGGCAGATTTCCTTCCCTCAACGACATGACTGGAACAGATGGACATTTGCAACAAACAGCAGGAGTCACTTTAGACAAGCTTTTACAACACAAAATCCAGATTTTTATTGAACTTTATCTGCTTTATTTGCATCTGCTGAAGTATGACTCAACCCACGTTCCCGAAACTTACGTTTGGCATTCTGAATGATCAGTCCAGTGACATTACCTCTGCAGCACCACCCCCACTATTATTTTGTGGTTAGTAAATCATAATCACTTTATTCGAATTTATACTCCTTGCCAAATGGAGTAAATTAAGGATGCCCGAGCAGAATGATCAATTCTCTATGTGTGGAGCTTTGTCAAGTCTCGGTGCACTGACTTCTATGTAAATGGACCCAATCCATTGATTTGCATCCTATCCACAATCTCAAATGTGCAGAACTTGGCGACAGTTTGTACCATAAACAGGATACAATGCGCCAACTCACTCATGATTCTGTGAAACAGAACTTTGTAAACAGGCAAGCTCTATCATTTAACTGATCAAAGATAGCAGACACACGATGAAACCACCACCTCCAAGATTCTCCTCCATTCACATGCCTGCATTTGCTAGCCTGGAAATACATGCTAAGCTGGAAATGTATGACTGTTTCTTTATTATCGCAGGACCAAAATATAAGACATCTCTAACTGACAGCACCATGAGAATATCTTTACCACATGAACTTCAGCATTTTAAAATTATGTCTAATTGCTACTTTCTCAAAACAATGAGGCATAGGCAACAAATAATGGTCTTTCCAGTGACACCTTCAGCCAGTGAAACAAAAACAGAAAGAAAATCACATGGACAGTAATGCTGGCCCTGTTCGTTCACAATACGCCTGGTGATTTTAACCAGCGGAAAAAGTCAAAGCAGCATTAGCTCCAACAGAAAACGCGACAAAAATAATGGAGACTTGCAAACTTGTAAACGTCATTGAGGACAAAAAATCCTCCCGGAGGATCTCTTAAAATAGATTTTAAAATCAAGGGGGATCTTACATGTATATTATCGAATTGACATTGGTTCCTTGAATCTCAGAGTAGAATGAATGTTCTTTAGTTAGTGAAAAGATTTTCAGGAGACCCATGTTGGAAGTATTGGCACTTTCAGGACTGACTGAATTTTGGCAGATGCATGGTAGCAATTGCAAATCTGTTAAAGCTCCAACTTATGAGAGAGTGTGAAACTGTTGCAATGACAGTTTGCTGTCAACACCCCTTGTCTCCTACTCAGTGAATTGTGATGCTGTTTGGCAGCTGCAAAGGGGTGTGAGCTGATCAGATTGGTACAAAACCGGATACACCTGCAGAAACCAAGCAAGCTGGTGCAGAGTTTATGGAAACCTTTGATGAACTTAGATCCCATCTCAAATTGACATATACAGAGTTAGCCACTGATATCGTTCCCTCATGCATTTTCTTGCGATCGAATCAGAGCGAGTTAACCATTTAAATCACACTCCCTACTCAACCTGGCTTTTATTTACACACGAGGGCATTGCGGTTGCATTAGCCAAAAGAATGCGAGCGGCTTAGTCGCTGACTTCTGAGCACTACTGCCTCACAGTGCAAAAGATTGTTGACTGTGAGGAGTTTGCACATGCTTCCTGTGTCTGCGTGAGTTTCCTCAGGGTTCCCTGGTTTCCTTCCACAGTCCAATGATGTGCAGGTTAGATGGATTATCCATGAGAAATGCAGTGAAAAAGGGATAGGGTAGGGCATGTTACTGGGCGGGATGCTCTTCGGAGGATCGGTGTGACGCGATGGGCTAAATGGCCTGCTTCCACACTAGAGGCATTCAGAACTCAGATGCAGAAAGCAGAATCTTTCACTTTACTCACAGGGAGAATTGATTTATTGTTTTACTCTCCGAGTTATTCGTTCTGATTTGCTGTCGTTTTCTGTTAACCATTTAGGAAAATCAACAAGATTTGTGGACTTTTGACTTTCGATTCATTGCTCGAAGGGATAAACATTTGTAAACACAGTCTGCATGTTACCCCTCCCGCTACACCTCACCCCAACGCAAGCGTGTCTTGTGGTGCAGTGTCTGTGTCCTTCAAAGGCCAGGACACCGGGTTCAATTCCCAATTGCCCCCAGACATGTGGTATAGCGCTCAAGAACTGGTTGACAAAATATGTGAAGATTCCCGCAAGGCCACGTGCTTCCTGTTAGTTCCACACAAAAGCAAAAGAGATAAGAGTTTCATGAAACTCTGAGGGTTGCTTTCAATGCATTCAAGTTTCGGTTGATTCCAACTGATCCTATGTTTATTTTGGAAAAAAAAACCGTGCTCCTGGATGTTTAGTGGGAACACAACTTGTCTCATCAATGGCAAAAACGGAGGCTCTGATGATTGTAACTGTTTCTTTCTTCCCCGGAGCCTCCTTGAGTGTTCCTGTTTCTTCAAGTACTTAGCAAGTTGCACTTTAAAACTACACAGTGTGTTGTGTAGTTCTGCAGCATTTTTTGAGAGATATGATTCGGACACACTCCGGCTTTCCCGCGGAAGTGACTGCCCTCGACGTCCAATGGCGTTTGGCTAAATCTGCCATTAGGGAAACCATTTTTCAGCTCTCCACATGCAGACTTTACAACAAGTAGGTTGGGAAGGACTGCAATCAAACTCAGTGGGAAGGGTGTGTGTGAGGGGAAGGAGGGACAGTTTTGCTTGCCATTTGATTTTGATTACCACTTTTAGGTGACAAATATGCCATATTTCCATCCTTTCCTGGCCAATCTTTCATCACCACTACAGTTAAAACCACTCACTGGCAGTTACAGATAAAACCACTCGCTGGCAGCACCAGTTTCATTGCAGTCACAAATATTAATCTGCACCTTTAAATTTCCAAACAGATGGAATTCTATCCACTGACGAGTAATCACGGAGAGTTCAGATTAACGGGTTACATATAACTGCAGCATGATGTATCTGAAATCGATCGCCACTACAAATGCACACTGACCTGTACAAATTTGGTCACCCTCTCAGCTAAAATCCGGCAGGTGACTGACTTGGAAAGAAATTGTCTTGGAGTGATCGTTACCTTCCATTCTGCTGTCTGTATCGGAGAGCCACTTTCAAGCGGATGAACCATTCGTTCATGTGCGGTGTTTGGTAGAGACAGGAAGTAGGATTCAAACTATGTGACCCTCGGTGCTTTACCATCCAATTCTGTTCTGTCTATTCTGTTTCCATTCCCCGATCATTTGTCCATCAGAAAGTGAGTGCGTTCACTTTCATCAGTTGCAATTCAAACGATCATATCAACATGAAGGACGTCATTTTGAGTAAGGCCAGAGGTAGAATATTGTGTACAGTCTGGAATCCACAGTGCGGAAGGGATATGATTGCATTGTGTAGAGGAGATTTACCAGGGCGTAGCCTGGGCTGAGAGTTCCGTTCTAAAGCGAGACTGGACAAATTGGAGTTATTTACCTTGGACTGGAACAGACTGACGGGAGTCTTGAATGGGATGGAAAAAAACTAAGAGGTCATAGACAGAGTAGACAGTGTGGAATCTATCCCCTTGATGGAAAGATCAAAGGTCAGGGAATATAGATTTAAGGTAAGGAGCAGGAGATTGGGAGGGAATCTGAATATTTTGTTCATTCATGCAGGGGATAGGGAATCTAGAACCTATTGCCTAAAGGTGTGGAAGGGGCTGAAACTCTCAGAAAATTGAAGAAGTATTTTGATGTGCACTTGCGATCCCCAAGCATGCAAGGCTATGTTCCCGGTGCTGGGAATGCGGCAACGATGGTTGGGCAATTGTTTATGAGCGGCCCAAACCCGATTGGTTGAAGGGCCTTTTTCAGTGCTGTTGGGCTCCATGAATCCAAAGTTAGGTCTACAAATAGGGCAGACGTAGTTGGAGATGTGACTGGGTTCCCAAGACATTGCGATGTTGTGAAAGCAAAAGCAACACCAGAAAAGAAGAAGAGACTTCATTAAAAAGGGGCATCCGCCATTGGATTGACGCTGAATGTAACTCGTTCTGTGAGGGACGGTTAAATAAATCTCCCCAAGTTGGATAAGCGATACCCAGCAACAGAGAGAACAAACAAAATGTCAGAAAGAACAAGGCCATAAAAGCGGTAATTAAGCAGCTTTAAAAAGAAAGTCGAATTATCATTTTAAATAATAACTGACTGAAAGAAATACCTAATACGTTTTGATGACTCAGATGAAGAAGTTGCATTTGGCATTCTGCTGAAGTCGATAAAAGTGACTTCTACTTGATACGGGGTTACCAGGCCAAGGGACAGGCCAGGTTGAGGGAGCAATGGAAAAAGGGTATGAGTTTCTTGGTTTATAAATGCCGGTGTTTCTCACAAATATAAGTAAAACGAACTGAACTTTTCAAATCAAGGGCTGGCTCAGCTGGAGCTTTATAATTGGATAATTTTGGGAACTGCATTGTCGGAAGGTGTCAGACCTTTGGAGAGGGTACAAAGGAGGTTTAGCCAGAAGATATATTGGATAAAGAATTACAGTTTTGCTGAGAGATGGAAGGTGCTCGCATTGCTCCATTTAGATAAAAATGATGGAATCAAATTATTGATGTAATTGCAGGGTGATGGAGAAAAGCTGACTGTATGAGAACAACACTTTCAACTGGGCCAGGCCGAACAGTTTATTTCCATCCGTGTGAGTCAGGATTCCTGACTGGTGACTGACTTCCACACAAACGGCTCACACCACTGACCTCTCATTGGTATTTAGAACGGCGCTTCATTGCATCAAGTCATGCCTACATGACATCCCATTGGTGCGATTCACCACCAAATGCAATTCATGATTCACACACGTCAGAATCTATTGGTTGTTTGGAAGGGAACAGTACTTTCTCTGAAAACTTGTCAAAGAACCAACTTCCACAACAGTCGGAGTGTCAGGAGGTGGTGAAAGAACTGCTCTTGTTTGCAATCGGCTATTTTCAAAGTGAATCTCTGGGTGCTGTTGCCCGAAAGATGTTGCTGTCTTTTCTGGCCCTGATTCTGCTGCAGCTTTTGAACTGTAAGTTTTGGATTGCTTGCTACATTCTGTTATCCGCTGGTCATTGCTGAAATGCACGCGTCATTGACATAATTACCTATCTTTCCCAGAGAACGCATGGATCTGACGCAAAATACTTGACACTTTCATATATTTGAATTCTGTTATGCCGATTTTAATCAGGTAGCTCGAGTTCACTGTCTTTAGCGGCTGCTTGCATTTATGAAGGGTGCGAACTGAAGACGCACATCTCCTCGAATTATGTAAACCGAGTCTGTTAAAACGGTGTCGGTCGCTGAGTGCATACGGCGTGCAGCTTTCAGGAGTAGAGTCGCAGAAAATGGATCAATTGTTTTCAAATGCCGACCAGATATCCTAAATTAATCTAGTCCCATTTGCGGGCATCTAGCCCATATCCCTCCACATTTTACCGTCCACATACCGATCCAGATGCCTTTTAAATGTTGTCATTGTCGCAGCCTCCATCGCTTTCACTCAAGTACTGTAATTGCAGGAGATCTGAAAATCAAACACGGAGCGCTGTAGAAACTCAGCAGGTCGGGCAATATTTCGAGATAGAGAAGCAGTTAATTTTTTGTCGAATCCGACAGCACTCTACTTTTCATTGGCACAAATTGTGTTGAGCTTTTTATTTGGTAGTGGCCCACCACCCTTGTAACCATTTTGGACAGTATTTACGGAATCAGGAGGTGTGATATTTGCCACATAAATGCTCACCTCTGAACTGCTCCCCTTGTTGCGGCATTGATCTGGCTTGTCCGTTCCATGGTCACCCGCGGGATGTTAGTAGCTTTCATGCCCTTATACAGTACCGTGCTTCGTGTGAAGTTTTCTCAATATCATTTCAGATTTTGCACACACTTACACAAAGACAGGATATTCAATGAGTGTGGAGCCTTGTTCCTCATTATAATTCTGCCTGCTGGATATATGCGTGCTGAAGTGCTCGTTCAATGCCTCCATTGAGTGACAAATTATTTCTCAAGTTTTCTTTTCACATTGATTAATCCCCATCAAGTAAAATAGACAGATTTTCAGACGGGAGAAGCTTCCCTCACTGCGTTTATGTAGTGAGTGAATTATACCTCCGGAATACAACAGAATAGAACATGAGAATCCGATTCTTATAGTTTACTGTCACCGTACAGTGTAACACTGTACTCCTCGCTCAGAAAGTCCCGGTGAGTTCAGGCGGCGTTGTGTGCAGCTTTGACTCGAATCAATGAGTTAATGTTCACCCTGCTTCGGTTCCGTTGATTTCCACAGACACAACACTCTGTGTTAAGCAGACTGGCTTTGTATTACCTCCGCATCGTTCCTGATCCTGTCTGCTTTTTTCTGTCTGTACGAGAGCCGCGGTGAACAAAATAAACTACCGCGGTTTATATGTTCAGATTTGGTGAACATCTAAGTTCGCTCCTGCGAAATTAGAATACAGTGAGTGAGCTATTGTATCTAACTACTTGCTCGCACCAGCAACAATCATTATCTGATTAATGTCGAGAAAAATTAACTACAGACAACTGAAGAAATGCTTTGAACATGAATTTTCAAAACTGCAGAAACGATCAACCTTTTCCGAAGCAACGATTAACGCATTTGTTAGGTATCCTCCCTTTCTGTCAGCTCGTTTTGATCAGGGAGCGAAGAAAGCGGTGGGATTGAGGGAATGAAATGGAGCTCGCGGTTTTCATTTCACTCAGGAACTTGTTTTCAACTAATCGTGTAGTGACCAAAATCACTTCCTAGGAAATTCCATACTTAATTCATATGTCAGTTCCCATAAACTGAAATTTGAAGCAATCTGGTTTTTTTTAATTGGTCAATCAATAATGTTGTACACGGTTCATGTTAATGCCTTTAAAGTGGTCTATTTGAATAAAAAAAGACAAAGTTTAAATTTCTCCATTGTTGTCACCAAGGGTAAATGGCACATTGATTGAACCTTGTATCTCGATCTTAATTTCATTGACACTGATAGACTTTTAAATATTGGCATCAAATTTATAATGAGCACAGCATTTCCTTATACTTTGTTTCATAAGTCCCTGGTGGAGACAGAGCAGACTGGGGACTAATATTTTTTCCCGCGGGTTACATCAGGCCACTTGGAGTCGAGTGACCAATGCGAGCAATTGGACTTTACGACAGTTAAATTAAATAGCTGCGCCAGCTATCATGCCATTTCCGAACACAGGTCTGTCCCTGCAGTCTCTCCGCGGGAAATACCGCGTGATACAAATAAACCAATTTAATTAATATAAATTAATTCAGTCACTAGTGGTGTATGGCAAGGATTTGTTTATCATTTTTATAAACTACCTGGATAAGGGCGTAGAAGGATGGGTTAGTAAATTTGCGGACGACACTAAGGTCAGTGGAGTTGTCGATAGTGCCGAAGGATGTTGTAGGTTACAGAGGGACCTAGATAAGCTGCAGAGCTGGGCATGGAGGAGGCAAATGGAGTTTAATGCAGAAAAGTGTGAGGTGATTCACTTTGGAAGGAGGAAGAGGAATGCAGAGTACTGAGCTAATGGTACGATTCTTGGTAGTGTAGATGAGCAGAGAGATCTCGGTGTCCATGTTCATAGATCCCTCAAAGTTGCCACCCAGGTTAATAGGGTTGTTAAGAAGGCATACGGTGTGTTAGCTTTTATTAGGAGAGGGATCGAGTTTCAGGACCTTACGGTCACGCTGCAGCTGTACAAAACTCGGTGCCGCGGCACTGGGAATATTGTCTGCAGTTTTGGGCACCGCATCGTGCGAAGGAGGTGGAAGCTTTGAAAAGGGCTCAGAGGAGATTTACTAGGATGTTGCCTGGTATGGAGGCAAGGTCTTACGAGGAAAGGTTGAGGGAGTTGAGGCTGTTTTCATTAGAGAGAAGAAGGTTGAGAGGTGACTTAATTGAGACATATAAGATAATCAGAGGGTTAGATCGGACGGAGAGTGAGAGCCTTTTTCTTCGGATGGCGATGGTTAGCACGAGGGGGCATAGCTTCAAATTGAGTTGTGGTAGATATGGGACAGATTTCAGAGATAGTTTCTTTATTCAGAGATTGGTAGGGGTGTGGAACACACTGCTCGCAACAGTTGTAGAATCACCAACTTTACGGGCATTTAAATGGTCATGGCACAGGTATATGGACGAGAATGGAATAGTGTAGGTTAGATGGGCCTCAGATTAGTTTCACAGGGATGCACAACATCGAGGGGCGAAGGGCCAGTACTGCGCTGTAATGTTCTATGGAAATAAAATGTTTGAAATTAGCAATGAATATTTTCGAATATTGTAATCACGAGGGAAAGCGCAACCTTGCCTCAGTGGTGGGACGCATTCAGTGTTCTTATCAATTGTGTCCTCTAAATTCTTACACACAAACCCATAGAAGAGTCATGCTGAACTCGAATCATTAACGCTGTTTTGCTTTGCATAGATGCTGCCAGACCTACTGCGTGTTTTTTTTTTCCAGCTTTCCAACATCGGCAATGCTTTATATTCGCTTTCTCCAAAACCTTGCCAAGGATCTCACGTGGATTTGCTGCATGAGCAGTTTTTGTTTGGCTTATGAAAATCTTCAAAAAGTCTGATACTGTTTCACTGAACACAACGGCTTATTTAATATATTCACTTGCATGATGGTTTAAGATGAACATCTTTGAATTGATTTTTCTGTGTCTTTGCACAAAACCCGTGTTAAATATCGGGCATATGGACAGCGGTACACAAAGTAATCACTTCAAATAATGACCAAGATAGTAATGCGAGTGGTATGAAACTGGAAAGCTGACAAGGTTTGCAGGGGAATGGGAAGGCGGAGAAAAAGAGACAACTGAGCATTTGTTTTCTCCCTGAAACAATGAAGAGAATGTCTCGGGAAAAGCGAGTCTCAGCTGTGCGCTTAAGCTGTGCATTTTTAGAGACTTGCTTTGGGGAAAAAGTTGTAAAGTTGAGCGACGAGATGATAGTAGCATTGTGGGAAAACCATTAACAGTTAAATGGATGAGTGAGGACAGTGAGGACAGGTTACATGAGAATCTACAGCAGGTACATATTGATCCAGCCCCCGATGAGTGGCGGTGACCCCATTCGCCAGACGGTTGGCTTTGTTTGGTTTGCCAAAGTCAGAAATGAAATGAAAGCCCAGTTATTCCTCTGTACAAACATTGAGGGTTGTACCTGGTAGACTGCAGCGAACTAAAAAGCGTCCTCATTTATCAGACAATCGGGGAATCTTTAATGAAAAGCACATTTCCATTCTATCATGAAATTGGAGCAGAAATGCAGGAATTCCCAAATGAATATGACTGGGTGTGTCACGATCAACGGTCTGGCACTGTCGTGGGGTTACAGTCTGGTTCATCGTCTTCTTTCCATACGTTTACTCACATAATTACTGCTCAGAGCACTATATCGAAGATTTGATGGTTACCTGCAAAAGGAGATTGTATTATACAACGGACTGAAAGAGGCAGTAGACATACATTGGACCGAATGACGCCTCTTGCTCTGTCTCTTCTGATCGACGGTAAAACATTACGTTGAGGGATGGGGATAGCATGAGGTGATCTTGGACTGGACAGCATGCCAACCCGTGTGATCTTTATGCTATGGAGGCAGTGGCCAAGGACAAAATCTTGTGTGTAAGCTGCCAGAACAGTTAATAAATCATACCTTCCCTGCAGTTTAGTGTGTTTGTTGCCTGCTGTTTCATATTAGACGATGTTGATTTTAAAATTTGATGTCCTGTAGTTAAAATAGTAAGACTTCAAGATGCGTTTGTCACTGGGAAATGAATGCAAGCTTTACAACATGATAGGTGCCTCTGTGGATGCTAACTGACCAGATTAATTAGGGCTTCTTCGAGAAAGCGGTAAACAACCTCGTCTGCTCAGTCAGAACAACGTCAGGCTTGGGTGTGAGTGTGGATATGTGAAAAGAACCAGGTCACATGTTTGCAAGTTACCAACATTGCTTCACTGCAAAAATTGTATCATCGTTTTACATGAGTATTGTGGAAGCAGAGATAGTCATAGATATAGACATGATTTCTTCCGCAGAGTGTCAGGAAAACTTCCCTCCCCGTTTGTTGTATTTATCGCGTTTCCTTCAGACAGTTTCATGGATTGCTTGACCGGACAAACACTAATTCTCATCCTCTTATTTCAGGCACACCCGGGAACAGTCAGGCCCGCCGATCAGGTAATCTCCCTTTCTTTCAGCTAAACTCTTTATGCTCCATTCCATCCCATTCTGGGTGAAGGCTGCCTGATAATGCCAGTGCCTTTTTGATCACGGTTGAACCCACGGTCGGTTTTCCAGTCAGAAAGGGGACTGTGTCCTCACGCTGCTGTTTCTCATCCCGGCGGCAGACAACTACTGCTGCCCTCTGAGAGACACACAGACAGACAGACAATGAGGGATCCTCTGCAGTGCACCTCCATTCACGCTGCAGCCTCTCATTTTCCACCTCACCAATCCCCACTGACTTCCTGATCGCTGGATTATCGAGCCCGCCGTCGTATTGGCTGCGAAGGATGGAGGGCGGGGTCTGCCGCTGCCTGGGCCAATCGGCTTTGGGCACGGCGAGTCACAGTGCCGACCTCTCGGAGCTGAACAAGGGACCTGCTCAATCTTTCAGCAGCACAGAGCAATTGTGTTCGTGGGAACTTTGCTCTGATTCTCACCCACTGCTCATTCACACTGTTTATAATATGTCCCTCTCCGTGTCGTCATGTTTTATATTTATTCCGGATTTATCTCGAGATTTAGAAACAAACCAATGTTCCCAAAGCTTCCTCGCTTCCCTGAGAATGGAGGGGCCAGTAAACTGCGGGTGGTCTTCGTGATGTGTCGTTAATGTTTTACAGGGAACGTGAGGCTGGTGAATGGGGGCAGTCCGTGCGCAGGTAGACTGGAGATTCTTCACCAGGGTAGGTGGGGGACTGTGGGTGGTTACAACTGGGACCTGAAGGACGCCGCTGTCGTGTGCCGGGAGCTGGGCTGCGGGATGGCGCTGTCCGCACCGCGCGGGGCTCACTTTGGAGAGGGCTCGGGTACCGTTGTGACCTATAATGTTCAGTGCAGTGGAACCGAGTCTGCTCTGCGGAAGTGTATTTCAAATTCTTGGAGTCACAAAACTGGGTGGTCACACTCTAACGATGCTGGAGTCATCTGCTCAGGTAAAAAATCTCTCTGCTTCCTCTCATCTCGGTGGTGGGTCTGTGATCTTCCCGAACATGACTAAAAAAACAAGTGAAACGCAGTACCCCAGAAACCAAGACATGTAATGACAATAATTCCAGAGTTCTCCAGTGATTATTGGGTTGTTATGAAGACAACTGTTTGTTTTTCGTTGATGGGAAATTTTGAAATGTTTAGTTTGAATAAACATTCTGCATTAGGAGCAGGCAAGGCTCAATATTGTTCAATCTTCTATTGCGATTTGCCCTGAAGATGCAAGGAACGAGCTAAACTGCTGGAAATCCAATAAACCCAGCAACCATAATCGGGCATGAATAACCATAGGGTAGATTCAGAGAGAAGGCGATAAGTGTCGGAGGGTGGTGAGGGGCGGCTTGCTGGGGATCTACAGTAAATAAAGGTAAAGGCTCTATATTACCACCCTCTCACTGATAATGGTTCCTGAGCTCATGGTTCACGGTGAGATCATACTTGGACAGAAATTAAGGAGCTCAGAGTGGATCGAGAGGGTCTCGGCTCTCGGGCAGGTAACACGGCAGACAGCGGCACAGTAACATCCAACCTCAGTCGGAAATGTCGCGTCATTTTTTCTGATATGTTGATATATAATAAATAAAAACAAGGACAATCTCTGAGACAGGGAAAGTATCAATCCTTTATTTGTCTTATGGTCTTAAAACAAATCATAGAACAGCTCGAGACTGAACGAAGGAGCTGAGTTGGCTGAGTGTACCTCTTGCTACCCAGAATGATGCCGTCAGCATTGGTTCAATTCCCACAAGGCTGAGGTTACCATGGAGGTATTTCCTTCTCAGCTGCCTCCCTTGTTCTCGGCTTGGTGACCATCACATGTCTTCGCTCTCTCTCTCTCACAGGCAGCCCTGTGGTCCAGTGCTTTATAGAGTGATATCTGGACGTCTGTTGTGAGGAAACAATATCCCCATAAGGGGTACAATTTAAACATAAAGGCCTGTTTTCTCTAGACCTGAGAAGATTAAGCAATAATCTTATCTAAGTCTTCAAGATGTTAACAGGAAAAAGAGGACGGATGAAGGTGAATTATTTCTGCTGGTTGGCGATATTGGAACGAAGGGGATATCTGAAATTTCAGGCCTGACATTCAAGACAAAGGGTGGTGAAAGGTTTTGAGCTCGCTTCCACAAGCACCAGTGGATGTTGGATCAGTTGTTACTTTTAAAAGTGTAGTAAAAAAAATGTAAGTCACGGTATTTAGGGATATGTGCCAAAGGCAGGTAAGTGGAGTTAGACTAGACATCACCCATGATCTCATTGAGTAACATAACAGTCTGCAAGAGTTGAATGGTCAACTTCCTTTCCCATATTCCGGCATTTCAGTCAATAAACAGATGTTCAAGATATGAAAACAAAATGCTGCACCAGAAGATCTCATAGTCCCCATTCCCCTGTAATCCAACTCCATTCTACTTTGAAAATGTAATTGTTTTATATTTCACGGTGCACTTGCAGTCTTCTCAGGAATTATTATTCCGGAGGAGTGCGGGAACAGAACATTAGAGTGCTCATAGTAACTGAACATTCTCTAGAATCTGTGACACATTGATTTCAATTCATCAGCATTTGACTTGCTCAGTAGCGAATGTGTTGCAGTCAGAATTAATTCCCCAACGCTCAAGTGAAAGTCAGGAAACACGCAAAACTCTCTTAACAAAAGGTTGAGTGGTGACAAGATTGGAAATTGATAACACCAGAACATTTCCACGCACTCACACACAATGATTTAGGCATATCACCCAAGGATAAGCAAACAGAGAAATCGAATTCTTGATGTGATTGTAGAATCTCTCATCACTTATGACTATAACGACATTAAACAATGAAAGTTTGTTTTAATTCATTTTCCAGGAAATGTCAGGCCCAGACTGGTCCCAGAAAGCACGCCCTGTGCCGGGAGGCTGGAGATTCACTGGGATGGAACATGGAGGACGGTTTGCAAAGATGGGTCCTGGTCCAGAGAGAATGACGAAGTTATTTGTGAGCTGCTGGACTGTGGCTCTGCAGTGACAATACCGTTGACTTCTCACTTTGGAGCAGGCTCAGGTCCTGTCATTGGGCCACCAGACTGTGGGCACCAGCGGGACATTGAGGTCATCTGTTCAGGTACAAGCTCCAATTGTTGTGGAAACCTACATGTTGCCTTCATATATTGTACATCCCTTCTTAGGTTGGAAACATGCATTTCTTAATGAAGGAAAGGGGTGCATTTAGACAGCACAGAGTATAATATGCAATCACTTTTAAGAGCAGAGATAGACTGTTCCATGTGTAATCATCAATTCATTAGTCTTTTGGCTGACTTGCAAACTTAGAAGTTTATTACAACTTTTTAGTCTATTGATTTGAAGGACAAAACCAACAGGTTTGCCAAATGAAAAATAGAGAGCTCTCACGTTCAGACAGAGATTACATTACATTTTTTAGATTACATTACAGTGTGGAAACAGGCCCTTCGGCCCAATAAGTCCACACCGACCCGCCGAAGCGCAACCCACCCATACCCCTACATTTATCCCTTACCTAACACTACGGGCAATTTAGCATGGCCAATTCACCTGACCTGCACATCTTTGGACTGTGGGAGGAAACCGGAGCACCCGGAGGAAACCCACGCAGACACGGGGAGAATGTACAAATTCCACACAGTCAGTCGCCTGAAGCGGGAATTGAACCCGGGTCTCTGGCGCTGTGAGGCAGCAGTGCTAACCACTGATTCTCCACTGAAGCCAGTGCAATCGCACCTTTCCTATAACTACATGCAGTTGTCCAGTTGTGGACTGACAAGGATTTTCTACAGTTCCAGCACAATTTATTGCTCTTGAAATATTTCATGTTCTTGAAATATTAGCACCAGTGCATACATTGTCCCTCTATCTACTTTCTTTAATATCCCATCAGTTTCAGGGAACTTCCCATTCTTGAACCTATACTTTTATCCAGACATATTTATTGCGTTTATTTCCTCCGATCCCATATAATGTCTTGATTATTTACTATATTTAGGATTCTATTTGTGCCTTCTACCATAACGATTGATTCAAAGTTTCTATTCAATTCCTCTTCATTTCCTGGATCATGATATTCTCCCGAGCTTCAAATCTGGTGGGGTTACGTTCACTTTGAATTCTCACTTCCGTAAAAAAGAGTATGTAAGCTCCTTTGATATTAATTCTTAATTTCTCCTGAAATCTATTTTCCAACATGTATATTTTTCAGTTATTCTTATTGGTTTTGAACCATTTCTAGAGCCCTTCAGTCTTATTTAGGTGGACCCATGCCGTGAGCCAGCTGCCATTGTTCATCAACTGCTTTTTCTATTAAACTCTTTTCATCGTCTGCTGCAAATAACCCTGCCATCATTCCTTCGTACTTCACTTTATTTAGGTTTCGTGCAGTTATTTCTGGCTGAAATTTCTCATGCTCAAATTGAATGCGGGATTCAATGGAATCGTCTTTGTTTCTTTGGGGATCTTTCACCCTAAAATTACATTTACCCTGAAAAATCTGCTTCATGTCTCATCAAAAGTTCCAAAGTAGCCACGATAATTCATACAGTGTGTTCAGTTTCCTGTGTCACCACGTATCAAGAGGATGCATGCCCTGGAATTGACCCCCAGTCCTTTCCCGATAGATGTGATGAAGGGTAAATCTTGCAAGCGGAGGGGAAGAAACTGAGGAAGGGCTGCTTTAAGGGATGAATGTCGAAAAATCGTGAATTTTGCAAAAGCTCTTTAAAAAGTCCATGTCGATGTGATAACGTTTAAAATTTTGAAAAGAGAAAAAAACCAGAAAGAAATACTTTTAGTGACCAAATGTCCTTCTCAACAGATATTTGCAAATTCTCATTGGTAATATGGTGTAAGATCATAACAAGAACCTTGCACACACTCCGTGACAATCCAATCAATACAGCGGTATTACTGACATGCGTGTAATGAATATTTCCAATGGGGTTCGGGATGGGTTTGTGCTTAGGGAAGCATAATGATAATTGGGCCACAACCGAAATATACACACAATTAGTCATGAACATTTCGGTGAATCAAATGCGTACGCCTTCATAAATCATTTGCATATTTATGATTAATTATTATTCAGGTCGCAGAGTTCCCCGGCTTGTAGATGGAGAGTCTCAGTGCTCGGGCAGACTTGAGATGCTTTACGCTGGGAATTGGGAAACAGTGTGTGACCTTCACTGGGATTTGAACAATGCTAATGTGGTCTGCGCTCAGCTTAACTGTGGAGTCGCCCTGTCCATTCCGACAAGAATTCGTTTCGGGAATGGCACTGGGCCAATACGGAGAAATCGCTTGGAATGTAAAGGCAGCGAGAAAAGCCTATTGGATTGTCCTCTTTCTCCAGTATCTCAGTACGAATGCACCCACAAAGATGATGTCAGTGTGATCTGTTCTAGTGAGTACAAACCGACAAGAATGGGACACAACTTGTTCCAGAATATCAGCAAAAATGGTATTAGTGGCGTTATTGTACTCATCTGCAGTTGGGCCAGATGTAAATCTGTCCTCACTGTTCGCTATTAATGTAATACATTTTGTGCAACAGGACAAAAAAATCCACCTTTATAATTCTGAAAATCAGATTCCTTCTGGAATACGCAGACATGTGGATATTTTAGACCATCAGTTCCTCCTGCGCAGTTGATATAATGTCCCTTGTGAAACAATACAACTGGCCTGCACTGCCACAGTTCTTGTGCAGACACTTCAGAGACGATGGCACTAGATTAATTTTTCCATAAGTACCTCATTATCTGATGGCTATCTTCAGTAAACATCAATTGGTCCAACTCTAGTTGAAAATCTTTCAATCTAATACAAGTACCAGAAATGTATTTGCAATATACTTTGATTTCATAGTATGTCGGGCACTTGATGCATGGAAGGTGAATGTCATTAATTAGAAATTGACTTCATGAATGACACCTTATGTCATACATGATTTACTATAAAACCATAAATATATCCTGTACTTTCAATGCGCACCGTGCTAAAGAACTTGCAATGTACTGACAGAACGTCATTTCCTCCACTTTCTGCAGTCAGTGAGATTCCTTTTTTTAAAAAAATAGCTTGATAACTATTGCTTAGATTCTGGCATATGTGACGTCACCGAATAGCCACATAACCATAGCTTAATGACCCCATAATTCAGTTTGGAATGCTGTGAGAGAAATAAATATTATCCAGCACACCGGGGAATAAATCCACTTCTCTTTGAACGAACCCAACAGCCACAACGTGAACAGATTGATGGAGCTCGGTGTAATGTCTGATCTGAAAGTCATTGCTCTTAATAGCACACTCCTTTGCTCAAACTCTGGGCTGCGTCTCCAATCTTGTGATCAGGAGGCCAGTGTGATACTGACCATACTGACAATCACACAGCCTTTCAACTATTTATGGCGCGGGACTTCGAGTGAAAAACAGTGAATTAGTGGGCGGCTGTGCCCGAGTGTTTCTCAGTCCTATCAAGCCATAGATTGGGATAATTTATTATAGAATCAACACACATTTCCACAAATTTACTTGATGAGAAAACTGTCCATACAACGCAGAATATGATATACAACAACTGGTGCAGATTCAGTCATTTAATTCAAATGAGCTTGATCTGCACCTCAGCTCCACACAGATGTATTTGATTCATGCCCCTGCATAGTTTCACAAAAAAAAAATCCATTGATTGTAATCTTATTATTTTCAACTGATCGAAGTAAACAAAAACACTTGTTCTTCGGAAGTGGGTAGCAATATTCCTGAAGGCAACTTCATCTCCTTTCTAAATTGAGTCCTAAACCCAAACCCAGTATCGGCAACCGCTCCGGAAGTGGCCATACCTCCATCACAATGTTTGCTGAGAACTGAATAAGGCTGAGCTCCATTCACAATTTCTCAGGCAGAAAAGAGATCATTGGCAGCAAAAGCTGAACATTATCCAATTTGAAGTCTGGAATTAACATTTACACCAGATGAGTATGAGATATTGAGAGTGATGATTTCCAACATGACATAGTCTGAGCAATCTCTCTTGGCAGTAAATTGGCATTACCAGTATTCCAGGGATCATAGCACTTGTATGTCATTCTTGATAAGACATTCACTTTTGACCCGTCACGTAAAGGTAATGGCTAATGAGCAGATCAAATGGTCCCAA
Organism: Chiloscyllium plagiosum; assembly: GCF_037043375.1. Lineage (NCBI taxonomy): Eukaryota > Metazoa > Chordata > Chondrichthyes > Orectolobiformes > Hemiscylliidae > Chiloscyllium > Chiloscyllium plagiosum. The sequence goes on from NW_028270186.1 coordinate 13,343,871, forward strand.
ATTTGCGTTAACTTGCCCTGTGTGGGGAACAGGTAAACTCGTCAACTCTCTAAAATGTAGTCACTACAGAAACAAATGGTGGAAAGAATTACCTACAAGCGTTGTGGGCAATTATCAATTAAGATTCCACCACCAACGTTAACAATAGCTGCCCCTGTGAAAGCTCTTCGTGATGTTTTGCTGGCTGCTCCTGGACTCTGTCTCTTAATGCCTTTCTTCTTACAGATGAAAGGTGGCCACTCAGGTTGACACATGGTGGAAGTCGGTGTGATGGAAGAGTGGAGATTTACCAGGACGGCAATTGGGGTCAATTACTGGACAAAGGGTGGGACCTGAACGATGCTAACGTGGTCTGTAGGCAGTTAGGCTGTGGCGTCGCCATAGCCGCTTACAACTCTTTAAAGTACGGACAACGCGGAGGGACAGTCTGGGCAAATAACATCCAGTGTAAGGGAAATGAATCGCATCTACGGAACTGCGGCTCAGTCCGGTTGGATTCTCCTGTCCCCGACAGCATTGGCGTAGGGGTCCTGTGTTCAGGTGAATGGAGTTTACTTTTACGCAAGCATGAAGATAAGTGTATCATGTGCTCAGAAAGCTGAGGAGATTGGTCACTTATCCCTCGGCGTCACTCAGAGCAGCTTTTGAAATCAGGGATCTGTGCAGATATTTACTACCCAGGAAGAAGTGAGCAAGAATGGTTTTGTCTGTCATATGTCTCATCATAACGCAGGGAATTTCACAGAAACATAATAGGAATGAAAGAAGGGTGGAAGAATGAGATATTACAACAAGTGCCAGTCCTGGTCAGAGAGACTGACTTGAAGAGGATGTGTTCGAACTGGGAGATTGGGCAGGTTTTCAGAGGGAATTCTGGCTCACAGATATCTGAAGTAGTTCTCTTTTGTACATTCCATCTAACGTTTGTAAAACAGGTTTTGTGCGTTTCATTCGTTTATAGTTTGCAGTGGCATTTTAAAGTCATTCTTTTGCTTGTGTTGATGCGCTGTCAGTACATATTGAACATAAAATCCTCCTGAATTGATTCCTGACAGATCACATCCAGATAAGGCTGTCCGGAGGTGGAACCAGATGTGCTGGCCGACTGGAGATTTATTATAATGGTACCTGGGGTTCCGTTTGTGATGATTCCTGGGATCTGACAGACGCTGGTGTGGTTTGCAGACAGCTGGGTTGTGGAAGGGCCTTGAACAAGACACTTCCTGCTTCTTGTGAACCCAACTCAGGCCCCATTTGGTTGGATGAGGTGGACTGTACCGGGAAGGAAGCATTTCTCTGGAAATGTCCCTCAGCATCGTGGAATAATCACGATTGTCACCATAAAGAAGATGTGACGATCGTATGTTCAGGTATTGCTCGTTTTCTTAGACTAAAACCCAAAGCTTCACATGGAGCATGCTTTACTCTGTAATACCGATAGTGCATCACAGAACAGCAACGTATTCTCTCTGTATAGGGGTCTGGCTGGTCCTGCTGCTCCACACATGCATTAATAACACCAAATAACACCATCTGGGATTCTTGATCTTTCCTTCTCGCCCATATATTTACCCAATTTCACCTTAAAGGCATGCACAAAGCTTTCCTCAGGCCGGTTTTCAAATTCAATGTTCTTTGCAATCCTTGAGTCAAAAATCATTGTCCAGGATTTCCCAATGGATTATTCAAAACGTCTCAGTTAATGATCCTGAAATTTGGACCCGTCGATTATTGAAATAATTGGTGCTTGTTTATATCGAGATCTCTTTGCTCCTTCTCAATATTAAGATTTTAATTTCCCTAGAATTATGTGGCATCTTTATGCTTCCAAGCAACCCATATCACTTCAGTTAGAATTACAGTATCAATCTTTTTCGGAATAATCATCGAACAATGCACCACAACAATATGGTCTTCAACCACTCTGTCCTCACACTCATGTCTGTGTGGACCATGATGCTATTTTAAACTAATACCATCTTTCTGCACATGGTCCGGAGCCCTCTATTCCGTGCATGTCCATATGCTTTGTCTAAACACCTCTTAAACATTGTTATTATGGTATCTATTTGCACCACTTCCCCTGGCAGCGCATTCCAAGCACCGTCTCTCTATGTAACCAACTTGCCTTGCACATCTCCTTTAAATATTTCATTACTGCTGATCGTGCACATTGACTATTCAATTTTGGATTCCAAAGTACAATTTTAAAATTTATTGCCGATGGCAAATTTATTGATGATAGGGAAGTGGTGGTGGTGGTAGTATTTGTAATGATGCTTGTTAAGAGTGTAGGTACTTATGTTGACAGTTTAAGTATAGCAAATAGAGGAATACATTTTTTTAAAAGAGTAATTGCACTCAGAAACGCCAGAATTGGTTTGCACTTGAAGCCACACGGAATGCATGACGTGTTGGTTAAGTCAGATTGGATTCATGCAGTTATGGAAGGATGTTTTTCTGACTGGAGATCTGTGACCAGCCATGTTCCACAAGGGTGACTGTTTACTTCTCATATATATGTAAATGATTAGAATGAAAATATAAGTGGTCTAATTAATAATTTGCAGATGCATTCCGTGTGGCTTCAAGTGCAAACCCCCAGGCATCAGCTGGAGTATTGTGCACAGTTGTACGTGCCACATTATATACATTGTGTAGATATTTGTGACAATGCTGCTCCTTTAACAAGGTAATGCTTCGTCTTTATCAAAGACTTTACTGGTTCAAAGGTGTCCAGTTTGTAAGGGTTTTAGGGCCAATTTGATGATAGCTAACAAATACTGCCGCAGATACAAGGCTTTCAAGTTTAAAGACAATCTTGTACAATGAAAAGGGAGTGGCAAGTTCTCACAGTTCAGTTTTTTTTCTGGTTTGGTTTAATCTGGTTGCTCAGGGCAAGCATTGGCTGTTCAGGGCAAACAGTCAGTCAGTTGTGAAGCTGCTGGACCCGAAGAAGCGGTCCATGTTGATCCTCCCTCTCTCCGATATTTCACCTGGAAGAGCCTGTGTTTGATCTTACCATTTTTTGCAAAGGCTTATTTTTAAGGATTGTCGCAAGTATTTGGAAGAGCATCATAAAGTTGGGATGGTCTGTTGGGTATTTGATTAGTTACGTTATTCGTTAACCTGTTCCCTTTTGCTTGTCTTTCATTCGGTAATCTTACAAATAAATTCTGTTTTGTGTAAAACGTAGAGATTCAGCTAGCTGCACCACTCCAGGAATATCGACCTCATACCTGCTGAAAACAAATAGTGAAGTAAGGGCCATTTTCTTGAAATGTTTTGAGGGAGTCTGGCCTGGTCCATAATACATTAGAGGCAGTGCAGAAGCGATTTGGAAGAAAGTTCTAGGAATAAAGAGCTTCCGTGTTGAAGATAGCTTGGAAAGAGAAGGCCGAGGGGAGATTGGATAGAAGTTTTCAAAATCCCGAGCGGGCTGGACAGAGTGGATATGAAGACGTTGTCCCTGCTTACAACAGTAGCAAGAAGGAGAAGGCATAGATTTAAAATGACCTGTAAAAGTAGCAAGTGTGATGTGAGGAAAAATATATTCATACAACTAGCAGAATGGACTGCCTGAAAGTGGGATGGAGTCAATTCCAATTGAGGCATTCAAAGAGGACATGAGGTGGTTTTCTGGATATTGAGAATGTACACGGATGTGGGGGAAAGCAGGAGATTGTTACTAAGTCATGACGCTTCTTTGACGAACCAGTACAGAATGGACCGAATCGTCAATTTCTGCACCGTAAGACATGTGTGATTCTGTGCCTTGAGTTGTCGCTGTTTAGCTTTCTGATTAAGTACTGGTGATCAGTGAACACAAACGGTGCAATTTGTCTCCCAGCTGTGTTGCGACAAACAGCCTATTTCCCGAGTGAACTGCCCGGATATTTCTGATTTTATTAACAGAACACAAAGAGCTGAGGCTGGTGAATGGTAAGCATCGCTGCGAGGGGAGAGTGGAAGTGTTCTACAATGGGACCTGGGGAACCGTGTGCTCTGAAAATCTGGATGACCACGACGCGCAAGTGATCTGTAAACAGTTAGAGTGCGGCGACCTCGTTTCCCAAGACACTAAGTATTTCGAACAGGGATCTGGACAAATCTGGTTGGATGAGGTTGAGTGTAATTTCCAAGAGACGACCCTTTGGCAGTGCCAGTCAGAGCCCTGGGGGCAACATAACTGTAATCACTTGGAAGATACCGGCGTGATTTGTTCAGGTAACACAATAAATCTCTCAAGGGGCAGGGTGGGGGGAGGTGGGAGGAGGTGGGGGGGCGGGGTTTGTCCTTTTAAACCTTAACCTTTGACATAGTCAGTTCGTTTATCTTATTCACAGAAATTAACAAAGGCAATAAGCAGCCCGACAGTTCAAATGACTGCAATCAAAGACCAGGTAACTGCTCCACTTTGTCAGATTGAAGATCTGTCTTGTACTCCTAGCTTCCCCCGTCACATAAAATTGACTTTTTTTTGACAGAAGCGGCATTTGATTTGCGCCTGGTTGGAGGCAATAGCAACTGTACTGGGACTGTGGAGATCTTGTACAACAACACTTGGGGCACAGTGTGTGATGACTCCTGGGATCTGGTTGATGCCAGGGTTGTCTGCAGACAACTGGCATGTGGTCCCGCTCTATTGGCCTCAGGAGGAACAACTTTTGCCCAGGCTGACGGTGTCATCTGGCTGGATGAAGTGAAATGCACGGGAAGTGAATCTTTTCTGTCCGACTGTCCTTCCTTACTCTCAGCTCAGCCTGACTGTGACCATAAGGAAGATGCCCGGGTGATCTGTTCCGGTAGGGACGCTACTGAGTGATTGGGTTGAATCTTGATTGGGGAACATTATCCAGTGTTATTGCATATTGCAATGAGCTGTTGTCTTTCTGAAGTAAAATCTCAGTTTTTGACATTCATGAGTATTTTTTACAATGCATTTCACAGAGCCTGATTTGTCACCGAATCCTACCCCGGCCACATCTACAGGTATTTATAATTAAGACTTGCTCCTGTTCCTGTTGGAGTTCTGACTCGTGAGAGTCGTCTTATTGACATAGCCGTACGATTGTTAATTTCAGAAGTTTAGATTAGTTTTAAATCGTGTGAAACATTTGACATGTTCAAGGTGGACTATGTCTGTATTAATTGTTTCTGTAACCCTGCCATTTAGAACAAGGAGATAAAACCAGTTCCATCCTTCCTGCTGTTTGCATCACCCTAGCTGCCCTGATACTCTGTGAGTTAATCGCGCTACTGGCTGTAAGACAGAGAAAGTTTAAAATAAAAGGTAAGGTTCAAATCTTCTACCCAAACCAACAACGGTTCTCCGAGGTTCCTGATTCTACTCAAGTGTTGACAAGACTTTTCCGGGGCGTAGAGAAATCATTTGACCTTATTAGAAATCAAGATGAATCCGTTTCTGGCCACGTGTTTTGTTCAGGGCATTTCTGAAGTCACTGAAAGGCGACATTGGAACTGGGAGCTGATTTAAAATGTCCCCATTCATTCAGCACATAGAACACCGGAAGAAGTTACTTGGGACAATGGGTCAGAAATTTTCATTGAACTCTTTGGCCTTTGCGTTCAATTATCTGCTTCTCAGTTACTCTTCCTTATGGGTGTCGTCAGAATACCCCAATTCACTCAACGTTCAATCGCAACCATTTCCTTCATATCCCAGCACGAACATATCACTTCTCATGAGTGTGGAAAACATGGCACTTTTTATGACACAGCAAAAACAAATCCCTGACAAACTGATGCTATCCTCAGAGCTCAGTCGATTTAATGTACAGTCTCCCCACAAATGATTCGCAAATGAATATCTGGGTGAGCGGGTTGGTGAGTGTCGGTGCTTTCATGCGTAATCTGTGAATGTGCGTGAGTGTACGTATGCGTGTTATTGCGTTATTCTGAGTGAATACCAGGATGTCACGCAATGTCCATGTGTCACAGTGTGTGAGAGTGTTTGAGTATTTGCATTTGTGTGTGTGTGTGTAAGTTTGTGAGAGAGTGCTTACGCGTGTGTTAGTATATTTATGAGTGAGTGCTTCTTGATGCATCTGCGTGATTAGTGCCTATTGTGAGTGGCTGTTTGTGTGTCAGGGAATATGTATGTCAGTGAATGTGTGCGTTTGTGTGTCAATGAATATGTTTGTGAGGATAAGTATGTGACGGACAATATTAATTGAAGACCTGGCAGTGAATATAGATTTGACAAGATTCAGTGGGACGAGTTTATTTGTGTGATAAAGGGACTGACAAAGCCCCAAACAGCATGATTTTTAAAACAAATACACAATTGTACTTCCCTCAAATGTTAACAGGTCTTGAACATATCCTTCTATCACTCCAACATACCTTGTATTCATTTTTCGAAAAGTAGTGACACTTTCTGTAATATCAGAGAATCACAGGATTGTTACTGTGCAGAAGGACACCGCCCAGCCAACCTCGCCTATCCTGTTCTCTGAAGGAGCATCATGACTTTTGCGCCATTCTCCTGCCTTTCCTCCCTTAACCCGACAAACCTGTTCCTCTTGGATTAATGATCCATGCATTTGAATGTCTCAGAGGTAAAAACAATGACTGCAGATGCTGGAAACCAGATTCTGGATCAGTGGTGCTGGAAGAGCACAGCAGTTCAGGCAGCATCCGAGGAGCTTCGAAATCGACGTTTCGGGCAAAAGCCCTTCATCAGGAATAAAGCTCAGGAATGTCAGGAATGTCTCAGTGTGCTTCCTCGCACACATCAGGCAATGAATTCCTGACTCAAGCTACTTGCTGTGGCAAACTATTTATTGTTGCATTACTCTTTGAAGCTATGCTCTCTGGTTGTCGAGATCTATTTTTATGAGTTGGGTCCCCAACTACCCTCTTCAGCCCGTCATGATTTTAAAAGCCTCTGTCAAATTTCCTTGAATCTTTCTTTTCTCCATGAAAATCATCCATACTTCTTCAATCTATCCTCGTAACTGAAGTTCCCTCTCGTTGAACAAATCTTATAAACCTCTTCTACACACTCTCCCAGTGCATTTGCATCAATCCTATAATATGCTGCCCAGAACAGTTGTAAACATTTCTCCAACTGAAGTCTAACTCATGTTTAAACAAGTAACAATAAGTTTCCTTCCATGAAACTCTCCAACATCAATAAAATTGTAAAATCAAGTGAAGATTGATTGTAAAGAGATTTATGAGATACGAATTTACAAGCAGACACTTCAGAGACAGAAAGTAGAGCTGCACTTCAAAGCACCTCTCCCTTCAAAGAGACACACGTTGGCACTGCATTTGCCACCGTACAGGAAGAGCGACTATTCATGTTATGGTGCCTGCGAGCACAGCTTTCTTGTTAACCCTGCATGCAATACAACAAAATGTTAATCTCTCCTTCCTCCATCCTTCTACAGTTGCCCTTTCTGACCACTGGGATTCCACTGCTGGTTTATACCAAGGAATTTATGAAGAGATTGAGAATATTGCAGCGGGCAAGCATTCAGCTCAGACACATGGCTCAGGTACAAAATTCCATCCTTTCACCTCCCAATTTCTGTTGCTCAGTGGTCAATGCACTGATTGGGTACAGTTGGAAGCTCACCACACCGAGTGAACATCGTCGTGGCCTGTCCTCAGATAACCAGTTTTAAAATGTGCATTGTGCGTCACAATATTTAGGCCAATGACGGTACTCAAATCTGTAGATCTTTCAATTCTTTCGGACATAGGGAAGGCTTAGATGGGGAAGGTCAGTCTCGAAACTGAAAGATAAAAGAATCGGAAAAAGGATCCTCTTTGCAACATTTTGTGACCACACAGCCCTGGTCGGATTGACAGCTAGCTGATTTTTAAAAGACACAGGAGCAAACTCCGTTCACTGACACGATATGAAAAAAAAAACAGATCAGATATTTTCCTCTGCGCTGAGATAGGAGGTGTTAGCTTTAGCAACGAGCTGTACGGTGTGAGTTGGTGTCAGTTCAATGGTAGGATCGACAGCGGGTCAACGTTTTGAGCCCAGATGACTTTGCCTATCCTTTGTTGCTCTGACAAAATGATGCAAGCCATCCCTCTTCATACACTGCAACAAATGTTCTGCCTCAATCGTGTCTGGCCTCAAACTGACGCAGGGACCGGTAAATGGATTCGGTTCCCTTCTCCGAACATCCTAATCACAACTCGCTTTTGTGTTTTACAGTTTCTTCTTCCCGTGACTCACTCAATCACATCGAATATTACACCAGTCAAGGTTTGGGTGAAAATGATCCTGGACCAGCGAATCCTGAAGGAAACTCCTCCAGTACTCCGGGTTTGCATCTTCACAATTTGCAAATATCCTTTTTTATTACATGTATGCTTCACGTTATCTGCTACCAAAAATCAAAAGATAAAGACGTCGAGCGACACAACGCCATAGAATGGCGCTGCCCAGAACCAGCAGTGCCAGAGAGTGATCTGACTGTTATAATTAATAGCTCGGCTGAATGTATGCACAGCTTCAGTGATTCAGTGGAATGGGATTTTAAAACTAAGATACGGCCCTCTCATCTCATTAATTTTCCCGCCTTACAAATTCCTCCTAGATTGATACATAATTGTACATTGTTTGGTGCGAAGTATTCGTTTTCAATGAAAATCCCTCGTTCATTCTAGGTCCGTTTGCAGGCAATTATGATGATATTGAGACTGAAACTAATGACACGCGGGACAGTCACTTGCTGCTTGATCCTGGTCCCGAGGATTTTTCCAAACTGAGACCGAGCAGCGGCGACGGCGCCGCTCTGGGTGAGTTAACCCTCAGCAATGTTTGCTAGTGCTGTCTAACAGAATCAACTGTGTGTTTATAGAACATCTACGAGGAACCAACTACACATGTGAGAGTAATTTTAATTACAAAATATTGCAGAAGGGTCCTGGACTTGAAACAGTGTCGTGTCTATTGCGCCCTGTGTATTGCTACCTCTTTAAATTGCAGACACAGCCAGGAGCTTTTCCACAAATTTGCACTTCTGAAAGGTGATTGGAGTTCGTGTAATTACAGGGGATGTACGAAGCTGCAATTTCAGTGGAACACCTCTTCCCCGAACAGCAACAAAAAGACTTGGTGTCTGAGGATCAGACGTTTCAGCAGTTATAATTCTTGTTGCCTGCTGTAGAGGCACTGTGTAGTTCAAAGGACCAATATAGATCAGTATCTAATTGAGAGAGGAGGGAGGCGTGGGCGGAATCTCTGATACCTCAACCGTTTTGCTTTGAGATGAGTGTTTAGCATAACTGAACTCACACCGATTTCTGGAGCATGATTCTCGTTGACTCGCACAGAGAAAGTGCCAGGAACGCTTGTCAATAAGAGTCAAACCATCTGATCAGCTGCTCAGGCATGTTTCTGCTTCTCCAAGGCCAATTGAGCCAAGCATGCTCTCGTATTTCCCTCTCCTTCAACCTTCAACTGGTATCATTCACGATTTTCTGTCCTATCTCCCACAGATTTTCTCTGAGCTCACCTGACCCAGGAGAGCCGCTTCCTGCTCCCTGGACCGGATTTCTATTAAACCAGTTACCACTAAGCTTCCCCATTTCCCACTGTCAACACCCTCTTCCCGCTGAAAACCTGCCCCAACTCCAGCAGATATTTTTCAGACTTCTTTCACTCTCTCTGAAGGTCTCCGCAGTAATGACTGCGTTCCTCCCAGATTTTCCCTTCCCCTCACTATCCATGTTATTTCACAACCTTTGACATCCTTTTCCAAGACAAAGACCTGGAATGTTCTGTCACCTCAGAAATGCTTGCCAAACACTGCACAAAACTGCATATGCATGTCCTATCACTCACGTTTCCATGCTTGCCACACGACTGATCACATCTGCATTCAGAAACACGAAGCTAGTTCGCATTTGCCAACGAACAGTACCTGAAATTGCCTCAAGACAGTCTCTTTTGGCTCCTCCACTGTTACTAAGTGGTCAGCCTGGGTTTTTATATTCTATGCTAGTAAATCAGAAGTTTCTTCCTACTCAATACTAGGAATTCTGAAGACCTTTTCTTCACTACCCAATGCATGTTTTATTTTCTGGCTGTGGACACCATTGCTTTCCATTAAAAGGGTAACCGCAGACATTTCCCAACCGTGATGCCACAGTTGGATGCCATGCTATCTGAAAGAGTAACTGTTGCTTTCTTTGTGACATTGCATGACCCCACAGTGCACAGCCACAGCTTTGAAATATGTGCCTTTCATTTTTCCAACAAACACTTCGGGAGCCAAAGACATTTCCCTTGAGGTTATTTAAATCTCCCATACTCGTCCTGTCACCATTCATCCAACACTGTTGTGTGCTCTGACTTTCACTGGTTCTATTTAAGCACTGGTCATTTTAAAACATTCATCTTTACCTTCAAAAACCTCCATCTGCTGACGGATCTTGCTCTGTAATCGTATCCAGCCCCGCCATGTTCCTTTAAATCTGGCTCATGGAATAACCTTGATTTTAATTACTGTATATTTGCTGGTTTTGACCACAGTTACTAAAGCTGTAAATATTGATTCCCCTCCCGAAATGTTTCTGCTTCCTCAGCTTGAATTCTCATTCCGTACACTATTCGATTTCCACTTCCAGGAACCTCTTCAGTTTTCTCTTTCTAGATGCTATTTCAAACTTATCTCTCTGAACAAGGTATTGGTCGCACAGCCTAAAATCACTCTATTGTGTCACTTCCGAATGCTCCTGTGAAAGCTTGTCTTATTATATTAGGTTAACTGAGCTTTATAAATGCAAGTTATTGCTAAGATTTCTGTATAATCAGTAATCTATAATCTGTTTCTCCCCACAGAATACAGTACCCAAAGACGCTTTGATCCCGATTTCCCACTTCCTTCCCGTTTTGGAAACAATGGAAATATTCAGCAAGATGTGGTCGCATTTGCAAAGCTTACTGCTGCAGATAGGCAGTGAACCTGATACAACACCAATATCAAACTAGTAAGAACAATGCTTTATTACTGCTTCTCGTGTTTGCAGCGTAAGAGTTTGCAATCCCAGCGTGTTGTGCAGTGCGAGAGTGTGTAGTCCCAGTGTGTGTTGCAGTGAGAGTGTAAAATCCGAGTGTGTGAGAGTTAACAATTCCAATACGGAGTGAATTATTAGAATCTACGGTCCTGACAGTTTCTAAAGTTTCCGAAGCATATTCAATTTATAAAAATGATCAGAGGAAAAATGCTATATGTTTCTGAATGAAATCAAGGCTTTGGCATTGGAGTGTTTTGTGTAGTCAACCACTTGACATCTGACCAATCTTTGCCGTCCATGCAAGCTCACCGAACTGAAACAAGCAGCAGCCTCATAATGATCCAATAACCTGTTTTGGAGATTGTTGTTTGAAAGCTATACTATTGACAAGGACACCAATGATCACACTCTGATCATTCTGTTCATTTAATAGTTCCATGGGAAATTTTACATTCATCAAAGTAGATAGATAGCAACTCAGTTCAATATCCCTTTTGAAAGATGGCACTTTTGACACTGTAGCATTTCTGCAGGACTACAGTAATCTGTGTGATCTTGTTCTTTTTACTCAATCCCTGGAGGCTGAAAGAGGAGCGTGTTGCAATAGGGGCAGTGTAGGGATTACTCTCAGTCTCAAAAATGTCTTCTCTTTTCAGTTAATTAGCGTCTAATTCAGAATATGACGTCCGGAAATGTGTACAGCTTTACAGGAATTCGTCTGTGACAATATTCACGAACATTCCCAATTACATGAACAGATTATATCCTTGTTTCTTGATGTACACCTATCTTTAATCGAATAAAATGCTATATTACTTCGTGTTGAAATAATTGGTTTTGGTCTATATTTTATTTGAAAGTATTTGTGTTCTGTTGAATTAAAACAGAATTTGTTTTACTTGCAAACACAATTAATTCCTGGATCATTTGTCTGTCTAAATAACTACTGCAAAGTTTGCTCTGCATCAATTCATTTACTCTGTGATACACATCAAGATCCTGTGTTCCTTAGTGAAAGCCTTGTTGGGATATTATTTCAACGTTTCATTTCCGATTACAAAAGAATTACAACCTGTTAGAACGATGATTGGTCAGCCTGTTCTTTTGATATTTAGTGTAACTGCTCTCTCCATCACAATGTGCTGAGATTGCTGCAGACTCAAAATGTAAACAGGGATAATAGATGAAGTTGGGTGTTCCGGAAAAAGTGTTTTGATAAAAAGATTTTATTTAGAATTTAAGTCCTTTTTTGAAGTCAATGTGCATTATGAGCACCTCCATTATAAGAACGGGAAATCACGATCATAATATGGTAGAGTTCAGTCTGCAGTTTGAAAGAGAGAAGGCAAAATCGGATGTAATGGTGTTACAGTTAAATAAAAGTAACTATGAGGGCATGAGAGAGGAACTGACGAAAATAGACTGGAAGCAGAGCCTAGTAGGGAAGACAGTAGAGCAAAAATGGCAGGAGTTTGTGGGTAAAATTGAGGACACTGTACAGAGGTTCATCCCCAAGAAGAGAAAGATTATCCGGGGAGGGATTAGACAGCCATGGCTGACAAAGGAAGTCAGGAAATCTATCAAAGAAAAAGAGAGATCCTATAAAGTGGCCAAGAGCACTGGGAAATCAGAAGATTGGGAAGGCTACCAAAACAAACAGAGGATAACAATGAGAGAAATAAGGAAGGAGAGGATCAAATATGAAGGTAGGCTTGCCAGTAATATTAGAAATGATAGTAAAAGTTTCTTTCAATACATAAGAAACAAACGACAGGCAAGAGTAGACATTGGGCCACTTCAAACTGATGCTGGAAGCCTAGTGATGGGAGATAAGGAAATAGCAGGAGAACTTAATAAGTACTTTGCATCAGTCTTCACAGTGGAAGACATGAGTAATATCCCAATAATTAAAGGGAGTCAGGGGGCTGAGTTGAGTATGGTTGCCATTACAAAAGAGAAAATGCTAGAAAAGCTAAAAGGTCTTAAAATTGATAAATCTCCTGGCCCTGATGGGTTACATCCTAGAGTTCTGAGAGAGGTGGCTGAGGAAAAAGCGGAGGCGTTGGTTGAGATCTTTCAAAAGTCACTGGAGTCAGGGAAAGTCCCGGATGATTGGAAGATCGCTGTTGTAACCCCCTTGTTCAAGAAAGGATCAAGGCAAAATATGGAAAATTATAGGCCAATTAGCCTAACCTCGGTTGTTGGTAAAATTCTAGAATCCATCATTAAGGATGAGGTTTCTAAATTCTTGGAAGAGCAGGGTCGGATTAGAACAAGTCAACATGGATTTAGTAAGGGGAGGTCGTGCCTGACAAACGTGTTGGAGTTCTTTGAAGAGGTGACAAGTAGGTTAGACCGGGGAAACCCAGTGGATGTGGTCTACCTAGACTTCCAAAAGCCCTTTAATAAGGTGCCACACGGGAGGCTGCTGAGCAAGGTGAGGGCCCATGGTGTTCGAGGTGAGCTACTGGTATGGATAGAGGATTGGCTGTCTGACAGAAGGCAGAGAGTTGGGATAAAAGGTTCTTTTTCAGAATGGCAGCCGGTGACAAGCGGTGTCTCGCAGGGTTCAGTGTTGGGGCCACAGCTGTTCACATTATATATTAATGATCTGGATGAAGGGACTGGGAGCATTCTAGTGAAGTTTGCCGATGATACAAAGTTAGGTGGACAGGCAGGTAGTACTGAGGAAGTGGGGAGGCTGCAGAAGGATCTAGACAGTTTGGAGGAGTGGTCCAGGAAATGGCTGATGGAATTCAATGTGAGCAAATGCGAGGTCTTGCACTTTGGGAAAAAGAATAGAAGCATGGATTACTTTCTAAACGGTGAAAAAATTCGTAAAGCCAAAGTACAGAGAGATCTGGGAGTGCTAGTTGAGGATTCTATAAAGGTAAACGTGCAGGTTGAGTCCATGATTAAGAAAGCGAATGCAATGTTGTCAATTATCTCAAGAGGGTTGGAATATAAAAGCACTGTTGTGCTACTGAGACTTTATAAAGCTCTGATTAGGCCCCATTTGGAGTACTGTGTCCAGTTTTGGTCCCCACACCTCAGGAAGGACATACTGGCACTGGAGCGTGTCCAGCGGAGATTCACACGGATGATCCCTGGAATGGAAGGTCTAACATATGAGGAATGGCTGAGGATCCTAAGATTATATTCATTGGAGTTTATAAGATTAAGGGGCAATCTAATAGAAACTTACAAGATAATACATGGCTTGGAGAGGGTGGACGCTAGGAAATTGTTTCCGTTAGGCGAGGAGACTAGTAGCCGTGGACATAGCCTTAGAATTAGAGGGGGTAAATTCAGAACAGAAATGCGGAGACATTTCTTCAGCCAGAGAGTGGTGGGCCTGTGGAATTCATTGCCACAGAATGCGGTGGAGGCTGGGACGCTAAATGTCTTCAAGGCAGAAATTGATAAATTCTTGATGTCACAAGGAATTAAGGGCTACGGGGAGAATGCGGGTAAGTGGAGTTGAAATGCCCATCAGCCATGATTGAATGGCGGAGTGGACTCGATGGGCTGAATGGCCTTACTTCCGCTCCTATGTCTTATGGTCTTATGGAGTTACTCAGTCTACACTCATGCGGGGGAATTGGGAATGTGACAGCAGGCCGGGCAAATCAGATCAGATTCAATGTTTTCGCCCTTAAATTCGATAGGTTAGTTATTTTGGGAATTTGTGACAACTTCCGATCTTGTACCCTGAAGGCCAATACGCAAGAAATACCAATGCAAATAGAAAACAACTTATACAGAAGAAAGGGCTTATTGTTTGGCAAGTGGATTCTGAATTCTAGCAGAGGTATTGTCATGGAGAATGATAAATAACTGCCAAGCCTTTTAAAAACTAGCAAGCTGACATTGATTGGTTAAAGATTTGCTTTGAAATATTATCTAACACATTCGGAATGCAGTAAATGTACCCGTTCTTTCTGAATGTAAAGAACACAGTCCTCTGCATAGCACATGGAGACAAGTGTATTGTCCTGTTAACCCGAGTGACAAGCTGACATAGGTTATCTGCGTAAATATTAACACACTGAGGAACAGTTAACAAACATTTTCCAATCGCAGAATCAATTCACACCATCTAAACATAAATGCTGTCGAACCAGACGAAAAATCGCGGGTATGTTGTCATCTCTATAATGATCACGGTGTATTCTCACCACTGAAATGCCAGAAAGCACCAAGGGTGGACCGCCAATATTATAGTTGCTGCAACTTCAGCAAAAGCAACCCCATGATCTCTCAGTTTGTCACCTGTAAAGAGCCCCAGGTTACACAGAGACTTCTACGGACTCAGAGTGATCCCTGAGACAGAAATAGAAGGCTAATTGAAAGCAGCTTTTATACAGCAATCTCACTGAGCGGTACTGATCCTAAAGATGCACCTCTAAGCAATTAGCTGGTCACCGAACTGTGTCTGAGCAATACAGCAGGAAAGCACAAACATGAAGTGAATGGGAGACTCCCGACAGGGTCACCGTATTCCGTGCAGTGCACCAGATGGGAAAACACCTGGACATCCGTGATTCAGGATTTTCTTGTGGTGCTCAGGAATCGCCCCACTCCGTGAAAATACAAAACGAGAAACTGGTTCTGTCCTCCATCAATGCCTAAAGTACAAAGGGACAGCTGCAGACTGCAAATGACCACAACAGAAATAGAGGATGACAGTGTGGAAAGGGGCTGTGCAGGTTACAGTGTTCACCAATCCCCATTGATCTCATCCTATGTCTTTGTATATAATGGAGTTTCAAGTGATCATC
The DNA here is from genome assembly GCF_037043375.1 of Chiloscyllium plagiosum. Classification (NCBI taxonomy): domain Eukaryota; kingdom Metazoa; phylum Chordata; class Chondrichthyes; order Orectolobiformes; family Hemiscylliidae; genus Chiloscyllium; species Chiloscyllium plagiosum. The sequence goes on from NW_028270186.1 coordinate 13,359,665, forward strand.
TTAGTACTTCTGAGATGTTGCGATGGTCCCTGCCTCTCCCACCTGAGTTTCAGATATACACCACCCTGTGGGTGAAATGAAATTCTCCTCAGATCCCCTAGACCTCCTGACCCTTGCCTTACTTCCGCATGTGTGGACTCTCTCAGACATGAAAATGAGAGGGCTCATAGATAACAGATGCCCTACAGTTACCAACTTTCTCAACAGGAAATGCCTCGTTTGAATTCAGCTTCACACCCTTAACCATTCTCACATTACGCATTGTGCTGCTTTTTCAAAATCTTCCGACGAGTGCAGTCATTATTAAGTGAGGGGCGGGGTGGTGAGAGAAATAGTGTGGAGAAATGTAACGTGCTGATTAAACAATTGTTTCTGGGACCATTGCTTTTGTAGATACCGTCCATCCGTTCGACATGAAAATCTCCCTGGGTTTCACGGTCACTTGGCGCCATCTTGTGGTAAAATGCGAAAGTATCATCAGAGGCTCAGACCTGTTGAAAAATTCCTGCACAACGCAGTGCAGCTCAGGACAATAGAACTACAGTCAAACCAGATTGAAAGCATTCCGCTCAGCATAACAAAACGATTTTGCAAAGAAGAGGCAGTGATGTCATTCTCTGCTGGAGGCCATGCATGAAAGAATTTCTGAAATAAAATAAATGGCCCACTGCGGCTCTAGCATATCGGTAATATCACATCGTTCTCTTCCAAACTCCAGCAGATATAAGTTTGGCCTGACCAACCTTTTCTTTTCAGACAATCCACCCATTCGACCATGCAATGCAGTTGCACTGACAGCAGACATATAACGTGTACTGATCACCAAGCTTGACACAGCCAGGGAGATATTTCCTGCAGCATCTTGCTGGGAACTCCCAAGATAGTCCAGATGGAACTCACACAGTAGTGCATTTTGGACTGGAATTCAGCCTGTTCGTTTAAAGATAGACACTTGAAACTTAACAAGTGTGTGTCACACGGAGTTGAAAGCGCACGATCACTCAGCTTTGCACGATCAGGAAGAATAGATCAAATGCAGAATAAGGCACATTCTGCGTCTCTGCATATTTCTGGGATGTTTGGAGCAGTGTGCGAAGAGGCAATCTTTGCTTTGTTAGGTTCATCATTTGGAAGGTTTGTTTTTGACAGGAGAAATTAAAGCCCAGAACAAAATGAAAACTGACATCACTGGAATATGTAAAGTTCAATGGCTGGTAATAGCTGCTTATTTGACGATGATAGGTTATTGTTAGATTAAAGGTAAATACGTTTCAGATTAATAACTAAAAGACGGGTAGGAAATTGAAAAAGAAACAAATTAAAACAATCGAGATGCAGGGCCAGCCATATGTTGTCCCTGAATGATAGAGTCATAGATTCAGACAGCAGGTAAATAGACCCTTCCATCCAACCAGTGTATGCCCACCATAAACTCAAATTCAACTAGTGCACTGGGTTCAGATCCCTCCTAACTATTCTTGTTCATGTACTTATTTATAATTCTTTTAAACATTGTAACTGCACTCATTACTTCCTCTGGAAGTACATTCCACACACCAATCACTCTGTGTACAAAACATTCTCACCTGTGCTTCTTTTAAATCTTTCTCCTCTCACCTTTAAAATATGCCCCAAATCTTGCAATCCCCACACTCGGGAAAAGACACCTGCCATTCACCTCATCTATACTTGTCATGATTTTATAACCCTCAATCTCCTATGCTCCAGAGAAAAATGTCCCAGCCTATCCAGCCTCTCCTTATAATCCAGTCTCTATTCCTGGCAATATCCTGGGAAACCACTTCTGAACCTTCTCCAGCTTAATATTATCCTTCCTATAACAGGGTAACCAGAACTGGACACTGTACTCCAGAAGAGGCCTGTGTTGTGGGAGCTGGAGGACCCCATTGAGTGGGCACATCTGTCGCAAGTATTGTCTGCTTGAGGAACTCAGTCTCAGGGTCAATAAGCTGGAGTCACCTCCAAACACGGCAACACATCAGGGAGGGGAAGTGTTACCTGAATGCTGTGTCTCAAGAAGCAGACACACCCCTGAGATTAACTGCCTTAGATCTGGTCAGTGGACAGGGACAGGAGGGTTTGCCTGTGAGTGAGGCAGGTGGAGAGATTCAGGAGGTAGAACTGAAGAACCTCAGCCATTGAGCTTGTATGACAGACTTGAGATGTTACTCCCTGTGCAACAAAAGCTAGGGTTTTAGGGAGGATAGACAATCTGACTGTGGTGTAGGAAGCTATTCACAAGGTGAGGGGGGGGGGGAGAGAAGAGAAGTGCAGTTGTTGTTAAGGATAAGAGAATCAGGGGAACAGACACTGTTTCCTATGGCCTGGATTGAGAGTTCTGAAGGTCATGTTGCCTGCCTGGTGCACTGGCTCAGGATATCTCATCTGGGCTTAGAGGAACTTCTGGCACAATACCCAGTTGTCACGATTCACATAAGAACTGATCATGTATGGAGAAGGAGAAAACAGACTCATCTGAGGGAATGAATATGTGCTGCTCGAGTGAAATTAAAAAGCAGAACTTCAAAAATAATAACATCCACGTTACTACCTCGGGCAAGCCCTCATTGTGACAGTGGCAACATGGTCAAAGTGGTAAAAGTGTGGTTCAAAGATAGTTGTGGAGAAATGGGTTTTAATTCATGGCTCCTTGGCACCAGTACTGGGAATTATTGGCACCAGTACTGGGGAAGGAGGGAGCTGTTCCAATGGAACAGGCGCCATCTGAATCATTATGGCTCTAGCAGCTTGATGAATTACATAAGTAGGGAATACATAGGTCTTTAAAGTAAATTTCATTGGGTGGGCAGTGTGTGTAAGTTGCATAGAAAATTATAAGATCAAAGGGAAAGGTAGGATTGGAAGTCAGTGATCGAGCTGATTACCAGAAAATAAAGGGAAGAAACAAAATGCCAAAATGTCACATTTAAACCAAGAGAACTTCTATGTATCAGGAAATTTGCTAAAACAATAAATTAGAGGCTTTGTAACTTAATGCATGAAGCACTCAGATTATGAGCTGATGGCGCAAATCAAAATAAATGAATACAATGGCAAAGTCATTCCAGAAATCTGGTGACAAAAGGTTCTATCTGGGAACTTAAGCTTCAATATTATTTGACCTGTGGGAGAGACAGGAGGGATTGTAAAGCTGGCATGATGACACTGTTAATAAGAGATGAAACAAGGACAGTTGTCAGAATCAATGTAAGCTCAGTTGATGAAGAATCCATTTGGATTGAGGTAAAATCATAGTCAGGGAAAGAAGACATTAGTAAAAATAATGAAGAGGCCCCCCAATGTACCCAATCTGTAACAAAGAAAGCAACAAACAGTAGGAGCAGGTAAAAAGAATAGAGCAATAATTATGGGTGACAATAGTGTTGGTTCGGTTAATCAAAATAGAAAGGGTAGCTGCAACAACACAGTCATAAGGATAGATTCTGAGAGAAATATATCATGAAGCCAACCAGGGAGCAGTTTGTCTTGGATCTGATAATGGGAAATGAGGTAGATTTAATAAATGGCCTCAGAATATAAGATACCCTAAGAAGTAAAGATTGCATCATGATAGAATGCACTATTCAGTTTGTGATTGAGCAACTTGGCTCAGAAACAACTGCATTGAACTTAAATCAAGAGAATGACAATGAAATAAAGGTATTGTTAAGTAAAGAGCATTGGATGTACAGGTGTCAGTGGGAATGATATTAAGCAAACAATGGCAACCATTTAAGGAGGTAGTTCATGTCTCTCAGCCAAAATGCATCCCAGTCAGGAAAAAATATTCTAAGACAGAGATGAAACAAACATGGCAACCCAAGGTTGACAAGGAGAGTATAAGTTGAAAGAAAAATATTTCTGAGGCATAAATCAGAGATTGCCCTAAAGACTTGGATAATGAAGAATCCAGTAAAGGATGACCAAAATGGAAATAAAGATAAAGAAACTGAACTATGAGCAGAAACAAGAAAGGAGTATTAAAAACTGACAATAAGAGCTTCTTTAAACACGTAAAAAGAAAGAGGGATCAAAAGAGAACATAGGTCCCTTAGAAAATAATCCAGGAAGTCAGTCATTGTAAACAAGGAAATGGCAGAGAAGTTAAGCAAATATTTTGCATCTGTCTTTTCAGTGAAAGGCACTTTGAACATCCCACTCACACCAATGAATACAAGGTATTAAATACCATTTCCATTCCTTGAGAAGTACTGTTATAAGAACTAATGGGACTAAAGACGAAATGGGACTGATAGCTTGCATGCCAGGATCCTAAACTAGATATTGACAGAGATAATGGATGCATTGGTTGTAATTTTCCAAAACTGCTTGGATTCTTTTGGGTAGCACGGTAGCTCAGTGGTGAGTACTGTTGCCTCACAGCGCCAAGAACCAAGGTTTGATTCCACCCTTGGGTGATTGCCTGTTTGGAGTTTGCGCATTCTCCCTGTGCTTGTGTGGATTTCCTCTGAGTGTTCTGGTTTCCTTTCACAGTCCAAAACTATGCAAGTTAGGTTTTCTGGCCATGCAAAATTGCTCATTGTGTCCAGGGATGTGCTGGCTGGGTGGATTAGTCATGGGAAATGCAGGATTACGGGGATGTGATTGATTTGGGTGCAACATTTTTCGGAGTATCAGTGTGAACTCGATGGGCCAATGACTTGTTTTCACACTGTAGGGATTCTATGATTCTGGAAAACAACCAGTCTGATGCTTTAATTCAAGAAGCGACAAAGGTAAAAACACTGTGGGCTTTTTTTTGGGTACATAGCACGATAGGCTGATTATCCAAATATCTATACTTGAAAAATATAGGAATCAATTACTAAGGAAGGAATTGAAAACATTTGGGAAGTCAGAATCCAATAAAGCAGAATGAGCATAGCTTCATAAAAGAGAAACCTTGTATGACTAATATCTTAGAGCTTTTCAATGCAGCCTCAACCTTAGTGAATAGACTTGAACCAGTACATACTTTGCATTGGGACTTCGAGAATACATTTGGTAATGTTACCTCACAAACCGTTAAGTCCTAAGCCAAGAACCCACAATGGCAGTACAGAATATTGATGGGGGTAGAGAATAGCTGATAATTAGGAGAGAGTGAGTGGGAGACCAAAAGTTCTTTTTCAGATTGTTGACCTGTGACAAATGAGACTTCACAGGGGTCTGTTCAGGGACCACACCTGTTACAATATATGTTAATAACTTGGAGGAGGAAACAAACGTACTGTCACCAAGTTTACAAATGGCACAAAGATGGATGCATGGGTAGGTGACGAGACAAATGCAAATAGTTTACAGAGAGTTAATGACAGGTTATGCAATTGTATGAAAAGTTGGCAAATTGAGTATGGTATGAGCAATGAAGTTGTTTATTTTGGAAGGGAGGACTAAAGAACAAAGTGTTAATTAAGTTGAGAAAAACTGCAGAAAGCTGCAACACAAAGGAACTTGTGATACATGTGCATGTAACACAGGGAACTAGCACACAGGTGCAGCCCATAAACAGGAAGGCCAGTGCAATGTCGGACCTTGTTTCAAGGAGATGGAGTGTAAAAGTAGGGAAGTCTTACTGTAATTGTACAAGCAGCGGGTGAGATCACATCTGTAGTCCTGTGAACAGTTTCAGTTCCCTTATTTGAGAACATATATTATTTAATTGAACACAGTTCTGAGAAGGCTCACTCGGTATGCAGGATTGAATTATGACCAGAGGTTGACCAGGTTGGGTCTCAACTCACTGGAGATTAGATTAGAGTTTAGAGAAACGATCTCATTGAAAGGATTTGTTTGGGTAAATACTGAGAGGATGTTTCTCCTTATGGGAAAGTCTGGGACCAGGGGGCATAGTCTCAGAGCTAAGACGGTGCCAATTTAAGACTGAGATGAAGAGGAATTTGTTGTCTGAAAGGTTTGTGGGTATTTGGAACTCTTTTCTACAGAGAGGTGTGTGTGTGGGGGGGGGGAGATAAAGGTTGGGGGGAGCATGGTGAACATGTTGCTATATTTGAAACAGATAGATTTTGAATCAGTAGGTGAATCAAGGATTATCGTGGAAAGGGCAGGAAAATAGACATGTGGAGTGGCAGATTAGCCATTATCCAGGTGAATGGAGGAGCAGGGTCAAGGGGCAAAATGGCCTGAACCTGTTCCTATATCTTGTGGTCTTATGGTCAAATTCCTTGATACAAGTTTACTTGTGAATTAATAATATTCAGAACTTTGAGGAAAGGTAAACTATCCATTAGGTATTAGAAATGATTTGACTTTAAAGCCCATCATTCCAATAGGCAGACAGGCAAAAGATTGTATATCAAAAACGCTTGATGGACCTTTGATCATATCGAACATTGTGTTTTATTTCATCTTAATCTTGTTTTATAGATTGACCATGATTGAGTAACAGCCTTTTATCACAGACGTCAATATACAAAGCACACAATAGATTGTTTATGGCAAAAAATATCCTCTGCACCACACTCCGTTTCAGAGATGGCAGATTCCATTGAACATTTCAGACATTTAAAGCCTTTCCACTTGTGAATGAAGGAACTCTCCTTGATTTTCTTCCTTTGGCTTTGTGATTGTTGTTAATGAATGGCTATGTGGTTGCTAGGTAACAGAACGAAAAGCCTGACAGTTGCTGGAAGTAGATTGGAATTTCATATCCATAGCAACCCGAGAACCCAGTATTCAGTCTTTGGACGCAGCCTTCTCAGAACATCAGTGCAAGTCCGGCAATGTAAAATAAGTTCTTTGACCTTTCAGTTCTGAACCAATCACATCAGAGTGAGTGAGGCATATTAAATAAACAATTGTTTTCAATAAATCCTCTTGCCTGATTTTTTTTAACTCCTGGTGTGTCATTTACAATAATTCACATCCATAATTTCTGGTCAACTAAGTGCAATTGTTTCTATCACTTTCAAAGGTCAGCCAGTCGCTTTATTGCCTTCTGTGTTGGAGGGCAATGAAACATTCGTCAGAATTCACTTCATGCTAATCTAAAATCTACATTTTCGAAAGGAGACAGCGTATTCTTATTAGTAAAGGAAGTGCCTCAATTCACACTGGCAATATCCATGAATTCAACCCTTATACCACGTTTAATAATAATAACGTTTTTGCCTTGACTTCGCCCCCCCCCCCCCACCCCCTTGTTAGCGACTCCTCCTGAAGCAAGACATTTAATATTTAATTACAGTGAACTACTGAGACTCCCTGAAATAAATCCAGTTCCTGGTCTGCATGGTTTGTTCTTAAAATGGACTGCAACAGAAATTTCCCAGTGGTGGATAATATGAGCTCCATGGCCTTTTCCACAGGTTAGACTTGCACATTTCCTCAAAGTCTTGGATTTGGAAAGCCAGCGAGTTGCCTCAGCTCACAGTTAAACGCTTAGTGACAACTAAGGACTATTTCAGCTTGTTTTGGTTTAGTTTATCATCGATTGGTGTGGAAATGTAAGGGCTGCTTTTTTTTTGTTGGTCATGGAATGTGATTTTGTACAACCTGACGACTGAACAGACAACACGCTCACAGCACAGACAGTTCTAAAAGAAAGATATGGTGTCAGAGACTGCTCCTACACAAACCAAGTTTGGAACAAAGGGGTGGTATTTGAATTTCGTCCCAATCTGCTGTGCAGATTTACCAAGTGTCTCAAGTCGTCGATTGGGTCTCAGCAGCGCTTTGTGTCGTTCCCTGAGTTTAACTCCATCATCTACTGATTTTCTGACTCGGCAATCTCTTCGTGCACAATCTCTGCGCCATTTGATGCTTTTAATATCGAGAAATCTATTCAAGCCAGTTTTGAATTTGCTTAATCGATCTCTGGTGAAAAGAATTCTAAATATTCACCACTCTCTGAATGAAGAAATTCCTCTGTCCTAAATATTCTGAGACGGTGTGCCTTGGTTCTCCATGCAGTCCCCAAACCAGACCATGGAACACATGAAACCTCTGTCTACCATCTCTAGCCCAGTAAGCATTTTGAATGTTTCAGTGGGATCATCTCTCAATTCTTCCAAACTCGAGGGAATACATTTGCAGTCTTCGCAATCATTTCTCAGAAGACAATCCCTACAGCACACAATGAGTTTGGAGATACCATTCACCTTCCTCATGGCTTACTGGACCTGCAAGTTCACTTTCACTGACTTATGAACAAGGACACTCGAGTCACTTCATCGCTAAACTCTCACTATTTATGAAATACTCTTGATTTCTGTTTTCCTCTCAACTTGAAACATTACTCGTTTTTCCATATTTGTCATGTTCTTGCCACTACATGGTTTGAAAATGTCCAAATTTTAAAAGCCTTTGGAAGCAGATAGTTGACATTCTTTCACCAGATAACATAGATTCTTAATAAAATAACCTGGGTAAGGTACTCAATGGGGAGCAACATTATGAAAATTTTAATCTGCGATGAGACTTGTTAAATTGCAAAAAAAAAGGCCAGTTTCGCTTTCACCACAAGAGGGCAATACAGCATTACTATCGTGACAACGAAGTCCCTGCTAGACAATGATCTCAGACGATCATTTTCTCCACTATAAAGCTGTGATGGGAAGAAACATTTAGTGAATTCTGTAATTTACTGAACTGAACCAAATCCACATAGTCAGTTTTCTTATCAATTTCACTTTGAGCTTTGAGATGCTGAATGTCGGAGATCTAAAACAAAGAAACCTTCCGAAATTCAGGATACTGGAAGAGACCATTCTGCCTATTTGTTAACTCTTTGAAGAAACCCTTGGATTGAAAAGTCTGACTCTCTTGCACTATGTCCCAAAATATTGTACAATTAAAAATCTACAGGCAACCAGTTGCAAATCCGAAGGAACAGATGAACAGTGTAAGACCTTTTTAAAATATTTGCCAGAAAACATTTTGTTGAAAGCTCTTTCAAGACAAAATACCTCAGGAATATTCAAAAGGTCATTATCTCTAACAAGGGTTCTGTAACTTCAGTTGCCGTGACATAGAGATTTCCAATTGTTTTCTTTGACATCAAGTCATTTTCATGACCACAGCATGGTACATAGTTAGAAATAAATCCCTTCTGCGATCATGAACAAGCTAATGCACACTTTAATCCTGCCCAGCATGGGACAATCACTTCCCACATTGTCATTGAGTCAAAGAACTGGATATCCATGCCTAAACCACCATGGGAGCACTTTTACATTTGTTTCAAGAAAAAACACTCATCATCATCTTCTCAAGTGTAATGGGAATAAATTCTGACCCACATCCTGAGGGAACGAGTAAAAGTCGAAGTCTTGAGAGTGACACTGGTTGTGAGAATTACGCTGCTGAATTACATGTGTCTGGTGTCACTATGAGAGAACAGCAGGATTTAGGATGTGAGCTCTGTGTCACTGGAGAGACTGAAAAATGATGCAGCAGTAAGAAACTGAGGAGGACATCAGCAAGATCCACAGTGAAGGATGGTAGAATCAACCTTGGTACATGGTTTTGGAGTTCTGACCTACACTCGTTCATATGTCACCTGAATTAGGAGCATTAATGTAGCATTGCTGCAGTATTCTACACCATGGGCAGTCATATCCTTTCACAGTTACTGTTCCTACACAGATCAATTGGAATCCCACCTATTCAGAGTTTATCTCTTATGGCACAATGTGTAAAAGTGAAAAAAAGCAAGCCCAAGTGCAAGTCTTTTGCTGGAGCTATTCTATAGTGTACCTTGTAAAGGGACAGAGTAACACAAAGAATTGTGGTCCAGTGTTATCATTCACAGGAAAACAAATTGGTAAGAGTTTCCAATGCACATTAGCAGGAGATTTTTGTAGAGTAAAGCCAAGCTGTTAGGTCTATGGCATTAGCTGAATTAAGCTACAGGAATTAAATTCAGTCTGTTGTCCTCATTGGATTCAGGATACTTTCTGTAAAGTTCTTTCAGGCATGATGGAAGTTCACTTCTATCTACCAGTCTGTGACATGCATCTCTCTGAATGTTCTGACAATGCCATAACATTGATGTATTTTTAATTTCTATGATAGAAAAGCGACCATTGGTTGTCTTTGCTTATGATTGAACATCTTCAACTCTCCTGAATTCCCTTTATCTACTGACTGCCCTCCACCCATCTCTCCAAATGCCATCCTTGAAAACCTCTCACTATTGCAAAACTTGGGTAGCTCCATCCAACATTTTCTTTGAGGCGTATGCCAGCCCTATTTCTGATGCCCCCATACTCACCAAGCCTAGACTACTTCGATTTGTTATTTTACAATAAAGGTGTTAGATTATGACAAACAATTGTTTCAGGTCCCCAGACAGTATAGGTTTGTGAGATCTTTCATTGATCAGAGATGCTGATACCAGGTATTGGGATATCAGTTCCATCTGTTTTCTCAGTTTCTAGCAAGAGACTAGATTAATTGAGGGCTTTCGACTTTCAATTTTCCATTATCTGGACAACTTAGAATATAAAGAAAGCTCAGGTAGAATTACATCATGTTACACATATCCCTTACCTCCGATCCCTGTTAATCTTCACGTCTCACTTATCTGCTTCTCTCACATCCTCCTTATTTCACAGTCCTCTTGTATCCCATTCAACAGAGTTTCAAATGTTTCACATCCTGCTGACCTCCAATTCCCCCATTGCTCACATCCCTCTTATCATATATCCCACTTTTCTTGCATTCCTCTTATCTCACATTCCATTTAATTCTCATTCCCCGGTGTCTCAGATTCCTCTGGTCTCCACATTATTTCATGTTACACAATGCATGAATCTCATGTTCCCTAAATCTCACATTCTCCACATCCCACATCCTGTGTACCTCCTCGACCACATGCCATGTGATCATTAAACTGGTCCTGTATTTATCTGATGAAGCAGCTTCAGAAGTTCAATATTGGTTACCATGGGAAAGCAAAAGGGTTATAAATTTGATGGTTGTATTTTATCAGTTTGCAGTGTTAGAACTTTGTATTCTGGATTGCAATGATCTAGTTACCCCATTTACCTACAGCAATGAACTTAAGCAGCTGTTGGAAGAAGCTCTTTGTGTTTTCTTATGACCCAACAGACCAGTTTGTGTAATTTGAAGATCATTTTAGAAAGGAGAGACATAAGATTTATGCAGTGCTGTGTAAAGGGTCCTGAGGGAACAGGCATATTACATTTGTTTGATGGTCAGGGGAAAAGCAGGACACACCTACAGCTTGGGGATTGAGAGTTTTACAATTTTACCACTTTAGGATGCTGAGTGGGAGCAGTGTTAGGGACTGGGCAGCTGGCACTATTTTCTAGACAAGTTTCCCAACACTGCTGGATGAAAATTTTTCAAGGGAATTGTTGAGGGGAGAATATGTGAGGACTGACATGATATGACCATAGGACATAGGAACAGAAGTATGCCATTCAGCCCAATGAGTCTCAGCAACCCAATTTCCTGCTTCCAGTTTGATGTGGGTTCCCAGTTCCTAACTTTGATGGACTGCCAGGCTGAAGTGTATTATAATCCATTGAGCAGATGGTGACCTTCTAGTATCTGAATTTGACTGTCATCTGTTTAGAAAAGTTCGCTCACGTGGGGCTATGGATTGGCACAAAGCTGACAGACTATTTAGTAGGGATCTGGTCTGCAGGAGAGAGTGGAGGACTCAGAGCCAGCCTTTGAGATGCTACGTGAAGAGCCATTGGAGTTCAAGTCCAGCGACAAATGCGTTGCCTTGATATTATCATCGATATCATCCTCATTTTGGTTGATGACTGTGGATACGGTGGTCTCCATCCTGCTGACCTTGTACATGCTGCCCTGGGTCTGGAAGTACTTGGCTGATTTCATCTCCAGCCCCTCGTAATCTTTGTTTTTCACAAATGGACACCAGCGGAAAACATGTCGGAATCCAGCTCGGAACCTGGAAGGGAAGGCAGCAGCAGAATCTTATCAATAGCTACTTCACAAACATAATGGGTAGGGTTTCCTTCAATCTGAGGGGTCACACCAAACGCTTTCATTACCCTGCCTCAAGGAATGTCCAGTTGGCTCATACACAGCAACTAAACCTCTGTCAACCTTGTCATAGGGCAAATAGGATGAAGAAAACCAGAATGGACTCCACACATTACGTACCTCATGCAGAGGATATTAGGCTATGACTGGAAGCCACTCAAGTGGGAGATAAGGTGGCCAACACTCCAGGGCAATGCAAATGGAAGCACAGTAGTGACTTTTAAAAACAAATTTAATCCTTTTTGGCTTTCCTCCACATCCCCACCATCACATGCAATGTTCTTAAGGTGGTTGGACTTCATGGTCAGGGAGTTGGGCCTGTGATTGTGTTAATACCCAGTGTAAGTGAAATGCTGCCATGCTGAAATCTGCCCTGGGTTAAATAGACACCTGTCAGAAATCAGTCAGCACTTGTGAAACCCAGAGGCATAATAGGAGTCATTGTAAATCCTCAGTACTAAAATCTACACATGAAGAACAGTTAATTTGGTGGTATCATGGGAAGCTTCTAACATCCATTAAATTATAATTGAGTGCAATTCAACCAAAGTTGTTGTAAGAGGTCATGGTACTGAATGAAAGCTTGTATGTATCTGACACCTTTAAAGTAGCAAAAATATCCCAAGGCACTGAGTACTATCAAACAAAATTAGCATCAACTCACATCAAGAGGTATTACAGTTGGCCAAAATCATTTTTAACAAGGAAGTTTTAAGGAGCATCTCAAGGAAGGAAAGAGAAATGAAGAGATTTTACTCAGAAATATCACAGGTTAATATATTGGCAATTATGGATGCAGCTACCAAGGGAGTAATGATTAAAACTGGGAGCTTAAGGTCCAAATCTAAGAAGCACAGATATCTTGAAGCATTGTGGGGCTAGAAGAGATTACGAAGGTAAGAAGGGCCAGGGTTATCGAAGGATTTAAAAACAAGGATGAGAATTTTAATATCAATTTCTTGACTTACAAGAATGCACACCAGGCAAAATAGGCCTGAGGAGGACCTGATGCAATTTGAACATAGGCAGCAAAGTCTTTTGCGGCATCAGGTTTCCCAAGGGCACATTGGCAAGGTGTGCATTCAAATAGCCAAGTGTAGAGCTAATAAAGACACAAAAAATATTTTAAAAAATTTAAAAAGACAGCAACTGAGCCAACGCATGACTGGAGTTAAGTGGTGGAAATAGGCATTGCTCTATTTAATGTGGAGGATAGTTCGAAACCCATCTTATGCTAAAGGTTACAAAGAGGTTGGCTCAGCTGATTACCCACTTTACCTGTTACAGACCCTGAGGATGTTTTAACATGCTGCTCATGACATTATTTTGATGGGCATGGGGAAAGAATTTCCTATCTCCTGGAAGCACTTACCGCTCATTGAGACAGCAGTAGATGATCGGGTTATACATTGTGGAGCTCATCGCAAGCCAAATGATGGCCAGGTACACTTGCTGGATGTACCTCTTCTGGTAAATTTCTGGATGGAAGAGGTAGAGCAAGAAGTAAATGTGATAGGGAAGCCAGCACACAGCGAATGTGGTCACCACGATGATCATCATCTTCACCACCTATAGCCAGGGATAAAGAATAGTTTATAGAATATGCAATTCTCCACAATAGCCATCCATCCCACAGTGTATCCAAAGTTCATTCCTTCCTTCAGCAATTGGTTGCAGACAGTCCCTCGGATTTTTCTGTGCAAGACAGAAATGGTTGAGCAAAGTATTTTCAGAGGGAAAAGAAGTGAAAAGGAAGATGAATGAATGGCTCTCAGTTCCAACTGTGACTTTGGAATGAAGTCTGCTAATAAGAGTGATGCTGTTTCTGTCTGGTGGACTGACCCCTACATTGTAGAGGCTGAGTGCCAACTCTGACACACCTCCTCCTATTTATCCACTGGACCATGATCCCACCATGGAACATCACACCATTGAGTCCAGTGCAGTCACGAGCCTCAGTTCATTGAGTGACAAACCTCCCCTCCTCCCCACTGCCTCCAAACTCATAGTCTCCCAAACCCCCATAGCTTGTTTCTACATCTTTACCAAAACCAACAAAAATGACCACCCAGGCAGACCCATTGTTTCTGCCTGCTCCTGCCCCACAGAACCCATCTCATCCTACCTCAACTCAATTTTTTCTCATCTTGCCCAGTCACTTCCCGCTTACATCCACAATTCCTCTGATGTTTTTCTTCAGTTTCACAATTTCCAGTTTGCAGATTCCAGCCAACTCATCTTTGTCATGGATGTGCAATCCTTTTACGTAACTACCCCTATCAGGGTGGTCTCAGGATTCTCTGCTTCTTCCTGAACTGTCCCCATTCCTTCAGGTCAGAGGAGTGGCCATAGGTACCCACATGGGCCCCAGTTATGGCTGTCTCTATGTCAGCTATGTGAAATATTCCTTGCTCCAGTCCAATGCAGGCCCCCACCCACAACTCTTTCTCTGGTACATTGATAATATCTGCGTCTCTCTCTCTTTCATATGGAATTGGAATGGTTTATCAATTTCATTTCCAGTTTCCACCCCACTCTCACCTTCACCTGGTCCATCTCTATCCCTTCCTCAACATCTCTGTTTCCATTTCTGGGGATAAGCTAGCCACCAATATCCACTACAAACTAGCTGACTCCCATAGTTATCTTGACTATACATCCTCACACTCTGCTTCCTGTAACAATTCTATTCCAGTCTCCCAGCTGCTCTGTCTCCATCACATTTGTTCTGATGATGCCAACTTCGGTGTCCACTTTCTTCCTCAACCGAGGATTCCTTAGCACCATAGTTGACAGGGCCCTCAGCCGGGTCCGACCCATCCCTGTGGCAGTGGATTCCACAGGTCCACCACTCTCTCTGGCTGAAGAAATATCTCCTCATTTCCATTTTAAATTTACCCTCTCTAATTTTAAGGCTGTGCCCACGAGTCCCAGTATCCCCACCTGACAGAAACAATTTCCCAGAGTCCACCCTTTATAAACCATGCATTATCTTGTAAGTTTCTATTAGATTTCCCCTCAACCTTCTGAACTCTAATGAATACAATCCCAGGATTCTCAGCTGTTCATTGTATACTAGGCTTACCATTCCAGGGATCATCCTTGTGAATCTCCGCTGGACATGCTCCAGTACCAGTATGTCCTTCATGAGGTACGGGGTCCAAACTGGACACAGTATTCTAAATGGGGCCTAACCAGAGCTTTATAAAGTCTCAGTAGCACATCACTGTTTTTACATTCCACTCTTCTTGAAATAAACAACAACATTACATTTGCTTTCTTAACCATGGACTCAACTTGCAAGTCAACCTTTACAAACTCCTGTACTAACACTCCCAGATCCCTTTGTACTTTGGTTTTATGAATCTTCCCAGCATTTATAAAATAGTCCATGCTTGTGTTTTGTTTCCCAAAGTGCAAGACCTCGCATTTGCTCACATTGAATTTCCACAGTCTCAGGCTTGCTGCAGTGCTCCAGTGAAACTCAGCACAAGCTGGAAGTACAGCACCTCATTTTTCTGCTTGGGATCTCTGCAAACTTCCTGACTCAATACTGAGTTCAATAGGGCTTGAGGCCCCTTCTCCCTCAACCTGACCTAACCTCAACCCCAACACACTTGGCCTTGTTATCATATAGTCCACTATTACACACAACCATTTTTAGCCATGAATAACCCTCATTAGTAGATGTTCATTCTCCTTAGCTGACCATTACCTGCTCCTTTGTCTGTCCAGCTGTTCTTCTCTCTCACTGTGTTTTATCCTCACCAATCACTTACTCCTTACCTTCTTCCTTTATCCTATCTTTTGCATTAAAAAACATCTCTTTCCAAGCTACCATCAGTTCTAAGGAAAGGTAAATGGAGTCAAAACATTAGCTAATTTCTCTCCATAGATGTGGCCAGACCTGCTGAGCTTTTCCAGCAATTTCTTTGTTTGTTCCTGTTTCACCTCTAGTGCTTTCCCTTGCCATCGTATTTCTTCTTATTTTCCAACCAGCCTGTTCAAAGATATTCAGAGAATGTGGACTGCAATGGATCAAGAAGGTGGCTTCTACCACCTTCTCATGGGCAACTCGGGACAGGCAATAAATGCTGGCCAGCCGCGATGCCCATGTCCCATGAGTGAATAAATAAAACATTACACATCTCTGGAGTCATGCAATGTGAAGCCAAACCTCCTCGTCCAGAGTTGGGGCACTACCACTGCAAGGCACCATATTTTTTCTTGTAGTATGCTATACTTGATTGCTTTCAAGTCTTCCACACTTCTCTTGTAAGTATCCTCAACTTCTAAAGGGATTGGCATTGATAAATATTGATAAATAGGTTTGTGGAGCTCTCAGGGAGGTTGATGTGATGGACTCACTGGCTCCCAAAGCTCCAATTCTCTGCCGAACTGGAGCAGCCTAACCTATAGGCCCAGAGAACACAACATCAGGCTAGACCCAGAGTGAGGCATTGTTTCAAAGGCCCGTTGCAAGTTACATCGATCCAAAGAGAAGGAGGTGAAAGGAATAAGAAATAGGAAACAGACTCAACAACAATAATCAGGTTAGAATTGGATAAAAACTTCTGGAGAAAACATTCCAGGCCAAGATGAATGAAGCAAAAAGAACAGTTTGTTCAAACAGTTTGTAGATGAGTAAAGGGTTGAGTGGCCATTTCTGATACAATGAAACAAGAAGGTATGAGTGCCTCAAAACTTGTGAAATTACTAGTTGAGCAAGGGCCCCTTCCTTAAGATCTTAAGATTCTATGAAAGAATTTTGTTGGTGCATGCAAAGATTAGGAACTATGTCTGGTACAAATGTTTTTAAATTTAAGCAGGGAATTGCAGCATAGCTTACAGCAAAAAAAAGCTGCTGATTACCTTCGTCTTATTTTCACTTTGATCTTGCATGCAAACAGCGTCACTGCCCACATTGTTTCCAATATGGTAGAAATCTGATACGGAGGAAAATGTAGCATCAGTTTTGACAGACAGCAGTCTTGGTGCTCACTCACCTTTCTTTTAGCATTCATCTGCTCCCTGTATCTGTCCGAGGAATCTCCTGGAATCTCACTTGCCCACAATGTCCTACCAACAATGGTATAAGCATAGCCCATCACCATCAGAGGCAGGAAGTAGACAAGGGCTGTTACACAGACATGATACCTGTCAGAGATATTCGGCATTAGTTAGTCAAGACAACTGTCCAACACTTCAGATTCCTTACAGACTGTTAGGAACTGTAGGTAACTAAGTTAACAGAAAAAACAAATTAAAAACAGCTGCTGGATGCCTTGAAAGGCAGAAAACAGGTCACAAACGAATTAGGTTGATAACATAATTCTTACAACTGAAAATACATAAACCATCGCAACATGATTCACAAACAGAACCAAGAGCAAGAAATCTCACCTTTTTGTGTTGAATTGTCAGTTCTCAGAATTTATCCGATTTTGGATTTTTACACTTACCTCCCTTATTTAGTCTGTGTATGTTAAGGTGACAGCCAAGTTGTGCACAGTAAAGTCCCAGAAACAGTAATGAGATCATAACCAGATAACCTGATCATTGATGCTACCAAACTCATCCAGTGCACTTCAAGCATTTTCTATTTCTATTTCAGATTTCCACTATTCATTGTATTTTGATCAAATAAACTCCCTTGTCATGATATTTTTGAAGGATTGTAATTGGCCAGGCCATTGTGGAGATGATTTTCCCCTTAACTGTGGAGGCAGATGCTACCTGTCTTCCATGCTTCATAATAAGGTGGCACATCCAACAGTGCAGTGCTCCTTTAGGACTGCACTTGGGTGTTGCCTTGATTTGTACTAAGTCCTGGAGTGGGACTTGAAACTACAACATTCTGACTCAATCTAAACCTGCTACAAACTATGCAGTGCTGATAATTACAAATATTTACAAATAAGGTAAATCGCCATATTCACTTGGAGGAGTTCTCCATCAATGGTTGTTGGAAGCCACTCAGAAGAGTGTGGGAGTTGAAACCAACCCATTAAAGAACAGTCAGATCCATTGAAAAAATAATCCACTGCCCTTAATGAATCTTTAGCCTGTCTTTGATTATCCCAGGAGATTACTGCATACAGTTTCACAAGGAGGTGCTTATTTGCTGAATGCGTGGAGATACATGCTTCTGCAAATCTTCAGCAAGTAGCCTTACCACAGAAAGACCCTCATGTGCTTGGGTTTTACTTATAAAGTGCTCCCTTGAACACACGCCACCAAATTGTATTGTTTCATAGTCATAATGAACTGAAATTAAATTTCTGGGTAGGTTTTGAGCTTGTTCTGTGATGCACTATTCCAATGGAACTGGGTCCTCTTTTGTTTGTCATTTATAAAAATGATTTGGATAAGAATATAGAAGGTGTGGTTAGTAAGTTTGCAGCCGACACCAAAATTGGTAGCTTAGCGACAGTAAAGAAGGTTTTCTAAGATTACGAATGGATCTTGATCAAATGGGTCAATGGGCTGAAAATGGCAAATGGAGTTCAGTATGGATAAATTGCATTTTGGTACAACAAACAAGGATAGGGATTATTCGATTAATGGGAGGGTGTTGGATAGTGTTGTACAGCAGAGGGACCTAGAGGTTAAGGTACACAATTCTTTGAAGTTTGCATCACATTTGGACAGGTTAAAAAGGCATTCAGCATACTTGTCTTCATTTTTCAGTCCTTTGACTGCAGGAGTTGGATGTCATGTTGACATCATGCAGGACATTGGTGAAGCCTCGTCTGGAATACTGTGTCCAGTTCTGGTTGTCTTGTCGTAGGAAGGATATCATTAAACTGGAGAGGATTCAAAAGAGATTTACCAGAATGTTGCTAGTTATGGAAGATTTATGTTATAAAGATAGGCTGGCTAGGCTGGAAGGTTTTTCACTTGCGCATAGGAGTTTGAGAGGTGACCTTATAGTGATTTGTAAAATAATGAGGGGTATAGTTTGAGTTAATGGTAGTTGTCTTTTCTCTTGGATGGGGAATTTCAAGACAAGGGAGCATATTTTACAGGTGAAAGGAGAGAGAGGAGGAGCAATTTTTTTTACACAGAGGGTGTGGAATTAAGTTCCTGAGGAAGTGGCGAATCTGGGTACAATTATAATATTTAAAAGGTATTTGGATAAGGACATGAATAGGAAAGGTTTGGAGGGATATGGGCCAAGAGCTGGCAGGTGGGACCTGTTCAGTTTGGGATGATGTTTGGCATGGCTGGTTGGACCAAAGGGTCTGTTTCCATGCTATATGACTCTATGACTCTCTGATTATGTTTCTCAGATGAAATTTGGTCATAGCTTTAAAGTGCAGTTGCAAAAACAAATCAGATTTATGACATTCAAAGCAATAGTTTGAATTTAAAATGAATGATACTTAGTCACATAGCCGAAAGGTGATTATCTAAGCTGCAGAATGATATCTCCCTTATATGCCCTGTAGTATCTGTGTAAGGGTGAGATACATTCTAAATGAAGGAGTATTCTTCCTGTTGTTCTCAAGACAAAGTCCTGTATGAGAAACTCAATAACTTCATGAAGAAATATGCAAGTTTCAGAGCTTTATCCCCCATATTAATCTCCAGAAACAATTTGTTGTCACTTCTTGACTTTATCAATCATGCCACTGTGCCTTGAATGTCTCTTAAATGACTTGTTACCACAGTAGCATTTAAATATCAATTAAATGTAGATGTTGTATAACCTGTGAGTCCAGTTTATTTTTGGAAACAATTCACGTCTCTCTTTTTCTTTCTTTCTTTTGTAGCTCTCTTTCTCTTTTTCTTTCTTCTGCTCTTTCTGCCATGCCATTCACTGACTTTGTTCATTGGATCAGTGTATCCAGAATTCACAATACCATCAACACTGAGTGCTGGATACTAATGGTATTTAGTGTCACATTGAGTTGCAGATATTCATTGTAAAAGGAGTATGATCAGATTCAAGTACTTTTTGGTCATTTATTCTCATCTGCATTCAACCTTATGACAAACCTTTCCTTTTGTTCTCTTACCTCAGCTCTCACTCAGAACACCCCAAAACCATCCCGACCAGGATCAGCCCAACACCATTTGCCTCTGCACACTCTTGAAATCTACTATATCCGTAATCTTTCTAGTTGTGATGAAATACTGTTGTTTGGACTTAACTTTGTTTCTTTCTCCAGGATGCTGCCTGACTTGCAAAGTGTTTCAAGCATTTTATATTCTATCCAAATGGCAGAAAAGATTAAGAAGCAGAATAATTTGTGTTTGTGGGCATATGTCCACCTGTCTGTTTGTGTGTATGTGAATACGTATGAACATTGCCCCTTTAAATACCACCCTCCTTTTGTCATCTCCTATTTTATGACAAGGTCCAGTTGCAGAGTGATTATAATACTTGACTGGCAATGCTGTGGCCTGGATTTATGATCAAAGACATGAGTTCAACTCCAAGTTTGCAAATGGAGAATTTAACTTCAGTTAATCAAATATACTGGAATAAAAATCCACTGAAAAACATTGTACCTGAAGCCAAGAGATTGTTGTGCAAACCTGTAAGGAATTTGACATGCAAATTTGGCCTGTTCTACATGAGACTACAGACACACCTTGAATTTGAAAGCCTGCATGCTGGAAATGGATAAAACTGCAGAAGGGTGCTTCAAACATTGCATAAGTTGCAGCACTTGGAGGAGAAACCAGTGTAAGGAAAAGGAGAAGGCTCCTAGAAAATGCTGGGACACTCAAATCCCACAGCAATTACCTCAAATGCTTCCAATTAAGGAGTAGGAACAGATTACTGTAGACAGACTATAGCAGCAGTGCCAACCCTTCCACATTTCACCTCAGCTCTGATAAAGAGTCATCCAGACTTGAAACATTAGCTTGCTGTCTCTCCGTGCATGCTGTCTGAATGGCTGTGATCTCCAGCATTTGTTGACTTCCTTTTAAGTCCGTGCCATAAGTACTGTGAATCCGAGTTTCCATCTGATTATTGACCACTTGAGATCAAAGCATACAAACGGAGATGGACTTGTGCCTGCTTGATTTGCACCCTCAGTGATCTCCTGCCAGCAATGAAGCCCATTACTTCAGTACATAATCAACAGAAACATAATGTAAATTCAGCATTTACAAAGGATCATGGCAGATGTCAGGCTCAGCACATTCTCTCTACTGTTCAGCACTTGGTGGTCAGCATGCAATTGAACTCCACAGCCTGTGTCACATTGGTAGTGAAGACAGGTAACACAGAAAAAGATGGAGGTAGATAGTGAAAGAGGCAAAGAGAGGAAACGTGGAGGATAAATTTCACATTAGACCATGGTATAAAGTGGTGAATAGTGAATTATCAATGCATTACTACTGACACAATATTTCCTTCCATTTCAAGTTGGCATAAATCATAGAGTCAGAGAGATCTATCTCAGAACAGAGAAAACTAGAGAGAAGAAAGAAAGATAAAGGGAAACAGAAAGACAGGACAAAACAGAGGGTGAAAGAGAAATAGAGAATGATGGAAGAGGTTGACTTCTTGATAAAGTAAAAAGATCAAATCTCTTGATGTTTTGGAGGAGCATTAACAATTCTCCATCCATTTCACCCAATTATTCATGTTTTTGAAGCTCCATACTATTCTTTGCACCATTCACAATGCTTTCATGTTTCAAGTCATCCACAAATTTTAAAGTTGCCAATGTATAGATTATTGTTAAGAAGTGCAGCATTTCTCATTCTGCTCTGTAGAGAACTCCACTGTAGGCCTTCCTCCAATCTAGAAACCAAACCTATTGCTACCTCCTGTCTCTCATCCAGTTTTGTATCCTTTTGCGATTTTTTTAAAGCAGAGATATGTCAATTCTTGAAAAGCAACTGGGTAAAAAATTATTATAGTTAAATGGAACAATGGAATAATCAAATCAGTCAGGATATTATTTAATAGCAGAACAGGATCGAGGGGCTGAATGGCCTAATCATACTCCAAGTTTATATGTCTCTTTTATTGCATGAATTCTTTGCTGTTGCGTGATACTCTGTCATGAACAATGCCAGAGAGTTTGCAGTGTTGTTTCTTCACATTACAATACTCATTTGCAGGTTATACAAATGATTTTTTTCAATTGTTGGATTCAGAGAGAGATGGCTCTTTAAAACACATTTTTAACTTTTGCAGTGCTTCTAAACTGGTTGGTGAAAAGTTGCCAGGCAAGTTTGCCCCTTTCAAATTGACCATCATGCCAGCTTTTTTAATGAGAATTATTGTGTGAAGTGCAGCTTTCTGTTTTTCTTGTCGTGAAACAGGAATCTATTGACACTATGACGCAAGCTTGAAGCTTTCTGGTAAATGTTTCTAGGGTATTGTGTGCAAGGTCAGGTATTCAGTCTCACTATTTATAAACCAGAACATCTGTTTCAATTCCTCAACTTCACAAGATGATGCCATTAGACTCCATATTTAACAGATTATCTTTCACAATGGTAACCCCCTGTCCCACTAGATGCTCCCACCGAACACACCTTCCCTTCCTTTTTCAACACTCAACTTGATCATTCCCTTTGCAACAATCCAGTATACTCTTCAGTCATTGCCAATCTCCCCTCCCTATCTCATGGCACCTTCTCTGTATGTGCAGGAGAAGCCACATCTGTCCCTATACTTTCTCCCCTACCATCTTGCAGAGTCCACAAGATTCCTTCCAGATGAAACAGTGAGTTACTTGTATCTTGTTCAGTTCCATTTGCACAAGTCATTGTACACAATGTGAAGTCTGCTATACTGGGGAAATGTAGATTGGGTGATTGTTTTGCAGAACAACTTTGTTCACTCTTCAAACATGACTCTGAGTTTTCAGTCATTTTCCATTCCACTGCCACTTTAAAGTTTTGACTTTGATCTCTTACAATATTCTGATTAAACTGAACAATAGTTTGGGGAACTGTAGCTTATCTTTTTTAATCGGCGCTGAATGATTTCAACACTGAATTCAGCAATTTCAAAACATAACCACAGCTCCTGTTTTCTCAGACCGCAGTTGAAAATAATGTTTCTGCTTCTTTCATTTATATATCCTCCAGTCACACCACTTGCTTTTGCCATGCACCGTCATTAATTTTGAAACTGAACCACTTCTTCCCTATCTCGACATTTCCTTTTGTTGTTATTTCTGCCATCCTCTTTCCCTTTTATCCTTACTCGAAACTCCTTACAACTTAAAGTTCTACCAATTCTGAGAAAATGTCATCAAACTGACAATATTAACTCTGCTTCTCTCTCTCTCTACTCCATATGGAGGCTTCTTTAAAAGCATCAGTCTGAAAGTGAGATAAAATTGGAAGACTTAGGATACATTCTTCAGAGTATGCAGGTTTGTCTCATTTGTATGTTTGGGACTACCATATTTGACATTTGTACTGGATGGTTGCATGCTGATGTTGGATATTGCAGAAGAAAAACATTGTTGTCATTGATTTCATAACTACAACAAAGCACCTTTCCTGAATAATGCATTTTCCCTATGATGCTTCTAATATGTGTTCTGCATTCATCTCTCACAATCTAACTAAAAGTGCATACCAGTGACTGTCATGATGGTCTTCTCAAGGATACAGCCTTAAGTAGCTCTAACATCGTTTCTGTCCATCAGGTGATCACAAGGCACCATTATGTTGGCATTGGTGATCACCGTAACACATAGCAGCTTGTGTTGGTGAGTACAGATTTCATCTTCTGCATCCAGAAAGAGTCAACAGCATCAAGCAGAGAGCTAGCAGTAGAATTAATTTGAAGGGAAGGCCATATTACTAGTTTCTAACTTGCAAACATAATGAATTGGAGTCAAAAAGTCAAAGAGTTGTACAGCATGGAAACAGACCTTTCACTCCCAACACGTCTATACCGACCAGATATCCTAAATTAATCTAGTCCCATTTGCCAGCATTTGGCCCATATCCATCTAAACCCTTGTTATTCATATACTCATCCAGGTGCCTTTTAAATGTTTTTATTGTACCATCAATTCAAATTATCATAAAATACTTTGAATAAATCATCAGTTTACAAACTGATCAAATTCCCTGCTAAATCTGCCGCATTTAAAGTCTTCAAAATTTCAAAGACCTGTCATTAGAATTGTTGGAACAGGAAATTTGAAATTCTCAAAGGCAGTGCCTTCTGGAGATTCTTCAGAATACACTCAAGTTAAAGAAATACTTGAGTCTCAAACCTGTTGCAGCGACAATAATCCATAATTGTTGAGCAGATGGACAGGACATAAAGAATTTGTTGCTGCATTTATAAATAGAACAGAGATTGTGTGTGTCTGATTGACAGGAGGCACATGGCGATATTAAACCTTCAGAGTTGAACATAGATCCTCACAGGATTTACACTGAGCAGAGGGACAATAACCAACAAATTTGAAAAAAAATAGGCAAGTGAATGAACATAGATTGACAGTTTAGTTGAGAGTCTCAGGGTCTGCTCAAGGAGGCAAAAACAGATCCCGTCAGACTGAGGTGACAGCAATGGACAGAAGTCAGCAGCTTGCCTTAGGATTTGGATGGACTGAGGCAAACAGTGTCAAGCACAAAGATTGCTGCCAGATTGACATTGACCCGCTACTGTAACAGACAGAAAGCAGTGGCAGCAGGAGCTTAGGCAGCTTTCTGTTCTGAGGTATACTTGCTTCTTCTCAAACAACAAGAAGTTTCTGGAAACACACAACAGGACTGAGAGTATTCAGGTTTTGAGCACAGACGCTTTGTCACAGCTGAAGTTGTGAGAAGAGGTGTACACTTAAATGGTAAACCAATATTTTCTCTTTCCAACAACTGGCATGTATTTCCAATTGCATACATCACTTTCTGAGAGGGGTCAAACCTTTTTGGAATCCTAAGCTAATAGGAAATATTAACATTTCCCATTTAGTTCCAACTCTGCTTTCTTCTCTTCTCTTTACAGTGCAGTAGCTATAAAGAAAACATTCCTCTCCCTCGATCACAGCACAATTCTGCCCACCGTCCCACTCAGAGTAGCCTGTACATTGTGGGTATAATAAATGGTTGGGGCATTGGAGGCTGAGGGGGGGACCTTATAGAGGTTTATAAAATCATGAGGGACATGGATAAGGTGAATAGTCAAGGTCTTTGCCCCAGAGTGGAGGAGTGCAAATCCAGAGGGCATGGGTTTAAGATGAAAGGGGTGTTATTTGAAAGGGGCTGCAGAGGCAATTTTTTTCTTGCTGAGGTTGATGTGTGTATGGAATGAGCTGCCAGAGGAAGTGGTAGAGGCTGGTACAATAAGAACATTTAAAAGGCACCTGGATGGGAATATGAACATGAAGGGTTTAGAGGGATATGGGCCAAGTGCTGGTAAATGGGATTAGATTATTTTAGGGTATCTGGCGGCATGGACGAGTTGGACCGAAAGGTCTGTTTCTGTGGCTGTACAGCCGTATGACTCTCTGATTCTATTTCACAATCACTACATTTTTCATGATATATTTTGAATTGTAATCTAAAGCCTTCAGGCATGAATGATATAAGATTGTAACAAACTCAAATTTTATGGCCCAGAGAACACTGTTTGAGTGTGAAGCAGGAAGTGAACATCTGAAATTTACCTGATGCAGGAGGATGAGGTATGCCAGCCCTGCCTGACTTATACACATTACTAAAGTAATTAGACCTGGAAATTGTGGCAGTATTCTTCCTCAGACTTGTGTGTGAGGTCAGTAAGCACAGTTAGTCTCCAGTGGGATCAAGCTGCATGAACAAGCTGAAACTTGACCAAGCCCTGATGTCTGCTCACTGCACCCAGGTGGCTCCCAGCGACACCTGCCTCTTTGTCAGCTATATCGAACAGTCCCTCTTCAGTACCTACACAGGCACTGTACCCCAACTCTTCTGCCGTTACATTGAGGACTGCATCAGTGCAGCGTCCTGTACCCTGGCTGAACTGGAGCAGTTCATTGACTTTGTCCACAACTTCCACCCCGCCCTCAAATTTACTTGGTCCATCTCAGCTACCTCCCTCCCCTTTCTTGACCTCTCAATTTCCATGTCTGGCCGCAGTCTCCAGACGGATGTCTGCTACAAACCTACAGACTCCCATAACTACCTGGACTACACCTCCTCCTATCCTGCAAGAACTCCATCCCATTTTCCAGTTCCTCTGCCTCCGCTGCATCTGCTCGAACAAGGAGACATATCACCCGCGAGCATCCCAGATGTCCACCTATTTTGAACAATGTGCTTTTTCTCTCTCCGCCATCCAGACAGCCCTCTGCCACACCACTACCATTCCCCACTCCACTGCTCTAAACCCCACCCCTCCCAATGCAATAAAGACAGAGTCCCCGTTGTCCTCACTTGCCCACCCAATCTCCGCATCCAACGCATCCTCCTCAAACACTTCCGCCAACTCCAACTAAACCCCACCACCAAGAACACCTTCCCATCCCCACCCTTCTCTGTCTTCTGCAAGGACCACTCACTCTGACAGCCCTTGTTTCATGCCACCTCCGTCACCGAACTCCAGGTTCCTTCCCCTGCAACCAGAAAGGATGCAAAAACCTGGTACACCACCTTCCTCACCTACATCCAGAGCCCCAAACAGTCCTTTCTCACCTGCCTCTCCTCCAACTTAGTTTACTGCATCAGGTGCTCCCGATGTGATCTTCTCTGCATCGGGGAGACTGAATGTAAACTTAGGGAATGGTTCACTGAGCATCTCATCTTGGTCTGCAGGGCCCGACCAGATTTTCCAGATGCTACACATTTCAATTCTCCCAACCACTCCATTTCCGACATGACCATCTTTGGCCTCCTCCATTGCCAAAACAAACCACAGCTCCTTTTGGAGGAACAGCACCTTATTTTCTGCCTGGGCACCCTACAACCCGCAGGATTCAACATTGAGCTCTCCAATTTCAAATAACCTCCCTTCCCATCCACCGACCCCCTTTCCAGCCCCTCCCCCTCCCTTCCACTCCTCCCTGCCACCAACTGCATTCATTCCTCCTATTAACCAACCAGGTCGTACCCTCTACCTGTCTTCACCTATCCCTACTTCACCATCCTGCCCCCACCACCCCCTTTATCTGCAGTTCCCCCCCAGACCCACCCCCAGTCCTGAAGAAGGGTTACATCCAAAACATTGGCTTCTCCTGATGCTGCCTGGCTTGCTGTGTTCTTCCAGCCTCCTGCCTATTGACCACGGTCAGTTAAGAGCCTTTCAACAGAAGCTCGGTTCCCTAATTCAAATTTTGAAGTGGGACTAATGTCAGCATAGAATGACTGCAGGCTGTCTCTCTGCTAAATTGTTCTGTTTGAAAAATACCGTCAGTGTAATTCTGATCCAACTCTATCCAAATATGTTTAATTCCATTATACAGAAACAGAAAGCATAATCAGCAAAAATAAACACTCAAGCTAATTAAGAAGAGAGATCATTAGTTTTTTCTCTGGTCCCTATGCTTTCCATTTTTGCAATTACTTTACTTTCAATCTGTTTTTATTTATCTAATTACTCTTGCCCCTTGAACTCCAACATTGGTTATTTATTTTGGCAGATTTGGGACTAAGTGCGCAAGCATGTTGAAAAAAATATAGCCAGGCTGATGTAGGACATGACCCTCTGAATGTGTCAGGTAGCACCCAGCTCAGCAGAGCCAAGGCAAGATCAATGAGGTGCTGAATAGGGGTTTGCCTGCAATCTCACCCATGTACCAGCTGAATGCCATGAAGAACATTTTAGGTTTGGTTGAACATCAATGATTGAGCTGAGCTCACTTACAGACATTCCAATCTGCATTCCGTAATACACTTGAACCATAGCTATCAAGCACTGAAAATGAGCATACACTCTTGTGTTACAATCACACATAACTAAGCTCTGACTATCAGGACACCTTACCCTCAAAAAGAAACGTTACTTGTGAGTCAGCTCTTGTAAGTGAACAAACAGAGTAAGCTCATGCTTCAGAAGAGGCTGAGGTATCCAGTCAAAGGTTCAGCTGTTGTTTTGAACTCATTTAGGTATCAGTTCCTGACAAACACTGGTGTCTGTATCACACGTGCAATCTCAAGCTCAGCGTCTCTCACTCTCACTTCTGGGTCAGAATGCTGTGGGCTCAAATCTCAGCTGAGACTTGAACACAAAATCTCAGCTGAAAATCCAGTGCACCATGGAGGAAATGCTGCAGTGTCGTGGTTGCCTATTTCGGATGACATGTTAACCAAAGCCATTGCTGCTTTATAGGATGGATATAAAAATCCCACAGCATTGTTTCAAAGAGGAACAGGAAAGATATCTGCTAGTGTCCCAGCAAATATTTATTCCTTAATTAAGATGAGGAAAACATGTCACCTTGCTGTTTGTGGGAGTTTGCTGTGATGCAGTTGACGACCATATTTCCTGCATTACTGCAGCTTCAACACTTCATAAAGTACTTCATTGGCTATAATTTTTTTATAAACCTCCTGAGGTTAAATATGGAATCATACATATATAAAAGTCTTTCTTTCCACTTAATTATTTGGCTAGCCAATTATAAATAACACAATCACATCACAGCAAATTGCGAAAGTTGTGAAGCCATATCAGGATGCATACTGAATGACATATCCCATTCATTGCATTATTACTGCAGATATAAACACAAATGTTCACTGTTAGCTTACTTCTGACCTTGAAGTAGGAGCAAAAGTTTACCCCTTTGACAATCAGATCATGAAGCCGGATACTAGATACCAATATTATACTTAATGCTAGATTTATTCGCAGAATGCGACCTTACAAATGTCTGTCTCCTTTCTAACTAGAACCAAGTGTCAAGATACCTAGTCAAGCCATGCCTCTGTCTGTTATTCTTCACCTCTTCACCTCATTATTACAATTCATGCCCTGATGCAAAAACAAGAAAGGAGAAATTGCTCATTCGTAAAATTCAGAATTATTTCACAAAGGTCCAAGTAATAGTTTGGTTCAACACATCTTCATTGAGTCAACTCTCATCTCAAGAATTTGAACATGTGAACTGGACTGACACTCTGGTGCAGTGCTGAAGGGCTGTTGCTATATTGGGGTGCTCTCTTTTAAATGAGGTTTGTCCAACTCAGTTCAGTATAGATCAACTGTAAATGGGTGTCAGCCTTATTTACAATCTGTATATGGTGGTAAATTTTAAGCCATTAGTTTACTTTAATTACCCTTCATTTGTTCCTAAAAAGAACACTTAATGGTGAGGTAGCCTGAAAACACAGAGTAGGATGCAGCAGAGTGTCACTCACACCTCCACAACTCATGTAGCAAGATGCTTTTCTTGGGCCAGGGTTTGATGGATGCGATAAATTATAAGGCCTGAATCACACATTGTGAAAAGAGAACTTACGTCGTTTCATGGCTTGTGCTATTCTCTGCATTCTCAGGCCACTCCACGTAACATACCACTCTGCCTGGGAACTGCACAGTTGTGGAGTAATAGCACTGCGGAAAGGCCAGCGACAACGCCACCACCCAGATAGCCCCAATCACGACCTTAGTGGCTGTTGCTGATAATCTTGGTTTCAACGGATGAATGATTGCCATGTACCTGAATCATGGAGAAGAAGCAGATTGTAAAAACAGAAGTAATATAAGGAAATAAAATCTCTATTTTTCCTGCTCCTCACCCAAGGTTCATGAGTGAAACTGAAAGCAGTATGACAGGTGCCAGTTACTATTGAGTATTTCATGTCCTTCCTCTTTCCTGTGAGCCAAGTGATTTTAGATTGATGTTCGACACTCACTTAGTATCTATATTAAAACATGTCCTCATAGGAGTTCATTCAAAGTAGGATTCTCAGCTTTTTGATTTCCCACCCCAATCGTGGCAGGGGGCACTGAGAGTAAGGCAGCAAAATTAGGAATAGAAGGGACAGATACAGATGTAATATAGCAGAAAGCAGAATTTTCAAGATAGGTTTCCCTGATGAACTATTTCACATTCAGTTAGATAGTGGCTGAGCAGCACCCCAACAGCCTTGACTAATGTTTGCTCCAGTTGCCTTACCCAAAAATGATACCAATTGTAATGTTATCAAGATGGCATGAATGCAGAGATTTGATGGAAAAGTTAGCCACTTGCCCTTTAGCTGGGTTTGAAACCAGCCTAGAGTGTGTCAGCTGTAGTGTTGTACATGAAATGAATTTAAGCCGTTTCAGGTGGGATTATCACTTGCTGGATTGAAATTGGCAGGAAGTGGTGGCCCAGTCTTATGATAGTTATAGAGTCATACAGCACGGAAACAGATCATTTGGCCCAACCAGTCCATGCCAACCATAATCTACAAACTAAACTAATCCCTGCTCCCTGTGCTTGGCCCATATCCATTGAAACATTCCTTATTTGTGGACTTATCCAAATCTCTTTTGAACATTGTAACAGTAGCCACAGCCACCACTTCCTCAAGAAATTCATTCCACATACTAACCACTCTCTGTGTAAAAAACATTGTCCCTCATGTCCCTTTTAAAACTTACTCCTCTCACCTTAAAAATATGCCCCCTAGTTTTGAACACCCTCACCCGAGGGAAAATACTTTTGCCATTTACTTTATCTATGCCCCTCATGGTTTAAAAACCTCTATAAGGTCAGCCCTCAAACTCCTACACTCCAGAAGTCCCAGTCTCTCCACATAACTCAAACTCTCCATTCCCGGCAACAGCCTGGTAAATTTCCTCTGAACTTTTGCTGATTTAATAGTACCCTCGATGATCTGTTTTAACTAGCCCAGATAGCCAGGTTGGGGTCACTGGACTGGAAACGATAACTCTGCTCTCTTCCCACAGATGTTGCTGGACCTGCTGAGTTTCACCAGCGATCTCTGTTCTTGCTGTTAAATATGTCCCACCACATTCTCAGGCAAATCTGTCTGAAATTGCTGATGTTGAGAAAGACTTGGGGTACGCTAGTACAAAGGTTGCAGAAGGTCAGAAAACAGGAGGGACAGCACATGGTTGATTGGCCTTTATAGGAATGGGAAATCCTACTATAGTGTAAAGCTTCAGTTAGTCCATACCTGGAGTACTGTGCACACCTTTGCTCCCCATTATCTAGCGGAGGATTATGTTTGCCTTACTAAGAGTTCACAAGATTGGCTCCCATGATCAGGAGGTTCCCCTGTGATGAAACCGGAGTTTCTCTGGAAGTTAGAGAAATGAGAGGTGATCTCGTTCTGCAAGATTCTGAAGAGACTCGAGAGGATAGACATGGTTTACTCCCAGCTGAGGAATCTGGAACATGGGCTGTGGGGGTGGTGGGAGGGGCTTTTGGGAGCACAGTCTCAGGATAAGGGGCCGATCCTTCAGGATTGTGATAAGGAGAAATGAAACTTGAGTTTGCTAACACAAAGGGCTGTGCATGCTCTATCGTAGGATCATTCAAAGCAGAGAGCTTGCATGGAGATGAAGGGCCCAATGGCCTCCTTCTGTGTTGTAACCATTATCTGCTATCTGGGATAGATTCAACATACACAAAAACAAAGGGATCAGAGAGAAAGGAAATCGGTTGCAAAGATGACTTAAGATAAAAGCTCAGTCATGGTTATATTGAAAGCCAAATCTCAGGGATGTTTGGTCTACTGGCGCTCTTTTCCTTAAGATCTCAGAGGGACACAGAAGTATGATGGGATGAGGTAATTAGGTGGGCCTCAAGTGGAGTGTGACTCTACAGTAATGATGTAAATATGGCAAAAAGGCCAAGGGATCACCTTACCTCAACTTGACTTTTGAGAATTTGCATTCACTAAACAAATGAAGTAAAGTCACATGTTGGTTTTCCTAACTGAGTGAATTGATACTCTTTGTAAACCTGAATTCTTGCCATTTTGTCCTATTAAGACAGAGGAGCAGAATTAGGCCATTCTGCCCATTGAGTTTGCTCCGCCATTTCTGCATTTCAACAATTGTTATGTTTCACCAATTTCCATGTCTCACCCCTTCTCTGTGTGCTGGTAATTCTGTCAAATATATCCATTAAATGCATTAGAAATTTACCCTAAACTACAATTGTGCCAAGAGAGCAAAGGTTTCGCAATTTTCTAATATTCCAACTCTTGACTTCACAGGGCAATGACAGGGAAAGCTTATTAGCTGAAGAGAAAGCTCATACACAGAGTCAAAGCAGTAAGTTGAGCCTCCCTCAGCAGTCCATGATAATAACAATTGATCCACTTGAAGCTATCTCCAAGCCACAGTGGCACAGGAGAAAACCCAACATATTTGTGGGCATTTACCTAGAAGTAAGAGGATAGAGAGGCAAATATTTCCTCTTTTTTGTCCCAGTAGGACTTTGTGAACTTTGTAACTTATAGATGTATAAAGATGACTAGAACAGTCTGAGCAAGTTTGAAGAATGGAAGGAGCTTGTATGTGTCATTCAGCCCTGCATAAGCAGTAGATGGAGCAAGAGATAATGGAGTTCAAACGTGCGCTCAAGTAAATGTTGTCATACAAAGAGGTGCAGGTGACAAGAGTGGTCAGAACATTTCAAAACCTAGAAGCATGGAGTGAATTCATTAGCCCGTTTGTTGTTGTTAAGCTGATGAATGGAATTTCAAAGTATAATCTTGTGTGCGAGTGCTCGTAATAAAAAGAAATGTCATCCTTGGGAGAGTTTTAATGCAACAAACTTTGTAAAGAGTTTAACAGGTTATCTTTGAATAACATTTGACATCAAAGAATGAAAGGTGAAATAAGTCATTTTTGAGGAGCAACTCAAGGAGGAAATAGACATTGAGAGCTAGAGAGATTTACGCAGAGAATTTCTGAACTAAGAGCCTAGAGAGCTGCATATAGATTAGTGCAGAGATCCTGCAATAAATCTCGTTCAACAGCAATGACTGCTGTTGCAGCTCAGTGTCACACTGGTTTGACGTTGTGTGAGGATAGATCTTTTGGTCTCATATGACTTAATCAATTTCTATCCAACTAGTACTACATTGGTGAAATCTCCATCTCCAAATTAAATAATGAATGGAAATGTTTTGGCATTAATTTTGAGTGCTCTTTTGCACTGTCTAAAAAGAATATCAGACAATTCAAAGCACCGGCAATTTTGGAAATGGTTCCAGAATTGCTTATTTGGACTGGGAACTGTTATTTGGGATAAGATGGTGCCTGTAGCGCATATTAAGTAGAAATGCATATTAACTCTGGCAGTGTCGACAAAATATATGACATATTACTACTTTAATGGACCCTTTGTGAGAAAGTAAAGTTTATTTCTGTGCATATGTGCGTGTGTGTATGGGTTGTTTTCATGTATGTGCCTGCATATATTTCTACATCGATGCATGTAAATGTATATTTGTGAACAATCGATTTCAGCAAGACCAGGCTCAGCTGTGTGTCCTTCACATAATTTACCTAAGCTCAGATGTGAGTAAATGTGGAAGACAATCAACTCAGTGAAAAACACTCTTTGGTCTACCCAAAACGTATTGCTCTTCCAGTGAAAAGAGTTGATTTTGACTGAGTGTTGCAGACTGGCAAATTCCAAGGACCAGGATGATGTGCTGAGGGACATACTAAAGTATGGAACAGCTACTGCCAAGGCACAGTGGGAAAGGTCATCATCTTAGGTCTTCCTGCCAAAGTATATCGAGGGTCAGCGCAGTTGTCAGATCATCATGTTGTTTCAAACTGAGCATAAATAGTTCCTTGCAGGAATAGGAAATTCCTTTGCTTTGCAACTGCAGGGAAACTCTGAGCAATGTTAAATTCCAATGTGGCATTTGTTTTTGTTCTGCAAAGACAGTATGGAATTGCTTTGGGACATTTGTTTACATTTTATTTTGAATAAAATATATTTTTGTAATTAAAATGTGTGAAATCATGATGGCTACCAGTCTCGATGGATGTACTTTAGTAAAGGTCAGCTGTTCAAGTAAAGCAGGGATGGCGATAAATTATCTTTGAAGAGTGCTGTCAGTTTTGTGAACAATTATCATTAGGGGCAGGGAATGGTGTCAGTATTGGTGGGGTAGAAATTATTTTCAGTATCAAAGGAAAGGTGACATCAATGTCTTATGCATTCTCCAGCCTGGTTGGAACTCCTGCCTTGCTGAGCGAATTTAATCAGCTCAACAGAATGTTGAGAATTGATGAATGTGCCAAGGAGGACTTTGAAATGTCATCAAATCAGCATCAAAGCTGGTCAAGTATTGGAGCAGTCAATGCCAACTGAGCTTACATTGTAATACATAACGCTGTCTCTGTACCACAAAAAACTTACACTCCAGAACACCTTCAGGCTGAAACCTGATAAGGAAAAAAGGGTGAAGGCTTGTTGACAGCCATGCAATGCCAAGTTCCTTACTCATAGGTCTCTGACGAGCCTCACAGTTACCTTCCTATACAAATAAGTGCATGTTATTTGTATTTCTGTGGGTTGAATGCAATTTGAAGTGCTGGTGGAGTCATTCTTAAAATCATCCAGCCAGCTGGTGTGAAGCAATTTGATGAGGTGCATACTGAACACCACACAAACTACAAATTAAATGTTTCTCAATATTCCCAGACCATCTGTCAAATCTGGGCACTTCTCTCCTGTTTATTGCTTGCCTAACAACACTTTACTATCTCCCATGTGAGTCCACACACTGGTTACTGGTGAGCTATTCCACTTTACCACCACACCCAGTGTTACCATTGTTGCACATTGAAGCTTCCACATCTTGAAGAAATATTATAAAGAGGAAGCCATTCAATGCCCTCCATCAAGCAATGATCCTTGAAATGAAAGGGGGAAATGTGTTCACACGCAGCTTCCTTCAAGCTTGGATGATGCCTGGAGTCTGTGCGTGCCCAGGAGGCTGAGTTGGATTGTACTGTCAGCTTCCAGTAAGATCACATCTGATCTGTGCTGTTGCTGTACCTGTGAATGCTTGCTTCACAGTCCTTGATATCTTCACCTGATAGAAATTTACTGATCTTAGTCCTGAAAGTTCCAATTGACTCCATCGCCTTTTGACTTGGCTATTACAAGCATTCCTGGCCGGCATCCCATTGGCACCCTCCATGAATTTGAGACTATCCAAAACTCTGCTGCTCATATTCCACCTCACAGCAACCTACGTTCATTCATTAGATTGCAGTCACGAAGTGCACTGATCTCCAGTGCAGCAAAACCTTAATTTTAAAATTATCATTCCTCTTTTTCACCACTCTTTGCGATCTTGCACCCCCACTTTTCCTCTGTCATCTCCTCCAGAAACACAACCTTCAATATATCTGTGCTCCAATTCAGCTCTCCAGAGCACACCCAGTTTTAAGTGCTCCAACATTGTGACTACGTCTTCAGTTGCCAAGGTATGAGTCTCTGCAATCTCCTTCCAAAACCTTTCCTCAAATTTACCTTCTTTTCTTGTGAGAATTTTCTCAAAGGTTTCCTTTAAATTGCCTCTTTGACCAAGCCTTGAATCATCTCAGTCTCTATGACTCTGTATCTGCCCTCATATCTCCTTATGTGGCTTGAAGAGAGATATTTATTTGACTGTCTTTGGCAGCTTTATTACATCAATAGCATTCTATGACTGCAAACAATTGTTGGTGTTGTTAAGGTGATGCCTCCTCATTATTTTCCCAATTTCTATGCTACCCAATTCTTTGAATAATTTTAACACCTCATTCAGGTTATCCCTTAGTCCTCTAAAAGAATAGAATTCAAGTCTAGACTATGCACCCTGGTTGCACAATGTAAATGAACCCCGATAGCATTGTGGTGAATCTGCACGGCCCTTCATTCAAATCTAGTACAACCTTCCTGACTGCAGTTCCTACCCTTTGTGTTAATCCACAGGATCCTGGCAGACATTTCTCTTCCTGGACCTGTAAGAGTGTTGGGGCAGTGGAGGAGATGTGTAGTGGTTAGGACATGTTACATGTCATGGGCTCCAGTGTGGGAAGGTAGTCATCTCGACTCAAAACATTAACTTGCTTTCTGTCCATGGATGCTGCCTGACCCACTGCAATCTCCAGCACTTCCTGTTTTCGGTAAGCCAACAAGATGATTTTTGGGGCTTGCAGAGGCTCTGCTCTTGCTTTGTTCATGTCCAATAGCTAGGTCTTTTCCTTATTATGCAAACAAATTCCATGGTTTTGTTTTACTCATTCATGGTATAGAGGTGACAATGGCCAAGTCAGTAATTATTGCTGATCCCTATATGCTCAGAGGGCAGTTAAAAGTCAGCCACTTTGCTGTGGTTCTACAGTCGCCAGGCCAGACAGAGTAAGGAATGCAGAGTTCCATGCCTAAAGGTCTTTATTCAAGCAAATGGGTTTTTGCACATTCTCCTCGTGTCTGCGTGAGTTTTCTCCCACAGTCCAAAGATGTGCAGGTTAGGTGGATTGATCATGCTAAATTGCCCACAGTGTCAAGGGATGTGTAGATTAGGTGGATTAGCCATAGGAAATGCAGGATTCCAAGAATAGGTTTGGGGAGATGGGTCTGAGTGGGTTGCTCTTCAGAGAGTCCGTGTGGACTTGTTGGACTGAATGGCCTATTTCCACACTGTAGGGATTCTATGATGATCCTTATAATAAGAGACAGTGGTTCCATTGTTGCCATTAGGCTAGCTTTGCATTCTTTTGTTTTATTGAATAGAAATTTCACCCACTGCCATGATAGGATATGAACCAATGTTCCAAGAACATTAGCTTGGCATTCAGAATCACTAGCCTCATGACATTACCACTGCACTAGCACCTCACATTCAGAATGCATAATTGCAAAAGCCACAGATTCTAAACTCAAAGAATTCTTCTTCGGCAGAAATCCTCAGGAGTGCTGGTGAGCAATATATTTACATGCTTCAGACAATGCCTGATTCAGTGTTGCAGAAGACTAGGATGCCAATCACGGAACTAATACTAATGCACTGCTGACCTTCATTTTGTCATGTAGCAAGCTTCAACAGCTAACTTTAATTCCACTCTGAAAATGCATGGCCTACTTTTACATCACCCTATAGATAAGGGCTTGAAAAGACCGTGCCACAAGAGATTCCTATTTACAGTTCCCAAGATCCCAATCCCAATCATGCCAACGGGAATAAATGGATAAAAAATATTTAAGTATTCCTCATAGAGATGGAGATTATATTTTCCGAAAGTACACTTTATTTGTAACTCCATAACAATTCAAATTGAACTTTAGCGAAAGTGCAAAACACTTCAAATGTGACAATGTGCAAAATGTGACACTGTAGGATGCCTCAATATATTTACAAATTTATCCAATATTTGTCGTATACATTCTATGAGAAAAAGACTGTCTGAAGAGTTTTGCATGATTCACAGCAGATCCATATACAATAGCAGCTGAATGCTAGACAGTGTCCCTTCTCCATTGAGCTTTAGAGACTACTACCCCAAGCATTAGTGCAGCCCTCAGCATGTAGCTTTGGAACTTGGAATGTGCAAGTCTGCAACACTCAGTCACAGGCAACACTTTGCATCAGAAGACCAACAAGGTTCAGGCACATCAAATGGCTCCGTTCACCAAGTTGTTGATCCTTCAGCCATAGTTGCTGTTTTGCAGAGGGAGGAAATGGGATACCACTGCACAAAAAAACATGGAAAACCGGCCCCACAGAACCTCCTGTGTAATCTATCCGCCTTGTAATCTATCAAAGTCTCTGATTAAACCTTGTGGTTTTCTTGACGAGAAAAGATTGAATTAACTATTCACGGAGTAACTTTATTCAACTGACATTTAGTAATGAGTCTTGATCATCTGCCTCAAACCAACACTTGTGGATATATTTGCATGCAAATCAACTCTGGTATAAAATTGGCTTGCACTGAGTGTTATGTGATTATCAAGTGAAATGCTGCACTATTTATGATGGTTTTTAATAAGCGAAACTGAACCTCTCCACAGCCCAGACCTCAGAGTTTCAGACAGCTTGTGGACACATGCAGAATACAATTAGTGAAATAATGGCAATTTGCTCTCAGTAATCAGAATTTATTTGATTAGCACTCAAAGCAAGATAGAAACAAGTTTTATTTATTATAAGTAGATAATTGAGTTTTTAAAAATAAAGTAAATTCCTTGCTTCCGCTTTGTGAAGTGTAAACCCAGATGGTATGATGCAAGGTGGTCTTATCATTCAGACATGGGAAGATATCACACTCATCAGACTGTGTCCTTACATATACCCTTTCCTACACGCAATGTTTATTGAAACAAATACAGCTTCAAAACTATTGCCATAACTAAGATTCAGCGAAGACTTGATAGGTAGGGAATAGAGGAATGTTCTATATGATCCAGTTCTAAAACTGGAAACCTTTTCACCCATAAAGCTGCTGGTCAAGATGCTTTAATGGTTTCTATCCTTACCTTGGGGTTGGGAGTTGGGCTTGGGCTCTGCTCTGCACCACTACTCTGTGACATAGTCAGGCATTGAGATGGTGGTTATTGAGAACCATTTCCCATCACTCCATAGTGCAGTACATCATTAGTTTTGGGTTCCTGTTATTGGGTAAACTTCAGCAGGAACTTCCCCTCTTGTCTAGCAGAGATTTGCTCCATCAATTTCTCATTAAACTAAGAATTTCTGCTTGATTACTGTATTATAACAGAGGAATAGAATTCTAAGAGGAGATAAATCCACATTTGTTATAATTAGGAATCTCATACCTGGCTTTATCTATTGTAACTTTGTGCTGTTAGAGGCAATGCAAAAGGGCTTTGTAATAAAGAAGGCTTTCTTGTAGCTAATGCAGTGGCAGAGAGACAGCAAACTTGCCTTACGTGAAAGCTTCTCCCATCTTCATGGCTTCACATTCATTGCAGACAAAGTAGCAGATTTAAATAAACTATTAACTGTCCAGAGAACATGTCCAGTCCTACTGTGCACCCATGTGCTCTTTCCCAGCTGATTATCCATATCTGTTCTGCCAAAGTAAATCCACAGGCCCAGATGCAGAAGAAGCGAAATCCTGAATAGGAGCATCAACTCACAGCAGTCCATTTTAAGGCTGCAAAAGCTGCCAAGGAGACCAGTAATTGCTTCAATTCACTCCTTTAACTTGGAGCTTTCGGCTACTGTTTGAAGCTCAGCTTGACACTGACATAAAAGTTACAACACAGAAACAGGCCAATGAGTAACTTTAGGTTAGCTGGGAAATGAACCTCCTTTTCACAGTGCACGTTATCATCCTCAGATAGTCTTTTATATGTTCCGCCTGTGTGACATTTAAACCCAAATGGGAAGGATGAAAGTCTATCGCACTGATTTTTTTTCTAAAAAAACATTATTTCTCTCCAAATTCAGCCTGTCTCTTATGGCTTTTTTTTTTGGATTCACTTCGCCACCTCTAATAACCTGTATGTCAACACATTCACCAAAGATCCTTCAACAGCAACTTCCAAATCTAGGATCACAATCATCTAGAAGGATAAGGGCAAAAGATACATGGGAACAAGCCACTTACTATCTTCTCTTAGAAATATATCACTGCCCCTTCAAGCCACTTAGTATCCTGACTTAGAAATATATCACTGCCCCTTCAAGCCACTTACTATCCTGACTTAGAAATATATCACTGCCCCTTCAGTATCATTGAGTCAAAAAACCTGGAATTCCCTCCCAAGCAGCATTGTGGATCTACTTACAGCACATGAACTATAATAGTTCAAGAAGGCAGCTCACTATCACCTTCTCAATGGCAACTAGGAATGGGTAATAAATTGCTGGTTATATTATTAATGAATGACAACATTGAAAAAGTTGCAGACAGTTTTGATTGATTTTCTCCCTCTTAGTCCTTGAACATTGATATGTTTTGTGATTTTCTAATTTACTCACATGAGGTCAATTGAATCCTTGATCAATAATTTCATAAATATATGCTTTAACATTGTGTCCAGTTGTAGACAGTACATCTCAGGAAGGATATATTGACCTTGGAGGTGATGCAACCCCTATATAAATGAGACACCAATTCAGGAATGACTTAAATATGTAAAGCTTCATTGGGGTCAAATGCAGAGAATCTATGCTGTTATAGGAGAATTCAGAATGAGAGGTCATAATATTAAGGCAAGAGATGAATCAATAAAACTGGTCACAGGAGCTGAGGTATGATCGACCATTTTATTTGATTGCTGGAGAATGGTGGAAACTTGATCATATGTTGTGATAGTATGTTACATACTGGACCACATCCTCTCAAAATATATTAAGAAGATAGCTGAGACCATAACATTTCTTATTTTAAAGGCAAATGCTAGGTGTTGTGCTCTTGAAGCAATTCAATTAGTCAAACTATCAGATTTGAAGCAAAACACACTTTATTTATACACATTGAATACAACAAAAGAAAGAAGAAATTGGAATAACTTAATTCTATTCAAAAACTTGAAAGAATAATAGAATATTTAAATACAAGACAGTTACTGTTCCAATATAGTAACATCTCATAAACACACCCTTTATAAAGGCAAATTCAGTAAAATTATTTCTCAGGCAATTCTCCAGTCCAGGAGGAAAAACATCAAGGGAAAACATTGAGAGAGAGAGAGTAGCAGGGAGAGACATATTGCAGTTTCCAAACCCAGCTTCAATACCCCAGCAACAACTGCTGCTGAAAAATTAAAACTAAAAGTTTTTGTTCTGTGAGAGCTTGACCCCACCCATTCAAGCTGCTTCTGTTGTTCCAATCTGAGAGGGAAAAAACCCCAAGGCCTCGCAAGCTGTTTATTTTGTGGGCTTTGAAGCAGACTGATTGATATCTTTGATTTCAATCTTTCTTCACAAAAAAAAAGATAAAATACACCTCTTAAAGCCATTATGGTACTCAAAGGTCAAATTAGGAATCTGTAGTGGTTATTTTCTCAGACTGTGATAAATCTTGCCAAATTCATCTTTGGAGAATGACAAAGGGATGAAAGAAATTGGATTGATCAAACTATATGCTGAAGATGAGCTGGGAGAATTGGTGAGATATGTTTGATTTGAGCCAAATGGTCTTTTCCAATTCTAAACTTATCGTATATTTTTTAATTATCTTCCATTTGATTTGAAAGAGATGCACAGCAAATTCAAATCCATTCAGAGATATAGTCATACATGCTCCAGGCAAAGGTTAATGTTGATTTAAAAACATCATCCAAAGTCAAAGAACTATGTCCAAGCAGTGAATATTCCAGGATTCATCAGAACTAGAACGTTTAGTGAAATGTAAAGTGGTGAATGAAGGGTGCAAAAAAACTTCCAATACGTTGACAATATGCAATGGCTCTTGGTTTGCAGACCATGTTTTGGAGACCTGAGTTAAGGAATTGTATGTTCAAGTAGTTCTCCAGAGACTTGAAGCCACAATCTCACTGAGGTACAATTGTACCTTAGGCTATATATATGGAATGCTTCACTGTCAAACATGCTGTCTTTGTTTGCAGCATTTGACTGACTCCCTTTTCGACTTCCCAGCTGGATTTAAACTATCACCTGGCATTAATTAAAGAGTAACGGGGTATTGCCCCTCTGTCACTCATCCAACACCTAAGAATAGGTAATGCTTGATATTCACATTATGTTGTGGGATTTTGCTTTGTGCAAATTGGCTACTGCAAATCCTAGATTACAATGGTGAGTAGACCTTGGAAGCACTTCATCATTTTTGAGGGTTTTGGTGAATAAAGATGCCATAAAAATGTTAATCATTCTTTCTTACTATTTATCTGAATTGGAGGCACTGAAATCCTGTCTAATTAAATGGAATGCCTAAAATAGACAGAAATTACAGTACCAGTTTAAATCTCTGACAAACCAAATGTAAACCATTGTCAAGTGCATTTCAAAATGTGTGTACTTGACAAATCTGATTGTTTCTGTGTATAATTTCTCAAGTTGAATGTTTCCTCTAATTGCTATTTCTGTTCCGGAATTAGCTGCGCCACAAAGATTTCAACAAAATGAAGACTGGATTTTGAGCTCATTTCACCCAAGTCATTCCTCAATTGCAGTTCTTATAGAAGGTTGCCTCAAATCCCTTCAGGACACCAAGCTTTCCGCGCGCCGAGCCCTATCATGGTCACGTCTCAACAAGACCGCCCTCTGAAGTTAGGAGTCTGGCTATTTCCTTCCCGATGTGAGGGCAGAAATGACTCATCTCCACTACG
This sequence comes from Chiloscyllium plagiosum, assembly GCF_037043375.1. Lineage (NCBI taxonomy): Eukaryota > Metazoa > Chordata > Chondrichthyes > Orectolobiformes > Hemiscylliidae > Chiloscyllium > Chiloscyllium plagiosum. Next base: position 13,401,856 of record NW_028270186.1, read on the forward strand.
CCAGAAGAAAGCGGCCCTTGCCCTGTTCCCGTTTAACCAATGTGACAACAGCAACCTTCCAGTAAAAGATGCTTGGCAATATAAATATTGTCTGGGTCAGAGCTCGCCAGTGATGCTGCACCTGCGCAAAGTACAGGGTCTTTGAGCTATTGACTGTCCTTTGGATAGAAATAGCCCTTTGTTGGACTGTTAAAAATCCAAAAATGCGTTTCACAAAGACACGACAGGAAGTTTGGACTCTTTGGATGAAATTCGGCCCAGTTTTTGACTTGGATGACGGTCAGAGTAAGGCAAGAGCGAGTTACATCCTTTTTAAAACAAGGAAACAGGGTCACTGTATTGAAACCCTAGTTGGGAACGGTGGCAACGCGTAGGCAAAGTGAGTGAAATGACATTTGCGCGGGGGATGATTCAGAGTTGTGGCGAATTATATATCAGAAGATTGAGAATAGCCTGTACGTTGAAACATTAGCCTGGACTAAGCAAAATGGTAGCTTCAAATGACACGAAACCTTCTGGGGAGAAGGAATAATTGGAAACAAATTTGCAGAACGCCATCTCCTGCCTGATTTCCCATTCCCTTTACGGGGAGAAGTTGTCAGCACACAAGCAAAGACGCCATGCTGAATAAAACCTACCTCATTCAACAGTGAAGTGAGAGTGGAATTTGGGGCTTGGAGAGGCCGGAGAACACTGATTTGCACTCCCATTTGGCCATTCCCTTCTCAATGCTTCACAGCTTAGTGATATGAAACCAGTGCATGTCTCCCAATGACTAGGAGTGCGATGAACACTCCCCACTTGCGTGAATGGGGGCAGCTCCAACAACACTCGACAAGTGATACCATCTCGGACAAAGCAGCCCTCTTGATTGACACCATGTTCACAAGCATTTACTCACTCCAGCACCTACGCTCAGTAGCAAGTGTTTACTTTCTACAAGATGCACTGCAGAAATTCACTAATGATCCTTCTACAGTACCTTCTAAACCTACAATTACTATCATCTAGAAGAACAAGGGCAGGATTTTCATTTGAATAACACCACCTGCAGCTCACAACCCCCTGCTCCCTTTACTCACAAACCTGACGTTGTTCCCTCAATGTGATTGTTGTGGGTCCACTTTCATTGCATGAACTGCAGCGGTTCAAGAAAGAGGCTTACCATCACCTTCTCAAAGGCACCTTAGAGGCAGGTGATAAATGTTGGTTCAGCCAGCAACGCCTATGAATACATGAACAAGTAAAATAAACTTGTTTTCTTAGAGAATCGAGTTCAACGATATTCACAGTGTACCACACTGTATCAACGAACAGCCCAGTTACAGGCTTGGTACTACTAAGTGACGCTGACAGAATTCTGATTGCTGGTAAATGTGAGAACCCCTTTGTGGGTTTCCACAAGCTAAAGGTCTCAGTCAGACTTCTTCCCCACTGAGGATCTTGGTCATGTGATATGGATGAAGCAGGCGTTTGTCTCCATATCTAAAACAGTGCAAGGAATAAATGAATGGTCATCCGTGCCACCATGAATAGGAAGCAAGCATCCGTGGCAATTGGATTTTGCATCAGGGTTCATCCATTCAGTGACAAAGCAGTTGTTGCTCCCCATCACTGTAAGCTCACCGAGATGAACTGCATTGCTCTAGGGTCTGGTGCAACCCCAATTTGAATTACTTTCGCTGCGTTGGTTTTGAAGCTCTGGAATATTGTCACTCAACTTTTGCCTTTCTCTACCTTGTTCTCATTTATAATATTCCTCTAAAACTATCACCTAGGATCTCAGAGTCGTACAGCACGGAAGCAGACACTTCAGTCCAACCAGTCCATGCCGAACATCATCCCAAACTACTCCCCACCTGCCTGCTTCCCTCCAAAACCATCCTGTTCATGTATCTATCCAAATGTCTTTTAAACGTTGTAATTGTAACCATATCCACCACTTCCTCGGGAAGCTTATTTCACACGCACTCCCACCATGTGTAAAAAAATTTGCCTTTTATGTCTTTTTAAAATCTCTCTCCCCTCACCTTAAAAATCTGCTCTCTTGTCTTGAAATTCCCAACTTAGGGAAAATACAACTACCATTAACTCCATGTCTCCCTCTTATTATATTATCAGACTGCCTCTCAACCTTCTACCTCCAATGAAAAAGGTCCCAGTCTTTCCTTATAACTCAAAACACTTTAAAAGGCCCATATCGAGATGTGTTTGATATTGGCATTTGTAGAACCTTTGGGACATTTCATGCCGTTATACAATTGTTTTATAAATGCGACATATTGTTGCTGTGGACGTAGTGTAGAAAATGCCTTTGCTTTTCCAAGTGCAGAGAAACTGAGAAATAACAAAATTCCAACGTTTTGTTTGTGTTTTCCCCTGCAAAGACTGTACAGACTGATGTACTTATGTATATACTTACAAATTATTTCATGAATAACGTCAATTTTTGAAAAATTAAAAAAATGGTCAATATTCAAAACAAAAGCCGATTTAGTATCATTCTGGCAAATATTGTTCCGGGAAGTCGGAACTAAATTGTGAGTGGGATGGAGATTTTAAAACAAGATTTATGGATTTGTCTGACGGTGGATCTGGAAACCTCATTATTCACTGCCGCGTTTCTCTTTTCACAAGTCAGGCCATTTCAATAAGAACTACATTGTTTACATCCTTGCCCATCTTCCGCTTTCCTTCTGCTTCAGTACATTGAAAACTCTGCCGTCCATATCTTAACTGAATCCACGGCCTGTGAGTCGGCTTTTCACTGACTCCCAGTCTACCAGCACTTCAATCTTGAAAGGTTACATCTTACTGTTCAAATCGCCTGTTCGCCTCATTCTCCATAACCTCCTCCAGGTTTACAATCCTGCCAGAACATCGCATTCCTTCAAGCTATCCTCTTGACCATCCAGTTTCTTTCACACCATCACTGGAAACTATGCTTTAAAGTCCTGAGCTAAGGAATTCCCATCCCACAACATTGAGACCCTGCATTCACTGACCCTTTTTTTTCCTCAAATTGAAGTCTCCTGACGCAAAATTGCACTTTTGTCTTGTCTGAATACGCCCTAGTGAGTCACATTGGCACGTTTCACTTGCTCAAGCCGTAAATTGTTGTTATTGAGGGGTTTTACACGCAAACGTTTTACACGCAAACAACAAGGAAGGGTTATTGGTGCAATGAATCCTATGCCCCGCCACTTGATCTCTCTCAACGTTTAACAATTACTCCACCATTCTATTTGGCCTTTAACTAAATAGACCAACTGAAATGATTCCAACCCCTTTATCCCCATTCCGCACCCCTTGAGTGTTAAAGTATACACGCTTTGCGAACGTTCTGTCTTGGGGATTATTTCATACATTTTTATTCTCCGGGAAAAATGCCAAGAATAAATGGACAGCCCATTGGATATTTGAGCTTGGTCCCCGTGAACCAGACTGCCCGAAGCAGGATGGATACACATTTTAAAAAAAAAATGACAAAACAAGTACTTCGGTCTATCAATTTTAAATTTGCTTTCGACTAAATTTGCACCTTTCTGACTGACTTCCACAAAGCTAAGTATCACTTTTCCTGTCTGGAAGTGAGTTCCTTTTCTCTGCTAAACTGCAGAAGGACATTGGATTTGAAAGTTAATTATTATCTAGTGAGAGGGGTGGGGAAGGGGCTGAGCAGTATTATTGAGTCTGACAGTGAGTGGGAGCTGAAGGCATGTTGCACAGTCGTGATGAGTAGGTCCCTGAAGACCGCCCGCTTCATCATTGCAATTCACTGATCGAGTTCAGCTCTGACGCAGTATCAAGCTTACTGACTCCACTGAGGCAGCTCCTCTCGACGTTAAAGGGAAATGTTTCAGGACAATAAAACCAGTAAATCTTAAAGTAAACTAGTTCATGTTTTAAATGTTCAACAGAAAGCGTCACTACAGCATTGGTGCAAACAATGCAGGTTTCACACATTTTTAACCTAAACTAATTTATGATTTTATGAATGTACAATCCTCTGCACAATAAAAACGTGTATCCCAGCATTTTGCAAAACTTGTCAAGCTGATTGTTAGCAGATCCGTGTGAAAGGATCGTGCTTACCTACACACTTCTGTCCAGAATGAGCTTGAAGTACACTGCCTCTGAGTTTGTCTACTTTGGCAACTTTATGTATGTCATAAGCTCAATGTCCACAATGCCACTTTAAAACATTTGAAAGCTTAGAAGCTCCACCAAATGAAAGTGGGAGTGTTCAGAGGTTAGAGAAGAACCACATCTCAATGTTTGGTCAGCAGCAGAAAGACTTTGTCCAATTTCCGTCTTTCGTGATTGTTTACTGACACTTTGACAACCTTTCTGGATATGTCAGACTGCCCCGTCTTGGAATTGAATGCGTCGTCTACAAACAGAACAGCGGTCTTGCCCTCTCTGTTAAACGTGCGTCTAGCGGCAGAAAAGGGCTGGCAAACCGCTGCTTCTTTTCAGATGTTTCTGTTCAAACTTCAAAGTGGGGGGTTTGGGGCGGGGGCCATAAATGAACCAGCCATACCGAGTTAGCCAGGCAGTATTGTTAACTTAACGAGATCACACATCCAAATCATGGAACATCTCGCCTGATGCACGGATAAAAGAAAAGGTGCAGCAAGATTAACATCTCTCAAACCAAGGATGTCGCTGGAAATCAGTCAAACCAGTCACAACTGTGAGAAGGTTGTGAAGTTGCACCGTCCCTCACTTTGAGATGATTCATTTGAACAATTGAGCCTTAATTTTCTTAAAATTAAAGACATATTTCACAGTTTATCGCTCAGCATTGACACCTTTGCTGTGAAAATGACTCCCAGCTCTGACCTGTCTCACCAGCATCTCTTTCAGCTGCAGACTGCGCTTTTAGATTTGCAGTGTTTAGGACTTGCTGGCGAGTCTCTACGTGTGTGTATGTATGAGAGAGTGTGTGTGCGTGAGTGAGTGTGCATGTATATGTGTGTGCGCCTGACTGTCTGTGTATGTATGTATGTCAGTCTCTGTGTGTGTCTCTGTGTGTGTGTGTGAGTGAGAGAGAGAGAGAGAGAGCCCTGACTGTGAACGGGGAGAAATGAGACGGTGTGTTGAACCAAGCGGATTGTGGTCTAACCCCGGGCTCGCCTTATTGCTGTCCAGCATTTGGTCTTGAGGGAGCGTGCCCCGGTCACACAGAGAGGAAAACGGACAGCGGCGGCACGGTCAGACTCAGCTCCATGTGGGAGACAGCGGATTGTCCCTGCCTGAAGCCGCCGGTGTCAGTGCGGCAACGATAGTAGAGAAGGTGCCGAAATCGCCAATGCGCTTCTGAGCGTCACCTACTACAGCATGAGGTTCAATAGCGAGGCCGCAGCGCGGGGCCAAGAACATGAGAACTTGGTCCGAACACTTTAGCAGAGAACCACACAGCAGCCCAGAACATGTCCTTCGGCCCATCAAGTCTGTACTACCAAAGCTACACCAAATCTAAATCTGTACGAGCCTCAGTTCAAAATGACCTCCCCGCAGCTGGTGTGTAGAAAAAGAGGGATGTGGAAACTGGACCGGGAGCCAGAGCGACACGGAGAGGCAGAGGCAGCGTTAGAAGCATCAGGAGAGGAAGGCAGCATTCAGAGAGGTGTACAAGCATTTCGAGTCAGAGGGTCATGACTTTAGCCCAACCAATCCATGCCGACCATAATCCCGGATTACAGTAGGCCCTCCTGCCTCCAAATATTTCTTATTCATGTACTTACCCAAATGTATTTTAAACATTGTAACTACACCCGCTCCTAACACTTCCTCTGGAAGTTCATTCCATATACAAACCACTCTCTGTGCAAAAACAAAAGTTGCCCCTCAAGTCTTTTTAAAATCTTTCTCCTCTCATATTGAAATATGCCCCCAGTCCTGAAATCCCCCCACCCTCGCGAAAAGACACCTTATCTTATACCCCTCACGCTTTAAAAAAAAAGTCACTCCTTAACCTCTCCTGCTCTGGTGAACAGTGACAAAAGAAGTCCCAGCCTTTCCTTGCAAGCTGTTGGCACGGTTCAAACTTGCGCCTCGGGGTAGAAAGCTCACCTGTCCAGGGCGATAGCAGTCATTGAATAGATGCTGGCGAACATGGCAGTGATGGGGAAGAAGTTGTGGAAACGACAGTAGCCGAGGCCGAAGTACCATTCGTTGTGGATGCCGTAGACAAAGTTGATGACAGCATTGAAAGCAGCCACCGAGCACTCGGTGAAAGCCAGGTTGACCAAGAAGTAGTTGGTCACTGTCCGCATCCTCTTGTGGGCCAGAATAATCCACATGACCACCAGGTTCCCGCAGACTCCGACCACCACGATAATGGAGTAGGCGAGCGCCCACAGAGCAATCTGCCACTTGGGCTGCAGGAATTTAGTGTCGAGTTCCTCGGTCTGGTTCCCTGGCTCAGAGTCATTCCCTTGCCACACATTCAGCTCCATGGTGAGAGAGCACTGCAAGTCACCGTCTCTTCCGTCAGATCTTGCTCACTGCAGAAGCTCACTGCATGTCACAGGGGGACAGTCTCTCCCCCACCCTCCTCCGCTTCTCGGCCGCTTTTAGCTAATAGCTTTCTGGTCGGGTCCCTGAGAAAAAACTCTGCAGAGCCATTTCTTGCTCTGGAGTCGGGGAGTGTATGTGTGTGTGCGTGAGAGAGAAGGCGTGAAACCTCGGGCTCCAACACACACGTGTTGACTCTGGCAGCCTGACAGACAGACACCGGGAAATAGCAGAAGGCTGGTCTCTTTAAAACCCATTTGCACAGGAGACGTCAGTGCTCCGGGGAGGGCAGGAACGAGAGGAGGACCACCCTTCATCCCTCACCGACTTGCATCTGTTCCACAACCGGCTTGCTCGCCCCAACATTCTCCAGAAAGGGAGCCAAGAGAGGAATCTCTCCAATGACTGCCTTAATCCTCTAAGTCGGCGAAACGTTCAGTCCTGGTGAAGTATGATCTACGATTAAACAACAAGTGACGGCTTTGAATGCGCATTGTAGCTGCATCGTCACCTTCGGTCTGAATCATTTCTTGATCTAATTTCCAAGAGGGTCCAGTTAAACTGCGTTCAGCACTCTGCAGCTGACCAGCCTTCACAGCCAGCTCCTGGCTGCTTGGTTTCAGTTCTCACTGTGTTCATATTACGGCTTCCACTAGCATTCCATTCGTTCAATCGCCTCCTCTCTCCGTTTTGGGCTCGGTACAATTCTGCCTGGAAGCCCCGTCCTGCAATTAACCAAAACAGCAGCAAACAGCCCTAGGAGTCGAAACGTGTGCACGAGGGATTGAGAGGCAGTCAAAGAATTAGAAATTTCGATGGCGAATTATTGAACAGACAAGTAAAGTCTATTGTCATTTATTTTGCTCTTAAAACGAAGGATGAACACATCCAGAGTAACTTAACAGTATTGTTCCATGACTAAATCCCGTCCATATAATTGCCAGTATTAAACACTGTGTAGGAAACCAGTCACTGTCGATTCTGTTGAATCTAGACCTCTGCTCCTATCCTGTCCCAGTATCCCGATAATAAACTGGCAAAAAATGTCTACCCTTCATGCTGTGAGAAGACAGCCAGTAATCTAATTCAGGGATAACGTCTCCTCCCAACAATTCTAATCGTTTTCTTTAGTTCTTTGAGCAAGAATCTGGAATTCATATTCTGTGTCCACTGCTCAAATACCATTGTGATGATGCTACATTTTAAAAAGATTATTTTGTCTTGGTTTTATTTTTAAGAGAAGTTGTAAAGACAGAGGTGCAGAAGTGGCCACTGGAGAGAACCTCAGTCAACAATCACTGGAAGCATTCAGGTTTTTTAAAAATATAGTTGTAACAATGAAAGGAGAGTGGCCAGCTCTCATACATCAAGCTTTCTAGTTTCTTTTAGCCGGAGCAGTCAGAAGGTGTTTGCGGTCCCAGAAGAGTTGGGGCTTCAGTAAATGATTCCCAGCTGCTACTTTCTCTGAAATCTCTCTTGATGTTGTTTCCTCCTGGACTGAAGAATTGCCTGTAAGAATCTGTGTCTGAATTTGCCTTTTTGCCAAGGGGTTTGTTTGTGGGGTGTTACTATCTTGGAACAATTAATTAGCAATATGTACTGGACCTATTATTTTGTTAAGTTTTCCAATAGTTGAGTTATTTTAAATTCCTCTTTCTTTGTTTGTAGTTTAACTCCAGTTTACAAATAAATTGCATTTTGCTTAATGTCAAGTAGTTTGACCAATCGCATCACATCTGGAACACACACTTCACACCTACCTTTAAAATAAGAAAAAAGTTAAGGTCTAGGCTACCTTCTTAAAATATCTTGAGGGGGTCTGGTCTGGTCCATTTTACAGAATTTTGCATTCAAAGGAATGTGGGTTTGTTAACTGAACCAGCATTCATTTCCTATCCCTGATTGCCCTGAAGAAGGCCATGGTGCTTACTTGAATCAATGCAGTCAATGCACTGTTGGTAGATCCACAGTATTCTCAGGAGGGGAATTCCAGGATTTTTAACAAGCAACTCTGAAGGAATGTCAATATATTTCCAAACAAGAATAGTAAGTGGCTTGGAATAGATGCTGCAGGTGGTGATATTCCCATATATCTGCTGCACTCTGTCCTTCTAAGTGGTTGAGGTTCTGAGTTTGGATGGTGCTGCCAGAGAAACCTTGGTGAACTGCAGTCTAGTTAATGGATGGTGCACACTGCCGTATTGAGCATCAGTGGTGCAGGGAATCAATGTTGACAGTGGTGGACTGAGTGCTGATCAAGAGGGTTGCTTTGTCCTGGATGAATTCAAGCATCTCGAGTATTGCTGGAGTTGCACCTATCTAGCCAAATGGAGAGTGTTTCCACTTCTCACTTGTGTTTGATAAATGATGAAGATCAGCAGTAAGGAGACATGAGGTGAGTTATTTACTGCAGGATTCCTAATCTCTGATCTACACACAGTAGTCACATATCTTGTCGAATTTAGTTACTAGTCAATGGTAACCCCCAAGATATTGACAGTGGGGATTTAGAAATAGTAATGCCATTGAATATCAAAGGCACCGGTTATGTTCTCTTTTGCTGGATATTGACATTGCCTGGCATTAGAGTGATGCAAATGTTATTTGTCCCCTATCAACCTTGGTCTTGCTGCATATGGCTGCTTCAGTACTTGAGGAGTCACAAGTGGTGCTGAGTATTGTGCAATCATCAATGGACATCCCTACTTCTGATCTTATGAAGGAGAGAAGGCAATTGATGAAGCAGTTGAACATGACTGAGTCTAGGGCATTACCCTGAGGAACTCCTGCAGAGATGTCCTCAAGCTGTGAAGATTGACCTGCGACAACTACAGTCATCTTCCATTGTGCTAGGGATGACTCCAACTGGCAAAGAGGATTTCTCATCATTCTCACTGGCCTTAGTTTTGCTGGGGCTCCTTGATGCCATACTTCATGATGCATACTTGATGTCAAGGACGTTAACTCTCACCTCTGTGGTTCAGTTCTTATGTTTCTGTTTGGACAAAATACATAATGGTATTAAGCCAATGTTTATGCACTACACAAATTTCCTCCCATCTTCCCACCATTGATCAGAACCTGAATTTGGCCAACCCCATCAATGCTGTGGTTCTGAGTTACCTTCATGAGAAGAGACCATCATACTTGGACGAAGCATAACAATTCTGATGGTTAAAAGCCAACAAAAACATTTTTTTGCAACAACCAGCTATCCAGTCTGATGCCAAAAACTGCTCCTCTTACTCCAATGTTTTCAGATGTTTCACATAATTTGTTAATTTCAGCATTAAAAGTCCAAAAGAAATTATGAATCATAAAAGTAGTAGTTTCTCAGTCAATCCACTTCAGAACCCCAGTTGATGTCATTGGTTGATTGGGCACGTGTCTCTTGTTCTCTTCAGTTGATTGAAATTCTCCTTGTGTCTTCCATTCTTGTCCACCAAATTACTATGAGCCACTGATGAGTAACCTGTAGTCACTAGCCATGTGCATGACAAGAGACATTTTGACCATTGATTTGCTTGCCATGATTAGTAGACAATCTGTTTCAGATTGGTTAGGTAATTTCTGAATTACTTCTTATAAAAATATTGGTCACCCTCACTTCCTGCTACCTCCTATTTTATTCTCTGTTATGCCAATTTCTTTGTAAAATCATCCTCCTTTGCAACATGCTTGTCTGTATCAACCTTCTACATCTTACACAATATTGCACCAATTAAGTCATTTAAGTGTCTGCTTATGTGTGTCTGTAGCATCATCCCCAAGTGATTAAATAATGTCCCAAATGCTACACATTAATACAGCTAAACATTCTCCAAAATTTCAAAGTCTAACAACACCTTTAATGTGAAAAACCATGTGTAACTCCAAAATAGCTGTTGATGCCGTGAACAAATTAAAGCTGAAAACATAGCACTTGTTACAAACTTGAAGTTACAAAACAAACCAATTTGAAAATGGCTGCATCTTTAAGTAAAAGCTTATAACTCAAAGGATTTTCACATTAATTGTCATAGGTTTGCATTACTGTGAGCCTCCAAAACCAAAACACATTACTTTACTTTTGGCCTGTGCCATCTGGCTTTCTTCCTTACCAAAAGTTTTTAATAATTAACAACAAGAGGCATGTGACCCATGGTATGTCACAAGGATCAGTGCTGGGTCCACTGCTTTTCATCGTTTATATGAATGATTTGGAGTAAAATAGGAGGTATAGTTAATAAGTTTGCAGATGACACCAATATTGGTAGTGTAGTGGACAGTGATGAAGACCATCTCACATGGGACTTTGATCAGATGGGCCAGTGGGCTGAGGAGTGGCAGATGGAGTTTAATTTAGATAAATGTGAGGCATTGCTTTTTGGTAAGGCAAATCAGGGCCAATCCTATACAGTTAATTGTAGGGGCCTGGGGAATGTTGCTGAAGAAAGAGCCCTACAAGTGCAGGTGCATAATTCCTTGAAGGTGGAGTCACAAGTAGAGAGGGCGTTGATGAAGGCATTTGGCACAATTGCCTTCATTGGTCAGTGCATTGAGCTGTGACATCATGGTGTGGTGGTAGTGGATATTAGTGAGGCCACTTTTATAATATTGTGTACAATTCTGGTCAACTTTCTCTTGGAAAAATATTGTTAAATTTGAGCTGATACAGAAAAGATTTCCAAGGATGTTACTGGGACTAGATGGTTTGAATTAAAGAGAGAGGCTGAATAGACTGGGGCTAATTTTCGTGAAGCATCGGAGGTTGAAAGATGACTTTATAGAGGTTTATAAAATCATGAGGGGCATGGATAGGATAAATAGCCAAGCTCTTTTTCCTAGGGTGGGGGAGTCAAAAACTGGACAGCATAGATTTAAAGTGAGAGGGGAACGATTTGAAAAGGAACTGAGGTAACTTTTTCATGCAGAGGGTGGTGCACAAATGGAATGAGCTGCCAGAGGAAGTGGTGGAGGCTGGTACAATTACAACATTTAAAAAACATCTGGATGGGTACATGAATAGGAAGGATTTTGAGGGATATGGGCCAAGTGCTGGCAAATGGAACTAGATCAGATTGGCATATCTGGTTGGCATGGACAGGTTGGACTGAAGGGTCTGTTTCTATGCTATTTGACTCTATGATGATTCTGTGAGGTCTTCTCTTTGCTATCCCACAGGATCAAGAACCAAACACACAATATCAACGTTTGTTGGTTGGACCTGCAATCCCCCACAGACCCACTTTTCCACAAACTTCGACATCCAATATTTTCGCTCGTGTATGTCACAAACTCCGTTCTCTTACCATTGATTCCATCACTTTCCTTGCTAACAGTTTGAGTCCAAATCAAACTGTTTGCAACCTTTGATCCCAGGATAAGCTACCAAGCATCAATCAGCTCTATTGCAAAGGCTGCCGAATTCCAGCTCTGTAACTATAGCCCAGCCTCGATTTCAACACGTGGAAAGTTTAATCCATTCCTTTATTTTACCTGTAAATTATTGCAGCGCTTTCTCTCCATATATGTTGTTCACATCCTAACTTATTATTCGCTCATCATCCATGTGGCACTGGCCGATATTGGCTGTCTGTCCAACGACAGCTGAAATGCCTATCTTTATTTGCAAATCACTGCAGCCGGCTTTAAGAGGTTCCTTTGAACCTACCTTTTGGTCCAAGGCTTGGGTCTTTCATCCCAATGTCTCTTTATGTGACTTTGTGTTCAAATTTGTTTGACAAAATATCTTTGAAACAATTTGGGAAGTTTTATTGCATTAAGTATGCTGTACAGACGCAAATCATTGGCACTTGGGAATTAGGCCAATTGGCCCTTCCCAGCTTGCTGTACCAATTGATAAAATCATCGCTGATCTCAGTATAGCCTTTGCTGCATTTTCCTTTCTCCTTCCACCATGCCGATACCCCCCCCCCCCCCCCAACCCCCAAAACTTCCCCTACCTCGTCCCTTCACCTTGCTCAGCCTTGTCTGTCAAAACCATATCTAACTCTCCCTTCAATAGACAGGGCGAGAGGCTCAGTGTTCCCGCCTTAGACTTATTGTCTGACAAATACACACGGGTGGTTTTGTCTTGATTTCCCCCAATCGCTCTTCTTCCAGCTCTTATCCTGTTTATTTCGCTTTTGCGTCGCTGCTTTCCCACACTTTCTTATATTCCCCCCCGCCACCGCAAAATTTATTTCATTTGCCCTGTTTCACCATTTTTTGTTTATTCTGCTCATTGCTTGATGATCACCAATCCAAAATTGTGCAGCGTGCACCACACCTCTGAGAACATCTTTTTCTTCCCTTCCAGGGCTACTGTTTTAAACCTGCTGGAGTCTGACATCAAAGAATATTCTGGCGTGAGGTTGTCTCTGCCAGTTAATTCCTTCGAGAAATCAATTCTCCATTGATCCAGGCTCGGGGAACCTCCCAGAGAGTGGCAGATGAATTGAGCCAGGGAAATGCACAGTGAGGAGGAAGCAGTGGGGGAATTGTTACAGTAAAACGGGTTGAAGTTTCCCGAATTATCGGGGTGTGACTGATTTGACCATTCCCCACGCCCAAAAACGTTTTCCTTTTCTGTCCTATGATCGGAGATGTAATTTTCATGAGGAATAAATGCAGCAGAAATGACAAAGAAATGTTACACACTGCCGCTCAATTACAGCAAACTATCGACTCGCGGGGAGACGTGGCCTTGCATTAATATGAGCGCTGCTAAACCTACAGGATTGAACTGAAGACAATTCACTTTGATTCTCTGTGAGAAACCCTGGGGAAACATCAGGCGTTCAAAAATGTATTTGTCTTGTTTATTCATCTTCTTTGAACGCCTTCATTTATTAATTATGAGAATATCCGGAAGGAAAAGGCTGTTTGGAGAAGGGTCGTCAAAGGTGCAAAGTCATATGCTGATATGCTTCTGCAGTAGATCTGGCAAACCGGATTTACACAGCATCAGTCCTATACTGACCATACTGACCTACTTATAATGGAGGGAAGGTGGAAGACAATTTACACACGGCAAGAGACCAGCGAACAGTAAATTTCTAAATGTCCGGAACATTTTTTTTTGCTGAGGGATAGCTATTAAACAGGACACTTGGGCACTGTCATCTCCCTGCAGGATGATCCATTTCGACTTTGTTAAATTAAAACAGGCGCAAGCCTTTTACTGCTTCAATAATTAATTATTCTTTCAAAGTTTATTTGATGAATAGGCATTGAGACATTATCGCCTTTCAAAATTGAACAGTTATTTTAAAAACTTATTAATTTATCGACCATGATGCTTTTCATTTAATTTTAATATTTACTTTGGCTCTGAGCCCATCAGTCTGGGAAATTCCAGGCATTTTTCCGGCATATTTGAATGTTAGTTGGATATCTGGTATCTCTTATAGTATGCTCCTGCACAGTCCCAGTATCAGGTGCATTCCAATATAAGCAGGAGCCCCTGAACTGTATCATCCTGATCTCAGGTATGTTTCTGAATTGAGTCAAGTCCATGAGCTCCCTTTGTTTGTCTCATTCTCAGAGACAATGAGAATGTTACCCACCTCCAATGGTACCCACCTCCCACTTTGCTCCCATTGCTTCTGCATTCCTCCAGCTTTTCAGCTATGGTAGATATATCACCCAAGCACAATGCTACCTAATCAATAACATCCTTTACTCTTTCCATTTTGCAGCATATTGTGGTACGCAATGAAGTTGTGGGTTCAAATCCCACTCTAGAGATTTGAGCAACAATTTGGGCAAATACTTCTGTTTTCTGAGGAAATGCTGAGGTGCTGACTTTTCAGGGTCTGTTTCCGTGCTGTACATCTCTATGACTCTATGACTGTTTATCTCATTGCTGCTTGTGAAATGGTGCTGAAGAAAATTGGTTGCAGTGTTTCCCACATTATAACGGTGTCTACAGTTCAAAAGTAGTTCCTTGGCTCTAAAGTGCTTTGAAATGTTTTGAGGGCATAAAAGATGCGATGTAAACAAGAACCCTGCATTAACAATAATTACTGCTGACTCGGATTTGAAAAATAAATTTTCAACTGAAAACATACAAATAAAATTTGACATACTTGGTTGCCTATATTTGTGCTATTTGCCCATTTGCATTTTTTCTATTTTTTACAATTTACAATTAAATATCTGATTGGCAACATAACAGATGAGTGCTTATACCATTGTGTATTTTTGCTGAATGAGATTTCATAGACACTGCAGGACCAGTTTATCAGAAGGTATAATACATCAGTATTCTGGATTGGAGACATTCCACAGGAATCATCTGAAACTGGCATGTTTTATGCAGCTTCAGATCAGCTGGTCATTAAATCCAGGATCTGATAATTTAATTCCATTGACTGCAATGGAACTCTGTTACGGTGCTTGAGCTTTCACTGTGAGATAAAACTTGGCACTCACTGTCACTATCCAAGCTTCTGTTAAAACAAATGTTGTTAGTGTATGCAGGATACTGTCATCAATACTGTTGCAATCTGTGCTTGCAGTTATGACTCCACATTTCCCTTGGAGATGTGCTTTAATTGTTTTTAAAAAAAAATTTCCATTTGTGCTTTTGGGCACTGAAAGGAAATCAGATAAATACAGGCTGTTAGCTATTGAGGATGATGAGTCTTATCCTCAAGATAACAACGCAGATTATTTATTTGATTAAGGAAATTAACATTTAATGCAAGTCACCTTCAGTTCTCCAGGGGTCTATTAACCAGCACAGCTGTTAGACACAGCACTGGCAGAGCGAGTGGAATGAAGTCATAATGGAACTAGCATTAGTTTGGGAGATTGGGGAAAGTGTTGATTTAATGACACCCATGCATATAAATGTTTTAACATTTGTCAAAGGTCATTTGTCAGAGAAAATCATGTTTAATATTCAGTGTCAGGGCCTATTTTGGTAATAATTGTTTATAAACGTCAGACTTTAATTTCCGATCACCAGGTATTTGCAGGGACAAACATTGCCACTGCCACTAAAATTCTATTTGGATAATATTGAGTCCAGTGTTTCAGTGGAGATCTTTTGTACATGCAGGAGACCATCTTCAGCACTGTTTTGATTTATCTTGTAATTAATTCAATACATCACAATTTCTCTTGAAGATCTATCATTGCTCATGTGGATCATATAAAACATCTACTATTGTATCAACAAGTTGTTTCTTTGCAGTTTCTTTGTAAAAACCATTGCTGTTTACATTCATCAGAACAGAAAGCATGCCAGTAAATTGAATCTATTGCAGTTTTTATGTGGCTTTTGTTATCACTTCAAATTGCCTGAAATTAAGCTCTGCAGTTGGTTAGGACGGAAGACATGCATCAGTTGTCAGTGTCATTAATTCACAGACTTCCTGACTTGTGCAGAACATGTCTAATGACAACAAGTTCATTGAAAATGAAATTTGTAGTGTTACTGCTTTAAGAACTATGTCTGCTAATAAGTCAAGGACCAGGATGATACCACATGACCAGCAGCAATAATAACTCCAGTTATTAACAGTTCAATAAAGAATTGCATACAAATTACAAGGTAACTGCAAATTATCAGTCTGTCATGAACCTGTGCTACTTACCAGTCCAGTATGAGCATGGTAATTCTGTGTTTAGAAACACAACACAATCATATGACAAAATTGTCTGCAGGTAAGAGTAACTCCTTTTTCAAGGAATATACAATCTGATTCTGATTCACCCATCAAATTTACCACCTGTTTAAAGCTGCTCACCTTCAGGTTGACACTATGCTCAAGGAGATGAATATACCTCTATTGGCATAGAGTGGCATACTGTCATGGGAAGACAATGTAGTTGACAGTGGCATGAGGTATTGCACATGGATAGCAATGAATTGAGGGGTGCATAGGTTAAGTTACTATATTTTACATTAGGATTAAATCTTGGAACAACATCGTGGGTCAAAGGGCCTGTTCTGTGCTGTACTTTTCTATGTTCTATGTTCTATATGAAGAGCCTTTATACAGGAGCAAACCGACTCAGTCTGAACCTGAGAATCTCATGGAACACACACTCCACTAAAGCACTGTTTTTGAACATTTATTGAGACATTAAAGTCCTTTCCTTTCTTCGTGGCATTTTCTGGTGCTACAAGTAAAAAATAAAAACAAAAAAAAATCACCCTAGGCTTGCAACACATGCTGAGTCTAGTAAGAATGTAACAGTTGTAGGTTTTTGAAATATTGACACAGGATGAAACAGTAGTGGCACACATTTCCTCAATAGAATGTAAGCAGTTATGAATGGATAAACATAGTTTGTTTGTTCCCTAATATTATTCTTTTTTGAAGCCACAAGCTGTAATAGTCTGGATTGTAAGAGATTTATTTGTTCTTCTCTCTCCAAATAGGGGTAACAGAAAAGTATTGTCATCCAGTAAACAAAATCTTCTTGTTTGGCTTGTGTTGATGAATTTATAGGTAGTTGGTGAATTGGTAGCCAGTTTTTAATTTAAGAAGTAATAGATCTCTTGTAAGTACCTGAAGGAATACAGAACACAAGAAGGTATTCAAGACTGGTGTGTTTAATGAAGTGCCTAACTCTTGACATCTGTCTATTGTAAAGTGGAAAAACACTCAGATAATTATACTCAAGACAACAGCCATGAAGTCTCTTTGCTCAAGAGATTTTTAATTAGTCTTTGCCTGAAAGGTCTTCACACTGAAGCAAGTAATAGTATCCTTCAAAATTCATCTGTTCACGTGGGACAAAACTAAGAATTGATCTTGTGTGAACCAATTAATAGGTTGAAGCTCCCAAAACTCTTGTAAAATGCTCTGCCACACTGGGTACTGTGTGTTCCAAGTCCGTCTGCTGGTATGTGTTGAGTTAACTGATGAAAGCCTAAATTGACAAGAGGTTGATGTAGTTTGCATAGATGAGCAAGATGACAAGTCAAGGAAGGTTGGCTGCTCCTGTTCACCATTAGCATCTATTGGAAAGAGAATATTTCTGGATGTCTCTGGATGTGGCATGGTGGTAGTGTCCTTGTGATCCCATGAGAAGGGTGCCTGAGAGCCTGGTTGTATAACTCATAAGATGACAAGTGGAAGATTGTGTTAGAAAATTTGCCGTGAGTCACAATTAATTGGGTACCATGAATCTCTCTCCACAAAACAAGTGAACTGAAAATATAAAATTCTGCCTGGTGATTCTTTGAACACAACCATTTTGCTGTATTATATTGAAGTACTTGCTTTAAAAATTTAATTGCACTGAGACTTGCACTGTGCTTTCTTTTTCTTTTAATACATTTTTTGATGTACATATAAATCACATTAAAAATTTAAAAGCTTCTTCCATTGCAAAATTTGAATGAAGCTGCGCCTGAGGTTTATGAGTGATGGTTAAAGCAATGGAAATTTAAATTCAGTGCTTGCCTTGGTCGTGGATTATTTAATCTCATTCCAGGTTCAGCACCATTCTGCTAATATTCACAGGATATTTATGTGTAATTTAGCAGGGTCATGATATTTTTGGATCTAACTTCCAAATCGCCCAGATGAAACCCAAGGACATGAATGTTTACAAGTCCTGGAAATGAAAAATCAGCCACAGTGAAGGGTGTGCTGCGGAAAATGTGGTTAACATGACCTGAGGGAGGAAGCTGCAACCACTCTATGTATCACAGAAGAAACAGGTGGAACTAGATTCCATCCCAGGTTTCTTCCACTTACCCAGTCTTGGAAGGAATGTTGTGTCACTTGCTTCTGCTGCAAGTGACTTGCTTTCATTGCTATTTTTGGAATGATATTTGGTAATACACCAAATATCTCTTGGTGCTTTCTCTTTCTGAGGTGACTGGCTACAAGTCTGCTTGGTTGGGTGAGTGTCCTGCATCTGTCACACAACAGGTTGGTGTCTGTTTATTTTTCTCAAAGTGTATCACTTTCTTAAGATATTCAAGTGCAGATGCCAAAGTGCATGCCTGCTTCACCATCTCTCTGTGTGTCCTGATAGTGCAGATATCTTGGTCAACTTTTACTACATTACTGAGTTTTGTAATATCTCTTATATACTCTGGAGATCCAAGATCTGGTCACTCATCTATGATTAGAGAAGCAGTGTTTCAAATTCTAGTAGGATCTGGGTACCCCACTGCATTCTTCTCTCCAGTCACGAAAACATCCATTCAGAACCATGCTCTGCCTTATCACCACATCAAGTTATAATCATGATTTTTAATATCATTTGCTTTAATTTTACAAATATGATTGACATGTGATACATTATCAAGTGCTCTTTGACTGTCCATACATTCAGTACCTACTGCACTACCTTCATCAACACTGTCTGTTACCAATGAAAAGAATTCCATTCATCTCTTCTATTAGCATTCCAGTTGCACAATGCGGTGCTTACGACTGCACTTTTTTTTTGTTATTTGTCCATGGGATGTGGGGGGTCACTGGCTGGGCTAATATTCATCACTCATTCCTATTTGCCCTCGAGAAGATGGTGGTGTACTGTCGTCTTGAACCATTGCAGTCTGTTTGATGTGGGGGTGGGGAGGGAGTTCCATAATTTTGAACAAACAACAGTAAAGGAATAGCTATAGAGTTCCAAGTTAGAATCTTGTGTGGCTTGCTGGGATGCTTGTAATTGGTGGCATTCCCATGCATCTGCTGGCCTTGTTGTTCTAGATGGAGTTGTAAGGTGTTGATGAAACAGCAATAATAAGTTATCACATTTCATCATCTAGATAATACACACTGCGACCACTGTGCAACTGTGGTGGTGAGTTAATGTTGAAGGTTATGAATATGATGTCAATCAAGCAGGCTAGTTTATCCTGGATGTTGATGAGATTTTGAATGTTACTGGAGCTGCACCCATCCAGGCAAGTGGGGAGTATTCCATCATACAGCTGATATGTGCCTTGTAGATGGGGAAGAGATTTTGGGGAGACAGGAGATGAGATACTCGTCACAAGATTCCTAGGCTTTAATCTGTACTTCGAGGAGAAAGTGAGGACTGCAGATGCTGGAGATCAGAGCTGAAAATGTGTTGCTGGAAAAGCTCAGCAGGTCAGGCAGCATCCAAGGAGCAGGAGAATCGACGTTTCGGGCATGAGCCCTTCTTCAGGAATGAGGAAAGTGTGTCCAGCAGGCTAAGATAAAAGGTAGGGAGGAGGGACTTGGGGGAGGGGCGTTGGAAATGCGATAGGTGGAAGGAGGTTAAGGTGAGGGTGATAGGCCGGAGAGGGGGTGGGGGCGGAGAGGTCAGGAAGAAGATTGCAGGTTAGGAAGGTGGTGCTGAGTTCGAGGGTTGGGACTGAGACAAGGTGGGGGGAGGGGAAATGAGGAAACTGGAGAAATTGGAGTTTATCCCTTGTGGTTGGAGGGTTCCTAGGCGGAAGATGAGGTGCTCTTCCTCCAGCTATCGTGTTGCTATAGTCTGGCGATGGAGGAGTCCAAGGACCTGCATGTTCTTGGTAGAGTGGGAGGGGGAGTTGAAGTGTTGAGCCACAGGGTGGTTGGGTTGGTTGGCCACACAGCTCCACGTCACTGGGAGCAGCGACCCTCTGACAGCCCCGCTGTCAGATATAGAAACAGACAGCGTGGACCCTGGTCTCGGCCCGATGACACCGAAGTGGGCAAATGGGCCGAGTGAGGAACTGGACAGCTACCTCAGCCCTGCGAGGGTCCAGCAGTTTGCGTGCTGCATGGGGATGCAGACAGCTACCCTAGAGGGGCAGGACCAGCAACAATTGGACATGGGTAACCTTACAACCTGTTAACAAAATGGGATTTAAAATTGCAACTATTAATGTGCGCAGCATAAAATCTGCTGCGCGATGTGTTTCAACACTGGCCTTCCTGGCCAACGTGAAAGCCGATGTCCTGTTTCTGCAGGAGTGTGGGATACTGCACCTCAGCAGTTACAGGAGATGGACGAGCTTGTGGGCCCATGGGCCGTCAGTGTGGTCGGGGAGTAACGATAACAGCTCCACGGGCCTGGGTATTCTGTTACGGGGAGGCAACTTCACCATCTCCGAGGTTAAGGAGGTGGTGGGCGGGCGCCTCATCGTCGCCGATGTTACATACAGAAACGCTCCCGTGAGACTAATCAACATGTACGCCCCAGCGGGTAAGAGTGAACGGTTGGCCGTCCTGCAACAGCTTCCACTGTTGCTGGCTACGTCCAGGCCGGTCATTCTGGCCGGAGACTTCAACTGTATCATCGATGCAGATGGACGATCCGGCGGGGGGGAGAGTAAACTGGACGCCACGTCCAGAGTCCTGATGGACACGGTCAAAGACGCCAAGCTGCACGACGTCTTCAGCACCCCTGCAGACGGAGCGCAGCGTAGATATACATGGTCACGGGCAGACGGGTCTATCCGCTCAAGGATAGATTACCTGTTTGTGTCCAGAACGCTCTCGGTCAGATCCACCGACGTCAAGCCGGTGTTCTTCTCCGACCACTGCCTCCTGCTGGCCGACTGTCACCTACAGGACGAGCAGCGGGCTGGTAAGGGAACGTGGAAACTGAACACCAAGCTGTTGACCCCGGGAAACATCGAGGAGCTCAAGAGGGATTACGCAGGTTGGAGAACCGTGAAGCCCCTCTTTGAGTCTCCAGCGGACTGGTGGGAAACAGTAAAAGGGAACATCAAGAGGTTCTTCATCCTCAAAGGTGTTCAGGGGGTGAGAGAGAGGCGGGGAAAACTGTCCCAGCTCCAGGAAAGTATGCAGAACCTGCTCCTGCTGCAGACGTTGGGGATCGATGTCATGGAGGACCTCAAGGAGGTGAAGGGCCAGCAAGCTTCGCTCTTTGCTTCGGAGGTCTCCAAGATAATCTTCCGGTCCAGAGTCCGTTCGGTGGAGCAGGACGAGACGTGCTCACGTTTCTTCTTCCAGAAGGTGCACAAAGAGAGCTCTGTGCTCAGCAGCCTGAAGGAAGAAGATGGCTCGCTAACGTCATCTCAGGCTGACATCATGAGGATCAGCAAATCCTTCTATGCCAGTCTGTATGACGCGAAGCCGACCGACAGCGCGGCCTCCCAGTCGTTCCTGTCCTCTATCACGGAGGTCCTACACGACGGAACACGAGAGAGGCTGGACCAGCCACTATCTCTGGATGAGCTGACCAAGGACCTCGAGTCCTTCGAAAAGAATAAAACTCCCGGAAGCGACGGCTTACCGGTCAAGCTCTATTCCGCTCTTTGGGACTTGATTGGTCGGGACCTGCTGGAGGTGTATGTCAATATGCTTCGGGCAGGTACCATGAGTGAATCCATGAGGAAAGGCATCATCACCCTCGTCTACAAGCAGAAGGGGGAGAGGGAAGAAATTAGAAATTGGAGACCGATCTCACTGTTAAACACAGACTACAAAATCTTGTCAAAGGTCATCGCCAACCGGGTCAGGTCTGCTCTGGGATCGGTGATTCACCCTGACCAAACCTGTGCTGTGCCGGGCAGGAAGATCGCTGAGAGTCTCGCACTCCTCAGGGATACGATCGCCTACGTGCAGGACAGGGGGATGGACACCTGCCTCATCAGCCTGGACCAGGAGAAAACCTTTGACAGGATATCGCATCCATATATGAGGGATGTCCTCTCCAAAATGGGCTTTGGGGAGGGAATCGCGAATTGGATCAGACTGCTCTACACCAACATTGTCAGTGCAGTCTCAATCAATGGGTGGGAATCAGATAGCTTCCCAGTCAGATCTGGAGTCAGGCAGGGCTGCCCTCTCTCTCCTGCCTTGTTTGTGTGCTGCATAGAGCCATTTGCCGAGTCCATCAGGAAGGATGCGAGCCTGAGAGGGGTGACTATTCCTGGCAGCGGGAGTCTGCAGGTTAAGGCCTCCCTGTACATGGATGACGTCGCCTTTTTCTGCTCGGATCCGCTGTCCGTGCACAGACTCATGTGCATATGTGACCAGTTCGAACGGGCCTCGGGGGCCAAGGTAAACCGAGGCAAGAGCGAGGCCATGCTCTTCGGGAACTGGGCCAACCAATCCTCGATCCCCTTCACCGTCAGGACCGACCACCTGAAGGTGCTGGGTATTTGGTTCGGGGGGCTGGGGCGTGCGCCAAGACCTGGGAGGAGCGGATCAGGAAGGTGAGACAGAAACTGGGCAGATGGGAGCAACGGTCGCTCTCCATCGCGGGAAGAAACCTGGTCATCAGGTTTGAGGTACTCTCAGTATTATTATACGTGGCACAGGTCTGGCCTATCCCCAGAACCTGTGCCGCCGCAGTCACCTGGGCCATCTTCCACTTCATGTGGAGATCAAAGATGGACCGGGTCCAAAGAGATGTAATGTACAAAGACCGGTGCAATGGGGGAAAAAACACACCCAATCCAACCCTCACCCTGATGGCCACCTTTGTGTGTGGCTGCATCAAGCTGTGCGTGGATCCCCGGTACGCAAACACCAAGTGTCACTACGTACTGAGGTTCTACCTGTCCCCAGTGTTGCGAAAGATGGGATTGGCCTCGCTGCCGCGGAACGCATCGAGTAGTTGGACCGTTCCGTACCACCTGTCCTTCGTGGAGAACTTTATGAAGAAAAATACCTTTGACCACAAGTCCATTAGGAAGTGGTCAGCATGTAGTGTCCTTGAGACCCTTCGGGAAAAGGAGGGGGCAGATCCTGTTGAGCGGTTCCCTGAGCAGACTGTCAAAGCCATTTGGCAGAATGCCTCATCGCCAGAACTTTCCAACAAGCACCAAGACATGGCTTGGCTGGTGGTGAGAAGGGCTCTGCCTGTGACATCTTTTATGCACGCCTGGACTCTCTGCCGCACCGCACGCTGCCCTCGAAGCGGCTGCGGGGGGGACGAGACTGTCACACACCTCCTTCTGGAATGTGCCTTTGCAGAGGAAGTCTGGAGAGGAATGCAGTGGTGTTTGTCGAGGTTCGTCCCGAGCAGCGCCGTGACGCGGGACTCCGTGCTCTACGGCCTGTTCCCCGGGACGCACACCGAGACGAACATCAACTGTGCCTGGAGCATCATCAACTCGGTGAAGGACGCTCTCTGGGTGGTCCGAAACCTGCTGATCTTCCAGCTGAAGGAGTTGACCCCGACTGAGTGCTGCAGACTGGCACATTCCAAGGTCCAGGACTACGTGTTGAGGGACGCGCTGAAGCTTGGGGCAGCTGCCGCCAAGGCGCGGTGGGGAAAGACCACTGTGTAAAGTCTGCCTGCCTAACGAAGAACAGGGGGCCCATCCAGTCATTTGGGCTCTGCTGACACCTCAGCTAATTATATGGGCATTTGATTGAAAAATGTACAGACCTGTATAAAAATGATTAATTCTGATCTCTGTGTGTTCATGTTTACATATGTATGGCATGACCAACTGTACAGACCATCAAATTATTTTATGAATAAAGTATATTTTTGAAATAAAAAAAAATTGGTGAGGTCACCTGGTCACGGGCAGACGGGTCAGCGAAGCCGGTGTTCTTCTCCGACCACTGCCTCCTGCAGGACGAGCAGCGGGCTGGTAAGGGAACGTGGAAGCTGAACACCAAGCTGTTGACCCCGGGAAACATTGAGGAGCTCAAGAGGGACTACGCAGGTTGGAGAACCATGAAGCCCCTCTTTGAGTCCCCAGCAGACTAGTGGGAAACAGTAAAAGAGAACATCAAGAGGTTCTTCATCCTCAAAGGTGTTCAGGAGGCGAGAGAGAGGCGAGGAAAACTGTCCCAGCTCCAGGAAAGTATGCAGAACCTGCTCCTGCTGCAGACGATGGGGGTGGATGTCACGGAGGAACTCAAGGAGGTGAAGGGCCAGCAAGCCTCGCTCTTTGCTTCGGAGGTCTCCAGATAATCTTCCGGTCCAGGGTCCGTTCGGTGGAGCAGGATGAGACGTGCTCACGTTTCTTCTTCCAGAAGGTGCACAAAGAGAGCTCTGTGCTCAGCAGCCTGAAGGAAGAAGATGGCTCGCTAACGTCATCTCAGGCTGACATCATGAGGATCAGTAAATCCTTCTATGCCAGTCTGTATGACGCGAAGCCGACCGACAGCGCGGCCTCCCAGTCGTTCCTGTCCTGTATCACGGAGGTCCTAAACGACGGAACACGAGAGAGGCTGGACCAGCCGCTATCTCTGGATGAGCTGACCAAGGCCCTTGAGTCCTTCGAAAAGAATAAAACTCCCGGAAGCGACGGCTTACCGGTCAAGCTCTATTCCGCTCTTTGGGACTTGATTGGTCGGGACCTGCTGGAGGTGTATGTCAGTATGCTTCGGGCAGGTACCATGAGTGAATCCATGAGGAAAGGCATCATCACCCTCGTCTACAAGCAGAAGGGGGAGAGGGAAGAAATTAGAAATTGGAGACCGATCTCACTGTTAAACACAGACTACAAAATCTTGTCAAAGGTCATCGCCAACCGGGTCAGGTCTGCTCTGGGATCGGTGATTCACCCTGACCAAACCTGTGCTGTGCCGGGCAGGAAGATCGCTGAGAGTCTCGCACTCCTCAGGGATACGATCGCCTACGTGCAGGACAGGGGGATGGACACCTGCCTCATCAGCCTGGACCAGGAGAAAACCTTTGACAGGATATCGCATCCATATATGAGGGATGTCCTCTCCAAAATGGGCTTTGGGGAGGGAATCGCGAATTGGATCAGACTGCTCTACACCAACATTGTCAGTGCAGTCTCAATCAATGGGTGGGAATCAGATAGCTTCCCAGTCAGATCTGGAGTCAGGCAGGGCTGCCCTCTCTCTCCTGCCTTGTTTGTGTGCTGCATAGAGCCATTTGCCGAGTCCATCAGGAAGGATGCGAGCCTGAGAGGGGTGACTATTCCTGGCAGCGGGAGTCTGCAGGTTAAGGCCTCCCTGTACATGGATGACGTCGCCTTTTTCTGCTCGGATCCGCTGTCCGTGCACAGACTCATGTGCATATGTGACCAGTTCGAACGGGCCTCGGGGGCCAAGGTAAACCGAGGCAAGAGCGAGGCCATGCTCTTCGGGAACTGGGCCAACCAATCCTCGATCCCCTTCACCGTCAGGACCGACCACCTGAAGGTGCTGGGTATTTGGTTCGGGGGGCTGGGGCGTGCGCCAAGACCTGGGAGGAGCGGATCAGGAAGGTGAGACAGAAACTGGGCAGATGGGAGCAACGGTCGCTCTCCATCGCGGGAAAAAACCTGGTCATCAGGTGTGAGGTACTCTCAGTATTATTATACGTGGCACAGGTCTGGCCTATCCCCAGAACCTGTGCCGCCGCAGTCACCCGGGCCATCTTCCACTTCATGTGGAGATCAAAGATGGACCAGGTCCGAAGAGATGTAATGTACAAAGACCGGTGCAATGGGGGAAAAAACACACCCAATGCAACCCTCACCCTGATGGCCACCTTTGTGTGTGGCTGCATCAAGCTGTGCGTGGATCCCCGGTACGCAAACACCAAGTGTCACTACGTACTGAGGTTCTACCTGTCCCCGGTGTTGCGAAAGATGGGCTTGGCCTCGCTGCCGCGGAACGCACCGAGTAGTTGGACCGTTCCGTACCACCTGTCCTTCGTGGAGAACTTTATGAAGAAAAATACCTTTGACCACAAGTCCATTAGGAAGTGGTCAGCATGTAGTGTCCTTGAGACCCTTCGGGAAAAGGAGGGGGCAGATCCTGTCGAGCGGTTCCCTGAGCAGACTGTCAAAGCCATTTGGCAGAATGCCTCATCGCCAGAACTTTCCAACAAGCACCAAGACATGGCTTGGCTGGTGGTGAGAAGGGCTCTGCCTGTGAGATCCTTTATGCACGCCTGGATTCTCTGCCGCACCGCAGGCTGCCCTCGAAGCGGCTGCGGGGGGGGACGAGACTGTCACACACCTCCTTCTGGAATGTGCCTATGCAGAGGAAGTCTGGAGAGGAATGCAGTGGTGTTTGTCGAGGTTCGTCCCGAACACCGCCGTGACGCGGGACTCCGTGCTCTACGGCCTGTTCCCCGGGACGCACACCGAGACGAACATCAACTGTGCCTGGAGCATCATCAACTCGGTGAAGGACGCTCTCTGGGTGGTCCGAAACCTGCTGATCTTCCAGCTGAAGGAGTTGACCCCGACTGAGTGCTGCAGACTGGCACATTCCAAGGTCCAGGACTACGTGTTGAGGGACGCGCTGAAGCTTGGGGCAGCTGCCGCCAAGGCGCGGTGGGGAAAGACCACTGTGTAAAGTCTGCCTGCCTAACGAAGAACAGGGGGCCCATCCAGTCATTTGGGCTCTGCTGACACCTCAGCTAATTATATGGGCATTTGATTGAAAAATGTACAGACCTGTATAAAAATGATTAATTCTGATCTCTGTGTGTACATGTTTACATATGTATGGCATGACCAACTGTACAGACCATCAAATTATTTTATGAATAAAGTATATTTTTGAAATAAAAAAAAATTGGTGAGGTCACCTGGTCACGGGCAGACGGGTCAGCGAAGCCGGTGTTCTTCTCCGACCACTGCCTCCTGCAGGACGAGCAGCGGGCTGGTAAGGGAACGTGGAAGCTGAACACCAAGCTGTTGACCCCGGGAAATATTGAGGAGCTCAAGAGGGACTACGCAGGTTGGAGAACCGTGAAGCCCCTCTTTGAGTCCCCAGCGGACTAGTGGGAAACAGTAAAAGAGAACATCAAGAGGTTTTTCATCCTCAAAGGTGTTCAGGAGGCGAGAGAGAGGCGAGGAAAACTGTCCCAGCTCCAGGAAAGTATGCAGAACCTGCTCCTGCTGCAGACGATGGGGGTGGATGTCACGGAGGAACTCAAGGAGGTGAAGGGCCAGCAAGCCTCGCTCTTTGCTTCGGAGGTCTCCAAGATAATCTTCCGGTCCAGGGTCCGTTCGGTGGAGCAGGATGAGACGTGCTCACGTTTCTTCTTCCAGAAGGTGCACAAAGAGAGCTCTGTGCTCAGCAGCCTGAAGGAAAAAGATGGCTCGCTAACGTCATCTCAGGCTGACATCATGAGGATCAGTAAATCCTTCTATGCCAGTCTGTATGACGCGAAGCCGACCGACAGCGCGGCCTCCCAGTCGTTCCTGTCCTGTATCACGGAGGTCCTAAACGACGGAACACGAGAGAGGCTGGACCAGCCGCTATCTCTGGATGAGCTGACCAAGGCCCTCGAGTCCTTCGAAAAGAATAAAACTCCCGGAAGCGACGGCTTACCGGTCAAGCTCTATTCCGCTCTTTGGGACTTGATTGGTCGGGACCTGCTGGAGGTGTATGTCAGTATGCTTCGGGCAGGTACCATGAGTGAATCCATGAGGAAAGGCATCATCACCCTCATCTACAAGCAGAAGGGGGAGAGGGAAGAAATTAGAAATTGGAGACCGATCTCACTGTTAAACACAGACTACAAAATCTTGTCAAAGGTCATCGCCAACCGGGTCAGGTCTGCTCTGGGGTCGGTGATTCACCCTGACCAAACCTGTGCTGTGCCGGGCAGGAAGATCGCTGAGAGTCTCGCACTCCTCAGGGATACGATCGCCTACGTGCAGGACAGGGGGGTGGACACCTGCCTCATCAGCCTGGACCAGGAGAAAACCTTTGACAGGATATCGCATACATATATGAGGGATGTCCTCTCCAAAATGGGCGTCGGGGAGGGAATCGCGAATTGGATCAGACTGCTCTACACCAACATTGTCAGTGCAGTCTCAATCAATGGGTGGGAATCAGATAGCTTCCCAGTCAGATCTGGAGTCAGGCAGGGCTGCCCCCTCTCTCCTGCCTTGTTTGTGTGCTGCATAGAGCCATTTGCCGAGTCCATCAGGAAGGATGCGAGCCTGAGAGGGGTGACTATTCCTGGCAGCGGGAGTCTGCAGGTTAAGGCCTCCCTGTACATGGATGACGTCGCCTTCTTTGCTCGGATCCGCTGTCCGTGCACAGACTCATGTGCACATGTGACCAGTTCGAACGGGCCTCGGGGGCCAAGATAAACCGAGGCAAGAGCAAGGCCATGCTCTTCGGGAACTGGGCCAACCAATCCTCGATCCCCTTTCACCATCAGGACCGACCACCTGAAGGTGCTGGGTATTTGGTTCGGGGGGCTGGGGCGTGCGCCAAGACCTGGGAGGAGCGGATCAGGAAGGTGAGACAGAAACTGGGCAGATGGGAGCAACGGTCGCTCTCCATCGCGGGAAAAAACCTGGTCATCAGGTGTGAGGTACTCTCAGTATTATTATACGTGGCACAGGTCTGGCCTATCCCCAGAACCTGTGCCGCCGCAGTCACCCGGGCCATCTTCCACTTCATGTGGAGATCAAAGATGGACCAGGTCCGAAGAGATGTAATGTACAAAGACCGGTGCAATGGGGGAAAAAACACACCCAATGCAACCCTCACCCTGATGGCCACCTTTGTGTGTGGCTGCATCAAGCTGTGCGTGGATCCCCGGTACGCAAACACCAAGTGTCACTACGTACTGAGGTTCTACCTGTCCCCGGTGTTGCGAAAGATGGGCTTGGCCTCGCTGCCACGGAACGCACCGAGTAGTTGGACCGTTCCGTACCACCTGTCCTTCGTGGAGAACTTTATGAAGAAAAATACCTTTGACCACAAGTCCATTAGGAAGTGGTCAGCATGTAGTGTCCTTGAGACCCTTCGGGAAAAGGAGGGGGCAGATCCTGTCGAGCGGTTCCCTGAGCAGACTGTCAAAGCCATTTGGCAGAATGCCTCATCGCCAGAACTTTCCAACAAGCACCAAGACATGGCTTGGCTGGTGGTGAGAAGGGCTCTGCCTGTGAGATCCTTTATGCACGCCTGGACTCTCTGCCGCACCGCAGGCTGCCCTCGAAGCGGCTGCGGGGGGGACGAGACTGTCACACACCTCCTTCTGGAATGTGCCTATGCAGAGGAAGTCTGGAGAGGAATGCAGTGGTGTTTGTCGAGGTTCGTCCCGAACACCGCCGTGACGCGGGACTCCGTGCTCTACGGCCTGTTCCCCGGGACGCACACCGAGACGAACATCAACTGTGCCTGGAGCATCATCAACTCGGTGAAGGACGCTCTCTGGGTGGTCCGAAACCTGCTGATCTTCCAGCTGAAGGAGTTGACCCCGACTGAGTGCTGCAGACTGGCACATTCCAAGGTCCAGGACTACGTGTTGAGGGACGCGCTGAAGCTTGGGGCAGCTGCCGCCAAGGCGCGGTGGGGAAAGACCACTGTGTAAAGTCTGCCTGCCTAACGAAGAACAGGGGGCCCATCCAGTCATTTGGGCTCTGCTGACACCTCAGCTAATTATATGGGCATATGATTGAAAAATGTACAGACCTGTATAAAAATGATAAATTCTGATCTCTGTGTGTACATGTTTACATATGTATGGCATGACCAACTGTACAGACCATCAAATTATTTTATGAATAAAGTATATTTTTGAAATAAAAAAAAGTTGGTGAGGTCACCTGGTCACGGGCAGACGGGTCAGCGAAGCCGGTGTTCTTCTCCGACCACTGCCTCCTGCAGGACGAGCAGCGGGCTGGTAAGGGAACGTGGAAGCTGAACACCAAGCTGTTGACCCCGGGAAACATTGAGGAGCTCAAGAGGGACTACGCAGGTTGGAGAACCGTGAAGCCCCTCTTTGAGTCCCCAGCGGACTAGTGGGAAACAGTAAAAGAGAACATCAAGAGGTTCTTCATCCTCAAAGGTGTTCAGGAGGCGAGAGAGAGGCGAGGAAAACTGTCCCAGCTCCAGGAAAGTATGCAGAACCTGCTCCTGCTGCAGACGATGGGGGTGGATGTCACGGAGGAACTCAAGGAGGTGAAGGGCCAGCAAGCTTCGCTCTTTGCTTCGGAGGTCTCCAAGATAATCTTCCGGTCCAGGGTCCGTTCGGTGGAGCAGGATGAGACGTGCTCACGTTTCTTCTTCCAGAAGGTGCACAAAGAGAGCTCTGTGCTCAGCAGCCTGAAGGAAGAAGATGGCTCGCTAACGTCATCTCAGGCTGACGTCATGGGGATCAGTAAATCCTTCTATGCCAGTCTGTATGACTCGAAGCCAACCGACAGCGCGGCCTCCAAGTCGTTCCTGTCCTCTATCACGGAGGTCTTAGACGACGGAACACGAGAGAGGCTGGACCAGCCGCTATCTCTGGACGAGCTGACCAAGGCCCTCGAGTCCTTCGAAAAGAATAAAACTCCCGGAAGCGACGGCTTACCGGTCGAGCTCTATTCCGCTCTTTGGGACTTGATTGGTCGGGACCTGCTGGAGGTGTATGTCAGTATGCTTCGGGCAGGTACCATGAGTGAATCCATGAGGAAAGGCATCATCACCCTCGTCTACAAGCGGAAGGGGGAGAGGGAGGCACTCAAAAATTGGAGACCAATCTCACTGTTGAATGCAGATTACAAAATTCTGTCAAAGGTAATCGCCAACTGGGTCAGGTCTGCTCTAGGGTCGGTGATTCACCCTGACCAAACCTGTGCTGTGCCGGGCAGGAAGATCGCTGAGAGTCTCGCACTCCTCAGGGATACGATCGCCTACGTGCAGGACAGAGGGTTGGACACCTGCCTCATCAGCCTGGACCAGGAGAAAGCCTTTGACAGGATATCACACACGTATATGAGAGATGTTCTCTCCAAAATGGGCTTTGGGGAGGGAATCTGCAATTGGATCAGACTGCTCTACACCAACATTGTCAGTGCAGTCTCAATCAACGGGTGGGAATCAGATAGCTTCCCAGTCAGATCTGGAGTCAGGCAGGGCTGCCCCCTCTCTCCTGCCTTGTTTGTATGCTGCATAGAGCCATTTGCCGAGTCCATCAGGAAGGATGCGAGCCTGAGATGGGTGACTATTCCTGGCAGCGGGGGCCTGCAGGTTAAGGCATCCCTGTACACGGATGACGTCGCCGTTTTCTGCTCGGATCCACTGTCCATGCGCAGACTCATGTGCATTTGTCACCAGTTCGAACGGGCCTCGGGGGCCAATGTAAACCGAGGCAAGAGCGAGGCCATGCTCTTCGGGAACTGGGCCGACCAATTCTCGATCCCCTTCACCGTCAGGACCGACCACCTGAAGGTGTTGGGTATTTGGTTCGGAGGGGCTGGGGTGTGCGCCAAGTCTTGGGAGGAGCGTATCAGCAAAGTGAGGCAGAAACTGGGCAGATGGAAGCTACGGTCGCTCTCCATCGTGGGAAAAAACCTGGTCATCAGGTGTGAGGCACTGTCATTGCTATTATACGTGGCACAGGTCTGGCCTATTCCCAGAACCTGTGCCACTGCAGTCACCCGGGCCATCTTCCAGTTTATATGGAGGTCAAAGATGGACCGGGTCCGAAGGGACTCACTGTATAAAGATCTGGGCAACGGGGGAAACACACACTCAATGCCACCCTCACCCTGATGGCCACCTTTGTGTGTGGCTGCATCAAGCTGTGCGTAGATCCCCGGTACGCAAACACCGAGTGTCACTACGTACTGAGGTTCTACCTGTCCCCGGTGTTGCGAAGGATGGGCCTGGGCTCGCTGCCGCGGAACGCTCCGAGTAGTTGGACCGTTCCATATCACCTGTCCTTCGTGGAGAAATTTATGAAGGAAAACACCTTTGACCACAAGTCCATTTGGAAGTGGTCAGCACGTAGTGTCCTTGAGACCCTTCGGGAAAAGGAGAGGGCGGATCCTATCGAGCGATTCCCTGAGGAGACTGTCAAAGCCATTTGGCAGAATGCCTCATCGCCAGAACTTTCCAACAAGCACCAAGACATGGCTTGGCTGGTGGTGAGAAGAGCTCTGCCTGTGAGATCCTTTATGCACGCCTGGACTCTCTGCCGCACCGCACGCTGCCCTCGAAGCGGTTGCGGGGGGGCGAGACTGCCACACACCTCCTTCTGGAATGTGCCTATGCAGAGGAAGTCTGGAGAGGAATGCAGTGGTGTTTGTCGAGGTTCGTTCCGAGTAGCGCCGTGACGCGGGACTCCGTGCTCAACGGCCTGTTCCCCGGGACGCACACCGAGACGAACATCAACTGTGCCTGGAGCATCATCAACTCGGTGAAGGACGCTCTCTGGGTGGTCCGAAACCTGCTGATCTTCCAGCTGAAGGCGTTGACCCCGACTGAGTGTTGCAGACTGGCACATTCCATGGTCCAGGACTACGTGTTGAGGGACGCGCTGAAGCTTGGGGCAGCTGCCGCCAAGGCGCAGTGGGGAAAGACCACTGTGTAAAGTCTGCCTGCCTAACAAAGAACAGGGGGCCCATGCAGTAATTGGGCTCTGCTGACGCCTCAGCTAATTATATGGGCATATGATCAAAAAATGTACAGACCTGTATAAAAATGATAAGTTTTGATCTCTGTGTGTAAATGTTTACATACGTATGGCATGACCAATTGTACAGACCATCAAATTATTTATGAATAAAGTATATTTTTGAAAAAAAAAGATTGGTGAGGTCTAGTTCAAGGAGACTTCTCTCTCTTGTTTTTCCGCCATCATCTGCTGCAGACCCACACCAGCTGTACGTCCTTTAGGTCTCAAACAGCTCAGTCAGTGGAGATGCTTACAAACCACTCTTTCTGAATGACATGGAAGTACTCCACCTAAAGTACATTCTGTGTCATTGCCACCCTCAGTGCTTCATTGAATATAACTCCATGAAGGCCTGCCTTGTTCTCCTTGCAGCCCAAAATGCACTTTAATGCAGAAAATAGAGACGTTTAAGTGAAGAATTCTGGAGCATGAGGCATGAGTAGCAGAAGGCTTGATGGAGCAATGAGAAGAAAGAGATACTAGAGACAGTAGTCAGAATGCCAAGGAGTTCTGGCTGGACGCTGGGGAGAGCACAATTGGGTTAGAAGAGCAGATAGAAGAGCACAATCATCTGATGAAGGAGCAGCTCGTGTTTCCAATTAAACCTGCTGGACTATAACCTGGCGTTGTGTGATTTTTAACTTTGTACTTGAAGTAAAATGAAAAAATTGATGCAGTGTATCAGAATATTCATAGGACCTGGTCACTAAGCTTCAATACTTTCTCTCCATTACTAAGTCAATTGTTTCTATTTTCATGCATTAATGAACAGATTAAGAAAAAAAAGACAAACTGAGATAGATGTCACAGCACATCACAACAACGCAAAATAGCTTTAACCTGAGCCATGGATTTAAGAAGTCTTTTTAAACATAGTTCCATCGCTAGACAGCAACAGTCATTGCAAACAGCACAAAACAATGGGGAAATTTAAGTGCAAATTGTATTTAGTGCATCTTGAGTTTCCGCGATTTTGTTGCATTTAGTTTTAAACACATTGCACGAAAAGCTAGCTGTGCCCACAAAACTCATCAAGGATCTGGATGCAGCAAGCCTTATTGGGATTTCTGAAAGTTGATCATGTTTGCAGATCTTTGTAAAGGCTCTATAACATAAGACGGAATCCTGGGGAATGGACACAAGAAGGTATTTTTAAAAGGTGTTAAAATAGTAATAGTTTTAAAACTTACAGTGAAACTGACTACAGCACCTCAATATAACCAGAAAAAAATTGTATATCATTTAAAGGTCATTTTCAGTCATGTGAAATTATGATAATGGGGTAACAGTTTGATTGAAATGGTTATTTTTGTGAAAAACAAGTTTTCATATATGTTATTCAAACTTTCCTAAGTTATCTCTCATAAGTAGATGCGCCAAGAAATATTTTATGAAGAAAATTTTCACAAAGTTCTATGAGTGAATTAAAAATAATCTCAGAAAAAAACAAAATTGTGGTCTAATGCTCTCCTGCTACACTGGTTCAAGATAGATTTGTGTTTGGTGATACGCAAACTGATTTGAGGGGGATTAACTTTTCATACTGGGGGTTAATATGGATACAATTTGTGGACAATGTAGCTGTGTCACTGAGTCACTGCTGTGACACTAAGTCTATAGAACGATAGCAGGAAATATTGGATCATTTTGGCTGTAATAGAGATGATTCACAGGATGTAATAGAGGATTAAAGTATTGTAAAAGATTTTGACATTGTAAATTGTAAAAACTGCTGTGCTCTGAGCAAATTGATAGTGGAGGTAAGAATATTGGATTGTCATGAGAAAGACAGAGAGTTTAGAAAAATGTTTCGACACAAAGCATTATTGGAATGTGAAAGACTTTACCACAAGTGTTTGACGAGATTACAATATAATCTAACCATAAAAGGTGTTGCAGACAAAGGAGGAAAAATACTGAAACATACAAATCCCCTTCTCTTTCTGTCCACCAAAGGTGTATTAATTTTTGAAAAGGTAGATTTATATGCTTCCTAGCCCCCTGAATGTTTCGATAATTTAAAGAACAGCAGCAGACTTTTTGGATTTAAATGAAGAGGTTTAATTATGCACTCAGTCAAACAATCAAAATGTTACATTAATCACACAAGAAAGATACAGTTAGAAAAGATGTGCTGCTGCAAAGGTTAAAGCAAAAGAATAGTTAACAGTTCATGTGTATAGCTTGTCGTAGGAATATGTTCAGCTGTTAGTGGTAATGGAAATCCTTTCTTAAATTCTAAATCAGAGGAATTCAGATTATTAAAGTCAGATATTCAGATTATTGCAAAAGTCTTTTGCAAAAGAGATGGATATTCAATGAGTTCTGAAGATAGAAATTTCTGCCTTTAACATTTGCAAGTTCAATTTCCACGCATGCAAACAAAGCCAAAACTCTGCAGATGTTGGAAATTTGCAATACGAATGGGAACTGCTGGAGAAACTCTTTTGGCCTGAAAACATGTGGAGAGAAAATCAGAGTTAACATTTTGAGTCCCTTAATTTTTCTTCAGGACAGAAGGTGGCTGGGAATTTATGGTGTTTACTCTGGTAACAAAGAGAGAGGATGTGTGAGTGAAACAGATGGTGATGTTGCCCAGAGCAAAAGACAGAAAAATGCTAATGGTTGTAAAGGAGGGATTGAAATGCAAATGTGTGTTAAAGGTAGGCATGAATAGAAGAAGACAGTTTAGTTCTGCTGAGATCGAAGTTGACAAGACACAAACAAGAGACAGGTGGAAGGGTATGTAATAAAAAATTCAAGCTCTGAAATCTGGAAGACTGTCAAGTGAATAAGTACAAAATGAAATGTAGTTTCTCCAGCTTGTGTTCAACTTTGCTGGAACACTGAAGCAGCCCTAGTACAGAAATTTTAGTATGGGACTAGGATGGTGTGTTGAAATGTCAAGCAACTGGAAGGTCAGGCTCATTCTTAAAGACAGAGCAGAGATATTCTGCAAAGCGGTCACCTTGTCTCCATTTGATATCACCAATTGAAGGGAAACTGCATTATGACCAGTGAATAGAACAAACTGGATTAGTAGAAGTACAGAAGTAAATGAATACATCCTCTGGAAGGTGTGTTTAGAGCCTTGGACAGGGAGAAAGTAAAAAGACAACTGTTATACGTTCTGCAATTGCATGGGAAGGTACTGCGTTGGTGAGGAAAAGTTAGAAGTGACAGTGGAGTGGACGCGGCTATTGTGGAGGGAATTATCTTTGCAACATACTGACAGTGGAGAGGAACGAAAAATGTATTTTGTGGTGGGATCTTGCAGGAGGTGGTAGAAATGGTGCTGATGACCATGAGAAGGGAGATACTGGTGGGATTGAAAGTCAGGACAACAGGAGGACACATGATCTCCAGCCAGCTTCTGTTGCATGACCATCTTGTTCACTCCCTCCAAGAGTTTACCTGAAACATCACTATGCAATTGGGCAGCACAGTGGCTTAGTGGTTAGGACTGCTGCCTCACAGTGCCAGTGTCTGTGTAGAGTTTTCACATTCTCCCTGTATCTGTGTGGGTTTCCTCCTGGTGTTCCGGTTTCCAGCCACAGTCCAAAGATGTGCGACATTTCTTCATTAGTTTAAATGATTTGGATGTGAGCATAAGAGATATAGTTAGCAAGTTTGCAGATGACACCAAAATTGGAGGTGTAGTGGACAGGGGAAGTGGTGAAGGCTAGTACAATTGCAACATTTAAGAGGCATCTGGATGGGTATATGAATAGGAAGGGTTTGGAGGGATATGGGCCGGGTGCTGGCAGGTGGGACTAGATTGGGATATCAGGTCGGCATGGACAAGTTGGACCGAAGGGTCTGTTTCCATGCTGTACATCTCTATGACTCTATCCCATGGCACTATGTTGAAAAAAGAGCAAAGTAATTTATTTATTCCTCATTTGAAACAATATCAAATTATTTGATCATGATTGCATTGCCAAATTTGCAAGTTTACTGTGCACAAATTCCCTGGCACGTTTCTGACATTACAGCAGTGACTCCACGTAGGAGGTACTTAATTGGCTGTAAAGTGTCTCGAGCTACCCATTGGCTGTGAAAAGTGAAATGAAAAAGTACCGTTTTGTTCAGTTGTTTAAATCTCTGCCCTCTTGATATCGACCCTTTCACCTTTGGAAACCGGCTCTCTTTGTTTCCTCTATCGAACGAGGACAGCACTGCTTTTCCCAACAAAGAAATCCTTCACCTCGATAAGCAGGCAAATGAAACATGCAAACAGTAATGAGAAGAAACACATGGTAATTCCCTTCGCAAATTAGGACAAAGCATTGAAATAATCACATCTGTTACCAACCATTTTTAGTGTACAGGCTCTGAACCATTATTTGCATTTGAAAACATATTTAATAAGCTCCCCTCGAAGACAAGGTGACACAAACCAGTCATTTCACAACCTCAGCGTGTCAATCAAAAACCTTAATTCTCATGAAAGCTTTTGTCCAGGTGGAAGCATTTATGGATAACATAGTGGATCATGACCTGCCCTGCTCCAGTGCACATCAAAAATTTAAACTGCATACACGTTAGATATTTTCAAGAGCTTAAAATGCGTATGCAAAGAGTGCTAACCCCATAGCATGACACTAACATGCCTGGAAAGGGATTTAGCTGGGATTTTCCATCTTTTCTGGATGCGTTTCAGTTAACTTGCTCCATTCACCTACTGAGACATTAAGAAACCCCTCAATCTATTTTATGAATGAGATGATGCTTATTTTGAACAACACAGTCTTTAAGGATATTCCATCTCCGTCATGTGCAACAGCAATAGTTGAGACAAACAGACCTTCCTTTTGATCTCCTTGCTACAATTTTTTTTAGAATATTTGTGCATCTTGCTGCTTTACATTCTGAAGCTGTTTACATCATTTTCAAAGCCTTCCTATATTTTAAGACATCTTTAAAATTATATTAGCAGGCCTTTGGATATGACAACAGCCATCAGCATTTCCCACTCTGAAACCCTATTCCCATTACGTCTTGCATTAGTTAGCTCACTTTGAGGAATACAATACTCTGTCTATACACAGCAGTTCCAATGGAGGTCCTCCAATCATGTTAACCTATTTCTTCTTTTCAGATGATGACTGGGCTGCAGTGAGTGACTAGTTTTCTGTTTTCAATTCAGATTTCAAGTGTTTTAATCTCTATTAGTCTCATTGCTTGATAAATGAACCTAGCATTAAAATTCCAATTACAGTTTAATATGAGCTCTTCTCATGCACCTTGAACTATTCATGCTGGTATGGTGTCAATGACTTACAATTAAATAAAGGAGGACTTGTGCAGCTTCCAAATGACTGAATGAACAAATTACTGCATGTGATTTTTACTCTATGCTTGCTGTAAGTAGTCCCAGGAGGCTCCAGAGCCCAAAGTACTTACAGTTAGGTATTAATTGTCAAATGTACATTTTATAGCTTCCACTTTCAAGCAACTTCTGCCCAGCAGAATGCATCCAGTTCCTTATGGTGAACAGGGGAAGATGACTCTGGCACAAATCACAACTTTGCTTCAAATTATATCTCTCTTTATCTGAATACATTCCTTTTAAGACTTGCAAAGTCTTCCAACCCAGCAGCTGACAGACTCAAGGGTGAAGGATTCTACATTTCCAACATCTGCTAACAGGAAAATGCTTGACCCTCAGTAACCAAACTTTCCATTGTCTGCTCCTTTCTCCTCCTTCTTGTATTGGTCCTGTCTCTGGCTGGTTGTTCTTGGCCTGTATGAATCAGGCAGGACAGAAATAAAGCTATTCAGCTCAGCACAGCCAGCTCATTAACTGGAGAACCCATTCTGTTCCCTGTCTTGGGCTTCACTGAGCACGAGAAAGCGTGTCTAGCTCCTAACTTTGAACAGAGTCCGTGTACTTGTGGCAGCTTCTGGAATTGTAAATAAATTTTAAAATGGGCATTGACGAACTGTTAAGGTGGCTGTGAAGACCATGTGATATGTGCAATTTGTGCCTTAAAACTTCAAGGAATTATAGCCTGAATAACCATGGTGGAGGCTGATGAGTATGTACAGTAGGAAGTTGATCTCCCACACCTCTGAGTGGATAGATCCAGACAGAAGGTGTCAGTTTAATTTATACTTGCTATTTTATGGAAAATCACCGACACACACCAGAAATTCACAGACCATGGCGGAACAATAATGAGAAAGCAATTTAATGATTATCATAGAATCACCACAGTGTGGAAGCAGGCTATTTCACCCATCAAACCCACACTGACCTTCTGAAGAGCATTTCAGTTCAGAATAGGCTGGACAAAGGCTGAAGATCCTTTTGTGATTGACCAAACAGAGCGCCATTTAGCAATTTTCAGGGAGTTTGTTGTCTTGCACCACAATGAGGTTTTATCTATTTTACACCATCCACATTTGGAAATTATTCAAATAAGCTGACCAATCAGTAACTATGGTCAGCATTCCTGAACAAAACTTGTATTCCAAAGCAGCTGTCACAACCTCAAGGATGTCTCAAAGGGTCTTCCAGCCTCTGAAAAGATTTTGTAGTAGAGTTACTGATGCAATGAACAACAACTTGTAGTTTCTGGTACTATGTCTGTAACATAATAAATAGTCCCAGTGAGCATCGCAGGAGCATGACAAAACAAAATTTGACCACAAAGCCACATACATGCAGAATACCAACTACTGCGCATAGTAAGTTTGCTCAAACATTAAGCAGGTAATGATAAGATAATTGTAGTTTAGGGTTAAATGATAGCTCAGCAAGCGTGGAGAATGTTCCTGCTCATCTTTGAAGTAGTACCATAGGCTTTAGCCGAGACCTATTCACTCTGCTGTTTCCTTGACACTGGTTGCTCAGTAACATGCAAAGGAGCCTCTTTAGGGTATGATAATGCTTTTGATTTTTGTTGTGGAGAGTGTGAGGTGAGGGATGAAATATGCCTGCAGGCATTTCCTGCAAATGGATTCAACTGCTATTCAATCTGAGCTCCTGAAACAATGGGAATTTTAACTGTTCAGCAATAACAGCAACCAATGCTGCTTCTTATACCAGATTGTACCAGAGACTTTGATAAAAGATTGGAAGGTACCAGTCTGTGCTCAATTTAGATGCTTTCCTCAATTGCATACCAGTTTGATGTTTTACAGCATTAAAAGGAACATTAGTAAAGTCATTCAGTGTCTTGTTTTGTTACATGTTTTCCTCTGTGATGCTTCTTCATGCATGATAATGTGTCTGAGGTTATCCTACTCTTCTCTCACTTCCTCAGGGTGGATTCATGTTGGGGAATGAACTTTCATGTTTCACCAGAAACACCAACTTGCTTACTTTTCACTGCAGTTTGAGTCCTGATTTTCAATGAATCAGAGATTCATATGGCACAAGAGGTGACCATTTAGCCTGAACGGACTAGTCCCACACTCCTGATATTTTGCTATGGCCCTGTAAAGTTATCCAATTCAAGAATTCATCTAATTTAAAAAAAAATCATATTTGCAGAATGGTTACAGTGAAGAGTGTGGTTAGGCCAGTGTTCATTGGCCATGGGGCAGTTGAGCAGTTGAGAGTAAACCACATTGCTGTGGGTCTGGATTCACATGGAGGCTAAATCAAGTGTGAATGACAGATTTCCTACTCTAACAGGTATTAGTGAGTCAGGTGGGCTTTTACAATGATTGGCAGTGGTTACACAGTAAAATTCATGGTCACCATTAAGCCAGCATTTTTGTTGAATTCAAATTCCACCACCAAGGGATTCAAACCCATTTCCCTTGTGCTTTTGCTTGTGGCTCTGAATTGCTAATCCAGTGACATTACCACAACACCACTGCCTCTTCTTTGAACACAGCAATTAAACATAATTGTTCACTAATGAATATACAATGCTTAGTTCCATTTGCAACTCCTCAGATCATGAAGAAGTCTGCATTCAAATTCAGCAAGACCCGAACAACCTGAACAACCCTTGTGCTGGCAAGTAGCAATATTCAAGCTTACATGGGTCAGGCACTAACCATCTTCAGTAAGAGTACCTACCCTTGACTCTCAATGGTATTGTCATCACTAAATGCACCACCATCAACATCCTGGAAGTATTTGAGCTTTGGAGTGTTAGCGCTATCCACGGTCTGATTTGTGAAGAGTCACCCTGTGCACTTTATGAACTCAGAAGCCTGCCTGACAATGATTGTATTGAATTTTTGGCTGTAATTGTGACATATGTATTGCCCTCCCAGTTTCTGTCGGTGATAATAAACTTTTCCTTTACTTCTACCACAATCATGTCAGTAG
The DNA here is from genome assembly GCF_037043375.1 of Chiloscyllium plagiosum. Lineage (NCBI taxonomy): Eukaryota > Metazoa > Chordata > Chondrichthyes > Orectolobiformes > Hemiscylliidae > Chiloscyllium > Chiloscyllium plagiosum. The sequence goes on from NW_028270186.1 coordinate 13,442,900, forward strand.
ACATTCGTAACACAGTTGGGAATACCAAGAGGAAGTGCACTGTAACAATTATCTATAGTTGTCACCGAGCCACCACTCATGGCTAGGGATAGAATGTTCCCAGTACAGCAAAGTATTCACTGAGGTATTTTTGTTAAACATGCGTTCCTGCATTGTCTGATAAATTTGATTTCATATGAAGGTAGTAAATACCTTATTGCTAACAGATTAATATTTCATTAGGAATCAGCTCCACTGAGCTGTCGATTAAGGTAAATTAGTATTCATTGGACAGTATTTGAGCCTGCAATGTGGCATCAAACACTGGAGGGCAGAGATGGGTCCCTCAGCATTACTAAGAGCTGGTACTTAATCACAGTTTTGAAAAACAGTGAATAGAGCAGATTCTAGTGATTCAGTCAGCAATTAAAGGTTATGCATAAATCATTTCAGTCAGCTCCAGAAAGGATCCTTTTTCTTACCAGTCCAGCTTCTATCCTTAACACATTGGCTCCCTTTGGTAATGGTGACAAACTATTAAAATTGCTTCTCAGAGTATATTTTCCTGCACAGTAACAGGAGAATAATTTGGTTTAGCTCCAGATAAGGATTGTGATGCAGAAGAAGTGGGATAGGAATGTTGGAACAGGAATTGGCCATTCGACCACGATATCTTCTTTCAACAATCAATCAGATCATGGGTGATCTGTATCTGAACTGGATTGAGCTGCCTTCGGTCTATAAAACCTATAATACCCATGCCAAACAAACACATACCAGTCTCAGCTTTGAAATTTTCAATTGGTCACCGATGGTGGGAGAGAGTTTCAGGTTTCTACCGGCCTTACAGTGAAGAAAAGATTCCTGGCATCACCGTGAATGGCAGTGTGTTGGTTCTCAGATTATGCGCCCTTGTTCTGGACTCCCCCTTTAAAATAAATATTTTTGCTGTCTGGACTATTCAATCCTTTCATCATCTTAAACACCACAACAAGTTCACGCCTCAGTCCGTGCAACAAGTCCTCGTAATCTACTATATTTGTCAGATATAAGATGCATTGGACCAGATGACACAATGATTTTTGATAGCCAAAGGAAATATAGAAAAATATATCGGATTATGATGTTTAATATTAGCATTTGCCTGTATGGAACACAAGCAGCAATGCAGCATATTGTAAGAATAGTGTGGAATGATGTGAGCTTGCTCTTCTCTACTTTCATTCATTTTTCTTCTTGCTTCATTTCCTCTGTATCAGTTTCTCAGTTGGAGGAGCAGCAAAAGGTGTCTTTTAGCTGTTTAATTGCAATATTCTCTGGCATACCATATCACTTTCTGTTGGAAAGCTACAGTATAAAACAAACTTTTTTTTGTTTTATATCCAGTGGGCGTGCACTGATTTGCACAAAACAAACCTAAAACAAATGAATCACTGTGTGTTACTCTGAACTTCACATTAATGATCACCGTAACAGGGTAATCTTCAGGTCAAAAAGCACACGGCCAGTTTAGGGGATCTTCTTCCAAAAGCAGCAAATGCACCTTGTGATCCTGCAGAGACATTAATCCTTTTAGCATTGGTACCATTAATCCTTTCCTTATTGATGATTTTACAAGGAACAATGTAACTGTTGCCAATGAAACTGCCTGGATAGTATTGAAATCCCAGAGATAGTAACATAGCTTCAGATCTGTTATTGCAAGTTATTGTTGGCAGAGAAAAGAAATTGCTCCATTGATTTTTGGCTAAATTTCCAAGAGAAAGAATTCATGTGAACAATTGGCCCCTGTCCACCTCCATTCTTCCAGCATTTAAGATCCTTCAGAAGAAGGATACAAAATACAACACTGTCTACTGCCTATGCAGAAGCAACTGTGATTTCTTTTCTCAATTGCCAGTGTCTGAAGCATAAATTGTTGTGATCATGGATGGACATACAAAGCAATCATCCAATGTTTTAATAAAACTCATGAAATCAGAAAAAAAACCTGATGAGCTTCTTCCCTGTTTTAATCTGTCTCCTACCATATTTTATGTGGATCCTTGTCATAACTGAAGCCAGGAAAACTTACCATTGATTGACAATCACCTCGTGCTTGGCTGCAACAGAACTGAACCAATTTTGCAAGGTTTAAAGTAAATCCATAATTTCATATTTTATCTTACATTCTGACAGCCAGAATCCCACACTATCAATGGATTTAATCAAATATGATTCACAGCTTTATCACAGTTGAGCTGCGGAGAAACATAATGAGAAGTGAGAAAGGATATGATCAGATCTAAATGTAGGGCCACTTTAACAATGATGAACATATGCAGAAATACAGTTCATGAGAAACTCATATCCATTAGTGGTAACGAAAAAGACAATTGCACCTCTACTGCAAGATGTTTTTTTTTGCTTCTGAAGGAAGTATAAATGCAGGGTCTGAATTTTACCAAGAATTGGCTAAGTACCCATTTCGGGCAGTTGCATAGAGGGTTTCTGTCTGTGACCTATCGTGAATTACCTTAGGCAATTCTCAAACAGGTTACCTCATTATCAATGCACCTTCCACTCTAGCACTACCTGCACTCAACAGCAGAGGGAATACTTGTCACAGCTGGGACTATCCTGGATTTGAGTCGTCTGCACCTACCCCTGTCTATTCATAGAATCATAGAATCCTTACAGTGTGGAAACAAGCCATTCGGCCCTACAAGTCCACACCGACCCTCTGAAGAGTAAACCATCATTCCCCTACTACTCTACATTTACCTCTAACTAATGCATCTAACACATCCGTGAACACTATGGGCAATTTAGCATGGCCAATTCACCTAACCTGCACATCTTTGGATTGTGGGAGGAAACCAGAGAACCCAGAGGAAACCCACACAGATATGGGAAGATTGTGCAAACTCCACACAGACAGTCACCTGAGGCTAGAATTGAACCTGCGTGCCTGGCGCTGTGAGGCAGCAGCACTAACCACTGAGCCACCATGCCGCTCATTCTTTTCAGAATTTTGTCGATTTCTATAAGATCACCTCTCATTCTTCAAAACTCAAGTTTGCCCAGCCTCTCTTCATTGCGTAGTGCCACCATTTTGGGATCAAGTCTTGTGAACCTTTGTTGCACTCCCACTATGGCAATGATATCCTTCCTGAGAGAAGGAGATGAAAACTGCATGCAGTATTCCAAGGGCGGTCTAATCAAGTTCCAATACAATTGAAGCAAGACTTCACTTCTGCTGTACTCAATCCTCTTGCAATAAAGAGTAACGTTCCATTTGTCTTCCTCATAGCTTGCTGCATTTGCATGTCAGCATTCAATGACTTATCAATAAGGATACCAAGGTCCCTTTGTACATTTACACTTTCAAACCTCCTAACATTGTAGAGAAACTCGGCACACCTCTTCCACTTACCAAAGTGAATAACCTGACATTATAAACATGATAATAGTTAAAACATTTAACCATGTTTCTCCAGGATTGTGAATGCAAGACAAGCCTAATAGACTTGAGTTAGCTGTCAATTCCATGTGTTAATGATGCTTGACAACAATACAAGTGTGTAAATTAGCGTGGAGAACTGCAGGCATTTCCAGAGAGTTGAGCAGAAATCCAAGGCTGAATCACCTGTGCCCTAACTGAGGAAATGCCACACTGTCAGAATGAATGAAACATTAATCCATGGAACTGTCTCAATTTTGGGAAAGCAAATCTTATCAGGACTTATACACTTAATGGTAAGGTCCTCGGGAGTGTTGCTGAACAAAAAGACTTTGGAGTGCAGATTCATAGCTCCTTGAAAGTGGAGTCGCAGGTATATAGGATAGTGAAGAAGGCATTTGGTATGCTTTCCTTTATTGGTCAGAGTATTGAGTACAGGAGTTGGGAGGTCATGTTGCGGCTGTACAGGACATTGGTTAGGCCACTGTTGGAATATTGCATGCAATTCTGGTCTCCTTCCTATCGGCAAGATGTTGTGAAACTTGAAAGGGTTCAGAAAAGATTTACAAGGATGTTGCCAGGGTTGGAGGATTTGAGCTACAGGGAGAGGCTGAACTGGCTGGGGCTGTTTTCCCTGAAGCATCGGAGGCTGAGGGGTGACCTTATAGAGGTTTACAAAATTATGAGGGGCATGGATAGGGGAAATAGGCGAAGTCTTTTCCCTGGGGTCGGAGAGTCCAGAACTAGAGGGCACAGGTTTTGGGTGAGTGGGGAACGATTTAAAAGGGACCTAAGGGGCAATGTTTTCACACAGAGGGTGGTACGTGTATGGAATGAGCTGCCAGAGGATGTGGTGGAGGCTGGTACAATTGCAACATTTAAGAGGTATTTGGATGAGTATATGAATAGGAAGGGTTTGGAGGGATATAGGCCGGGTTCTGGCAGGTGGGACTAGATTGGGTTGGGATATCTGGTCGGCATGGACGGGTTGGACCGAAGGGTCTGTTTCCGTGCTGTACATCTCTACGACTCTATGACTCTAATTCCATGTAATCAATTCCATGGCACTATTTCAAAAAAGAGCAATGGAGTTAACTCCATTGTCCTGGTCGATAATTATGAAGATCACAAAAACAGACTGGTCATTCTCATCTGCCTGTTTGTGGGAGCTTGTTGGACCCAAATGAACTGCTGTGTTTCCTAGATAACAGCACTGACAGACTTCAAAAGGACTTCACAGGCTGTAAAGGACCTTTCAGGTGTTTTAATGATAGAAACGTTAACCAAAGAGACCTGCTCCTTATCGGTACTAACAGTTGTGTTTCTGTTTGTGAATACAGTTAATCTCAACTTTAAGAAATCCACAGTTAACAGCATAACAGCATGACCATAGCAACACGACGGTTGGAGGAAGAGTGCCTCATCTTCCGCCTAGGAACCCTCCAACCACAAGGGATGAACTCAGATTTCTCCAGTTTCCTCATTTCCCCTCCCCCCACCTTGTCTCAGTCAAATCCCTCGAACTCAGCACCGCCTTCCTAACCTGCAATCTTCTTCCTGACCTCTCCGCCCCCACCCCACTCCGGCCTATCACCCTCACCTTGACCTCCTTCCACCTATCGCATTTCCAACGCCCCTCCCTCAAGTCCGTTCTCCCTACCCTTTATCTTAGCCTGCTGGACACACTTTCCTCATTCCTGAAGAAGGGTTTATGCCCGAAACATCAATTCTCCTGTTCCGTGGATGCTGCCTGACCTGCTGCGCTTTTCCAGCAACACATTTTCAGCTATTAGCATAACAAGCCTCACACATGAAAGATGGAACTTGACACAAGCATTAATGAATGAATAAGTGTAACTGCAACCCAGTTATACAAAATTGAGATAATAAAAAAAACAGATAAAATGCTTTTGTCGGGGAACATAAATATTCATAAGTGTAGAAAAAGCTGTGCTTGCTAAATTCATTCATACTTCATGAGATGGAACTCAATCATTCAAATGAATGAGATTGGTTGTTATTTAAGATAATGAGATCCCCAATCCAAGTGAAATGAGTGTGGGTGGTATGCCATTATAAAATGTTTTTGTGAGACATCCTTTGTGTTTTTGCACATAAGTCATGTTCTCAGAACGTGAGGTTCTAATAAAGCGGGATTAGGAAAATGCTGACAGCAATCTAAGGCAGGAATCCTATTGCAACTCATGGCAAAATCTGACCAGGCAGCCCTCTGCAGATTCACATTATATTTGTTACCTTTGAATAATTTTGGAAACCGTAATGTGACGGTTAAGTATCCAGAGTGTTGGTTCCAAGCCTGGTTTACTTAGAATCTCTATTGCATTCTGCAGTCCATCATTATCTATGACATCACAGGCAAAAGATAAATGGTTTCATTTTCCTTACTCGCTGTATATTAATTTTTAATTTTTCTCTTCTTCAGAAAATCAAACCCTTTCTGAATCATGCTCCGTACAAGATTTTTTAATGACCAAGCTTACTTTGCCTTCTCACCACAACTTCAGTGTCTTCTCCCAAGAATCCTAAGCTTCTCCCAATATGGGAATGTGGTGATTACGTTCCTGAACTCATCATCCAAAAAACTCAAGTCCAAATCCTAAAAGTCTGAGAGTTTTCAATTCAATTTAAATACAAATTTGGAATTCAAATATCATAAAGAAAAGGGACAATATATCCAATCCCAACGTGGTGACTGACTCTTCCCTTGCATTTGAAACGGTCCAGTGAAAACCCCATTTGTATCAAATCACTGCAAAAGACTTACTGCTGTCCTCTCCAGGGTAACTTGGAATGGGCATTAAATGCTGGCCTTACCAATGAATTCCATGGCCTGTCTGAGGCTGAATGAGAACGAAGATGTGAACTTTAATTCCAAGATGTAACAGTTCAGTCCTTTGACCAAGTAACCCAAAATCAAGCCTGCTCGAGGCTTCTAAAGGATTTTCACCAGAGCTTCACAAGAAGATAGGTGTAGTTATCTGGTGACATTCTCCAACATCACCAGCTCAATGCCAAAGTGTCTGTGATAACATTCCAGGATAACAAGCAGCCCCCAACTATTTGGCAATCAGAATATTTCAATATTGCATGATGTTTCTCTCGCTAGAAGATGTTGTCTTGTATAGCTTGTCTGAGGGCATACTCCTGTACTTTGCAGGTCATGCATACGTTTGCATTGGGGACTGCAATGCTTCTTAGAGAACCTTTAATTGTCTGAGTATGTGGGAAAGAAAGACCTTGCCTTGCCATTATGCTATTAATGACTTCAGGACGCCCCAGAACCAGTTGAGTACTTATTGTTGTAAAATAGCAGCTAATTTGTGCACAGCAAACTCCAAAACAACAATGTAATAACAACTTGATAACCTGAGTTTGTGCTGCTGATATGTATTGGTCAGGACAACAGACAGAGCTTCCCTTGCAAGTCTTCAAAATAGTGGGACCTCATTTAAGTTTAATGTCTGAAAGGATAATACCTCCAATAGTGCTCAACTCCCTCAGTACTGCATTAGGAGTATTGGCCTGGATCATATACTCAGATCTGTAAAACAGGAATTGAACCCAAAACCATGTGAATTAATGCTGAATGTGTGACCATGGAGCCGTAAATGAGCAGCAAACATTACTAGTAAGGTGAAGAAACAGTGTAATAGTACGACCCCACCGTCTTGAATAGGACTTCTTAACTCTGAGGAAAGGACAACATAAAGTCACCCTCAGCTTGTTCTGTTCAGAAGGTACTGCCAGTGGATGCTTGGTCCTGTTATCTCTTTCATCTTTCAGCTGGGAATCGATCCGTGATTGGTGGAAGAGCGTAGGGGAGGGTTGGAGGGTTTGGTCCATGGGCTAATCACAGAAACATAATATATTGGAGGACCAATGAAAAGAAATTAGTAAGGACATGGCTATTAGGCTTTGCATCTCGAGGTCAGGGCAGGTGGAAAGCTACAAGCCTACTCCTGATCACACCTGGGAACTCATCATGTCAATGAACCATGGGTGTGAAAACTACGCATATTGGATAGCACCTGGGACTCACTGTCATGAAGTGTCAGTAAACAATGTCAGGAAAGGATGACTCCCAGAGCCTGTGTGCCTCCCTCTGTCTGTGTCCAAGCTTCAGTCTCTCAGAAATCAGGACAGAGAGAGAGAGAGAGATGGAAATTGATTAAATAAAAGCCAGGATCTTTTGAATTAAAAACAAGACAAACAAACAAAATCCCACCTCATTGGCTGACTTTCCAAACCTCCCTTTAACCACAGCCAGGAGTTCATGCCATCAAAGATAAGGAAAATTGCTAAGGTGAAAGAATATTTATTTTTTAAGAAAAATGTTGAATCAAGTCTGTTCAAATTTGCCAACAGGTCACATAGCAGGTTGCAAGAGATTGCCTAAAATAGAAGAAAATTTAGCAAAGAATGGTCGACATAACATTGAAAGAACTGATTGGACAGTTCATAGATTGCAGCATAAAATAGAGCCCTGGATTGAATTGCTGATGATTTGTGCTCTTGTCAGCGAGGAGAAAAAAATAAATAGCAGAAACATTTACACCTCCAGATAGAAGCTTTATCTCATTATGTGGAATTGGAATTGCATCAAAACTCGATTTCCATCTGCAAAAAGCAATTTCCGCCTGCTCGGTTTCCACTCACATAGATGTCCTTGCAACTTGTCCTCTCCTAATTCTTCACGAGCATGCATCCCTCCATTCAGTAGCTGGTACATAATAGATAGCATTTCTTTGCTGTGAGAGCCACAGAGTAAAATAAAGCACAAGTCCCAGCAATATGCTACAGCAGCTCTTCTCACAACTCATTGCCTGTACTTTACTGTCAGCCAGTGCTGTCTCATGTCAATCTGCATCTTCAGAGCTAACATTAGGAGTCATTCAGTATGTTAAAAACACTTGCATGGTACTTTCACTGTACTAAGTTTACCTAATAGGCGCTTGTAAAATATGAACTGTCCCGCCAAAACATTGAGTCAAGTTTCTGAAGGAATGACAATGAGCAGGTGGGGCTTCACAAATGGGAGTTCCAAGAATCATTGAGGATGGGAAGGAGTGAAAAAAGAGAGTACATTTAGACAAGGAAACCCAAATGCTTGGCAGGCTATGAATAGAAAAAAACATCACATGTTTGGTATAAGTAATGGATAATATCAAGTGTTTTGGAAGATATATAAAAGAGAGTGGAGTAGTGCTTCAGAGGGTGCCAATTTCATGATGTAAGGATCTCTTGAGGTGATCTTCAAACATACAGAAGGTGGGGAGGTGCTGTCCCATCATGCTTGCCATGATCTACACGGTTTTAAAGGTTATATAAGGCACTATGTCAGTGTGTCTTGTTGTCTTTCACGGATGCTGCAAAATGCAGTCTCAAGACGTGCTGACAGAAGAAAGACTGGAAATGGCTTCAAAGCTTGACTCAGTACTAAGCCAAACCAAACATAACGGTCCCAAACCTCATTCCTAACCCATTCTAACTGGATAAATTTCTGTGTCAGTAACTGAAGGGAGTTTCATTGTCATTCTTGTCTTCCTGAACTTTGTACTGGGAAGGAACGAGTCTCTCCCTTATTCTTTAAAGGTCTGGAATGCCTGATAGGATGAACAAGTCTGTAGATACCGTGCTACTTTATCACTGTCAAGTTACCTGCTGAGTTTCAGTCACTTGCTGTATATCCAATTGGGTGTGTGCCAGTGGTTTGGTAGACCCCAGCCAGTGCCAGTGTTACACAGAAGCAGGAAGCCAATACATCCCATTTAACACATTCTGTTGCCTAGTTTGTGGTTTTGCAATAATCAGGCACATTGTATGACTTATTTCAGGCTTGACAAATGAAAGCATCAGCAGTCAACACGATTTGAAATAAAAATCATTGAGAACGATTGAGTCACTGAGTTTTGAATCTGAAGGGCCACTGAAGCACTCACAACACTTGGCTTGGCAAATACCGAAGATGCAGCATTCCATCACCACTTGCTTCTCATGAGCTGGCCCCGTTTACAACATAAATACATAACAATTTGCAAATGTGAACACACTGCAATATGAATCAATAGCAGTGATGTTGCTGTGCTGTGCTCACAGGAACATGGATTTCATTATCACAATCTCATTCACGCCTCATGAATTTGCACTCCTTACAGACAGACAATGCAGCCAAGTGCAAGCTGCAGAAAAACAGATTTCCTTTGGGATTTTAACTTGAGACAGGGTAAGGGTGGGTATGGGGACCTTGGGAAAATTAATGAAACAAATGATGCAGGTCTCCAGCAGTCCAGAAAGCAGATGTTACTTCAGTATGGCATTCTGGCTAGGGATTCACCACACTCCATTCTATATCATTCGGGGGTGGGACAGGAGTGTACCTGAAATAGTTACATTCTGGTTGACTGAGGAACTCATTAGAAAATACTGGGGAGGAAAAGATCACCATCCCTTGTCTAACATTCATAATGGGCTAAGGATTGACACAAAATACCCCTTCCTCTCCAATCGTCCTGGAGAGATGAAAGATCTACAGGCAAGAAGTGAAATAAAATAGTCTGTAAAATTCCTCTTCAATACCTCTGTGCAGCCTTCCTTTCTGGCCAGAATATCATGTGGATTGAATGCTGATTGGGAAATTCACTTTCATAGAAACAGAGGACCACTCAGCCCCTCAAGTCTGTCCCACTATTTAATTGACCCCTTTGTGGAATACTTAAGTTCCAGGATGTGGCGGTGGGTAAAAAACAAGGAAGAACGGAAGTTATTGAACTTGATGCTGCATCCTAGAGACTGAAGGGTCCCTAATACCAATGTAATGCAATTCTTGCGTCAGTCAAGGACAAGTTCAGCCCTGATGAAGGATCAAGATCCAGGTCTAGAGATATGACATTGGGATGGACCTAAAATATTGTTTCGGCAAAACATGTTCCTATGGGCATCAGAGGAAAGCAGTTGTGATTGAGAGAGAGAGAGAGAGAGAGATAGAGAGAGAGAGAGAGACAGGGAGTGCTGCTGTTTCCTTCTAAATTGCCTCTCCTTCCAGGTCATGGTTCCATCTTTATCATTAAGGGGTCAGTCTGAAGAGCAAGATATGGCATGGGCGATGTAATCACTGACCAGAATATAATTGAGAAACTTGGGCAAACTGAAGGATGGTGAATCTCGGTACCTCTGAAAACACTGGCATCTGGCTGGGTGATTTTCTTGGCAAAGTATTTAGGGATTGGCGATGCACATCCACAATTCCTTTCTGGGATTATGGAAGTGATTTCTGAATATCAATCATTCAATTGATGCAAGCTGGATTGTAAATCTATCGTTAAGGAATGGGCCAAAGGAACACAAAGTCTATGATAAGCAATGCCATGAATTGGACTGCTATATAAAATTATAATAATGAACTGACAGTCACGGTACAGGATGTTGTACATCATCGGAAGTAACTGTGTAACAAGAATAATAATTTATTTTCTGTTAATGAGCCATTTCTATAATACATTCTGTTTAAATCAAATGGACACAATTACTTCTAAAACGCCCAGGTTTAATTTAAAAGGCATGTGATTAATTTGCTGATGATATGAAGAAGGTAATAACTTAGTGTAGGAGTGACAGTATTTTACAACATCTTAAACCAGGGACAAGAAACTGATGTCATCAAATTAGAAATCTCTCTTGAAAGACAAATGCAAAGTGCTCAGGAGACTCATGTTCTGTTTTAGCAGTGAAGGCAAAAGTAGAGGAAACTCAGAAGAAGATGCACACTGGACTCGAAACATTAATAAAAACAGAAATTGTGAGCAAAATCCAGCAGCATCTGTGGAGAGAAAGCCAAGTTAACGCTTTGAGTCCAGTGACTCTTCAACAGAACTGATGGGAGCTTGGAAAAATGGTACTTAGGATGAAGATGAGTTTGGGGAGGGGGGCACAGACGGGGGAGATGAGCAGATAGCAGGGTAGAGATGGAGGCCAGGGTGAGAGACATATGAAAGGGGTAGGAAGACAAAGGGATTAGTCATATTCAACCAAGACAGGAAAGAAGATGAATAAGAGATAATGAAAGCTGGGTGTAGGAGAGAAAGGGTTGGTTTTGCTGAAGACAACCCATGTAATAGGACAATTGGACTGAGAGTGAGTAAGAATGGGTAGGCTGTGCTGAAAGCAAATCACATCATGACAGGAGCAGGGTGTAGTGGTGGGTAAAAAACATGGAAGAATGGAATCAGGCTCGAAAGTTATTGAACTTGATGTTCTATCCTTAAGGATGCAGGGACCCCAAGCAGAAAAGAAGACGCTGTTCTTCCAGCCTGTCATGAGGCTCATGTGATCACTGCACCAAGCCCAAGACCAAAATGTTAGTGTGGCGTGTTGAAGTGCCAGGCGACTAGGATCTCAAGGACATTTTTCTGGACAAAAGTTAGATATTCTGTCAAGTGGTCACCCGTTCTGTGTTTCATCTTTTCAGGGAAAGCAAATCTTAGCAGGACTTATACATTTAATGGTAAGGTCCCAGAGAGTGTTGCTGAACAAAGAGACTTTGGAGTGCAGGTTCATAGCTCCTTGAAAGTGGAGTCGCAGGTAGATAGGATAGTGAAGAAGGCATTTGGTATGCTTTCCTTTATTGGTCAGAGTATTGAGTACAGGAGTTGGGAGGTCATGTTGAGACTATACAGGGCATTGGTTAGGCCACTTTTGGAATGTTGCGTGCAATTCTGGTCTCCTTCCTATCAGAAAGATATTGTGAAACTTGAAAGGGTTCAGAAAAATTTTACAAGGATGTTGCCAGGGTTGGAGGATTTGAGCTGTATGGAGATATTAAACAGGCTGCGGCTGTTTTCTCTGGAGTGTCGGAGGCTGAGGGGTAACTTACAGATATTTATAAAATCGTAAGGGGCATGGATAGGATAAATAGACAAAGTCTTTTCCCTGGGGTGGGACAGTCCAGAACTAGAGAGCATAGGTTTAGGGTGAGAGAGGAAAGATATAAAAGAGATCTAAGGAGCAACGTTTTAATGCAGAAAGTGGTTCGTGTATGGAATGAGCTGCCAGAGGAAGTGGTGGAGGCAAGTACGATTGCAACAGTTAAAAGACATGTGGATGGATCTATGAAGTGGAAGGGTTTGGAGGGATGTGGGCTGGGTGCTGGCAGGTGGGACTAGATTGGGTTAGGATATCTGGTTGGCATAGACGAGTTGGACTGAACGGTCTGTTTCTGTGCTGTACATCTCTCTGTTTCTATGTACCAGAGACCACATTGTGAACAGTGAATACAGGAACCTAGATTGGTGAGGTGCAGCTAAAGCACTGCTTCATCTGGAAGGTGTGTTTGGATTTTTGGAAACTGAGGAGGGAGAAAGGAAACAGGCAGGTGTTACATCTTCTGTGGTTGCAGGGGAAGGTGCTAGGGGGCTATGGGGAGATGTTGGGAGTGGAAGAGGAGTGGACCAAGTTGTCCTGGAAGGAACAGTCACTGTGGAAGGTGGACAAAAGAGAGGGGAAGGAAATATATGTCTGGTCATGGTATGCTACTGAAAGTGACAGAAATGGAGGCTTTTAATTCTTTGGATGCAAAGTGTGGTGGGTGGTCACCTTGTCAGGCTTTGTATACCAAAGTTCATTCAAAACTCTGCTTTGCCTATCCAGAGTCGTTCCAAAGCCCATTCAACCATGACTTTGCTGCATGTTGATCTTCAGGGATTCTGATCAATCAATGTTTCTGTTTTAAAATTCATATCTTTGCATTCAAATCCTTCCATGTCTTTCCTCTCCCTATTTGTAAAGCTCAGCCAGCCCGACAAATCTCTGGGGAATTGATTTGTCATTAAACCTGGCCTCTTGCACATTTGCCAGTTCCTTTCCCCAATGATTGGGCAGCTTTGTATTCAGCTTTCCAAGCTGTAACAACTATCCCGAACCCTAATTCTGTGTCAAAACTTCTCCCCACTCCATCTCTTCCCTTCAAAGAACCTCACTAAAACCTTGCCTAGCTTTTAATTAACTGGAAAATGTCTTGTTCTATGATTTTCTATCAGTTGGAATCAATTGGCACTCCTGTGTAGAGCCTGGAATTAATTTACTAGGTGAAAAGGCACAGTATTTTGCTGCAGATTTAATGTAGTAACACATTATCAATGAATTGAGGAGATATTTCAAAAATCTGCCAAGTTGATTTTATTACAGAAATAGAAGACAATGCTGATCTAACAAGTAAGCGTATTTCATATCTTTAACGGGTACAAGGTTAAAAAAAAAGGAACCTGTGCTCAGCAGTAGGTAGTAGTGGACTTAACATGGATTCAAGGGGGACAAACTGACTTAATTACTGCCAGAACACTGCTAACTGGGAAAATATAGTTTGCTTGCATATTCTGAGAGGCCTTTGGCAAAGTTGTGCTTGAAAAAGTATGTATTAATCAGAAAGCAGATCGGCTCACTGCATTCACAATGACGTCAGATTGTTAGTCCTGAAACAGCTGAAGTTGCTCCCATGTTCTCTATCTCTCGATGTCAGAGTTAGGATGAGACACTGTGTCTCACAAGCTAGTTATTAAAGATAATGTCAGTTTCCAGGAATAGCTCATTCATTGAAAGATGAGCAACACTGTTAGATTTACAGCATGTATTTAAAATTCTAAATATAAGGATCAAAAGAGCAGCCATGGGCTGTCACGATTGTAAAATATTGAGAGTGCTCTGGGATTACCTCAGTCAGAGTTTTGGTTATGAATGAACTGTATTAGTGACATTGTAATGAAGGGTTATAACTGGCACCTGAATGGATCTCCTCTTTCATGTCTTATATGACTCCAGCTAGCTTTACCAAGTGAGTATTGTACCGTGCAATGGGTTTTATTTCATGTGGATGATGTCATTTAGGTGTAATCAGTTTTAGGTGAGGTCTGTTAAATGTTGAACATTGCATGAAGAAGAAAGGCTATTTGAATTGTCATTCTCATGAAGCTGAAGATGTAAAGGCTCAATACAAAGAAGAGTGAATACATTTGGCTATGTACAAGCTCTTTCACATATTCTAAGCCCAAAGAAGTGCAGCAGTTTGGTGAACTGCTGGAATGTGAGCTGTCACCTCTGCTACCACCACCATGCTCACTGATATCCCACCTCCTGTCCCTGTCCTCACTCACCCTCCTCAGTGCTGCCTTTGACTTGCCAGCTGCAGACAAACAAGGGCCCAAAGGCAGTGATGCTGTCCCTGAGCCTTCAAGATTTTCGAAGGACTAGCATCCTCCTAAAAGCCCAGAATTCTACACAATACTCCAGCTGAGGCTGAACTGGTGTTTTGTAAAGCTCTCACAAAATTTCCTTGCTCTTGAACTCAAAGCAACACTTAATAAACCCCAGATCTTGCCACCTTCCAAGATTTGTGCATATACATCCCAGATACTTCTGTTTTTGCCTATTCCTTCAAATTGTATAAATCTGTTTAGGTCACACCTTCTTACTATTCCACCTTAAGTACTTCAAACTTGTCTGTGTTCAACTTCATCTGCCACTTGTCTGCCCATTTCACTTGTCTATGTCCTCTTGAATCCGTCAGTTTTCTCATTATTGTTTATGACAATTCTGAGTCATGTGTCCTCTTCAAACTTTGCAGGTTTCTCCTGTATTTCCAAGTGCAGGTCAAAAATTTGTAATTGAAAGGGCAGTTGTCTTAATAGCAAGGGACCAAACTGTACACTTTCTTCCAGTCTGGTGAACATCTGTTCATCACAAATCCCTGCTTTCTGTCCCTGACCTCATTTCCTTATCACACTGCTATGGTCCATTTAATTCTTTGGGCTTCAGTTTTGCTACTTTATGTAGCACTTTGTCATATGCCTTTTGAAAGCCCATAAACATTACCTTCATCCAATGTTACTTCAACAAAGAACTCATTCAAGTCAGTCAAACAGACTTGAATTGAACAAATACATGCTTGCTTTTATTTAAATGTTTATGATTTTCCAAATACTAATTAATATAAAACCTGATTATTGAGGCCGTAAATTTCCCCATCAGTGGCATTAAGTCAACTGGTCTGCAGCTACCAGCTTTATCCTTCTTCCACTGTTGAGGCACATTTGTAATTCTCCAGTCCTCTGGCACCGCTCCCATTTCCAAGGAGAGTTTAAAAAATTGTGGCCAAAATCTCTGTAATTTTCATCCCACCTTCTCTCAGTGACATGCCATCCAGCCTGGGTGACTTCCATTTTGAAGATGGCAAGATGGCTACTTCTTTGTGTTTTTCTTCTTTGTTTCAATGGTGAGGTCCAAGGCTCTTAACTAGACGAGTCAGGGAGCGAGGGTTGGCCAAGAAATAAGAAATAAATAATGCCAACCTTAGATTTTCAATATATCTGGGTTACTGCAGTAAAAGAAGGCAGAAGGAAGTCTTTTGCAATCTTGGAAAGAACAGGTTAGTTTTTTAAAATCAACATTATCAGTATGGTATGCTTTTTTATTTGTAGGCGAGTATTCCAATACAGTAGTAAAGCAACATGCTGCCAGTTACTAACACCAGCCACTAGAGGACACCGATGATAGCTCTTGATAATTTCTTTTGTGAATGGCCTTTGTCTTTTTCCCGGGAATTGCTTGGATTGCATGGAATGTTCACCTTTCACCTACCTAGAGAGTATACGATGGATTCGTACTTTTCCCTGAAAAACAGCTAAAATGAATGAATGACATGAATGAACGGTTTCTTGTCAATTGTTCTCGACAATGAACAAGATAGTAAAACACAGTGAAAGGCTTCAACTGTTGTCACAATCTGGCGCCATTTTGAATATTTTGAGAATAAAATGTTAAAGCTGAAATAAAATCCACCTTCATTCTGCTGCCTCCACCAAGAGTCCTGAGCTGCCTGACCAACGACCCCTCCTCCGCATTCACCGGACGCATCAATTTCAGAGTCGCCACTCTTCAGGTGCTATGTCTTTGTCAGTGGGTTCACCTTGCTAATGCTACACAAATTCTGTGATTCATGGAGCTGTTTCTGTGCAGCGGTAAATCTCTCATTCACATCCATTCAAGCTATTTACATCAAATCTGATATTGACTCTCCTTAAGACAGAGAGTAATGAATCTGTGGAATTCTTTACCGCAAATGGTTGTGGAGCTGGATCAATAATTATATTCAAGGCTGACATAGATAGACTTTTAATTAGTAAGGAAATCAAGGGTTATGGGGAAAAGGTAGGAGAGAGGATTTGAGGATTAATAGATCTGTCACAGACTCACTGAGTGGTAGCACCGACTCGATGACACAAATAGCCTACTTCTTCTCGTACATCTTATGGTCTTATGGTGTCAAATAACTTGAGCATCCTAGAGACCAATTCATATGAAATGGAAGTTTATCTCATTGCAGTTTCAGCATCAGACACTACACAAAATGGCCTTTTAACTCTCAAGAGCAGCAATGAAAATGAGCTCATTGATTGTGAAGAGCTTTGGATGGTCTGGAAGAAGGGTTATGCTTCTGTATAAATGCAAATTCTTTGCTGCAAGGGAAGGTTTAAACAGCATATTATCATATGGTGGCAGTGTTATGTAAATGATTTTATTTCATAGCCAGGACTGTGTTCACCTAATCCAACAAATCACAATCTTCTGATGAAGGCTATTGACCAGAAACATTCAGTCTGATTTCCCCCACTGGTAGTGCCTGACCTGTTGGGGATTTCTAATGCTTCCCATTTCCATTTCAGATTTCTAGCATCAGCAATATTTGCTTTGGTAAGATACAACCACCTTTGCTTTCAGTCACACTGGAACAACAGCTGGGTCACATGAGAGCAACAAAAGGGTGTGTTTCTGTGCAATCATTTCTCACATAATGACCACACAAAACATCACACAAAGTCAAGCTACATCCCAGGATCACATGTGGAAGGTGGGCTTCGCTGCCTTACTGACATTTACTGCATGTCCCCAGTTGCTGTTGAGATTATAGAACAGTATAACACGGGAGTAGGCCCTTTGGCCCATCACATCTGCACCAACCATGATGCTATTCTGATAATCTCATCTGCCTGAACATGCCTGCCCTCTAATCTCTGCCTGTTCCAATATGTGTCTAAATCTCTCTTAAACTTATCTGTCATATCCAGTTCTACCATTTTCTCTGGCAGTGTGGCTCCAGGCACCTACTATCCTCTGTGTAAAAATCTTTCCCTGCACATCTCCTTTAAACTTTCCCCCTTTCACCTTCAACCTATTTCCACTTGTATTTGACATTTCCACTCTGGGAATGTGACTCCAATTCTCCATTCTATCCACCTCGAAAAATGCATTACCCAATACTTGTCCGGAGCAAACTCTATTAGCCATTTCCCTGCCCAACTTTCCAACTGATTGATATCGTGTTGCATCCTTTGATAGCCGTCCTCACTATCCACAACTCCACCAATTTTCATGTCATTTACAGACTTACGAGCTAGACTAAGGTGGCGATGAGCTGCCTTCTTGAACAGGTGTAGTCTTGAGCACAAGTCTGGGTTGGCACTCCACATTCAGTGCAGAAGAGGAACATTAAGCAGGGGCTTTGTTGACTTTTTAAGGCTGTAATGATCTCAGACCACAGAAAAGAACGCGACAGAGTTGACTTCAAGATGTTTTGGACTGTCCTGGAGTGTGAAAGGTGCAATCTTAGTCTGACATGGAAAAGTTGACTTGAGTTTACATTCTGCATTCAATTGTAAAACTAAGGTACAGAATTGGCCTGCAGGTGAAAGCTTAGGACCATGTTTAGCATAAGACTATCCTGCAGTCTTACTGGTACATCAGGACCACTTCCATTTGAGGTCTTCCATGGCTTGCTCTTTAGAACTAAGTGAAACCCGGTCTTGTTAATGGCCCTATATACGTACTCGCCCAGGACATCCAGCAGTCTGCTTGAATAAAACATTAGTCCACTGTCAGCATTCATATTTGAGCCTGGACTGGGTTTCTTATACAATTCCCCATGTGTCATGAACAATGTCCTGATTTTACCATTGCCTATTTCTGCTGCTGCTCCAGCTGAATCCTTGTTCAGACCATCTCATCGTGATGGTTCAACTATTTTGAAGGTTGTGTGAATTCTATCTTGAATATTCCTTCTCACTTTTGACCATTTGTATATGATTTATTGGATGCAGAGTTTGTGTTTTCAGTCTTCGTTGAGAGTTGGACCAATAACACCATAGTGAAAAATTCATCTTGATTGTTTTGTTTCTGCAGTAATTTAGTCTAATGATAATGGCCCTATATATATACTCGCCCAGGACATCCAGCAGTCTGCTTGAATAAAAAATAAATCCACTGTCAGCATTCATATTTGAGCCTGGACTGGGTTTCTTACACAATTCCCCATGTGTCATGAACAATGTCTTGATTTTACCATTACTTACTTCTGCTGTTGCTTCAGCGGAATCCTTCAATTCTGCCTTTCTTGCCCCAGTCCTGGATTTGACCCTGACTGGCATTGTGCTGCCTGTCATCTAACTGGTACCAAGTCCCACTCACCGACCTTCATTGGTTTCCAGACCCGTGAACAAGTTCTCAACATTCCCGGTTTTCAAATCCCTCAGTAATTTCCTTCCCTCCCCACCGTTGTGAACTTTGGCACTCCCCTGGTTGGCATTCCGCCCAAATGATGTTTGTTTTCAGTGTGGTGACACACCTGCAGCACTGAAGGGACTGGACTGCAGGCTTTCTGGCCTAGAGGTAGGGACACTAGCCAAAGGCCGGGGCTCTGAGGTGGGGGGGATGGCGATAGTTGGAGAGGATTGTTATGGCTTAATGATTGTGAGAGGGAGGCTATACCTCGGGAGATTGGACAACACAAGCCCTTGAAGAAGGGTTGTGTGATCCGCTCCGGTCATAACAAAATCTTTTACGTAAAAAGTCGAGTAAGAGAAAACACATCCATGGAGTACACTGAGACTGAGTGGACTCACAGTCATGGAAGGGCTCGCCCGGCCACCAGTGCAACTCTTCAGTAGCAGTTTTCACTTTCGCTCTGGAGGCGGAAGTTGCTTTGGTTGAAGTGCTGTCCTCTTGTTGTTGAGATTTCAGGGAAGGGATCCGGATCCGGACGGGCAGGATGTGTGGAGGCTCCCGGCCACACTGCGGGGGGATCGATGCCAGGTACCTGCTGCTGAAAGTGACCCTGGGGATCTTCGCGACATTTTTCTGGGTAAGTGAGAAACCAACAGCGTTTTAAAGGAAAACGTGCCTGAGTCACGAAAGTTGCATCTTTCAACAGATCAGCAGCTTCGAATCCAAAAAAATCCTTTTTGTAAGGAGGACGGTTGTTTTATTTTAGTCCAAACCTCAACTTTTACTGCTCAGATTTGGTTTATCTATTTTAAATTTCCATTAAATGGGAAGTTTCTGGCGTTCTCAAATGGAATTGATTACTATCTGCAGACAATGATTCGAGCTCTTAAAGTTCAATTCTTTTCGGCTCTTTTCAGAAAAGTGGCAATATAAAACTTGGCAGGTTAGGCAGAGATTTTTTAAAATCAAAACAAATATTTTTTACAATGGTGTTTTATATTTTAAGAATCCGAAATTAATCCCACTCTCCTGCACCCTCCCTATTGTCCTGTGGTCTGTTACCACATCCTGTACAATAAACTCAACTTTTGCTAAATATTAATCGTAAAGTTTATGATTTAGAGAATGAGATAAAATGCGGGAGCACACTGAAAAACTCCACCAATCTGAGTGTGACCAGTATTTCTCACTTTATATTGCACTCTGTCTGATTTATTTTCAAAATTGAGCATTTTTTTTTCAAGTGTAAAAAGGAAACATGTCCTTAGAATAAATTAAGACCAGTTGGTCTTCTTTACTCTTCGTCCATTGGTAATCAATGAAATTAATCCCACTGTTCCCCTCTCTCCCACTGTCCTGAATCAAAAATGAATCTCATAGTTGTTAGAGAGAAGGTTGAGAGGTGACTTAATAGAGACATACAAGATGATCAGAGGATGAGATAGGGTGGACAGTGAGAGCCTTTTTCCTTGGATGGTGCTGGCTAGCACAAGGGGACATAGCTTTAAGTTGAGGGGTGATAGATGTAAGACAGATGTCAGAGGTAGTTTCTTTACTCAGAGTAGTATGGGCGCAGAACACTGTCTGCAACAGGAGTAGACTTGCCAACTTTATGAGCATTTAAATGGTCATTGGATAAACATATGGATGATAATGGGATAGTGTAGGTTAGATGGGCTACAGATTGTTTTCACATGTCAATGCAACATTGAGGGCCGAAGGACCTGTACTGCTTTATAATGTTCTATGTTCTATGTACCCATCTCTCCCCACTGTTCTGAATCTGAAATCATTCTCACTGTCCCCCTCTCTCCCCACTGTTCTATGTTCTGCTATCACACCCTCTATAATAGGATATAACATTTTCCCAACAATAAATGTTAAACTTACTGGCCTGTAGTTAACATTTTCTTTTGCCTCTGTCTGTTTTTGAATTAGGGTGTTTCATTGACAGTTTACAGTCTCTGACTTGAAGAATTCTTGAAAGATTCCTATCAGGCCTTCACTACTTCCTTCCACATTCTTCATCAGGAATCATGCCCAAAATGTTGATTCTCCTGCTCCTCAGATGCTGCCTGACCTGCTGTGCTTTTCCAGTGCTGCACCTTTCAATGCAGATCTCCAACATCTGCAGTCCTCACTTTCTCCTGAGCCCCATGTGGTACAGTGTACCAGTAGGCCTTTATGCCTAGTAGTCATCAAAGTACTTTTCCTCCTGTGATTGTTATTTTATTCATTTCCTCAGTCCACACCACAATATCTTCTACCAAAAAGTATTTATTTAACACTTCTGCCATTTCTTGGTTCCCCATTATTATTTTGCAGCCTCCTTCTCGAAGGGGTCTATGTTCATTTTGGTCTCTCTTTTTTTATATACTTAAAGAAGCTCATACTACCAGACACATGACACAGGGAAGGTGATGGCCAAGTGGTATTAATTGCTAGACGGTTAATCCAGATACCCCAGTAACATTCTGGGGGTCTGGATTTGAACACTGTCAGTGCAGATGATGGATTTTGAATTTTGGAATTCAAATTTTGAATGAAGCCATTTTTTTCAATTAAAAATTGATTCCAATAACTATCTGAAATTAGGACTCTGATGGTAATCAGGAAACCGTTGTGGACTGGTGGAAAAATCCATCTGGTGCACTAATGCCTTTTAGGGAAGGAAACTGCCACCCTTATCTGGTCTGGATGACACGTGACTCCAGACCCTTGGCAATGTGGTTGACTCTTAACTGCCAACTGAGCAATTAGGGATGGGCAATAAATGTTGACCTACCCAGCGATGTCCTCACCCTGTGACCAAGTAAGGAAAATTAAATTTGATACAAAGGAGTGTGAAATTATTGACTTTGTTTGAAAAATGAGCAGAGAAAATATGAACTAGATGGTGTAATATTTAAAAGGGTGCAAGAATAGAGAGACTAAAGAGTATGTGTACATTAATCCATGAGGTTTGTAGGACAAGTTGAGATGGCAGATTCAAAAACATATATTCAAGTTTCCAGAATATGTAAACAGAGAAATAGAGTACAAAAGAAAGGACGTAATTTTAAATCTTATCAACGACCAACTAGGCATCAAATGAAGTATTGTGTTCAATTTTGACTATCATATTTTAACCAAAGTCTCAAGGCACATGAGAAGATAGTGATTTACAAGAATAGTATGAGGGTCGCACATTTTTGGTCATTTGAAGAGATTGGAGATATTGGTGTTGTTATCCTAAGAGCAGAGAATTTTAATTGAGGAGCTCAGAATTGTGGATTGTTCTGATGGAATAGAGATTTTCTGAAGCAAAAAAGTTTACTAAGTCCTGAGGGCATAGTTTGAAGGTGATATCCAAAAACTAACATGAGGAAATATGTTTTTAAGCAGAAATTTGGAGTGCACTGAAAGGGGTTGAAAGCAGATTCAATAATACCATTTGAAGGATATAGGAAGGAAAATAATAAAGATAACTATGGGCAAAAGGGAGAGGAGTGCGATAAATTTTAACCAAATAGCTGGAATTAATTTGATGGGCCAATTAGTCTTCCTTTGAGCTATAGATTTTATCAATCTCTAATTAGAAAAATCAAGAAAGACTTGCACTTACGCAGAAGCCACACAGTAAACTTCAATGAACAGCAATGTAATAATCCGCAGATAATTTCACCCATAAATGTTGGCCAAAACACTGGGGAGAAATTCTCTGCTCTTTGAATAGCAATCAGACCTTATGCGTCCACCTGAGAGGGCAGAAAGGCTTTGGTTTAATATCTCTTCCAAATGACAGTGTAATAATGCAGTCTTCTGTAGATGTCAGCTGGTTTTATGTTTGAGGACAGAAGCTTCTACAGGTCTGCAGATGTGGATTATTTCAACATTTGTAGTACAATCAGACGAGAATCCATGAAGCCTATCTCGACATCAGGGACAGCTCACTTCATATTTTATGCTGAATGTCAGGCTGAATTTCTCACCAGTTGCCAGTATAAGTGGGGAGGGACAAACAGCATCTAGGAGCACAAACCACAGACATCAGCTGCACCCCATCCAAATTCACGAACATTTACCAACTCCTTGACAGACAGCACGCATGCCTTTGATTGATTGCAGACTGCTCAGAAAGCACAGACTTACATTGCAGGACACACCAGCAACTGGCATCGAAAAGCTGCATGGACAAGCTCATGGATTGGACCAGGTTGTGTATCTCAGGGGCACCACTTGCTCTCACTGTGCTCACTCACTTTGCAGTTACCTGCGTGCTTGCAGCACTCATGCCTTGCTTTTCCATGCCTTGCTGTGCCAGTCAGCATTGTCACACAACCAGGTGAGGTAGGTCATTAATGAGGCAAATTTGGGACGATATGGTGAGAAAGCTCCTCATTAGGCCTTTCTGGAGGCAAGAATCCCTCCAGAAAGCTCAATGCAATTCACACTGGCCAAAAACACATAAGATTCAGTCTTGGGTTTATGTATTGTGACTGAGAAATTAGTGTTGTAACTGTTAACTGTGACTGATCTATCTTACACATTAACTTTCTGAAACCGTTCTCACATGCATTCTTCTCTGTATAAATGCTCGCTAGTCTCCAGAGAGAAAGCCTAAAGATGTAATTAGAAATGTAATTATTCCCGCAGCACTGCTTAAAGAGAGAACAGTAAATAGAACAGGATGAACCAGGTGGCAGTCTCTTTCTGTGAAGCTGTCAGGAATAAGCTGGGAAGATGGATAGCTCTGCTTGTCCATTCGTGCCAGATGCTGACGGAACTGAAGGAGTACTCTGAATAGAATTGTGTGCATGTATATTTATCTGCATTTAGTTGTGTGTGAGTGTGAGTATACGTGTGCGCTGGTGCGTGTTCACCTGAAATGCATGAGCATGTGCTTGTGAGTATGTATTTGTGGGACAGTGGGTCTGTGAATGTTTCTGTTTATGAGTGAGTCTGTGGAGATATGAAAATCAGTATGCCAGAGAAAGTTCACAGCCATGAAATGTGGCTTTGTGATGTCAGGTTTTGTGGTGCTTTGGATGCCACTTTGGACTTGGCATACTGCTGGTGAGACTGTGATTGCATGTGCAGGCAGCCCAGGAACACTGATTTGATGCCAATGCTTTCATCGAGTAATGAAACATGCCTGCTCATACTGGTTTTTTTCATTTCAAAAATATTCTTTATTCATTAAAAAAAAAGAATGCACAAAGTCACTAAAGTAGTTTGGTCCATATAGTAATATATGAAGAACACAAACAAAAGTTGGAATTTGATTCCATCCAACAAACAAGCCAAAGGCACCTCTTATCTGTACAGAATTATATTTATGCACATTTGAGGTACTGGGAGGATCCAGTAACTGAACAGATCCCCATTTAACTTCAGCAGAAAGACCTCAGACTGTGGTCTTTCCCCTCTGCACCTTAGTGGCAGCTGCCCCAAGCTTTAGTGCGCGTCTGCTAAAACAGGTAAACATGTACTTGATAGCAGGAAGGATACCTCCATTATTTCTTGCTTAAGGAACCATTAACTATTTTCAGTTAGTTGCTGGTGCATTTCTGTTGGCCTTCAATGTGAATTGCTGGGAGTTCTGCGGTTTCTAGAGTTGTTTAAAGTTGCTGAAGTCCATAAGGCAAATACCGAAGGACTTTGACCTGATACTGCACGAACAATAAAAACGATTGCAGTAATTTACATCCCCTTTGAATGACTGTATGAGGTGTCAGAGAGCAAGATGGACTGTTGGAAGACAATACATTCTGGAAGCAATTCCCTGCACTGAACCTCACTGGGGATCAGGACGTCAGCCATCTCTACTTCACCCAGAATGTCTTCACTGAAATGTGCCACTTGGTGCAGCTCCACAGCAGAGTGAGCACAGCATTGCCAGTGACTGGAAAGGTGACTGTTGCCTCATGTTTGGCTGCTTTCAGACAGGAGCAGATGGTATTTGCAACATTTCCTAGTTATAGAGTCAGACAGCATGGAAACAGACCCTTCGGTCCAGCCAAACCATGCTAAACATGATCCCAAACTAAACTAGTCCCACCTGCCTGCTCCTGGCCCATATCCCTCTAAACATTTCTTAGTCATGTATTTATCTAAATGCCTTTTAGACATTGTAACTGTACAACATTCATCACTTCCTCTGGAGGTTCATTCCACACATGAACCACTCTGTGTGTGAGAAAATTGCCCCTCATGTCTTTTTAAAATCTTTCTCCTCTCACCTTAAAAGTATGTTGCCTAGTCTTGAAATCCCCCACCTTAGGGGAAAGACACCTGCCATGCACCTTATCTATACCCCTCATGATTTTAGAAACATCTACCAGTGAAATATGTCCCAGCCTATCCAGCCACTTCTTATAATTCAAACTCTATTCTCAGCAACATCCTGGTAAATCTTTTTTGAACCATCTTCAGCTTTTAGATTAGATTCCCTGCAGTGTGGAAACAGGCCCTTCGGCCCAACAAGTCCACACCGACCCTCTGAAGAGTAATCCAACCCCCTCTGACTAATGCACCTAACAGCTATGCACAATTTAGCATGGCCAATTCACTTGACCTGCACATCTTTGAAACCAGAGTACCCGGAGGAAACCCACGCAGGTACGGGGAGAATACGCAAACTCCAACAGACAGTCACCCAAGGCTGGAATCAAACCTGGAATCCTGGCGCTGTGAGGCAGCAGTGCTAACCACTGATCCACCGTGCTTAATAATATCCTTCCCATAACATTAAAGTCATGTAAAGTCACTGAAAGTCCTTATAGCACAGCAACCCTGGGACTCCAATTTTAGCATTCATTGTAACAAACATCTCCTCCCACTGCCTTTGCACAGTTTGACTGAGGAGTCTATGGCTTGCTGCTGATCTCCTGTTCACAACCTCCTCTGGTTAAGATGTCCAGAGAAATAACAGAGGACTTTGGATCTCTCTCTCTGACTTGTCGTGCTATCAATCATTCAGTATTCTTTCTCCACACTCACTGCAACATGTTCCAGCACCTGCTTCACTTTAAGAGCTGCAAACTGGCTCTCAGTTGTGCTAGCATCACACAAACCTGAGGCATACAGGCACTTGGCAGCACAGTTAACACCATCTGCATGCAGCTCTCGTATAAATTGCCAAGCAGTTCAATATTTGCACAAAACCTGCATTGGAAAATAGGCACCATTTAATCATGTCCTGCATGGCTTTTGGGGACATGATGGTAAAGGGAGACTGATGGCCCAGGCCGATACTCTGTAAATACAGGCTCAAATCTTGGCCGGGTAACTAGTGGATTTTCAATAACTAATAAATGTGCAATATAGGGTAGTCTCAGTAGTGGTAACTGTTATAAAATCTGATCTGATCCACTAACATCCTTCTGGGATGGAAATCTACCATCCTTACCTGATCTAGTCTACATGTGACTCCAGACCTACAACAATGTGGTTGCCCTTTGACAGGGCCTGCAAGCCATTGTTCAAAATACAGATGGGCAATAGATGCTGTCCTGACCAGCAACATCCACATCCTATGTAAGAACTGAGAAAAATAAGCCTGATCTTGCAGTTCTTCTATGTGTTTGTGTTTTACCTTTCTTTCCATTTGTTTGTGTTTAAGTTTATTATCAAAGAGTATTCTGTCTGAGAACAACTGAGAGGGATGAATTCAATAGCTTTGGACCTCTTCCCACACCAAATCACACTGAATGGGCATGATGGTCAGGTTGGGAATACACAGACACAGTGTTTAGTAAACAGAGCAGAAAGGTTGCTTCCACCTTTCTTCCCGCAGTTTCAACTTCTGAGCTGCAGGCAAGAGCAGTAGAACTTAATGATACCTTATAAAAAGGTCAGACAAAAGCTTTGCTGTTGGAGCCTGCCAGACGAGTATGCCGTGCCCTCTCAGCGCTCTGTTAGATACTAAAGCACATGCTGCAGATGCAATTGCAATTTTGAACAGTCAGAAAAAGATAATTGATAGCTGGTGCAGCCATCTTTGTGATCCTTGCAAAGACTGCAATGGTTCAAGAAGGCACTTCACTACCACCTTCCACAAGATTATTAGAAATGGCCAATAAATGCTGGCCTAGCCAACGATGTCCACATCCTGTGCATGAAAAAGAATGCACCTTAGCCTGCATGTCTGTCAGCCATTGATAGCAATCAGTCATTCCTTAAAAGCACTCACAAACATAACATTTATGAAGAATCAGTGAGAGCCCTGCACCATTTTTTGCATAAGCTGAGGGTGATGTTACAGTGTCCAATGACCTCATCATTGTAAGGACCTCAATGCTGCTGGCCTTATCTGGGTGATGACCAGCTGGAGTCTGGTTCCAACGAGGCTGACAGATCTCTCATCCCAGAAGTCATAAAGGGCAAGACTACTTTACTTGACCAGATCTCAGGCAGCCTTCATAGCAGCTGCTCTGAAAAATCAGGCCAGTATTGGAAAAAGGAGAGAATAATGAAATAACTCCACAGTGGCAGATATCCTGTCACCAAGTCATTCTTTATTTAAACGTGAAAAGTCCTTAATTCTTTATTACTTTCCTATCTATATATCAGCCAGGATTCCCTGATTGGACCAGGGAACAGAGATTCTCAATGGGCTAGCAGGCAGACCTTGTAACATTCATTCCAAGCACATTCCAATACAATAATCCCACATGTGGTAGGCAAGATCAACATTAGCAAGATCAACATTATTTGAAGTTAGAGAGTCCATTCATTAGTCTAATAACAGCCGGAAAGAAGCTGTTTTTGAATTTATTGGGGTGCATGTGTTTTAGCTTCTGCATCTTCTGCCTGATGGAAGACATTGTAGGAGAGTGTTACTGGGGTGCAATGGGTCTTTGGGCAGCCTTTCCGCAGCAATGGGACATGTAAATGGAGTCCATGGATGGACATTGGACTTACATGATGATCTGGGCTGTGCACACAACCTTCTGTAGTTTCTTACGGTCCTGAACAGAGCAGTTGCCATACCAGATCGTAATGCACCCGGACAGTATGCTTTCTTTATTGTACAGTTGTAAAGGTTGCTGAGGGTCCTTATGGACCATGCCAAATTTCTGTGTACTCTGGAGGAAGAAGAGGTGTTGTTGTGCCTTCTTGACCGTCTCATCCACGTGGCAGTCCGGGACAGGTTGTTGGTTATCGTCACTCCAAGGAACTTGATGCTCTCCACCCTCTCCACCTCAGCTCCGTTGTTGTAGATGGGGAGGGGGGGGGGGGGGGCATGTTCTCCTCCTTCCTTTTGAAGCCAATGATCAATTCTTTAGTTCTGCCAATGTTGCAAGGGAGGTTGTTCTCACTGCACCATACCACCAAGCTCTTTATCTCCTTTCTGTATTCTGACTCATGGTTGTTTGATATCCGTCTGACCACGTTGGTATCACCAGCACACTTGTAGGTGGTGTTTATTCAGAATTTGGCGTCACAGTTGGCTGTACAGGGAGTACCAGTTAGGGAATGAAAATGCATCCTTGGGGGGGCTCCAGTGTTGAGTGTTATCATGGAGGAGGTGCAGTTGTCTATCTTCACTGATTGCTGTCTCTGGGTCAGAAAGCTGAGGATTCCGTTACAGAGGGTGGAGCTGAGACCTTGGTCTGGGAGTTTTGAGATCAGTCTGGGGGGGATAATTATGTTGAAGGCAGAGCTATAGTCGATGAGTAGGAGTCCTTAGGTATCCCTGTTGTCCAGATGTTCTAACTTGAATGCAGGGCTAGGGAAATAGCATACACTGCAGACCTGTTATTTTGATGTGCAAATTGTAGAAAACCGAGACAGGCTGGGAGACTAGGGTTGATAAGGGCCATGACCTGCCTCTTGAAGTGCTTCATGGTTATGGAAGTCAGATCCCACAGCATGAATGTGAATAAGTGTGCACAAATCTGACACTTGCCTGGTGTCGATCTGTCTAATGACTGATTAATATCCGGAATTCTAATTAATCTAATTAAAAGCAACTTTAATACAGGGTCATCAGAATTAATTGTGGAACACCGTTACTGACTGTGGAACACCCTTACAGCTTGCCTTGGCTGAGACCAGTTAACTCAGTCCAGGTTATGGATTTCCTCGAGAAGGTTATGTTTACACTCAGGAATTGGTCAAAGTCACAGCACGTAGTTACCTTCCTGCAGAATACTATTCGCTTGTTTACCATTACAATACCAAGCAGAATTCACATCTCTACTGATCCTGCAGCAGTCCAGGCCCAAATAAACAAGACCGTCATTCCCACAATATCCAAGTTTGGGCTGGCAAGTGGCAAGTGACGTTTGTGCCACACAAGTGGCATGATGACCAAGAGAGAATCTTACCATCATCCCTTGACATTTAATGACATTAAATCACTGAATCCCCTATGATCAACATCCTGGGGTTACCATTGACAAGAAACTGAACTGGACCAACCATGTAAATACTGAGATTACAAGAGTAGGTCAGAGGCTAGGAATCCTATTGTGAGTCACTCATCTCATCATTCCCCAAAGCCTGTCCACCATCTACAAGGTGCAAGTCAGGAGTCTGATGGATGGGTGCAGCTCCAACCACATTCAAGAAGCTTGACGCCATCAACGACAAAGTATCTCATTTGATTGGCATCACATCCACAAACATTCACTCCAATCATCACCAACATTCAGTAGCAGCAATATGTACCATTCACAAGTTTACATGGCAGAAATTTACTTTTTTTTGTCCTTCCACACCCATGACCACTCCCGCTCCAAGGAAAAGGGTAGCGGATTGTGGTCAAGTGATCACAGGCCCAAAATTGGATATTCTAAATTGACCCATAGCCGGAGAAATTAAGCATGACAGAAAATTGACCAAATTAAATTAAACAGCAATCAGCAGCTATTGGCTACAGAAAACAATGGAAACAAAGATCAAAGAGATTACAAAAGTTCAAGGAGAACCAGATACAGCCAGCCATGGGGCTGTATATTGGAGAAGTGTTGATCAGGCATCTTGACTCTCTGAGTATGTGCACTTTACACCTTCCTGGCTTGGAAACAGTGAAGGGCCTCGGCATAACCCTATTGGATGATTTGAATCTAGCTCATGACCTGATTGGCCAAGGCTACAGATTGTTCTGGAAGAGATAAGAACACACACCTGGATGTCACCCCGTCAGTGACGATGCTGTCTTAGTGAAGACTCAGCAAAGATTCTCAGGGAAGACTTGCAGCAAGGTTTTTGGCTGAAAACCATGCAACAATCCAAGAAGACCCAGGATAAGATCCACCCTGACTCCTGCAATACCCATCTTTGTGGAAGAGGGCCAGTTGAAGAGAAAGGAGATTCTAATGGCCCAACTCAAACATGTGGATTGTTGCAGGTAATATCCTTTCTCACAGAGATAGAGCTAGATGGAGAGTAAATATTTTGGGAATTTGGGAAATGCTGGTGTGTTTTCAGAAGGAATGTTTTGTTAATAAAATCAGATTGAATTACAAACCAAATCTGTGTCTCTTTGTCTGCCTCACTGAGCACTTAAGGCATAAACTGGTCGAAGTGATCAAAACGTTGCCAACATGATTCATGGGAATACCACTACCTGTAAATTACCCTCCTAGGCATTCACCATCCTGACTTGGAAATATATCACCATTCCCTTCGTGTCGCTGGGTCAATTTCCTGGAACTTCCTCCCTAACAGCATTATGGATGTACCTGCAAAAATGCATTGCAGCGATTCAAGGAGGCAGCTCACTGTCACTTCTCAAGGGCAATCAGTGATGGACAATAAATGCTGGCCCAGACAGTGATGCCCACATCAAATCAATGAATTTTAAAAAAGCTGCATGGCTCATGTTATTTGCAGACATTGCATCTTCTTTCTCTCTCTCTCTCTCTCTCTCTCTCTCTCTCTCTCTCTCTCTCTCACACACATACACTCTTTCTTCTTTCCACTTATCTTTGTGTTGCTGCTGGAACAGATGATTTTACTTTACTGGCCTGACAAATCTGAGGGATATATATTTCTATTAGACCATATCCTGAATGTGCCTGAGGGAAAGCATGGCTGGAAAACTATGACTCTCATGGGAATTAGTTTCATTTTCAAAACAAGAGCATTAAATTTGTAACTTCAAGCTCAGTAAGGACAATTAGTTTTCAAAGGCATAGAACATCTGTTGAATGGCTGTACTATGACAGCGTCTTATTCATGTGCTATAGTGGGCGATTAATTTTAATGGTGTTTTTATATATTGGCC
Source organism: Chiloscyllium plagiosum (assembly GCF_037043375.1). Taxonomy (NCBI): domain Eukaryota; kingdom Metazoa; phylum Chordata; class Chondrichthyes; order Orectolobiformes; family Hemiscylliidae; genus Chiloscyllium; species Chiloscyllium plagiosum. Next base: position 13,474,102 of record NW_028270186.1, read on the forward strand.
ATTTCTTTGTCTCACTAAGATGAGTGATCTCAGTGGCTAACGGAGTGATTTGCTGTGCTATGAGTAGGTTAACGTTAATAAGGGATAGATGAACCACAATGCAGGTGAGATGCAAAGGAAGATTACTCCTTCTCATACAGCAGTTGCTCAAAACTGACAATTCTATAGTTGGATGCTCATTTACCAGAAACTGTCTTCATTAAAGATTGAGCTTGGGATTTTGTGAGTGAATTGGGCAGAGGATCACAGAATGAACTCAGGAGACTACATTATTAATCTTGCACCCAAATCGATGATGTCCAGACTTCACTGTTGCATTTGCTTGCAGATCATATCATATTTAACTGCCTCTTGGTCTTACCAACTCTTAGGGTGAGCTACAAAATCGAGACTGTCAGTTAGGAAATAAACAATGTAAGCAAAGATCATGTGTTGAACTATCAGCCATAAATCAGTAATAATACTGTCTCCTCTCATTGAGAAGCTTGTGAGTTCAAAGCCCACTCCATCATAACTGCCAATTCTAGGCTGTCAGCCATTAGGTGAATGAGAAAGCTAATGTTTACACTGAGTCCTCAGTAAAGAGGCAGGGCTGTCTTGCTGGAAGTTCTTTATTTTAGCAGAAACATAAAATTGGGTTCTCTCTGCCTTTTGAGCTGGATGTAAAAAGGCTCTCTAGCACTGTAGAAAGAAGGGTAAGGGAGTTCTCCCAAACATCTTGACAATATTCATTCCTCAACCAACTCAATCAAAAATCAACAATAAGCTGTTAACTGGTTATGATTGCATTGTTGTTTGTGCAAGCTTGCTGTGTAAATTCAAATGCATTTATTGCATTAACTGCATTTTACTACATTGCAACAGTGACTACTCTTCAAGAATGCTTTATCGGTTGTAAGGTGCTAAGGGGCAAATTTAATATCTGTAAAAGATAAAAGCAAAGTCTTATTTTTTATTTATATAAAGCCAATATTTGTCCTCCTTTCTGACAGTTTTTTCCATACTGCAGATGTTTATTGACATTGGATTGTCCTAATTTGGGAACTTCAATATTAAGAAAAGCAAATATTTAAAAGTTTCAGCTCTTTATGCAAAAGCCAAAAGTTTTAAGACTCACACCAATACATTTTGTAGTGCACATTTTAATGTGCACTGATAGTCAAGCTGAATGCAACTGAAATGGAAAATAAGATCAAAGTCTATTAAAAGCATTCTGCTCACTCTGTTTGCTGTAGAACATTCAGATGATAGAGTCTGCGTGATATTCACTGCTATTCTTATGTTGATAAACAGAACTGTTGTCCCATAATTAGTAGCAGTAGAGATGACAGGAATGGTATTGCCATCAAGCTGCAACTCCATTCTGGTGACACCATTCCTTCTGGGACTCTGGTATTGAATCCACTGTCACTCTTTCTGGGTATGGTCCCACTGCTAGTTATTTGTTTGTTTGACTAATTTTAAACATGGATTAACTCTTTCCACCGCTGAAGCAGAGTGCTATGATGTACACTTTGCAAGATTCACCAAATCTCTTTATATAGCACCTTCCCAACTCACAACCACTAAATATAAAATTATGAAGGGAATAGATAATGTAAAAGCAGGGAGGGTGTTTCCATTGGTGGGTGAAACAAGAACTGGGGGGCATAGCCTCAAAATAAGGGGGAGCAGATTTAGGACTGAGCTGAGGAGGAACTTGTTCACCCAACGAGTTGTGAATCTGTGGCATTCCCTGCCCAGTGAAGCATTTGAAGCTTCCTTGTTGCATGTTTTTAGGGCAAAGATATACAGATGTTTAAACAGTAAAGGAATGAAAGTGTTATGGTGAGTGGGCAGGTAAGTGGAGCTGAGTCCATGAAAAGATCAACCATGATCTTATTAAATGACAGAGCAGGCTTCATGGACCAGATGTCCTACTCTTGCTCCCAGTTCTTATGTCCTTATCTAGAAGGACTAGGGTAGCTGTGACATCACCAACTGCAAGATTTACACACCCCTCCTCATGCCTTGAAGACATGACTTCAAACTTGATCACCGTTTCTTCACTGTCACTGAGTCAAAATCCTGGATCTCCCTTCCCAACAACTGCCCCTCCCCAAAATTCTGCAGCAGTCCACAAAGGCAGCTTATCACCACCTTCTCTGGCGTAGTAAGGGATGGGCAATAAATGCTGGCCCACATGAATGAATAAAATAAAAAAGCAGCTGGAGTGGATTCAATCACAAATTAACAATTTGCAAAAACGTATTTATCCAGAATTCATTTATGTATTAACACTCATTTTTCAGTCATAATGAATGCACATTTTTAATTCACAATGTGTCATGGCAATTTTCTCTTAACTCTCCCATTCCTTCAGGTAAAATAGTAAATTGTAATGTGATATTTTACACACTATGCAGCACCTTAAAAAATGCTTATTCCTGTAATTGACTATGAACTCTTTTTGAAATGTCATTTTTATCCTGATGGTTCTAAATCACACACATGGGCACTGTTGATATATTTTGCATTGTTCACTGTATTTGTTGCGAATCATCAGAAAGCTAGCTCCACAGTTGAATCATTCTAATAATTCCCCCCCCCCCAAACTATCTTTTATTTATGAAATCTGTAAAATTACATTGCAAAATATTTCATACTGGACTTTATGGGAAGTGCAATCATATTCAACTATTCTCCATAGAGCATGTTACACTGTGAGTTGCCTCAATACAATTGCAGTATTTGGCTATTTACTATATACATTGATGGTCAAACTTGCAGCCTGAGGGGTTCCAGAAAATTACAAGCCCCTTGATGCACTATGGCTGAAAAGCAAGTGAATTGCATCTACTTCATTCAGTTCAAGCAGCAGGTTCTGCTGAACAGGTTATGACCTGAAGCTTTCAGAATCATGCAGTCAGTCAGCAGCAAGTCTTCACACACTGGTTTCCCGAAGCTAACACCATTATTGAGCGGCTTCTTTTGAAAAGCAAGACAGATATCAGGGCATTCAGGCCTTCACCTCAACTCCAGTTAAGAAGAATGCATCAAAGTCAGGAATATTGCAACAATTACTCGTTACGAATTGGTCAATCAAGGAAATCAAAACACATTCTTTGAGATGATAAAAAAAACCTGATTACAATTAATAGTCTACAAATCAAATTGCAGAAGAAGCATTCATACTCTCCCAGTGGGGGAGTTGCAGTGCTGGAGGGATGAGCTATGATGTGCTTTCATTTTCCCTTAGTCCTTGTTTTCATTTTATATGACTGACAGGTGCTGGTCAAATAGTGGAATTAAAGGGCATGGATTCAATCAGTACCAAGTGAACTGCTTCAAACCATTCTATTTTTTAGAAAGAGGAGTACTTTGGGGAAGAAAGAGAATTCATTCTCTTCTGCTTCAGGGAAATTAATAAGGTTCAAATAGATCTCAGTGTTTTCATAGTGGCTGTTGATAGAGAGAGTCTTATAGTCTGTGTGAGGGAATAAGTGCCTTGTTATTGTCAGAGTTGTGTGAGAAAAGGGATAAGGGCACAGTGAGACCATAGTTAATTGATAAAAGAATGAGAAATTGCAGCTGTGGGACCTTGCCGAGTTGATTCGCTCTGTCTGAAAATTAAAGAAAAATTTCTTTATTATTTCTACAGTTTCTCCTTGATTGCAGAAATATCTCCAGCTGCCATGTACTGGATCATGGGGACCGAGATTAATGAAACTCTGGCTCCCCTAAGTGTCTTCCAGTTTTGTACTTCTTAATTTCTCTATCCACGCAGAGATTTTTCTGCAGCATTCATTTGATTAAAAAAGGTTATTGTTCGTCTTTAGTTTAATGGGAGTGCTGTGTGTGGAAGTAGTTGGAGTTAGCACATGATTTTCAGTCAAGGGCCATATTTGCATCCCAGGTCACAGTTCATCATGGCTCTGTTACATCAAAATAATATCTTTCCTGCATTTTGAGGGTTCAATACCCATTCCAGAGATTTGAGCATGTAATGCCACCTAACACTTCAGTGCACTACTGAGGGAGTGCTGTAGTGTACAAGATGCTGGCTTTTTAGAATGATTTGTTAAACTGAAGTTTAGTTGGCAGACTGCCTCTTGATGCCTCGAATGATCTTCTAACACAATTTTTGACCAAGAGCAGAGAAACTCCACTGTTGTTCTGGCCAAGGTTTGCTTTTGGCTTCTATTTGATTTTGCATAATTTATTTCTTTGCTGCTTTGTGCGACTTTATCAAGTACAAATTTGTGGCTTAAATCCCATGCTGCCTCAACACTTTGTGTGAAAGTTTTATTTTCTATTTGTTCTCTTTATTCCTCTCATGATAATGCTCCTTTTGCTTCTAGCTGTGGATTTGTATCCTAGTTTACAATCGCTCTGGGATTGTTCTGATCGATCAAAAGACAGTGTTTCCTGCATTTCATTGCACAATGGAACCTGGATATCTGTTTGGTCCTGCTGCATCCAAAAGCCTCTTCATGTGCAGGATGTTCAGCATCCACTGCAGCTTGCTGCTGTATCTGGGCTTGTTGGTGAACCTGGTCCTCTTCCATTTCTCTGCATGTCTACTGCATTTTGGCTGAACCTGTCAGTCATGTTCTCTGTGCACCAATATGAGATCACAAAGACCAGAGTAGGTTGTTTGCAATGTGCATAGTCATCCTTCACACATTGATGGATTGACATGCTGCTCTATACAGTAGGGCATGGAACCTTCTGGTAAGGAGGGTCATGGAATGACTTAGCATGAAGCTTTAACATTGCACCTAATTCTGATGAAACCATCAGTCATTTTGCAGAGAAGTAAGAGGGTATTGCAATTGCTACATGAGCACTAAAGCCTTCTCCACCAAGCCTCACATCAACTGCAGAAGGCATCATTGCACATAAGAGCATCTTGTGTTATATTTACAGATCAAGTTGAGAGGGAATCACCTCCAGGTCCCCATGCAGCCTGTGAGGTCATGCTGTCACTTAACAGTTGTTACAAGTAGAATTGAGCCTTGGAAAGGGAGCAGTGGATGTCACCAATGTGGCACCAAGTGTTCAAGTTAATCATTTATCTTTGAGCCTTAGGTAATGTTCTTGTTTCTGAGTCAAAACAGTGGGCATGGTGAGAGGGGCACAGTGGCTCAGTGGTTGGCACTACTGCATTACAGGACCCAGGTTCAATTCCACCCTTGGGTGACTGTCTGTGTGGAGTTTGTACGTTCTCCCTGTGTTCGCGTAGGTTTCCTTTCAGTACTCTGGTTTCTTCCCACAGTCTATAGATGTGCAGATTAGGTGGATTGGCCATGCTAAATTGCCCACACTGTCCAGGATTGCACAGCTTAGGTGGGTTAGCCTTGCAGAAAGCAGTGTTACAGAAATAAGATAGGGGAGGTGAATCTCGGTGGGATGTTCTTCAGAGGGTTGGTGTGGACTTGATGGGCTGAAAGGCCTGCTTCCACATGGTGGTGAATCTATGAAAATATTTGTCTTTTGTATGTTCATGTCTTAAAATTTCACTCTCGTTTGGAGATTTGTTATCTTGCAGATGAGGCATTGAACTGAGGCCATGATCTGGATCTACATTGAAATCTCAGTGCAGTGATGAAGACACATGGTGTTCTCAGGTCATGTCTTGTCTATTTGACAATAGGCTCTAATTTTCAAGGAATTAACAGTCATTTCAGGATATACTTTGGGGGCAAATGTAAAATGGTGCTTATTGACAGCAGCTTGAGCTTTCAGTGTGTTCAATGTGAATAATGAAACAAGGTGGTTTGTTTTGTCAGTGGTTGCAGGATGTGTTGCTATGGTACCGTTGATGTTTCTTTTCAACCAGATGCTTTGTTGCTTTCAGCCAATGTTCTGTCAGTTAGCCCATGTGATCCCTAATTCTGTTCAAGCCATTGTAAACAGAGTAGAATCTGAAAGTGATTGGAGAGGCACAATGTGAAACCACAATGGGTGATGCTCTGGACAGTCTGTACACAGTATGGGAGCAAGGTGAAACCCACCTAACAAGGTCAGCTGTTCCCATCCAAATGGTGCTATAAATGTTATGAACTTATGAGTAGCACTGCATGCTTTAGTGTTCAGAAAAGGTTTGAAAAGGTACGTTGTGCCATCACAGATCAATAGATCAATGTTTAGATTCACAATAGAATTATAAACGATTGTTTAGAGTCATAGAGTCACACAGCATGGAAACATCGGTCCAACCAGTCCATTCTGAACATAATTCCAAACTAAACTAGTCCCCCTGCTTGCTCCTGGCCCATATCCCTCCAAACCTTTCCTATTCATGTACTTATCTAAGTCTCTTTTAAATGTTGTAACTGTGCCTGCATCCATTACTTCCACAGGAAATGAACTACTCTCGGTGTTAAAAAAAACCTCATATCTTTTTTTTTAAGTTTCTCTTCTCTCACTTGAAAAATATGCCCCCTCGGCTTGAAATCCTCCATTCAACAGAAAAGACTTACCATTAACCCTATCTGTATCACTCATGATTTTATAAACCCCTATAAGGTCACCGCTCAACCTTCTACGCTGTGGGGAAAAATGTTCCAGCCAATCCAACCTCTACAATTAATTGTATAAGTCATGCCCCGTTTATTGTACCAAAATGCAATACATTGCATTTATCCAAGTTGAACTCCATCTGCCATTTTTTAGCCCATTGACCCTTTTTGATCAAGATCTCTTTTTATCTTAGAAACCCTTCTTCATTATCTACAATGCCACCAATTTTAGTGTCATCCACAAACTTACTAACCATGCCTTTTGCATTCTCATTCAAACATGTGGAGTTTGCACATTCTCCCTGTGTCTGTGTGGGTTTCCTTTGGGTGCTCCGGTTTCCTCTCACAGTCCACAGTCCAATCATTCCATTATTGCCACTGGGTCAAAATCCTGAAACTACTTTCCAAACAGAACTGTGCATGTTCTGACAATCCAAAGCTGCAGTGATTCAAGAAGTAGTTCACCATGACCTTCTCTAGGGCGCTTGGGATGGAAATTAAATTCTAACATCACCGTTGATGCCACATTCCATAACCAAGTGATTAAAAAAAAATTGTGTGATACTGGACAAGAAGGAGAGTTCCTGTAGTACAGTGGTAGCCTCTGAGCCAGGAGACCTGGGTTCAAGAATCATTTGCTCCAGAGATGTGTAATAACAAGTCTGAACAGACTGATCAGAAATTATGTATCATACGGAATGAAGTCATTCAGTCCTTTCTTCCATGGCTCTTTAGTGGAACAACTCAACTTGTCCAATTACCTGTGTTCTTTCCCTGTTGTCCTGCGAATGTTAACTCTGTCAGGTTTATATATATGTGTGTTTGTACATGTGGAATATTCACATTCTTTTGAATCACTCCACATCTCTCTTTCAGCCACTGCATTTCAGATCATGTCACTGCAAAAAAATCCTCATGCTGTCCCTGGTTTCTTTGTAAAACTAGATTCTGTGCTTACTGGCACAATGCCTAGTGTTTCTCTTTAATTAGCTATCTTCATTGTTCACAACATTGAATAACTCAGCTATGTTTCCTCTTACATTTCTATGCTCTCAGGAGAACATTGTCAGCTTCTCCTACTGTCCAAGTAACTCAAGTTCCTCATCCTTGGTACTATTCTAGTGAATCTTTCCTCAGCCCTCTCTGAGCTGTTGATATCTTTATAAAATATCCTGCTTATAATCAAATAATGCAACATGTGGGCGGCACGGTGGCACAGTGGTTAGCACTGCTGCCTCACAGCGCCAGAGACCCGGGTTCAATTCCTGCCTCAGGCGACTGACTGTGTGGAGTTTGCACATTCTCCCCTCCGGTTTCCTCTCAGAGTCCAAAAGATGTGCAGGTCAGGTGAATTGGCCGTGCTAAATTGCCCGTAATGTTAGGTAAGGGGTAAATGTACGGGTATGGGTGGGTTACGCTTCGGCGGGTCGGTGTGGACTTGTTGGGCCGAAGGGCCTGTTTCCACACTGTAAGTAATCTAATCTAATCATGAAATATAATTTATCTATGGAATGTTCAGAAGACCTAGCCAGTACTTTTGAAGTATTCAACTTAAATGTTCTGTCCTTTTTACCTGAATAAAACCAGCAAGATCCCTTTACAGCTTCATCAAAGACTTGCGTACTAAGATAACCCATACAAGATTTATGAGGAATCACTCATTAATCTCTGTGTGGAGCTCACTGAAAACTCAGGGATGCATCTGCTAGGAATGTCTGTCCCAGGCTGGGACTAGCCCAGAAACAGCACAAGTTCTGTTTCAGTGTTCCACGATAAATGATATTCCTTTTCAGTCAGACTTCATGTACCATATACAAATATATAGGTCTCTCTTTTACAAAGTCCCTTTTACAATTCTACTGTTTAGTTCATACACACTATGGGTTAGGATCACAGGTAGGCCAGTCAAGAAGGTCTGGGTTGATCTGATTACTCCACATTCTTGCCTATGCCCAATTACTTGGTTATCAAGAATCAATTGACCCTAGCTTTTAAAATATTTATATTATTTTTTCTCAATTTTCCAACCAAAGTGGTACAATTACACATGTTTTTGTGTGTTAAATTCCATCTGCTGGGTGTGCCTAGCCTCTCTATGCCCTCCTCATTGTTCCTTGGTTTGCGACAAAAAATCTGCAATCCAGTATATCCTGCCATATCAGATTGTATATTGACCTGTTGTGGTAATGGGCACACAGCTGTACCTGAAAACTGGTTTCAACCATGAACGCTTATTTTGTCTGGAGTGTGAAAGACCAGTGAGCAAAAATATGCAAAATATAACAGGAATTTGACTTTCTGGATCGGGAATTTCACAGCAAAGACAGCAAATAGAAATTCTGAAGGGTACCAACTCAAAATGTCAATTTTCCTGCTCCTCCGATGCTGCCCGATCTGCTGTACCTTTCCAGCTTCATGTTTTATTGACTCTGACTTTCAGCATCGACAGTCCCTACTATCTCCATATCGGAAATTCATTTTGATTTGTTCTTACTCTGCTCCTGGAATTCCACTGGAAACTGTGTTGGAAACCCCACTTCGGCAATAGCTTAGGCTCTGACTGAAACAATAATCATGAAGATGTTAACAAACCACTAAATTTGGGGACACCCTTCAAGCTAACCATGTCTGTTTTGTGCCTAATCAAAGAGGTCAGGGATGGTCAAGAGGCTGGAATTGATCGAGAACACAGATTGTGAAAGTTTACAGAACTGGACAGGAATAAAAGATAAGCAACAAGACCATGGAGGATTGGAACAGAATGACAAGCATTTTACGTTGGACACTGGGGATTGGTTCTGAAGTTCTCTATTTTTATTTGAACTGGCAGGGGTGTGTATCACCTGTCACTTTGATATCACATTTGGAGCATAAGTTTATCACTTTGTGAAAAGGATTCCCTTTCATCTCACAGACCACAGTGAGTAGAAAGCTCTGCTGAGGTGTCCTGACAGCAGTTCAGCCTCTTCCCTTCTTTATAGCAGAAATAATTACAGTCTGCAGAGCGCCTGGGGAAATACAATTTCAATCTTCATTGCTTCTTCACAGTGCTAACAAGATGTGTTTATTCATTTGATTGTTTCTCAATATCAATGTCTCCTTGAGGAGCTTTCCTTATCTGTCTGGTTTCTGCTTTCCTTCAAAGTGGAGGTTTGCTGTGAAAAATCCATTATGCTTGAACATCCTCTGGGAAAAGTATTTTTTAATTGATTGCAGAAAGTGTTCCCAACAGCATATTTGGAATTCTATAGATGAATGTATCTCCACTCTCATCAGTTTATGGTTCAGCATTGGTCCACTCACATAGATTCTTACCACTCTTGCTTGAGGCATTTTCTTTATAGCAGAATCTGATTTGACTTTATTTTTGCCTGAAGCATATATTACTTGCTTCCTTGTAGTCTTTCCAATTTTCCTGCACCTCCAGCCAATATCAAGAAATCTTGCCAGAACCTAGAAGTCCCAAGAAGAAAGGTTCCTTTCAACGATTTCACAGGACAGTTTACAATATTGATCAGTGGCTTGTTATCATCTAGCAGGGTCTGGCTAGGATGCCTGAGACCAAATGAATTCAGGAACAGGTCATGGTTTTATTTTTCTGTCATTCGCCGTCACTAAATCACCAGTGTTTACCAATTGATCAAGTTGCATGCCTGGCAAGAGCAATGCAGACTGCCATCAAGTCATGGTTATACATCAATGAAGGGCTGAGGACTGGCTGTGTTAATATCATGGGGCACAAGCAAGCAGTGGGTTAGAAATATTGAATTCGTAAACTGAACCAGAACTCTTTGAAAGGAAAAGTTGTGACTCTACTAACCAGCTGTTTAATACCAGTGTTCAAAAGGTTTAAGCTAAACAAAAAAACCCCTCTACTTCCTCATAGAATCCTGACAGTGTGGAAACAGGCCATTCAGCCCATCAAGTCTACACTGATCCTGTGAAGAGCATCCCACCCATACCTACCTCCCTCATGGCCAGTTCACCTAACATATTTATCCTTGGACACTATGTACAATTTAGCATCTTTGGACTGTGGGAGGAAACCAGAGCACCCAGATGAAATCCATGCAGACATGGGGAGAATGTGCAAACTCCACACACAGTGCCCAGGCTGGTAGCGAGCCCAGGTCCCTGGTGCTGAGAGGCAGCAGTGCTAACCACTGAGCCATCGTGCTGCACTAAGAGTTACTAACCACAAGAAGAATGGATAAACAAATTGAATTGTTGATTTTAGAAAGGGAAAAGGACAGTCCATGTTTCTGTTCTGAGTCTCCTGCAAAGATCCATAGTAGGTAAAGGAGCAAGATGGGAATGTATTTGCTTGCATTTAAAGAAAAACTCTTTATCAATGATTTTGAGGTGCTGGTGTTGGACTGGGGTGGATGAAGCTAAAAATCACACAACATCAGGTTTATAGTCCAAAAGGTTTATTTGGAAGCACAAGCTTTTGGAGTGCTGCTCCTTCACCAGGTGGTTGTCCATCTGTCGAAGGAACAGCGCTCTGAAAGCTAGTGCTTCCAGATAAACCTGTCAGACTATAACCTGGTGTTGCGTGATTTTTAACTTTAATCATGCTATCAAAATTCACTCAGGGTGAGGTATGGAGACTGTCAAGAAAGAATAGAACCAGTGCCCAGCAAGACTTCACACCTCCAGCAGATGGGAGAAAATGAGAAAAACACAATTAAATGGAAAAATGATAGCAATAATTGGAAACATATAGAGCAAAACAGAGAAAGGTCACAGTGTCGTCTGCAATTATCCAGCTTGAAAGCAGTGTAAATGAGACTTGCCCAGAGAATCCTCTCTGCAGATTGGCATTTGTTAGTTCTGATTTGCTTGTAACAGAATAGTTTTTATATCTTAGTTTCGAGATCTGTAAGTTTAGCAATGAGTTCAGAACTAATCAGGCCCATTTCTTCTTCACTCCACACAAATGACTCTTAATGAGCGTTAGAATTGCCGAGTAAAATTTGAACAAAATGAATCCGATGCCAAAAAACTCTAATGGCTCTTGTTAAATGAAATGTGAAGCATCGTCTCAGACGATTTATGCATTGTGAAGCATTTGCAAGAGGTGTTCTGTAATGGTGACTGATTGTCCACAATTGAGCTGTCTGGAGATAGTTCGACTCACTGCACTATGTTGCATGTTTTACAGGAATTCTTCGTTGAACATCCAGATATTTTTTATTTTTTTCACCAACATTCCATAGCCACTTAGCTTTTCACCTGTCCTGTCAGACTTCACTTCTGACACTTCCAGCACCACGATGGATTTCTGCTTATTTAATCTTCCAGTCAGGAAAACAACAGAGTCAGGAGCAACACTGTTTTCACACTCCATCTGAACTGACTCTCTTTTAAAGGCAAACAGCAGCCAAACACATCACTCAATCCCATTGTCACCCACCACGGTGTTCAGCTTGAAAGTAAATCCTTTGTGTTTGGAAATGCAGGGCCAGCCCCATGGTGTTTGCCTGTTTATCACCAGTTTCTGTCAGTGTGATGAAGTTGCAGCATTTTGTATCACTGAACTGTCCTTTTATTCAGAAGCTTCAACAAATAGTTCTGTTTGAAGAGTTGAGTCTCTGGTCCAGTCAGGTGTTCTGAACTGTGAGGAGCTGGGTTCAAGGTAGAACCAGTGAGTAGTTGGAATAAGTAGTATGAATTCTAGGGAGCTGATCTCAGTGTGCTTGGGATAACATCACTGTTTAAACTACTATAAGCATCACCAGAAGGCAGTAGAAGTGTTGGAAAGGTGCAAAAGAGGTTTGAAGGATGATATCAGAAATGAGGGGTTATGTCTTTCAGGAAAAGCGTTTATTTTTCCCTGCAGATAAGCAAGAGTTTAGGCAAGACCTGAGAAAGCTTAATAAATTTAGGTGAACAAGTGAAAAATGGTTCCACAGGTGGACAAGACCAATAGGGAATTCAGGGAGAAACATTCATACCCTGGGAGAGGTTAGAATGTGCAATTCGTTACACTGTGGAGTAGTAGAGGGAATGAAACAAATTGATTTAACAGGAATCTGGTGAAATTTGTGAGGAGAAAGGAAAAGAAGATGATGCTGCTGATGTGAAATGGAGTGGAGTGATAAGACTTTGGTGTGGAGCTATGGGCCAGTTGGTGAGAATGATCTGGTTCTGTGTTGTACTTCCTGTGTAGTTCTCTGTATGGGCTGTGAGATTTACTGCATTATTGACCACCTGTTGACTCAATGCTTTCCTTGATTTTGATGCTGTGTGATGTTAAAGGGGAAATATTTATGAATGTCAGAGCAGGTTAGATGCCAGCGCCTCCTCGCAGCCTTGAAATTGTGCGTTATAAATCACTTTCCTCGAATTAAATAGATGAAGACCGAAAGAATACTTCTCCTATCCTTTATTTCTGTGCTTCTCAAGCAGGGGTTTTCAATGTTGTTTGAAAATTCCATTTACTCAAGGCCTCCAGTATCACATGTAGCTTCAAGAGAAAGGCTGAGGACTGAAAATTGGACACAAAGAAAGAGAGAATGCCTTAAAAAATCAATAGATCTCTCACCATCTAGGGACAAAGGAATATAGAGTTAACATTTCAAGCCAGTGAGGAAACACCTATACTGTTGGTGCAAATGGTAACATTCTTACTTTCTATGTTAGAAAGGTTGATTCCTGAACAGAGAAGGTGAAGAGGATTTTAATAGAGGCATTCAAAACCATAAACAAAACCATGAACCATTGACAAAATAAATAAGGAGAAATTGTAGCTGTAGAGCAGGAAACTGGAGGACTCCACATCATATTCAACCACATAGACAAAGTTACTGAGGTAATTCTTAGGGATTGAGAAGTGCTACTTTTTGGATGAGATGTTGGAACCAGCCCATCTGTCTTCATCTAAATTAGGGCTGCATGTCCTGGATAATTTCAGTTTAAAGTCAAGGCAAGTATCTAATTTGGCAACAAAAGAAGTTTAGGGGGCATAGCTACAAATTGAGGGGTGATAGATTTAAGACAGATGTCAGAGGCAGGTTCTTTAGTCAGAGAATGGTAAGGGCGTGGAATGCGCTGCCAGCCAACGTAGTTAGCTCAGCCACATTAGTGAGATTTAAACAATCCTTGGATAAGCACATGGATGATGATGGGATAGTGTAGGGGTATGGGCTTAGATTAGTTCACAGGTAGGTGCAACATCGAGGGCTGAAGGGCCTGTTCTGCACTGTATTGTTCTATGTTCTATGTTCTACTCTTGATCCCCAGAATTGCTGTTGTTGTTCTAAGACTTTCTGTGTTCTGCTTGCCAGTCCTCATGTACCTACTATCATGAGGCCAGAGACGTAATCGAGCCTCAGGTTCTTTGGTTTTCTACTTTGTACCAAGCTCCACCTGACTTCACCTGAGAATTATATCGAGTGAGTATGACATGGGTCAGCCCAGAGTGTTAGATGTGAGGGGCTTGTCAGTGTGCTGAAAACTGGGGAAGTTCCCTTGTCCTTTCAGCATCTTTTGTACTGCTAGTAGTGAAAGGCCCAGTGTGGTGCAACCCTGCAAGTTATCAAGAGCAACACCTCCAGTATTTGCATGCCTCTGCTGCCAAATTCCTCCACTGAAGCCAGTTTGAATTAATTTTAGTTTTTTTTCTCCAGTAACCATTGCCGTGATGTTTGATGTGTTTGCAGCTGCTGGGACTACTCATCTTGTGTATCGGTATTTACGCAGAAGTGGAAAGACAGCGGAACAAGACAATGGATGGCTTCTTTATTGCCCCAGCCATCATCCTGTTACTGCTGGGTCTGGGCATGTTCACCGTCTCCTTTGCTGGCATGATTGGAGCTCTGCGAGACAACCGACTGCTGCTGAAAGTGGTGAGCTGTTTGTTCGTAACCTAAATGCTTTTTGAGGACATGAGTTGGAAAGGTACAGAGAAGAAGGTACCAACATTTGCTGGCTTTCTCCAGGAAGCTTGCCAGAAAGCCTGGAACTTTTACATTTCCTTCCAGTGGCTCTCAGGTGGTTCCTGCAGGCGAGAGTGGAATATGAGGATTGAGCCAATGATATGACCAGGAGTGCGGAGAAGCTAGAGAGGTAAGGAGTGAGGGATCGACGAGGGAGATAGAGTATTGGGAAGAAAGGTGGTTGGAAGCTCTCTATCGCAGTGGTAGGCAAATTCATTATTCCAATAAAGGGATGACATTTTTTTTTAATTTGAGCTCTTTGCACTGGAAATGTGAGTCGGTTTTCCTGATAGGCATTCTGCATGTAAATGCTCGTGAAAAAGACAGCTTGGCAGAAATACATTCACCGTCCCAATCACATTATCAACAAGTGACAAATAGAGGCCTCAGAAACATCACTGTAGAATAGGTGGCATGTGGGCTCATTATGCTGTTGCTCACTCTGGTGAGTATTTGCTGCTTTGGCCTCTGGATGGTGTGTTCGCTAAGGCCATATCATTGCTTCGATGGGAGGAGTCCAGTGGGCCATGGTGCATGCAAGTTGTCCAACCATGGTAAGGAGCTTGGCCAAGGGATGCAGTGTGACTGGGAAAGGTACAAGGGGAAGAAGGCACCAAGATTTCCCTGTACTCTCCAGGAAATAAAAAGTAATATCCTCAGTGGACTTACAGACAAACCCCCAGAGAAACTCAGAGCTGTTTAGCATGCATTTTAGAACATAAAACAGTACAGCTCAGTACAGGCCCTTCAGCCCTCAGTGCTGGGCCGACTTTTCAGCCTACTCTAAGATCAAACTAACCTGCATACCCTTCATTGTACTAACTTCCATGTGCCTATCCAAAGGTCACTTAAATGTCCCTAATGTATCTGGCAGTGCAGTCCTCGCACCCACGACTCTCTGTGTAAAGAATCTGCCTCTGATATCTCCCCAAAACCTTCCTCCAGTTACTTTAAAATTAAGCCCCCTTGTGATAGCCATTTCTGTCCTGGGGAAAAGTCTCTGGCTATCCACTCCATCTATCCCTTTCATCATCTTGTACACCTTTGTCAAATCATCTCTCATCCTTGTTCGCTCCAATGAGAAAAGCTCTAGATCCCCCAACCTTTCTTCATAAGACATGTCCTCCGTACCAAGTATCCTGGTAAATCTCCTCTGCACCCTCTCTAAAGCTTCCATATCCTTCCTATAATGCGGTGACCAGAACTGAACACAATACTCTAAGAGTGGTCTAACCAGGGCTCTATAGAGCTGCAACATAACCTTATGCTCTTAAACTCAATCCCCCAGCTAACGAAACACAACAAACCACACGCCTTCTTAACAATCCTATTAACTTGGGTGGCAACTTTGAGTGATCTATTAAAATGGATCCCAAGATCCCTCTGTTCCTCCACACTGCCAAGAATTCTGCCTTTAACCCTGTATTCTGCATTCAAAATTGACCTTCCAAAATGAATGACTTCCAGGTTGAACTCCATTTGCCACTTCTCAGCCCAGTTCTGCATCCTGTCAATGTCCCGTTGCAACCTACAACAGCTCTCCACACTATCCACAAATCCACCAGCCTTTGTATCACCAGCAAGCTTACTAACCCACCCATCCACTTCCTCATCCAAGTCATTTACAAAAATCACAAAGTGCAGAGGTCCCAGAACCAATCCTTGCAAAACATCACTGGTCACCAAGCTCCAGGCTGAATATTTTCCATCTACTACCACTCTCTGTCTTCTACAGGCCAGCCATTTCTGTATCCAGACAACCATGCCTCTTTACTTTCACAATGAGCCTACCATGGAGAACCTTATCAAATACTTTGCTAAAATATATTTCCACCACATCCATTGCTGTACCTTCATCAATGTTTTTTGTCACATCCTCAAAGAATTCAATAAGATTTGTGAGGCATGACCTGCCCCTCACAAAGCTATGCTGACTTTCTCTAATCAAACTATGGTTTTCCAAGTAATCATAAATCCTGCTTCTCACAATTCTCTTCAATACTTGCCAACACAGATGTAAGACTGACTGGTCTATAATTCCCATGATTATTCCTATTCCCTTTCCTGAACAAGTGAATAGCATTTACCACCCTCCGATCATCTGGCACTAGATCAGTGGACAGTGGAGACACAAAGATCATCGTCAAAGGTGCAACAATCTCTTCCATCACTTCCTGTCGTAAGTTAAGGTATATCGTGTCTGGACCAGGAGATTTATCTATCCCTATGTCTTTAAAAATTTTCAGCACATCTTCCTTCTTGTTCGAGCATATCAGTCTGTTTCATGCTGTCCTCAGAAACATCAAGGCCCCTCTAGGTTTTCCATTCCTTGGATGCTGGTGTTTATTGAGTATAGTCGTGATGGAGATGGTAAAAAGCTTGTTGGGTCACGAGAGCCAGGTTCCTCATTGGGTCTCAGTGCCACTGACCTGTGCTGCCTCCTCCGTCCAGACCTCCTGCTGCCCTCTCGAGGAAAGAACACCTAATATCTTTCCCTAATGGCCTGGAGGAGAGTCTGCAGTGAAGTATTGCTGAACCATGAGGCCATGCCACAGGTAAACCATGAGCAGGTCTGAGACATTGTTGGCAGCAGCCTCTTTCTTCCAGGTTCTGGAGAATGGTGCTGACAGAGTCTCCTGGCTCACAGGCAATCAATTGCAGGATCCTTTATAGATGGGGCCCTGACCTTGGACTCTATGAATCAGTGGCTGAGCCGACACCAAGCGAAGAGATTTACCTGTGCCTGTGTGCTTACTAAGCTGAGCTGCTTATGTTTGCTACAAGAAACCCAACTTGCCCCTAAGCGAGAATGTTCTTGTCCAGCCTCCTAACTTAGTCTGTCAAAAGGAAGATTCCAGCCCAGGATTGAGGAAGGAGTTACAAGGGAGTGATTGGGGGGAGGGAGCAAGTAGTGAAAGGGAGTTTCGAAGATAGTGGTTAGGAGCTGAGAGAAAGAGATGAGAAGCAGTTCAAGATCTTCACCCTGACTAGCGGAGGAATCGGCCTTCTTGATGTTGCACAATCAAAATTCCAGGTTGAAGAGTTGAAGTATTTTACTGCAAAGTGGGTTTCAAACTCCTGGAGAGGACTAAAATAGATATGGAAGGAGTCTGTAAACATCCACTGGTATTGTGAAAGGTTCAGTACAGTAATATCACAAGTCACTTTCAAAGTGATCAATCAATCAATAATCTTCATTGTTCAGACCTTTGACTGTAGGACTTGGAATGTTACATTGAGATTGTACAGAATTTGGTGAGGCCTCTTCTGGACTCCTGTCCAGTTCTGGTCACCTTGTTATAGGATGGATATTATTAAACTGGAGAGAGGGTTCAAAAGAGAGGTACCAGGATGTTGCTGGGAATGGAGGGTTTGAGTTATATGGATAGGCTGGGATTTCTTTCACTGGAGCATAGGAGGCTGAGGTGTGACCTTACACAATCATGACAGGTACAGATAAGGTGAATGGCAGGTGTCAGTTTCTCATGGTGGGGGACTTCAAGACTAGACGGCATATTTTAAGGTGAGTGGAGAAAGATCTTAAAAAAGACATGAGGGACAATTGTTTTTATAGAGGAAGTGATGGTTGCAAGTACAGTTACAACACTTAAAAGACATTTGGATAAATGCATGAATGAGAAATATTTGAAGGGATATGCGCCAAGCGCAGGCACGTGGGATTAGTTTAGTTTATGGTTATGATTGACATGGAC
This sequence comes from Chiloscyllium plagiosum, assembly GCF_037043375.1. NCBI lineage: Eukaryota > Metazoa > Chordata > Chondrichthyes > Orectolobiformes > Hemiscylliidae > Chiloscyllium > Chiloscyllium plagiosum. The sequence goes on from NW_028270186.1 coordinate 13,492,258, forward strand.
TGGTTGGACTAAAGGGTCTATTTCCGTGCTGTATGACACTATCACTCTAAAAGGAAATGAAAACTCACTTCACAGGCATTTATGGGCAGTACTTTAAAAGGGGTCACGTTTGGCCAGTTGCTGGAGGTAAAAAAGGTTTCAAATGCAGTAGTTGAGAGGGTTAATGCATAAGAGATGACTGAGTTTGGTTGTCCTATCGTGGGTTAACTGTCTCCAGCACACTGGAAGGATCTCATTGGTAGCAGTACAAACAGCACGTCAGGTATTGTGTGGGCTCCTTTTAATTTGAAAGTACCTTGTCAATCACATACTGCTTGCCATCGAGGATATTTTCTGTTTTCTTTTGAATAGCTTCTTGCAGGATTTTTTTTATCTTTGTACCTCGGCAATTCAAAGGCATGTTTATGTGTTTGCAATGCACTCGGCAGATGAGTCTGCCAAGGTTAATTACAGCTCTTGTCTCTTCATTGTACGCTCACAGGATGGAACAAGGCCTACATCCCACCTCCAGTGTGCCCTTTACACTCCAACAATAGCCTGGCAGATAGTATTTTCTGTATTTCCATTTACATGTTGGCACGAGGCCAGCTTCTCTGCCCTTGAGGGTGTTTGGAGAGGATGGGTGAATGTTGAAGCAGACTATTCATTTTATTGAAATAAGTACAGGTGAAGACTCCTTATGCTTTTGTGCATTAAAAAACCTTTCAGAAACAGTTATTCTAATTTCCTGCCAGTCTGTGTTTAATTATTTTTGATGCATTGAACAATCTAAATTATTTGTGATGTTCCACAAGAGCTGATCTTCCTAACTGTGATAGCCCTGTCATGGAAATGGAATGGGTCTCAGTGTGGCCAGTCCTTGCTACAAATTGCCCTTTCTTAGCTGCTTCAGGTGATAGAATTAGAATTGTTCCAATGTGGAAACAGGCCCCTCGGTCAAGCAAGACCACAACTGACCCAGACCCACCTCCTCAACTACCTGACTTCCGCCGGACTAATGCACCCAACCTACACACCCCTGAACATTATGGGTAATTGAGCCTGGCCAATTCACTCAAACTGCACTTCTTTGGATTGAGGAGGAAACTGGAGCACCCAGAGGAAACCCACGCACACACGGGGAGAACATACAAATTCCACACAAACAGTTGCCTGAGGCTGGGATCAAACCCGGGTCCCTGGTGCTGTGAGGCAGCAGTACTAACCACTGAGCCACCATGCTGCCCCCTTTCATTGCTGATCATAAAACTTCAATGTCAAGAGAATATTCAGGAATAAGATTATAATGCTTCTGCTGACCTCAAACAAGTGTTGGGAGCAGGAGTCTCACCTGATTCAACTCAGGGCCAACTGAGACTGCTTGTTGTGCCCATATTGCCAACCTGGCTGAGATCAAATTCAATAAGAGAGGGAATTCCAAAGCTGCCTCAATCAAGTGATATATCAAGGCTATAGAGTTCTTTTTTATTCATTGGATGTGGGCATCAATAGCCAGGCCAACATATATTGCCCATCCCTAATTGCCGAGATAGCATTTAAGAGTCAAACATTGCTGCGGTTATGAAGTCACAGGTAGGCCTGACCAGGTAAGGATGAAAGTTTCCTTCCCTAAAATGTCATCAGCGAACCAGATGGGGTTTTCCAACTTTTGACGAAAGTTTCATGGCCATCATTAGTCTCTTAAATCCAGTTTTTTTTTTATTAACTTCAAAGTCCACCATCTGCCATGGTTCCCAGACCATTGCCAGGGCCTCCAGGTTAATACCACTGGGCCATTGCCTCCCCTGAATGTTTCAGTGGAAAATGAGGAGTTGTTCCTTGAGCTTGTGTGCTTCATTCGGAATGTGGCAGCAAAGTCAAGGTCTCAACATTGAACTCAATAACTTCAGAAACGGACCGCATTTTGTCTGTTCTCCATTTTTCTTACATTCCCTCCTTCCCTGCTTCCCCCACAGATGTGCTGTGCTTACATTTTGTTTCTATTACACTTATTAAAATGGACCCATTTTCTCCCTTTCATAGCTTAATTTATACCCTCTATACATCCTTCCTGCCTTTCTCCAGTACTAACAACCTCTTTGTCTTCTGGACCCCTATACCATACACTCTTCTAAGTAGAAAGAATAACTTATTTTCCAAGACCTTTCAGTTCTGAAGAAGAGGCACACAACACTCAAACGTTGACTTTACAGATGCTGCAAGATATGCTGAGTTTCTCCAGCATTCTCTCGTGTGTTTCAGATTTCCAGTAATCACAGTATTTTGTCTTTCATCGAAAGAAGCTGCCTCATGAAAATTCAAACAGTTTGAAAAAAATGCCTGGAGGCTTTGTGAACTAATAGAAATAAACCATTCAGACTGGCCTTTTCTATACTGCTGTTTCAGAAGAGCACTATAATCGTCTTCTCTCCAAAACAAAACTACAAATGGCATTTATGTAGGACCTCAAATGCAATAAAACAGCCTGAGGCATTCCACAGAATCACTAACAAACAAAATTTTCCTCTCAGCCTTGTGTAGAGTTATGAATTAAGGTAGAAATTTGGGTCAAAGAGATTGATTTTAAGATATATCCTAAGGGAGCAATTAAAGAGCTGGACCTGTGAAACAAGGGATTCAGAGCTGAGGGCCTGAGTTGTTGAAGGTATGGCCACCAATGCTGAAGTGATTCATATCAGATCTGAAAGTGCAGAGAACAGGGAGGGTTGGAGGTCTGGTGAAGTTTACAAAGGTAAGGAAGGAGGCAAGTTCAGGAAAGCTTTTGAAAACACAGATGAGAATTTTAAAACTAGCTCTGTAGCTACCTGTTCCATGGTAAAGAATTTCAAAGCTGGTGTGCTGCTGTGGTATCCAGACTATTCCTCCCAATGTCTGACGGATCATACCAAATGCACATCCCTTCAACAGTTTACATCAAGTAAGGTGTTGACCAACCAGCCTGCAACTGTAAAACTCACAACACAGTGTGCAACATTAGATGTGATTGCAAGATTGAACAACATTTGTCCAATACTCCAAATAATCCAAAGTACACAAAGATTCATGCTGACAGTCACCATGCTGACATACATTATGGTATAATTACATGTGCTGGAAGCTACACATATGATACACAGTAGGCAGGAAGAACACGTATACACAGACCACCTGTTTCAACTCAACATGATACCTGAGAGCCATTCTCTGATTAACTTTTCCGGGCAATATCTTCACCAGAGTCAACCCGCCTGTTTTAAAATCTAAACAAAATCTTGACAGTTAATTGTCAGTGACCATTAACTGGTGCATTTCTCCATTTCAACACCTCTAACAATCGAAGTCAACCAATCATACACATGTTGTTTTCCCTTAACTTTGTTATTTCTTCCAAATTGTCCTGATGAGTGCAAGATAATAAACTTTGACAAAATGTCTCTTTTCTCAGTAGTACTGAAATCTTTAAAATTCCTAAGGTTGAGTTCCTTTATGCTCCTTGATCAGAACAAATGGCAATGAAGAGACACATCCCAAAAGGATAACACTGCACGAACCAGCAAGAAGAGGGTTCGTTATACCCTTGTGTACAGAATAAATCACATTTTATCCTTCCCACCTTGTTCTGGTGACCTCTCAAATAGTGAAAGAAATATGTTGCTGAAGTCCTGATGTCACCTTACACTTAACAGAGGGCAATGGCACAGCACATCTAAACCTGTTTGTTGTTGTTCTTTTATCCCAAATCTTTCCTGTGAACAAAATATGATAAGTAAAGATCACATGGCACCTTTCTGAAGGCAAATATTTCCTGGTGTCTTGACTAATCGTTCCTTCTCAGTGAATCTCATTGTAAACAACCTAACCATGATCAAATTCTCACTAGTTGGGCCCTTGCTGTGAATACAATTGCTGCTGTATTTTCTGCATGATGGCAGTGATTACAATTCAAAGTATTTTTGTCAAGGATTTTGTGATGTCCCAAGATTGTGAAGGTTATAACAGAAAAGCAAGTCTCTCTTCTGTTGTTTGTAATGATCCTTCCTGGGATAGTTACTGATGACAACACCATGCTGTATTTATCTAGAGAAGTGGATTTGCTTTATTGCATTGATCTCAAGATGTCAGACTGAGTTTCGATACTTTGTAAGGTCCGATTGTCCAGAGATATTGTTGCTCAAAACACTTGTATGCTTTCCTAATAATGTGTGTAGACCCAGCCAGCGGCAGAACCATCCCGAACACTGATGACTCTTGGTCTGTGTTCACCTTCCATGGATCTTATCTTCTCTTTTTTTCTTTTCCTTAACATTATCGGAGACACTTTTCACCTTTGAGCGCTCGCTCTGTTCCTTTTCTGAGTAGTGAGACGACATGATATCCCTACTACAAATTAAAACAGAAATAGCTGGAAAATCTCTGCAGGTCTGGCAGCATCTGTAGAGAGAAATTAGAGTTAACGTTTCAAGTCAAGTGATCCTTCTTCAGAATAGGATATTCCTCTTGTCTGCAACACATGTTCTTCCACCTTGGATCCCAGTACAGTAATGTGGGGAAGAGACTCAAGTCAGGTTCTCCCCTCTGGTCAAAGGACTTTGAGGACAACAGCAATGTTTCACAGTCGCACCAACCCAGATTTACTTAAGCACAGTGCTCCGAGTTGTACTGGGAAGTGTGGTTAATTCCTTCCAGCTGATTCCGATATGAAGGACAAAATGTCATTGGCCATAAAAACGATTTGGAACACTGTATTTGAAAGATGCAATATAGACGCAAGTTTTCTCTTTCTAACTTAGCACAGTCTGGGAGTCAAACTTGGACCATTTTTGGTCTCAGAAGCTTGGCTACTATCTGAGAAGGTATGATAAAGCCAGAAATAAATTCATTGAATAATTCCAGAAATAGAAGAGTGTGAGCATTTAGTGGGCTGCAATTGCGAGTCCACAATTCTCAGTCAGAATAGGGAAGGTTGGATAATTCTCTTGTTCATCAAGCCAGGACGATCTTACTTACTGACAGTACTGAGACACTGTGTCCTTTCTGCTAATTCGCACATGATTTTGAATGTGTCCTGTAAAACGAGAGCAGAATAATCATGAGCAGTTGGGTCTCAACTACTTCACTGCTAGTTCCAATTGAGCATTGATAACATGGGTTATTGTCACTCTGTCTTGGAACAATAGCAACATCAAAGTTAAGGTCATTTATTATCCAGGTAGGAAGGGAAAGGAAAAGAGCAAAAACTTGAGATAAAACCACAGCATTAGTACAGCCATTGTGATCACAGCTAAAATAATTTCAATTAAAGTGGTTGTCATGGGAATAAATGGGGTATTTAGTCCAAGTGTCACTTGTTGTGTCGGATTATCAGCAGGCTCCTTTGTATGGCTTTTAATGAATTTAAGTGCGAATGAAATGCTTCTGCATGTTAAATGCTCCTGTTCAGTCTAAACGTCTTAGCTTGTATTAAAATTCATTGCCACTTGATGTGATTTGCCTAACTTCTTGTGATAAAATTTAGTTAATTTGAGATGGTAGTTTGGAAGCAACACTGAAAAGCTGCATTCACCACTTGCCTGGATAAGTGCAACTTCAACAACTTGAAGTAGGACAAGGAAGCCCTCTTGATTGGCAGCACATCTAGAAACATTTACTGCCTCCACCGCTGGCGCTCCGTAGCAGCAGTGTGTACCTTCGACAAGATTCACTGCAGAAATGCACCATGGTGCCTTGGACAACACATTCCAAATTCATGACCACTGTGTTAATAAGGACAAGGGCAACAAATACATCAACACCTGCAAGTTTCACTTCAAGTCACTCACCACCCTGACTTGGAAATATATCGTTGTTGATTTAGTGTCACTGGGTGACAATCCTGGAACCCCCTCCAAAATGGCATTGTGGGTCTACTTATAACAAATGGATGACTGCAGTTCAAGAAGGCACCTTGTCAAGGGCAGTTAGAGGTGAGCAATAAATGCTGGCCCAGCCATCAATGCCCACATCCTATAAATGAATAATAAAATAAAAAGTTGACCACTTAAGGGATATTTTTGGCCCTTAACTGGTAATGAACAATAGGCTCAGTATCTGAGGCACCAGTTGCTCAATGTCCAAGAGAGAAATGAAGGGATGATAGCGGGCTGAGTTCTGGCCTTTTGCCTCTGAACCAATGGTTCAAATGCTAACATTCTGGCGATTATTTTGACCTGTGTAACAGTCAGTTGGCAATCCATTTCACATTGGTCTTGGTGGCTAATTCCATTCATGTTGAGCTCGTCTCTCAGGGCTTTGCAGAAGATCTGATTGTGCAATGTAGAAGAAGCTGATAAGAATTTTCCTAACGGACTGGCTGTCATTCAACAGACATCAACGTGAAATGAAAATATCTGGTCATTACCAGATTTCTGTCTGTGGGAGCTTGCTGCACTGAGATTGTCTATCATTCTTCATACTTTCCAAAAGAGACGATGCTTCAAGATTTCTTTGATAGATTTGCAAGATTGTGAGGGCACTCTGTACATGCAAAATAGTCTGTGTCTCTTCACGACTAAGCAGTCAAAAGCTATTGTGTTTTTGACAAAGTGAATAAAGTTTCAATGTAACTCTTGGTATTTGCCACTGAGCATACGAATTGCAACAAACTAGAGAGAATGGTGCAACATTGAAAGGGTCACTAGTGATTATGGCCCATCAAATTTCAGGGACAGGTTTGTATTTTTATTAAAATATCTATGTCAGTACTGTGAGCTGTCTCCAGCCCTTTAGGATGTAGATATTCAGGATGTGACAGCCAAACTCACCATGTCAGTTCCTTGGAGTTAATAACTGATTATTTCTGACCACCTGACAAAGTTAGTGAAATCATCTGGCTAAGTGCTATTGACAAAATTAATAAATAAGTTAACGTTTTGAATTTGGGTATTTCTGTAGTAAATTGAACAAGTCATTCAGCAGGACAGCAGCCCTTGGAGTTGATACACGGACAGGATCATCCCTTGTTTCAGAACACATATTCACACTGATTGACAGAGTTTGAGTCTCTGGGCAAGTGAGTTGTTTGCAACCATTTAAACCAAAATAAATGCTGAAGGTGCCTGTCATGATAGATTAGTCAGCGTGGGCAACAACATGAAATACTGCACCAAAGAAAGGGAGGAGTCCCTTTTCTTAGCCACTGTGTTTTGAAATGCAGGGGTTACTCAACCATGGACACAAAGCATGGGAGGAGAACAGAACCAGTGAGAGTGCATGGAGTTTTGATCCACAATTGACAGTCCTTGACTTCGTTCTTTCTATAAGCAAATCCATAGCGTGGTATCAACTGTAAGACAAGGTGGGTTAGACAACCTGTAAGTGTATGTATTTGTAATCCCAGCACAATAACCTATCTTTAAAAGGGCCATTGCCCTGACACTTAACATGATTATACACTTTACTCCAATCTGTTCACCACTACTCTCTGCTTTCTGTCTTTTGTGAAATTTTGTATCCATCCTGTTTTTGTTGCTTTTAATCTCATGGGCTTTTCTGGCAAGCTATTCTATAGCATGACTAATGTTTGAAAGTCCACATCCACCAAATCAATTTCATGTCACTCATCAATCCTCTTCAATACATCATCCAAGACCTCAACTAAACTCACCAAGCACTTTTTAAAATGCACACTTACTTTATTTTAAGAACCCAATTAAACTCACAGTAACACCTTGTAAAATAACCCACTACTTGCATTAAGCTGAGTAACCAATCATCGACAAGTGGTACAACAGCTTTCTTAAAGTAGATCTTGCCTTTTGTTTTGGAACTGCCTCAGGATTTAGCAGTGAAATGAGGGTTTGAGCTATTGATTCAGCTGTTCTGAGTATCAAAGCAGCTGGTAATAGGAGTTCTTTATTTGAACAGCACATTAACTTTAAGAACTCTCTAGCAAAGCAAATACACACTTAGCTTTCGTTTCAGCAAATAATATTAATTGTGTGCATGGAAGCCGTTGTTTTAGCTTGCTTGCTAATGGTGACAATCAAACTGAAGTCAGAGAAAAGGAATAAAAACAGAATCTGCAAGAGAAACTCAACAGCTCTGACAGTATCCTGGATGCTGCCAGGTCTGTGGAGATTTCCACCAGTTTCTGATTTTCTTTCCGACCTCCACCATCTGTAGCATTTGACTTATTATAACTGAGAAAAGGAACATGCATTCATCAAGTGATGTTTGCAACCTTATGTCGATAGTGAAATACTCTTGAAATGTAATCACTTTTGTAACGTAGGGATCATAGCAGCCAAGCTCATCCCAGCAATCTCTCACAGACAGAAATGTGCAGCTGACCAGGTAACTTGTTTGAGATGTTGGTTCAGGAATAAATATTAGTCACTGCATTGTAGAACTGCCTTGCATTTCTTTGAGGACCTCGCTGGATGTTGGTGCTTGCAATGAAGAAATAATGATACTGCAGTGGGTGCTGATGCTAAAAAGGCCTCCATTTCAACCAGATCAGGGACAGTCATGGTGTGTGTTTGTGGGAGACATGAATTTGGAAGTGTTGGTATTGGATTAGGATGGATAAAGTTAAAAATCACACAACACCAAGGTTTATTTGGAAGCACTAGCTCTCGGAGCGCTGCTCTTTCATCAGGTGGTTGTGGAGTAGAAGATTGTAATACACAGAATTTATAGCACAAAAAGTTTACAGTGTGATGTAACTGAAATTGTACATTGAAAATGACCTGGATTGCTTGTTAAGTCTCTCACGTTTTAGAATGGCCACGTTGGTTTCACTTCTTTCACATGTAAATCCAGAACCTTTTTTTAAAGTTACATTCTCGTGAACATAATAAGTGCTGTGTCGGCTCAGATAATGCATTGAAGGTGTGAGGAGCCCTCTGTGAGACTGTCTGTGCCACAATGTTCAGACTGATTCTATTTCTAAAAAAGGGATTTACAGAATCTTAGATGGATTCACACAGTTTTTGAGCAAAATAAAATGTAATTCTGCAAGTACAAATTCACCCCACAAACTTATATATGTGTGTGTGTGGGGGGGGGGGGAATGTATATAAGTGTGTGAGTGTAAAGGGATACATGTCCTTAAGAGGTGTGTGTGTGCGTGTGTGTGTGTAGTGCAATGGTGGTCACCTGTAATGTGACATGAATCCAAGGTCCCAGTTGAGGCCATCCCCATGGGTACCAAACTTGGCTATCAGCCTCTGCTCAGCCCCTTTGTGTTGTTGCCTGTCCCAAAGTCCACCTTGGACCATAGTCACTCGATGGTCTGAGGTCAAATATCCAGGACCGCTGAAGTGTTCTCCGACTGAGAGGGATCTCTCCTGTCTGTTGATTGTTGTGTGGTGTCCATTAAGCTGTTGCCGTAGCCTTTGCTTGGTCTCGCCAGTGTACCATGCCTCAGGGCATCCTTGCCTGAATATTATGAGATAGACAACATTGGCCGAGTCACGTACGTGGTGGGCTCTTGTCAATGGTTTTACTAACATCCAAGTAAATATGTCTACTGCTCTGCCCTTATCAATCTTCTTCTTGGTCACTTCCTCAAAAACTCAATTAACTTTCCCTCGCACAGAACCTTGCTGAGTATCCCTAATCATTCCTTCTTTGCCAGTGTGAGATCATATTCCCAATTTGGTGTTAGTCATGCAATATTCGCAGCTGAAAGTGTGTTGCTGGAAAAGCGCAGCAGGTCAGGCAGCATCCAAGGAACAGGAGAATCGACGTTTCGGGCATAAGCCCTCCTTAGGCTTATGCCCGAAACGTCGATTCTCCTGTTCCTTGGATGCTGCCTGACCTGCTGCGCTTTTCCAGCAACACACTTTCAGCTTTGATCTCCAGCATCTGCAGCCCTCACTTTCTCCATGCAATATTCATAGTGCAATTATGCTTCTGTGACTACAAACTGTGAATCCTCAACAAACTCAAAGAGCCACAGTACATAGTATATAGAACAGTACAGCACAGTACAGGCCCTTTGGCCTTTGATGTTGTGTTGACCTTTTATCCTACTCTAAGATCAAACTAACTTATATACCCTTCATTGCACTATCTTCTATGTGCCTATCCAAGAGTCGCTTAAATGTCCCTAATGTATCTGGCAGTGCATACCTCACACCTACGACTCTCTGTGTAAAGAACCTGCCTCTGATATCTCCCCTAAATCTTCCTCCAATTACCTTAAAATTATACCCTCTCATGATAGACATTTCTGCCAGACATCTCTGACTTTCCACTGTATCTATGCCTCTCAACATCTGGTACACCTCTATCAAGTCACCTCTCAACCTTCTTCACTCCAATCAGAAAGGCCTAGCTCCCTCAACATTTCTTCATAAGACATGCCCTCCAGTTCAGGCAGTATCCTGGTAAATCTCCTCTGCAGCCTCTCTAAAGCTTCCATATCTTTCCTATAATGAGGCAACCAGAACTGAGCACAATATTCCAAGTGTGGTCTAACCAGGGCTATACTGAGCTGCAGCATAACATCACTGCTAATGAAAGCCAACACATTGTGCGCTTTCTTAACAACCCTATCAACTTGGATGGCAACTTTGAGGGATCTGCGGATGTGGACCCCAAGATCCCTCTGTAGATTAGATTAGATTACATTACATTACAGTGTGGAAACAGGCCCTTCGGCCCAACAAGTCCACACCGATCTGCCGAAGCGCAACCCACCCATACCCCTATATTTACCCCTTACCTAACACTACGGGCAATTTAGCATGGACAATTCACTTGACCTGCACATCTTTGGACTGTGGGAGGAAACCGGAGCACCCGGAGGAAACCCACGCAGACATGGGGAGAACGTGCAAACTCCACACAGTCAGTCGCCTGAGGCGGGAATTGAACCCGGGTCTCAGGCACTGTGAGGCAGCAGTGCTAACCACTGTGCCACCATGCCGCCCACACTGTACTTCCACACTGCCAAGAATCCTGCATAAACCCTGTATTCTGCATTCAAATTTGACCTTCCATCTGCCACTTCTCAGCCCAATTCTGCATCCTGTCAATGTCCCATTGCAACCTACAACAGATGTCCACACTATCAACAAATTCACCAACCTTCATGTTATGGGCACATTTACTAACCATTCTTTCCACTTCCTCATCCAAGTCATTTATTGAAAATCACAAAGTGCAGAGGTCCCAGAACCAATCCTTGCGGAACACCACTGGTCACCGAGCTCCAGGCTGAATACTTTCCATTTGCCACCACTCTCTCCCATGGAGCAGTTAATTCTGTATCCAGACACCCATGCCTCCTTACTTTCTGAATGAGCCTACCATGGGGAACCTTATCAAACGCCTTGCTACATCCATGAACACCACATCCATTGCTCTACCTTAAAAAATGTGTTCAGTCAGATCCTCAAAAATTCAAAAGGTTTGTGAGGCATGACCTGCCCCTCACAAAGCCATGATGACTATCTCCAATCAAACTATGGTTTTCCAAGTAAACCATAAATCTGTCTGTCAAAATCCTTTCCAGTACTTTGCTCACGATTGACATAATACTGACTGGTCTGTAATTCCCAGGATTATCCCTATTCCCTTTCTTGAACAATGGAGTAACATTTTCCACACTCCAGTCATCTGGTACTACTTCAGTGGACAGTGAATATGCAAAGATCACCACCAAAGGTGAACAAGCTCTTCCCTTACTTCCTGTAGTAACCTAGGGTATATCGCGTCTGGCCCAGGGGATTTATCTATCCTTATGTCTTTCAAATTTCTTAGCACAGTCTCCTTCCTGCATCAACCTGTTCCAGCATATCATAGAAACATCAAGGTCCCTCTCAGTAGTGAATACTAAAGCAAAGTATTCATTAAGTGCCTCCCCTATTTCCTCTGACTCCAGGCACAAGTTCCCTCCAATATCTCTCATCGGCCCTACCCTCACTCTGGCCATCCTCTTGTTCCTCACATAAGTGTAGAATGCTTTAGGGTTTTCCTTGTTCCTACCCGCTAAAGCTTTCAAGGTTCCCTTCTAGCATTCCTCAGTCCATCCTTAGTAGTTCAAGTTTTGATCATGTTCAGACTTATGTGTCCCAATGTGTGCAGGTTTAACTCCCTTCTTACTTGTCCACACCACAAGGAAACATTGGCAATCAAGAGTTGACACGTGCATGCTCAGATTGTTAGATTCACATAAGTGTTGACACATTTGAATTTCGGGAAAGTAGTGATAAAGTGGTCCTCAGTCATACTACACAATGGAATATGAAATTAACTTAAGATTGTGAATTTGCCATTTTTTTTGTCTGCCGAGGCCACAGTTAAGGCCTTCATTTTGAGAAGGATTGGAACTTGAGACAGACATCATGACTTGCTTTCTAAGCTCCATTCCTTTGCCACTCATTCATTTCTTCAGCCGAGAAACTGTCTGAGGCCAAACAGAGTTGTTCAGAATTCAGCATCCTCGGTTATTATTTCTCTCCCATGTTTTCAAATGCTAAGTTCGAAGCGTTTCCATGTCTTCATCTCCCCTAAGTTTTAAGCAGTTCATAAAAATGACTTCTTTCAGCAAGCTCCTCATCAACAGTCTTACAACTTTCTGTGGTTCAATGTTCAGCTTTGTCGAGAAACATGCCTGCACTGTGGGTCACTTAACTGTGTTAAAAGCTGCTGTTTTAATTAATGTTCTATTTGTGCACTTTGCAAAAAACACAGTGTTTGGGGCAAAATCTGTGAATTCCTCAGCTCACGCTGTCGGCAGAAACCCTGCAGTGGTCAAAGAAGACTCACTGTCAACACTGACTCACAGAACCTAGGGAATTGTCAACAAATGCTGTCATGCCAGGGCAAGATGCCCATATTCAGTGAGCACTCAGGCTTGGCGACAGGTTAGCGATGTGCCATCGAGCTGAATTAAAACACTGGGAAGAAAGGCTTTGTTCTAATTTCAAAAACAAACATATGTGACTCGTTTGTACACAAGCATCAAACGTGACATTTAGACGGAGTAGCCTGTCATCCTTTGGCTATTCCCAAATCCTCCAAAGCTAAAAGATAGAATTTGGAAGCCACTCACTGTTACCTTTTGGCAAATGCCAGTTTGCACATCGCAAGTTCCCAGAAACAACCGAATGAATGTTCAGATAATTTGCTCTTTATCTCTGACACTTCAGTTCCACTGAGACTTGATGTCAGCAGTGGAATCTTACTACTTTTGCTTGGCTGTGATTTGGGCGAGAGTGAAAACTCTGTTGAGTGATGTATCTTTCTCCTGCTGTTGTTCAAACTTAAGTGATGAGCAGCTTTCTTTTCAAGTCCCTGCTTGTCATCTTTAATATGATACATTTTCTCCTGTTGACTGCAGCAGGAACGTGACTCGATGCTAATTTTGCACCAGATCCTTTGTAGCTGAAGGAACCAAGACAGTTAATTAGTGCTTAGTTTTAGTTTTAATATGTTGGATCTGAATTGAATTTTTTTTCTGACACAGGATTTGTCATTGGGACTGTCGTGTGCACCTGCTTTGATGCATGAACAAATCCTAGAACAGATTGGTGTCTGCAAAACAAACAGTGAATTATTCAGTTCCGAGAAATAAATTAATTTCCCTTCCAAGCTCTTCCTTTTCAATACACTCCAATCTATTGAGCAGGCAGCTGCACTTCAAGACTTAAGAACACCAAATAGAACTGAGCAAATTCTAACTTTACATTATTTCTTTCTCCTTATCCCATTGTTACTACTTATGGGATCTGACTATGTGCATTTTGGAAACAAGTTTTCCAGACAACTTGAAACTGACTCAGTTTATGGAAACCCGAAGTTCTAAGGTGCAGAATTGTTGAAGACTAACGTATATTTTTCATGGCTCCATCTGTCAGTAGGCAGCTCCTCTTTGTTAAGAATCTGTAGAATTAACAAATGACTGAGCAAGATTGAAAGCTCATTGTGGTCATTTGAAAAGAGACCCTGACTCTATCTGGCTAATTTCATTGGAGGATATTTTGAACTGTGCCCCATCAGTAATACATAATTTTTTTCCGAAAGAACAAGGTCTTGCTATTTGAGTTAGTGTTTGTGACTCAATTGTTGAACACTATGTATGTGTGGGTGTGCTGAAGTCAGCATTCTGCATCTTTACAATAGGTGAGGATTAATTTACATTCAACTGCTGCTAACTGACGCTGACCCCTTGCTTCCTTGGGTATTTATTTTCATCACATTAATAGTTTTACTCGGTTTTTGTGTGCAGAAGTGTGCATCTGTCAGGAACTGAATTTAATTAGGATAGCGAGTTATAGCAGACCAAAGACTGTCAAATGATGCAGTGCATGCTGAACAGTGCTCTGGTGACAAGATACTCACTCAAAACTGATCCTTAGACAGTGCAGAACTCAGGAGGGAGTGGTCACGTCACCAGGATGAAACTCTGGCGAATGTAGTGAGTGTCCCACCACAGTAAAATCTGCAATGGAAAGCTCATTTCAGTAATGGTGACCATGACAACTATCCTTGACTGTCATTATATTATCTGCTACGTTCTTCAACAAAGGAAATCAGCCATCCCTACCTGGTCTGCCTAGATGTGACTCCAGGCTAATAACAGAGTGATCTATTTCTGATTGTCTTCTAAAACAACCTAGCCATGCAGTGCAAGGGCAATTAGGACATGCAACAAGAGCTAGCCTTACCAGGCACACAAACATTCAATGACAGAATAAAGAAAATGAACTGTTCTAGTACAAACCTCTGACATTCTACTTCTTCCAGGGCACTGACCCTCCAATAGTGCGGCATTCCCTCAGCACTGACCCTGTGACAGTTCAGCACTCCCTCAGTAATGACCCTCTGACAGTGTAGCACTTCCTCAGCACTGACCCTCCGACAATACGGTACTCCCTCAGTACTGGCCCTCTGACAGTGCAGCAGTTCCTCAGTACTGACCCTCTGACTGTGCAGCACTACCTCATTACTGACCCTCCGATCGTGCAGCAATTCTTCAGTGGCACTCCCTCAAGATTGTCCCTCTGACAGTACAACACTCCCGCAGTGCTGACCCTCCGACAGTGTTTGACAATGCAGTGCTCCCTCAGTACTGTGCTTTAATATAAAATGGGTGACATGCTCAATTTCTGGAGCATGACTCAAACCCCGTCGTTCTGAGTCAGAAATGGAAGAACATATGAAACAGAGGGTACAAGTCTAAAGGTCGTGCAGGAGCAGAGGGACCTGTGTGTATGTATGCACCAATCATTGAAAGTAGCAGGACAGTTGGAGAGAGCTGTTCATAAAGTATACTGTATCCTGGATATTTTTAATAGGTGCACTCAGCAAGAAGACAATGTTGAACTTGTGTAAGACATGTATTAGACCTCAGCTCAACTATTGTGCACAATTCTGTCTGGTAATGATGTGAACACATTAGATAGCAGTGGGGAAACTATTGGAAGTATTTCTGAGGGACAGAATTAATCTATACTCAGAGAAGTAGGGATTAATGAAGAACAGTCAGTGTGGTTTTGATAAAGGGAGGACACGTCTGACCAGCTTGATTGAATTTTCAACAAAAATTCCGTGTATAAATAGGAAAATGCATTCAAACTAGTCGACTTGGACTTCAACAAGGCTTTTGACAAGGTGCTGCATGGGAGACTGATAGCAAGGCTGAGAGCTTATGGTATCCAAGATAATTTGGATCCACAATTGGACTGAGTGGCAGGAAGCAGAGCACAATGTCCGAGGGGGTTTTGGGCGTGGAAGTCTGTGTCCACTCGGGTTCCACAGGGCTCAGTGTTGCTTGAAGTATACATAAATAATTTAGACTTAAATGTGGGAGGATTGTGGATGTTACAAAAAATAATGGGGTGGGAAATAGTGAGGAAGGTAGCCTTAGATTGCTGGAGGACATAGACTGGTCAGATGGGCTGATCAATGGCAAATGGAGTTCAAACTGGAGAAGTGTGAGTTGATGCATTTGGGCAAGACGAACAAGGCAAGGATATACATAGTGAACATCATGGGAAGCACTGAAGATCAGAGAGACCTTTGTGTGCATGTCCACTGGCCCCTTAAGGTATCTGGACAGGTGGATAAAGTGGGACAGAAGACATATGGGATACTTGCCTTCATGAGCTGAGGCATAGAGTTTAAGAGCAGGGAGGTTATGCTGGAACTGTATAAAACATGGGTGAGGCTGCAACTGGAGTATTGTGTGCATTACAGGAGGGATGCGATTGCAATGAAGAGAGTGTAGAGGAGTTTTACTAGGAGAGTTTTAGTCTTAAAGAGAGATTGTACTGAGCAGAGTTGTTTTCCTTGGAGCAGAGCAAACTGAGGTGGGACAATATGACTGGGAAGTATAAAGTTACCAGGGGCATTGGTTAGAGATAGGAAGCAACATTTCGTTTTGGTGGAGGGATCAATGACCAGAGTACACGATTTAAGGTTAGGGACTGGAGATTTTTCCTTACCCAGAGGGTGCTCTGAACCTGGAACTCACTGCTGTAAGGTGGTAGAGACAGAAATCCTCATTACATTGAAGAAGCATTTCGATGTGCGGTTATGATGCCAAGACACACAAGGCCTTGGGCCAGGTGCTGGAAAAAGGAATTTGAATGATGCTTGTTCTGGATTGGTGCAGACTCAATGGGCCGAAGGGCCTTTTTCATTGCTGTAGGCCTCTATAACACTATGCACAAGTGCAGAAGTAATTTACAAGAGTGATTCCAGGGAAGAATAACTTCAGTTATGAAGACGGATTAGAGATATTGGGACTGAGAAAAAGGCTAAGAGGAGATTTGATAGAACTTTTCAAAATCACGAAGGGGCTGGAATGAATAGATCAGGAAAAACTGTTTCTGCTCATGAAAAGGTTTTAAGTGAGAGGGCATGGATTTCAAGTGCTTTGCAAAAGAGGTGAGAAGAAGAAGTTTTCACACAGTGAGCGGTTCAGGTCTGGAAATATGGTGAAGGCAGATACAATTGAGGCATTCAAGAGGTGCCAGCCAGAACAGCTGCATTTGAAGAGTCTGCATACTTCTCCAACCTGTCCCATAATGGGACACAGGCAGTAAGTGTCCGTTTCTCAACCCTGCTCCCATCGAAGTCAGGAACCTAAAGATGAATATAATTCCTCTCTAACTCACCACAGTTATCCTTGATGCTATCTTCCCAGAGCATTAACCAGAGCTTCCACATTACTCTTCCAGTGACTTGACCATGATTCTACTACCTGATCACAGGGAAGCAGAATAGGGATTCTAACTGGCCTACGATGCCCTGAGAAACAAATGGGGAGAATCGATCAAATGTCCCAGCTCTGCCCTGTGATTCCTGCTGGAAGGTAGCTGGGGATGTGTAAAAGTTAAGAGTCGTGCTCTAATGAAGTCACTGATCATGTCAATGGACGTACTAAAAAATGAGATTCTTTGCTGTTGTGTGGAATCCTTGTTTTGGAGCCAAAGTATGTCATTTGGAAATGTAGGTGAGGAAGCTGAGACTGCTGGATATAGCCAAGAACAGAGCCAAGAACACCACACTCAGGAGATGGATGGGAGAGGTGGTTCCCTACAGGGAGGGAAACAAAGGCATAAGAGCTTAACAGAACTTGATGTGAATTGCATTTGAACTTACTCAGAGAAATAGACTACATTGCAATGAACATTGCTGTAATTAAACTCACTTGAAATCAGATTGAAAAATTCTTCAACCAAGAGTGAACAAATAAATGCTGCTTCTCTTTTTAATAATGTACTTGTTTTCTTTCCTACATTTGGAAATATAACCCCCTCAGGTTTTAATTTCACTAGTTCAGTGTTCATGATCTATAAACCTCTTTGATTACAGCAGGATTTTTCGACACAGTGAATCATCTCTACACACCGAACCATAATGACTCATGATGAATATTGGACCCTCCTCAGGGATAACAAGCTCGTTACAGTATTTGCATAATAAATGAAATGGTTCTTCAGGAGAAGGGAAATATATTTTCAATTAAATTTAACACAACACTGTCAAAGAGCTGAGAATAATCTGTGATTTGTTTTGTGATGGAATGATGGATGATGTACAGTATTTCACTTATCCAACTCTCAGATCAAGTATCATAAACATAAGATACAAATGGAAAGGATGAGAAATATCCTGTGTGTGTTGCTTTCAGTTCTTGAGAGTGCATTTTGTCTCAAATCTGTAATTGCGCACCAGTAATTTGATGGCAAATGTTTTGAATGCATCCCTTCAATAAAGATTGAATCATATTGCTACAAAGAGATGTGTGGATAAATTCAGAATAAAGTTGGGAACACCGGCAAGAGGCAGCCAGAATCTGCCTGGGGAACCCATGGTATTGTGGGGACTGGATGGACCTGTCTGCCTTCTATCTCTTGCCTGACTGATCCATTGTGTGGGTCTCCTGCATTTCTCCCATTTCGAGCCCTTCTCAGGTTTTGCTGTGATAGTCCATCAGACCAAAGGGATGATTGAAGAATGCTGCATTGACAGAGGACACTGGGCTTAGAGTTGGTCATTTCACCTCTTGGACCAGGCTTTTCAATCCCATGCTGCGTCTGTGATAGGCCTTTGAAACGTCCCCAGCTCGATTTTATGGCCAAGACCCCAGTTCAATATGCCAGTTTGACTGCATTTCCCCAAAGGCCATGGATCAGGGAGGGGGAGTGTCTTTTTATTTCTTCATTGGATGTGAGCATTTCTGGCTGGGCCAGCATTTCTTACCCATCTCTGGTTTCCTTGAGAAGGAGATGGCAAGCTGTCTTCTTGAATCACAGCAGTCCATTTAAACAATGAAGCACTTGCTTGTGGTTGAGTGCAGGGAGTTTTTATCTAACCTGACTGATCCGGTGACTCAATGATTAACATTGCTGCCTCACCCTTGGGTGACTGTCTGTGTGGAGTTTGCACGTTCTCCCCGTGTCTGCGTGGGTTTCCTCCCATAGTCCAAAGATGTGCAGTTTAGGTGGATTGGCCATGCTGAATTGCCCCATAGTGTCCAGGAATGTGTAGGCTAGGTGGATTATAAATGGGAAATACAGAGATAGGGTGGGGAGAATGGGTTTGGTTGAGAATGCTCTTTGGAGGGTCACTGTGGATTCATTGAGCCAAATGGCCTGATTGCAGACTGTAGAGATTTTGTGATTGATCTGCATATATTCCAGCTTAAGCTTGTTGCCTATCTTCTGTTAGTGGTGACACCCTCACTCTCCTCAGCCCTAAATTCTCACTGAATCTTCCCTTATGTCACTCTATGTTTAAGACGACGTTTGAAGTCTACCTGTTTTATCTCTTGCATATGCAAAGTTTGGTCTAATTATATTTCTTTTCACGCATGTTCAGTCATTTTATTATGTTAAAGGTGTCATATAAATGTGCTAGTGGTTTTAACAGCTTTTGCCTTGAAAAATACAAACAAAATCTATTTAAAAAGAAATACGTGAATTCTGGAGATTGGTTTGTCAGAAACAGTTGTCATTGGATGAATCTGGAATTTTCTATCCTCAGTGGGCGGCACGGTGGCACAGTGGTTAGCACTGCTGCCTCACAGCGCCAGAGACCCGGGTTCAGTTCCCGCCTCAGGCAACTGACTGTGTGGAGTTTGCACATTCTCCTCGTGTCTGTGTGGGTTTCCTCCGGGTGCTCCGGTTTCCTCCCACAGTCCAAAGATGTGCAGGTCAGGTGAATTGGCCATGCTAAATTGCCCATAGTGTTAGGTAAGGAGTAAATGTAAGGGTATGGGTGGGTTACGCTTCGGCGGGTCAGTGTGGACTTGTTGGGCCGAAGGGCCTGTTTCCACACTGTAATCTAATCAGTGTGCTTAATTCATAGAATCTAATTCTCACATATCCTTTTCACCCATATTAATCCTTGTTATTGTCACCGCTCCCAACTCACTTTTGTTTGTCTTTTTGTTTCCTGCAGTTTAAGTGGACGCTTGTCACTGTGGTGGTTCTGCAGTTGATTTTCGTAATCGTTAGCGTTTTGTGCCGCAATAAGGTAGGTCTGATTGCTTTTCCTTTCACATCGTACCTTCTTCAATCATTTTCCTGACCCAACATGGTGGAAAATTTGATTGGCGCCACATCCAGAAACATCCACTTCCTGCACCACCGACACTCACCAGCAGCAGTATGTACCATCTAAAAGATGCACTGGAGAAATAACACCAAGGTTTATGAGATAGCATTTCCAAAACCCACGACCACTTCTATCTTGAAGGACAAGGACAGAAAATACATGAGAACACCACCCCTTGCAAGTTCCCCTCCAAATCACTCATCATCCTGACTTGTAAATATATCACTATCCCTTCAGTGGCACCTGACCAAAATCCTGGAATTTTCTACTTTATGGAATTGTGCATGTACCTGCACCAAATGGACTTTAGTGTTTCAGCTCACCTACCACCTTCCCAAGGGCATTTAGGGATAATGCTACCCACCTATTCACACTCACATACCTTGAATGAATAAAAAGACAAAATCAGCTGGGCTTTGCACATCTCAGTGTTTCTGTGAGCATATTAATGTTGAGGGTTGATCCTAAACTAATTTAGATTTGGACATTCCCAGCTTTCAAACTAGAATCAAAGGTCTTAGGTTGAACACTGTGAAGAATAATTAGCCAGCCCTCCCACATTTGTGTTGATATGGACGTGGGGAGGTGCATGTGTGTGTGTGTATGTATTTGTTCATGTACATATGTGTGTGTGAAGGTGCACGATAATTTGTGTGTGTCAGTGTAGGTATTTATGTACATTGTACGTGTAAGTGTAAAAGGACTGGGCTATGTTGAAATGGTGTGTTGATACTGTCCTGAGCATCCACTATTAGTCTGGGGGGGAAGGGAATGATAATTAAAAGGAGAAAATAACATTAGTTTGTTGGTTGTCACTGGTTACGGAAAAGGCCGGCCTCGGTTAGCTTTTTGTTGCATGTTAATAGTGTGAATTTGTCTTGCAAAGGTCTCACTCTCTAAATGAGTCAACATTTAATTGCAAATCTTTGTAAGTCTTATCCCCTCCACTGAGCTGGTCGTTAAGAGCCATTTAAAGAAGCTATGTCATTTTCAAAAATGAATTTATGGTGCATATCCCCAGTTTTTCTCGCTCCATTATTGGTGAAGTTGCCCTCAGCCGCTCAGGCTCAAAACTCTGGAATTTCTTCCCTCACCTCTCTGTCTCCTTTGAATCTACCTCTTTCACCAAACTTTTGATCACCTGTTCCAATGTCTGTAAGACAACTTCTCTCCTTTTTGACTACCCTGTGAAGTGCCATGGCATGTTTTACTCTGTTCAAATGCTGTAACAATGCACATCATTGCTGCTAGTGGGTTTTCAGCAGAGAGCATTGATGGATTGTGGCATTCAGAGAATGTGCAGCTAAATGCTAATCAGCAAATGTACACTGTCAGGTCCCTTGTTTCTCATGTTTCCCGTGCAGGCCCAGGAATTGCAATGGTATCACAAGTGGAAGGGTGAAACTAAAATATATCAGATCCCAGCTAAAAGTACGGCCAGAGGATTTGTGGTCAGACAAGAACACTGGCTGAGTGAAAGTCAGAAATTACATTTGGGTGAAGAGATTATTGGAGGCAGCATCACAGTGACCCAGGGTTCGATTCCAGCCTTGGGTGACTGCCTGTGTGGAGTTTGCACAATCTCCATGTTCTGCGTGGGTTTCCTCCGTGTGCTCCGGTTTCCTCCCACAGTCCAAAGATGTACAGGTTAGGTGGATTGGCCATGCTAAATTGCCCATGATGTTAAGTGCATTAGTCAGGGCTAAATGTAAGGAAATGAGTCTGGTTGGGTTCTCTTTGGAGGGTCTGTGTGTGTGGACTTGTTGGGCCGAAGGGCCTGTTCCACACTGTAGGGAATCTAATCTAAATAACATGTCCTCTGGGGATGAAAAGACACAATAATCATGGTTCACTTAATTTCAGCAATCAAACAATTTGCAAAAAGTAACATTCTGCTGGACCTGTGCAATTATCATCCAACCTGATTGCAAAAGGTTGATAAAGAGTCTTCAACTGATAAGAAAATTCTGAGCCAAGCACAAATGTGACAGAAGGGCCTGTTTGTCATTGTTGGATGAATGGGAGTAGTGTAGTAGGCTCTGCTTGATTCCACGCAGCTAGTTACTAATCAGTGTGCGTGATCATTTGGCTCGTTTATATGCTGCCAGATTGTCATACTCGATCCAGAGAAACCGCACTCGACAATTCTGAATTTTGAATTTAACATCACTATCCTGCAAGGAATTACTCCCTCCTTACTCTCCCAAGTCTGCCTACAAGACACAAGTCGGGAATGTGATGGAATACTCCCCACTTGCCCTGGATTTTGCAGCCCCAACAACACTCAAAAAGCTTGACATCATCCAGGACAAAGCAGCCCCTGTTTGATTGGCACTGTATCTACAAATGTCCACTCCCTCCACCACCGATGTTCAGCACTATCCATGTGTACCATTTACAAGATGTACTATGTATTTCATCAAGGCTCCTTAGATAGCAGCTTCCAAACCCACTACCACTTCCAGCGAGAAGGACAAGGGCAGCAGTTAAATGGGAGTTGCACCCTCTCAAAGTTTCCCTCAAAGTCACACGCCATCCTTATGTGGAAAAACAGTGTTGTTCCTTCATGGTTGCTGGGTCAATATCCTGGAGCTCCCTGCATCCCATTGACTGCAGTAGTTCAAGACTGCAGCTCAATAACCCCTTCTTGAGGATAGCTAGGGAATGAATAAAAAACAGTAATTCAGAACATACAATGGTTCCACTTCCTTAAAGTTCCTTCATTTATTAGAATCATCTAGTATTCCCTATCTCTGTGTATATGTATTTAGCTTTCTCCTTTGAAATATCTTTATGCTCTCCTCATGGCCACATCTTCACCAGTTTCTTTGTTGGATAAGGATATGGAAACAGAATATTTGAGGACAAAATAAATGCTCCCTTCCATATTCTATTCCAAGTGTTTTATTAAAATAGAATGCAACAACTGAATTTTATGTTCCAACATCTGGCTTGAATTAGTCTCCCCAATGGTTTTGATTGACATGATTCTACTAATTGCCTTTAGTTACAAGCATGAGAAGGCCTTATTTGATAACCACATTGTAATGTTACTTTGCTTAGCATCCAAATTCCTTTAGCTTTGGGGTAGACTACTGTTGAACTCCACGTACAAAGAAGCACATTTGATAATATTGTTGCAAGGTTAATAAACTTCACAGTATATGTTGCACCTGAAGGAACCGAGAGTGACTGGAATCACAGCAACACAAGTCTATGGAGATAGGGTATTGGAAAATAACGACATATCCTTCACTTCGTTCTGGTTTCTGGTCACAGACACTACTCCCTCCCTCTGTCCTTACTCAACTACTTCTTCGGCTCTGCTAATTCCAGGACTCTTTTGAAGTCATTTGCCAATATGTAACCTCATCATTCCTAAGGTCACAACATGAAATAATTCTGGATGAGGGTGGCTATTTGGCCCACTTTAATCAAATTATTCAGGGAACCATTCAGTGGTCCTGAATTCATTCCTGGAATCCCCACCGTGGAATTACTTTATTCATGAGTTCAGAGTGGCGTCTTTGTCTTGACAGCTTGTTTCACATCAAATCCACTTATTGTCTGAAGGAAAGAACCTTATACCAGTGTTAAAGTAAGTTTTTACAAATTTGAACCGGCGTGCTGTGTAAATTAACTAAACGTTCTCATTAACATTTTCAATATCTTTAACAGTCTTGGTGATACAGTCTTACCTGTTACAGCTCTTTTCCTGAGGCAGAGCATGCCACATTTATGAGTCTTTCTGTCGAATGTGCCTCTGACATTGCTGTCACTATTTGACTGCCTCCCAGTTTTTGGTGCTTAGAACAGGGATGCTGTATTCAGACGTGATGAGAGCACCAAGAGGTTTGGCTTGTATTCTGTCTATTTGGCTTTGGTCACTGAAAATGTTCATGACTTTAATATATCTTGTTTGAATAGTTTGGATATATTAAGATGACTAAGAGACGAAGACACTCCTGGGTCTTTGTTTTGGCCTTAGCTTTCTCAGTAAGTTGTTTATTTTGTTTTAGCATTTCACTTATAGTATTGAGAGTTAGATTCATTAAGGATTTAAATGTTTTTAACAATTGAATATTTTGTTGACATAAAGTCACAAAAGTTTGCAGATAAAGATGTTTACAACTTTAATGCAAGTTCAGAATGGTCAAATACTTTGGCTTCCAATGACCTGGGAGGAATTCATTCAGATGTTAGTTTCCTTGGTGTTTTTTTTCATTTAATGGAGTGTCATCCCTTTTTATTTTAGCAGTGCTACTCTTTTTATATTAGTCTTGCTAATATAAACAAGCTGCTCTGTACTTTATTGTCTCTCTCTTTCTCTTTTGCTGTGGTTGAAAACAGCATCTGGTGTTTAGGACAGATTGTCTCAGGTCTTATCTTTAACTTCTCCATTTACCTCTCCTAAGGTACACAGTCTCAGTACAACTTCTACATCGTCAGACACCAAAAAAATATAGAGCAGCCTTCCCAGTCTTGTGCAGTCAGGTCAAACAGTCTTACATTTCATCCTTTATCAAACCAAATGCTTGCTCCCAAAGCAGATGAAAAAGTCCATCAATTCATTTTCAAAATAGTCCTTGGTGTGAGTGTCTGAAGCAGTAGGCCACATGATGAAATTTCCAAAGAGTAATCCTCCTAGCGTTAACAATGTTACAATTGCAGCACATGTAAAAAGTTCTTTCACAAGTTCAGCACATTGCCAGGGCTTGCTGGCAAAGGCTGAAATTAAAAATTGCAGAGGAATTCATGTTGCAGCATGAATAGAGGGAACTGGGTGTCTCTGTGCATGAATTGCAAAATGTTGGTTTGCAAGTGCAACAGGTAATGAAGAAAGCAAATGGAATATTGTCCTTCATTGCTAGAGGGATGGAGTTTTAAAATAGGGAGGTTATGCTGAAGTCAGACCTGGAGTACTGTTTTGGTCTCCTTACTTGAGAAGGGATGTATTGGCATTGGAGGCGGTGCAGAGAAGGTTCACTAGGTTGATTCTGAAGTTAAGAGGGTTGCCTTATGAGGAGAGATTGAGTAGGCTGAGACCATACTCATGGGAATTTAGATGAATGGGGAGGAACCATCTTTTTAGAAACATACAGTATAAAATTATGAAGGGAAAAGATAAGTTGGAAACAGGAAGGTTATTTCCACTGGAGGGTGAAACTAGAACTAAGGGACATAGCATCAAGATAAGATTTAGAAGTAAGTTGAGTAGGAACTGCTTCACCCAAAGTGTTGTGAATCTGTGCAATTCTCTGCCCAGTGAAGCAGTTGAGGCTACCTTGTTGAATATTTTCAAGGCAAAGAGAGAGAGATTTTTGAACAGTAAAGGATTCAAGGGTTCTGGTGAGAGGTCAGGTAAGTGGAGCTGAGACCACAAAAAGATCAGCCATGATCTTATTAAATGGTGGATCAGGCTCAAGGGGTCAGATGTCCTACTCCTGCTCCTATTTCTTATGATCTTATGTTCTTATATGCTACGTTTTTAAACAGGCTTGCTTAAGTAGCAGACTGAAGAATTGCATATTGAAATAATGAATAGTACAGAGGGGTCCGTAAGTCTGTAAATCACTCAGGAGAAAGTGAGTCGAATAGTGTGGCGCTGGAAAAGCACAGCAGGTCAGGCAGCATCCAAGGAGCAGGAGAATTGACATTTCGGGCATAAGCCCTTCATCAGGAATGTAAACCACTCATCTTTACATTCAAGGTGATACAGCAACTCAGATAAGCAAAAAGTCCCACTTTTAGCAAAAGTGAATTTTATGGAAAGTGAAATGGATCTTGAGAATAGCAGAGCAGCCGCTTAAAATACGTCTTAGTATTGGGTAATTGAGTTGAATTAACTATCAGAAAGCTGAAGCTTGATCAATGATTTACAGCCTGATTGATGATTTTCAGCCTGATGGAGTTCAGCCTGGGGCAGACCTATTTACCAGATGCCAGGTAAAGCAATGGTATTCATTCATTACAAATCTAGGTGCGGCATTTGAGGCATCACTTACTCGAGTGAGCTTAGTTTCAGTGAAAAGTTCAACTTTGACATTAATTGTTTTTTGCTTTGCTCTCATTGTATAAACCTTGCAGTATAAAATATCAGAGATGGGAACAGTTCTTTTCCACCCTTTTGTATTGCAGCGCAGTAATATATTACTGTATATGGATGAATAGTCAGTGTGCACTGAATGCTGATTAGAATACCACACTGTTGCAGTCTGCGTGCAAGCAGCTATTTCATTCCAGCTTCATATGTTCATACAGCTACTGAATAAAGCAAGCAATCCATCGCCACCTACAAACTATGCGAGGCTGCATTTAAGAGATCGCCTCCTTGTATCCATGGTACTAGGGAAACAGCCTAGGCAGTAGAAGTGACCATGTTGCAGGTTGTTGCTGAGATGTACCCCTCCCCCTCTGTCATGAGCTTCCTTTTGCAGGCTGTCATTTGTGGATTCCCCCAAGCCCCACTCCCAGGGCATTTCGCAAGCAAGATGCTAGAATTGTGACCATAACACAACTGTGGCTTTATGATGTTCTTGCTGCTGTAGAATGTGTGATTCATGTGCTGCCTGTGGCAGTTCTACATCATAAATATGAAGTTTGCCACTTTCTTTATGGTTCAATGCAGTTTGTTTCAGGAGGGTACAATTCTGTGGCGCAGTCTGTCTCCATTATGGTGTGCATGCCAACCACCTTCCCTGCCCTCCATTATGCACCTGGTTTCTTGGAAAATTGGTTGCTGATGCTGAATGATTGAGTGGTAGAAATCCCTCCCTAAATCTTACTACTTTGGAGCATCTTTATCCTCTTTGAAGATGCTTCCTAAAACCTGTCTATTGAAACCAGTTGTCCAGCTTTAGTGGCAATGTACTTCTGAATCACTCAGAAGATCAGTTGGTCATGTTTACAGATACTCTGGCTACTCTCCCACAGTCACATGTTACCCCAGGTACAATGGTAGCATGAGATCATCCTCAGAAGTAATGCAAATGTAAATGCCCTAATCCTGGGGAATCATGATGCAAACAATTTCCTGACTCAGTGATTCCCCAAGACAATGTAGGTGTGATATACCTAGCTTCAAGGGATGGCTGTGAAAGCATTTCTGAATGGAAGAGATTGAATGATAGTTTAATTTGATAATAGTAGGGGGAGTAGTAGCAAGTGACTGTCTAAATGGGGTGGGAGTCTGCATTCCTGCCTGACTGTCATCTCCACCCACTTCCAGAATGTTCAGTCAGTACAGTTAAACTCTTTAACATTACATTAATGTCCAGAGAGATATTCCAGTTTAATCTTTTAACATCTCAGGAGGGCCCCTATCTGTGATACATTTAAGAACTCTGAGGGAAAATAAACTGCTGAGAACACATTATTGACACAATTGGAAACAAAATCTTTCCCTCTCCAAATATCTATAGGCGCCAGTGAAGGCATTTTTTGGGTGCCCTGCAATACTTTTGAATTGTCAGTGTTCTGATTATAACACAACACTTTGGAGGAACAAATTGTCCCAGTGCAGCTTCTAAACGAATACAGGGTGACAAAGTTGGAGTATACTCTTGTTTGGAAACAAGAGATTTTCCCAGTAGCTGCATGGAAGGAAGCCCTTTGCTCTATTGTGCATGTTTCAGAACTTTCATAGAATTATCTAATCAATCACTCTACTCTGTTTTTGACCTGTAGCCCACAAATAGTTCATTCCCTGCTCGTGTTTATCTGATTCTTTTGGGAAGGTTACGATTGATTCTGTTTTACAGAGCTTTGTAGATCACAGCAACACACTACATAAAAATTGTTTTATCATGTGTCTGGAGTCAATCGATACAAAGCCACTTAATGGAATTGAAATCAAGACAAGCATACCTTTGCTTTCGTGGAGAAATATTAGTGACTTACTCAGTCTGTTTTCATCCCACACCCAGAATCTCAAATGCTCACTATTTATGTGTTCAGATAATTAATAGTTACCACCCCTTTTCTTTTATCTAAAATAAAGTAATTAACAAACGTAATAATATGATTAAACAGATATTAGCATTGGTTCTTTTGCCACTCATCACAAATCAGTGTCCTGCCACTGGAATCAGCTCTACCTTACTTTCTTTATCAAAATGATTGATTTTTAACATCTCAATCAAAGGTTGCTTCAAATCACTGCATGAGCATGTGATGCTGACCACTACCAACCTTTAGTTGTGCAGATTCTCTTTTCTGACTGGGTCTGTAGGGCTTACTTCATTGGAAGTAGTCGAGAAATAATACTTGAGCAAAGGCTTTTGGTCTTAAACAAGATGTAGATTATTGCATGGTAGTAATATGAGTCGGATAGGCATTGACACTAAGATTATGATGAGGCTTGAGTGATAGGTCTGAATTTCTTGAACTTCTGAACTGTTCTGCATGACCCGCCCAAGTCCTTAAGACATCATGAGGCTGGGTGGAGCTTCATACATCATTCAGCATTAACTCTTTCAGTACAGTTACATTGTACAACAAACTCCAGTTTGTCTGGAGTCTCGTCATTAAGGAAGGCACTCATTACTGCTGCTCATTCTGGTTATTGCTTCTGCATGGTCCCTGAGATATCCATGCTCAAGTGCAGAACCAAGATTGAGCAGAAAACCTGAGCTGAAGTCTAACCAGTGTTTTAATAAAGCGCTACTTTCACTTCCTGGATTTTGACAATGGGCTTTCATTAATAAAGCCAGAGAGCTCATAAGTTTTTTTTTAAATTATGTGTATCCACATTGCTTCTGTAATGCCCTTTGAAATTAGGTTTTTATTGCAGTGCTCTTCTAAAGGAATTGCATTCCAGTACTTCACACTTATCTGAATTAAATTTGATTTGTGTCTGTCCATTTCATCATTCTGTGTTCTTCTGAAGTATGTTATGATTCTCCTTGTTAATTGTTACATTTTTAAAGTTTTGAGTTATCTGCAAACCTTTGAATATTACATTATATTTATCTATATAAAAGAGCAGTGGTTCTAACGCTGAGTCCTGAGGGATGTCACTATGCATTCCTCTGCAGTCTGTAAAAAGCACTTTTCCCACTATTCTTGGCTTTCCATCCCTTATCCAATTTTGATTCAATTTGCTACAATTCTGCTTTTAATCCTATAGGCATTAATTTTGGTAACAAATCTACTAAGAGATACTTTGCCAAATGCCTTTTAAAAATCCATCGAGCCAACATCAACACATAACCCTCATCAGTGCTTTCTGTTACTTCATCAAACGACTCAATCAGCGCAGTCAAACACAATTTGCAAGTCCATGCTGACTTTCACGTATTGCCCATACCTTTTTTCATGCCAGTTAATTTGAGATCAGATTAATCCCTCTGTGTACAGTTACTTTTTACATTTTTTAAATTGGCACACACTGCTCTATCATGACTGGACATGGCAAACATGAAATCTCAGAGATAAAAAAGATTGTTTTTGAGCTCGTTCCTGCTAGCCTTAGAAAGAAGTTAATTATGTTTTGACCAACTTCTGAATGTTTCTGAATATTTTTCATCCTCAGGTACTTTTGTTGTTTAAAGCCAACGTGCGTGAGGGGATTAAACACTATTATGACGACTTGGATTTCAAAAACATTCTGGATCGCATCCAGATCAAGGTCAGTCTCTGTTGTGGATTAATCAGTAGCTGTCTGCATGGTTCTCTTAGCTTCTATCACCTTTATCTTTGAGGTGAAGTTCACTAAGCATTGAACTGTGAACTGTGGCCACCTCTGGTTTGGGGTCATTATTTACCTAACCAGTTTTCCCAGTGTTTCCAGAATTGCTGTATTCTGTATGATATGACAACCTGATGTCTCTGATTTTCATATGGATGTATAAAAGCTCAGATCTCATGGGAATTTTGTATTGCTGAGATATTTCAGTTGCTACATCAATCAAACAGTTGGGGAGTGAGGGGCAGAATATGAAGAATGCTTAAAGTGAGACAGGCCTCTCCGCATTACTTCCATATGGAATTTCATTTTGCAAAACTTGCCTCTTCTTTAAAATACAATACACTTATCTTCTAGGAAAGAGGGAGGCATGGAAAATATTGTCCACCCACACACACTCCCAAAAAACAGCAACCAGTATTGTGGTGAGTTAGTTTATTGATCTTCCCCTCTAAGAGAAACTTGCATTGTGGAATGTCTTTTACAAACTTTTTCTCCAAAGTGCTTTTCCAGTAAATATGATCACTATTATAAATATGAGAAGCACAGGAGGCAATTTGCACAGGCCAGAGAGCACAAATAACAATGATACTGACCAATAAATCTGGTTTTTAGAACTGTTGATTGAGGATAAGTACTGACCAGGGCACTAGGAACAACTATGCTCCTGCCCTTCTTTGAAATATTGCCATCCAATAATTTGGAATCCACTTCAGAAGCAAGAAGAGACATTGGTTTCAAGTCTCATCCAAAAAGTGAGTCCTCTGACACAAAAGCACTCCCTCAGTGCTGCACTGGAGTGTCAGGCCACATTTATTTTCAAGTTTTAGAGTGTGATTTGGACTTTGAACCTTCTAGATTATTAGGGAGTGGTGTCACCCACTAACTTCAGCTACCAATGAGCACGTATTTGACAATGAGTTTGAGCTGTCCTGTCAAGCAACTGCTTGAGGCAAATTTACTTATTGATTGTGTTTTCCACTGGTCTTTGTGAATCAGCTGACAATGACTGTCATGGTCTGTCATAAATCAACATTACGTGTGCCAGAGGTTTAAATCGGCATCAATTTAGAGCTGGGTTGCAGAACAGAGAGATCAATTATTGTTAAGTCACCTCGAAAACGAATGTGAAATGGTTTATGGAGTAGTTAAAGAATTGGCAGGGCAGTCATTCTTCTACGAAGATGGCTTTGAGTGTCTGACTCAGCCATTTTCCCAGGAATATCTCAGAATGCTGACAATGAGAAATTCACTGCTGGTGTCAGTGATGGATAAATAGTTCCAAATGGCACTTTGCTGATGCTAGGGACAGATTAAATTACACTAATTTGAGCAGCAGAGAATGCATCACGCTATGCAAAAGAACAAACATTATAGACGAATTTGACAATTGCAACATTTAAGAGGCATCTGGATGGGTATGTGAATAGGAAGGGTTTGAAGGGATATGGGTCGGGTGCTGGCAGGTGGGACTAGATTGGATTGGGATATTTGGTCGGCATGGACGGGTTGGACCGAAGGGTCTGTTTCCATGCTGTACATCTCTATGACTTAAAAAAGACTTCATGTTTTGTGTTCAAGGTGAGTAAAAATCATCAGCACAAGTTGCTTTGAATTAAACATGGCTTAATTTGAATCTTGATACATCCTCTATATGAGCTGAAAATGTCCTCCATTCAAGACCCTGAAAATTGCTTACTTCCTATATGCTGTAACAGAAGCAAGTATTCTGTTTCTCAGAAGCTGCAGTGATGTTATTCAGTGAAACTACATGGAAGAATTTCAATCCAAAGGTGTGCATGTCAGGTGAATTGGCCATGATGAATTGCTCACAATGTTAGATACATTATTCAGGAGTAAATATAGGGTAGGGGAATGTATCTGTGTGGGTTATTCTTCAGAGGGTCGGTATGGACCTGTTGGGCCAAAGGGCCTGTTTCCATACTGTAGGGAATCTAATCTAGTGAAAGCCCCAGCTTAGTCATCAGTGGTGGAGAATCAGGGCTGCTTTTCCCCAAATGTTGATTCAATTTCGTCAGCTTTGTGAAAATGGTCATGAGCCCATGAGTCCCAGTTGTCGCCAATTTTGCCCTTGCTGGCCTTAGTACAATTGGTGGGGCTATCCAAATATTAGAATGGGAAATGGTAATGGTAATGTCAGCAGTTCTTGGTTGGGGAAATGTCGCCACATTTGCATTTCATTATAACTTCTTGAGTTCTTTTCATTGCTCCATGTGTCTTTGGCTGTGTGGACCCTAAGTTCTAGAATTCTCTCTGAAACCTTTCTTCCTTTAACATGGAGTCAAAACCTCTTTTTGGCCAAATATTTTGTGAATATATCCTTATGTCACCATCTACTACACATTGTCACATTTTGTTTGATTTTCCCCCTGTGCAGAGCTGACAGATGTTTTTAAGCTGTTGATGTAGCTGGGTTTTACTAATTCTTATGGCTTTTTCTGTTTGCACTCAAAATTGCAGAATCTTAGGAGGTTACAGTACAAAAGGCGGCTATTCAGCCATTGTGCCGGCCCCGGCATGATCAGGGAACATCATGACCAAGTGCACTCTGGCAGTTTATCAGCTTGCGTTGGGCACAGAGATTCATATCAAAGCAAAGGTGATGACCTGGGCTTTGAACACTGGGCAGATGTCCTACCTGGGCACAGCTAAAACACTGGATCAAACACTGGATCAAACACTGTGGAAAGAAATGCACCCTTTCGAATGAGATTGACTAACCAAATTACATGAAACTGGTAACGTAGAAGGGTTCAATTTGTTGATCAGTAGCAGGCTCCTAATGCTTAAATATTAAGGACATTAATACCGGGCATTTGTTTCAAGAGCAGACCATCGTTCTCTTCAGCCACTTGTCAGCAGAATCCTCCCTAATGTATTGCTGACTCGTGATCAATTTAGTGCTCAGAATAAACAGTCTGTTCCGTTTTGCTCTGATGTATAACATGTAAGGTATACAGCACATAGTGGAATCAGCTGTCGAATAGGGGAAAAGCGTTGGGAAAAACAACCACAATGCTTTCGGACATGTAAATCTGAAATATCGGGGTATTTTGCAGGCAAATTCAAAAGGTGTAATTTTGTATTTCGGCAGGAATACATGTAAAAGGGAGTGATTGATTAAATAAGCCTGAGCTAAAGCCACTATACCCTTGGGTAAAACTCCTGGCCGCTAGCTAAAGATGCTGTCCTTTCAGAGCTGTCACTGTTTGGTGACTCCTCTGTGCAGGATTGTCGATTGTGCCATAAGGCATTCACTCCTTCTTAATAACATAAAGCTACATCTGTCACGGTGAGGGCATGTAACAGTCAAATGTCACACACATTCTTACCTTTTACCTTGAACCTCGAACCTCATTTACTTTGACTGATTGAACCATTTATTTAGAAAGATCTGGCAAGCTAGGTTTGGATAATGCCATCCTGTATGTTATTTCATTTTGGCACCAGCTCAAATGGATAGATCTCTGCAACAATCATATTATCAAACAGACCACACTTAACACCCAGGGGCAAGTGAAAGGAACAGAAATCGTTCCTCATTCTTTGAGTGTTTAAAGAGAGCAAAATTAAAATGATGGTATTCACATGGGATGAAGGGAAACATCATATAATTGATTTTTAAAAGTTATTTCACATATAAATGGATTTTTTTTAAATCAAAGTAGAGAAACTTGGCATTCCACAATCTATGATTAGTTTTCCAGGATAGAGAGATCGTTCATTAATAATTGTGAACTTGTTAAGCTGCTAAAAACCCAGCTCCAATTCATATAATATGTTCTAACTTTTCAAAGAGATTTTCCTACAATAGCAATCATGTCAAAGCAAAAGTCACATTTACCCAGATGTTTCCATCAACAGTGAACCATGTGGAAGTGCAAACAATTTAGATTTCTACATTGAACTACATGTATAGAGACCCCCAAGTTGCTACTAGCTTCACAGTTGTAACACTAGAAACTTTGCTGTCATTGCAATCCATAGGGTGGAATTTTCCCAGCCACTGAATGATGAGGGTCTTAGTGAGAAAGCTGGGAAAATCAGCCATAATGAGACCTTGAGAACAAAATGTTCGATCATTTAACCAAATGCTGAATGGTGAGATGAAAATCCCACTAAAGACTATCAATAGCTGCATTTGCATCCATTTGCATGGATTAGGTAGCCATTGTTCGTTAGCTTTATCTGATTTCCATGCAGTTCCCCATTCTCCTTTCTATCAGGTAGAAATGAGACAACAACAATTCCAGATATGACAATTTAGAGTTATTATTTGGTGACTCCAGCTAATTGGCAGCTTCTTCAGCTCTCCATCTTGAACAACGGTCACTGACATCTCAGGGTACACTCCATGGGCAATGACACCTTCAGTGTCCCCATATACTACCTTGTCTTTTGGTACAGACGCAATGGTCGGAAGCTTGTCATGATTGTCAGCGCTGATCAGCCAATGGCATGGATACGTTGATTTATGTCAATCTCACACCTCCAACCAGCTTATGCTGCATGCGGTTGAACCAAATTCAAAGCCAAAGGAGAACAGTGCATGCTGCATAATCCTAACATGCTGTGCTCTGCAGAATTAGAGTCATCATAGTGGAGATGTGATAGATTCTGAAAAGTTGGGAGAAAGGCAGCAGTCCAGGAAGATGAGGACATGCAGCAGGAGCAAAGTCATCTTCTGATGGGAGAGCACTGCAACATCGGACACAGAAAGCATCCTCAACCCAGTTCTGTTCATCGCCTCATTGCCTACACATGTGTTGTCAGCTGAAAATCAAGCACTGTCTTTTCCCAAAGGCAAATGCAGCTTTCTGTTTGTTTGTTTACTGTTCATTTAACTATTGCTAAAAGCAAATGAACATTTTTCAGCTTGGGAAGGCATTCTAACATATGATGGTCCCACATTGAACATTGAGAAGATGTTGGGCTAGACTGGGCATTGGGGAAAGAGTAGCACGCTCTTGGACTGAGTTCGAAGATAGGATGAAACGAAGAACTGATAACCTATCTGGCTTGGTTCTTAAAAAGCAATCGATTTATGAAGCTGGAATCAAACCCTGGCCCCTGGCATTGTGAGGCAGCAGTGCTGATCACAATTATCCCCAATTAGTTGATATGAGACTTCTCCCAGTACATGAATGATGGGAGAAAGGTGATGTAGGGAAAGGCACAGTTGGTGTGATACTTTGGCAAACTGTATACTGGACTCAAAACTTTAGCAATAAGATAAATTGCATTTTAAAGTGATCTTAATGTGAATTGATGCCAATATCTGATAAGGTATTGTCAGGTGTGACAGTGTTAAAGAGGCTTGGTAGGATGTACAAGTTCTTCTAACAGTCATATTCCATTCAAACCACTTCAAAGACATTCTTCCATTGTGTGGTTCTGGGTGTGCAGCATGTTCAAAGAGCTTTGCTGTAGCAGCACCTGGTAACTGTAATTTACTTTACCCCCTAATTCCCAGCTTGACAGATTCTATTTTGCTCAAAAATGCCCAATCTGCAGGCAGTCAGTGCAGGCAGTCAATCCTTTTGTAAATTCCACTTTGGAAATAGAACCAGTCTGACTCAAGATTGGAATACAGCAACTCTAGCCTCACACCTTCAATGTATTGTCTGAGCTGAGATGCTACCTTTCCTTATAAAACCTTAAGTTATCTCGAGAATATGACTTAAAAGAAGTTCTGGGATTTACATATTACGAACTGAAACTTGCAACCCATTCTAAAAGATGAAAGACTGAACAACAATCTAGGTTTATTCAATATATTGTTTCAGTTGCATGACAATGTAATCTTTTGCTAAAACTTCTGTGTCTTATGGTCCTGCTCCACAACCACCTGATGAAGTACCAGCGCTCCAAAAGCTAGTGCTTCCAAGTAAACCAGTTGGATTAAACTGGTGTGTGATTTTTAGCAGATGATTCTCGACTGACTTTCCTCTCTGAAATCTCTCCTGCCTGTAAGAACTTGTGTTAAAATTTACGTCTTTGCCAAGTGGTGTGTTTATGGGATATTACAGGAATTGGAACAGCTCCTTAGTTAAGATGCTGTATGAACTCAGTTAATTTTTCCAATAGTTATGTTACTCTAAATTCTGTTTCGCTTTTTGTTCGTGTTTCAACCGTAGTGTTTAAATAAACTGTATTTTGCTTAAAGCCGAGCGGTTTAACCATCGTCATCACACCTGGAATGTCCACTTCACATCTCGCTTTAAAATAAGAAAAAGTTATGGTCCAGGTACCCTTCTTGGAATATTTTGAAGGGGTCTGGCCTGGTCCTTAACACTTTGATGTACATGAGGTGTTTTGCCCACAATGAGAGAGTTCATAAGCTCAGCAATTAACTGGTGAAGAGGAAAATATCAAGTACACTTCTCTCCAAAGTTACTCACCCGTCACAATCCAGCAGGATGTGGGCATTGGGATAGTGTGTAACATATGCCTCGCAGATACCAGAGAAAATCTTGTCAGTGTTGGATGTCATCACTCAAAGCATTTCCTTTGTTCTGTTGAGAGGACGCTGTTAAAGAACAAACCTTCGCAATTACATGAACAAGACCAAACAGGAAAAGAACCCCTGGGTCCTCCACAACTGTGATGTCGATATGGACCTCAACACACACACCCTGCACCCTAACGGAAAAATTGGATCTCCTGAACAAAGCAAGAAACCAGAAGTAAACCAAGGCTCATTGAGGGGGAATATGTTTCCTCTCGAACATTTTTCAGCAAATGAAATGAGTCCAAAAGATCACTCTGACCATTGTTATGATTGAATAGTGTCCTTCTCTATAGAAGGTGAGGTCAACCCAACCAGAAACAGTTCAGCTCTCATTTGAAAGAATTCAGTGAATTAATGTCCTACATGAGATGTTGGCCATTTCTAAAACTTTCTTCAAAGTTTTAATTGTATTTTTATGGAGTGGAACGTGCAGACAGTAGACATTTCAGTGCCTCTGCCTTTATAACCACCCTTGAAAAAATCCCCAGGTAAAATAATCTTTTTAAAGTGACAGCATCATCACAAAAGGACTGACATCAGTGCCAAGGAAGTGTAAAACAGCTGGTCACTTTGCCCACTTCTTTCAAAGCTGGAGTTAAAAGTGCTTTCACTTTAGCTGGGAGACTGGGAATACATGGCACAGACACCAGATATCAGTTAAGCTATTGCCTTGATTAAGAGCTCCACTGGAGTAGAGTGAAATAACTACCCAGAGGCCAGTATCCCATCTCCAAGTCACCCCTTATTTACGTGTGCATAGTATACTGACATAGCCATCTCAGAGTCAGTCCCCTGAAACGAGGAGCTTCTAATCTCCTGGTTACATTGGTCAGCCAGGGCCTTTCCTGGCCCAGGTTAACAACCCCAATCACTGACCATGTAGTCAATGAGGTCAACCTGGTTCAATGACTACACAGAGTTTCTGACTCAGAATCATTGATTCAGGTGTGAACAGCTAATACATGTTTTGGAACCAGCTCAAGTATTGAACTAACAATGATGATCACAGTATTTTCCGAGTCACGCAACACTATCCTGGATGAAAGGATATGCTCTGAGTTGGAGATGAATTTCAGCACTGGAGGATATCCCATCCAGGATTACACCAGAGACTTCAAAAGGCTGTAGCTAGTCTGTTTGTCATGTACTTCCAATAACTGTATTCTGTCCAGGTCAGTGCAGCCAGACTGAGCAAGAATGTTGAGGGGTATAGAGGGGCTTTGTATCCTTGAGATCCATGACTTGTAGTTGGTCCAGATTGATGGAATAAAGAGTGTGTTCTTTGCACTCCTTAGGGGTCTGATGTGGAATGATTTGGGTGGCTTCAAACCGATTTCTTGCAGTATCAGGACAAAACAGTAACTCTTATTGTGAGCCTTCAAGCCAAAAATGTACTATCTTCACCAGATACTTATTTTTCTCATCTTAACAGTGGAGACTAAAGTAAGGAGTAAAAATGCAGCAGACTTAAAGAAAATGAGTGATAGGTTTGGGAAATACTGAAGCTTTAACTATCCTTTAATAACATTTCTGTTAGCTTTAACTTAGTTTCATGGGTTTATACCTGAATAATTAATACAGGTAACATCTAATCACTCCCTTTCCGGAGTTTTAATTCACACATCTTTTGCTGAATACTTTAGCCAGTCCATAAAATAATTATATTATTTGGAAAGTGAGTCTTGATTAATTGAACATTTGTTTTGGTATGTAATTCCACTGAAGTGGTAAATTAAAGAAGCAACCTATTCACAGGTTTTAGAATGAATGCAGTTTAAAATTAACATTTTTATTGGGATTTTGTTAACTGCAGAAACCCGTGCACTTATTGAAGTGAATATTATTAAAGTAGCACATAGAGGAACTGGATTCAGGAGGGAAATAAAGGTAGAAAAATGAATTTAAATATGAAGCAGGTCCATTAGTTTCTGTAAAGATCATGACCAGGTAGTGTCTTTGGAAGAAATCCCTCTGTCTAAGACTTGGCATGCACATGAACTCTCCCCTCCAGGTTGCGGCCTCTGGTAATGGCTACAGAAGTGTGCTGGATGATATGAAGCTGGGATCACCATTA
This sequence comes from Chiloscyllium plagiosum, assembly GCF_037043375.1. Classification (NCBI taxonomy): domain Eukaryota; kingdom Metazoa; phylum Chordata; class Chondrichthyes; order Orectolobiformes; family Hemiscylliidae; genus Chiloscyllium; species Chiloscyllium plagiosum. The sequence continues at coordinate 13,530,586 of NW_028270186.1, forward strand.
CTATGGAATGCCTTTTCAAAAGTGTGCAATTGGAAACTTTCAACAAGGAGTTGATCTATCAGTGGGAAATTTGGGGAAGAAACTGACAGATTTATTTCCACTGCAACAACAGTAGATTCAGAAGAGATCTAATTTGGGTTGTTTAAAAACAGTGAAGTGTTGTGAGAGTGATTGCAAAGGAAAAACTGAACAGGTCAAGCAGCAACTGCAGAGTGAAAGAGAGCTCACACTTCAGGTTGATGGCCTTTCACAGAATTTTTCCAGCATCTTGCTTTTCTGTAAGTAGTTTGACTTCTCTTTTTGGAGACTTGGGAATGAGGATTCTTCAATTTAAAATTTAAAAGAAATTGTAAGATGCTTTTCCCATGAGAATTGTTGAAGCGTCAATGAAGGGGATGGCAAACAATTAAAGAGCTGCAGGAAGAAAGCAGGACACCAAGAAGGCAGTGCTCCAACAATGAGTTAGCAGGATATGGGCAGATGCTTCTAAATATAAATGAGAGAAAATGGGAAACAAAATATCTCTGACCTGTTCTGCAGATTTGATAGCTTTTGAGACGTTTTGCTTTGTACCTGGTTGTGATTCTGGAAGTGCATTTAAGTAGAACACAGGGAAACAATCTCAACAGTTGTGCCACTAATCCAAGAGTCCATCAAACCCATTCACAAAACACTGCAACCTTCTCTTGACTGTGTCATGAAAGTTACATGTTTTCCTGAAACCAAGTTACCCCAAATATCCTCACAATCTGATTAGAAAATGCCCAACTCCAATCAGCATCAATCAGCATGAGCAACTGAAACCCAAAGAAATAGCAATCCCCATCAATATATTTTTTCTTTGAGTTTTCAAATTTAGACTTTCAACTAATTTAATTATCATTCATGCACTTCAGCCAAAGGACTTGATGACTGGGAAAATGTGGAGACAGAAGTGTGATTTGTTCTGTTGCCACAGAAATGAGTTCAAGGAAAATGTATATTGAGAACAGCTTTCTGTGCAGATGAATCTTATAAAATTGCTCGTAACAAATTAAAGGCCAGTGAGATAGATTTGTTTTTCTACTGTGGCTGAAAATTAGGTTGCAATATTGAGAGATGCCCACAGAATCAAGGCAGTTGGATTTTGGAACATTGAAGTTATTCAGCCCTTCAAGCGTGCTCTGTCATTCTACGCCATGGATCATCATCTACCTTGATGCCATAGTCCCACAATATCCCATATCCCTTCATGTCATTACTATCTAGATGTCTCAGAATCTCTATCCTGAACTGATTTAACGACTGAGCTTCCACTATCCTCTGGGGCAGAGAATTTGAATGATTCACGACCTTTTGAATGAAGACACACCTTCTTGGCTGAGTCCTAAATAGTTTACCTTGTACTATGAAGCAGTGTTTCCTGGTATTAGACTCCACAGCCAGGAGAATCATGCATTCTGCATCACTCTGTCTATCCTTTTAAATCTGTTGTACATTTCCATGAGATTGCCTCTCATTCTTCTGAACTCCAGATGATACAGGTACAGTCGACTCAATCTCTCCTCATAGGACAGTCTCACTATCCCAGAAATCAACTTCATCAAAGCTATGTTCCCCTCCCTCATGGAAAACTGTCTTTCCTAAGTCAAGGGGACCAGAACTGCACACAATACTCCAGATGCAGTCTCAGTCGTGTTATATACTGGTGCTCCTGAACACAATACCTCATGCGATAAAGGTGACCATGCCATGTATCTTTTGATTGTTTTCTGTATCTGCAAGCTAGCTTCCAGTGATTCATGATCAAGGAAACAATGGTCCCTTTGGACATTAGCACTTTCCAGCCTCTCACCATGTAAAATACACTCTATACCTTCATTTTTGTTATCAAAGTGAACAATCTTGCGATTACCCACCTTATATTTTATCTGCCAGGTTCCTGCCCACTCACTCAGCCTGTCTAGTTCTACTTGGATCCTCTTTGCATCCATCTCACAACTCGCATTCCAAACAAGTTCTGTATCATCTGCAAATTTGGAAATATTTTAATTGGCCCCCACTTCCAAATCATTGATATAATTTGTGCTGGGGCCCAAGCACTGATCACTATGGTGCCCAATGAGACTGACCTGTTTATTCGTACCCTGTACTTTCTGCCTGTTAACTCATCCTCAATCTATGCTGGTGTATTGCTCCAGTCCTGTATGAGTACATTTTCTTAATTAACCAGTGTGTGATTTCATTGAAAGCATTGAAAATGCACTACATCCACTGGATTGCCTTTTTCAACTCTGCTGGTTGTTGTGGTCTTAGCTGATGGTAACATGGGCCAGTCACATTTGAGAGTGAATCTTTTTTGCTTTTAGTTAATGTAGTGGTCAGCCTGACAGGTGTGAGCTTCACAGTGACTCTAGCTGCCACTCAACTTCCAAAACCCAGCTTTTCAAGGCAGAGGCAGTTCCTGCACATTTAAATGCCAAGGAGTCACAACTCCCCGCATGACATGGCATATGCATTTTACACAGCCACGCTGTCCAGCCGTTCTTTCTGGCTACTTTCAGGCTATTTACTTTAAACTGGAGCTGAGAAAGCAGAAAGTAACATTACTCACCAATCAATGCCAATGTATCTACCTTTGTCTCTGACTGCCCATCTTTTTTTGTGCCTCCTCCTCTTAGTAATGCTGACTGCCTGCCTTGGGATCCATGAGAGTTGGGAGTTTGACCTGCTCTGTGGAAAGAACTGGCTGACCTAAAACAATGACAATCTTGAGCATATCGCAAGTGTCCACTCAGAAATAATATTCCACTATTCTTTGAAACCATAGAGTTGTTTTGGGGCCTGGTTCCAGGGGTGGAATCTTGCACTCCGGGTGATAATGAGCTTGGAGGTGGCAAGGTCATTTCATTCGGTGTGGTGTGGTGTGATGGTTTATGTACAACTTGTAGAGGCTTCCTGCCTTTACCTGAATGAAGTTCTGGATGGGATGTGATTGCATTGGCGATCTTTCTACTCCATTGCCTACTGGAGCCCTTACGTGGCTCAGGAAAGAGCTTTTAAGAGCTTCAGCCTATCACCATTGGCATAAATCCAGCTGTCAGCTGGCATGTCACCATGTGGCATGCCCAATAGGTAAACCCATACAGGCAGTTTGCCAGCTGGGAGACTCCCTTACTCAAAGGTAATCAAGAACCTGATTGAGTGACTGGGGATTGGTCAGAAATCCAATGGGAGGTGCCCTGCTTTTACTTCCAAATTCAGTGACCTTGCCATCCCTGACTTCCGTCTCCAGGATCTTGAATCCTGGAGGAATAACCATCATTGGTCTCCTCACTGCCTGATTGGCATGCAGTCCAGAAGACAAGGATCCAACACATGAGCAGGATTCTGTCCCCTGTGCCTATAGGACTCCAAGCCAAGATCTCACACTCATGTTATTTGTCAAGTGAAGGTCGGAGAATGTTGTCACGGAGCCCAATAAACACAGTCGTTGTACTATGGGATGGAACAATCACAGCGAAAGAAAACAGGCCAACCTGTAATTATCCCTCACTCAAAGTTCTTTTTAAACTTTCCAAAAAATTAATTAAAATCACTAACATCAAAGCTTGTTCAATTCAGCTGATGAATGAAGAATGAACTTTCCCAGTTAGATTGCGCAAAAGGGAACATCAACAGGAAGTTACTTTAAATCCATCTACCATTTTTGACCTGCTTCACTGTGTACTCCTTGCAACAAACTATTTCATTTGCACTTATCTCCAGGGCAGGAAACAGCTAATGTTCCAGTCAGTCATTCAGTCCCAACTAACTCATAAAATAAGACAAGTTGCTCTCAAGAAACTTGAGAGCTGTTATAGATCGGTCAAATTATGCATTGCAATAGCAACTTGTCACTTTGAACTTGGGTGAATGCAGTGGAATTGTTTCACAATAATACAAGCAAAGGTCTGGTTTCCTCAATACTAAACCATGGACAGGCAAAATCCCACTCTTATAAACTGCATCATTCAAAGCTCTCCATTCCTGCCTTTTCATCACTTTGCTTTGCATGAAAATAAAATCTACAGCCAATTGTGGTCTCTGATTTTTACTGCAATCTGCAAACTCTAAAAATTATCGTGACTTTTTAAAAAACGTTTTCCGAAAGGTATAATGGATTTTCTTTTACTAGAGATGTCCTGTCAATGCAAGTTGCCTTACTACATGAATAAGCCTGTGTTTCGACACTCATCAATGTGGAGGAGTCCGACTGGCCTTTAAATTCTGTTCTAGTCAGTCTTGATTGGGCCCTAAATCTTCTGCTAATGGCATGTTCGAATGAGAATTTCTGAAAACTGGGGATGGAAAATCGATGTTCTCTGTACAGCAGCCCATTTAATTGTTCATCTAGCAGGTCGATCAGAACAGGAATAGCAGACAGAGTGTAAACACATTTGAATGGTACACTGTGGAAACATTAGACTGACCCCAGGTGCTGTGCTGAGGTGAAATAGCCTGTCAGTGGACTGCTCGGTGTGCACATGAAAGCAGCACCTTTTCGTATTTGAATCAGGAAATGATGCAAGCGTACTCTGGAATTTTCCCCACTGGGTTTGGAAGGCAATGAGAAATGGTTCACTTCATTGGGATGCTGCCCTTTTCCTCCCATCCCTGTGCCAAGCTACAGGGTTATGTCTCAGAGTTGGCCGGGCACTCCCTGGGATGGTCACAGTGGACAATTTGCCGGAGAGGGCTTGCCGACTGCCTGCTCCAGGCAGTGGAGATCCTGAGACGATGTGAGGGGGTCATACACATGAGGGGCACTGGTGCCAAAGAGGATAATGCTGTCTCTATATCGTAGCTGTTATAAACGAGTGGCAGAAATTGATGAGGCATTCCGGTCCAAAGTGAAATGAAGGTCAAATCATAACAACAAATTTGTGTTCTATTGCTCTGCAGTCCTCCATTTGTCACTTCTTATGCATCCCTGATTTATTCACTGTACCATTGGCAGACATGACTTCCAACTGCTTTGGCTCAAACATCTAGAATTGATTCTCTGAAGCTCTCTATCTCTCTCTCTCTCCTCCTTTAAGACATTCTTCAGCACCTAGCTCATCCGTTAATTGATTTTGTTCAGTAGTGTCTCTGAGAGCACATTTTTAAGGACTTATTTAGGTGTCATGGACTTTGCTGGAAGGGCCAGCATTTACTGCCCACCCCTACTTGCCTTTGAGATTATGCTGGTGAGCTGCCTTCTTGAACCGCAACAGTCCACTTGTTGTAGGTGGACCCGCAATGCCATTTGGAAAGGAGTTCCAGAATTTTGACCCAGTGACACCGAAGGAATAGCGATATAACACTGAATCCTGTGCAGTTTGGAGTGTAACTTGCAGGCAGTAGCGTTCCCATGTTATCTGCTGCCCTTCTCAATGGCAGTGGTCTACGGTTTGGAAGGAACTTCTGCACAGCATCTTATAAATGGTACACATTGCTACTCTCTTTCTTCCCTCTTGTTTGTTCCCTCACCATCTGCTGCAGATGGGGCGGAATAGTGGCTTTAGTGGTTAGTGCTGCTGCCTCACAGCACCAGGGACCTGGGTTCGATTCTGGCCTTGGGCAGCTGTCTGTATGGAGTTTGCACATTCTCCCCGTGTCTGCCTGGGCTTCCTTCAGGTGCTCCAGTTTCCTTCCACAGTCCAAGGATGTGCAGGTTCGGTGAACCTGCCATGCTAAATTGCCCATAGTGTTAAGTGTAATAGTAAGGGGTAAATATAGGGTAGGAGAATGGGTCTGGGCGCATTGCTGTTCGGAGGGTTGGTGTGGACGTGTTGGGCCAAGTGGCCTGATTCCACACTAGTTAATCTAATCAGACCTAGTCTAGCAATTACATCCTTAAGAATTCATCCAGCCTAGTCAGTTGTGGTGCTGCCAATCCACTAATGGTGATGGACATTGAAATCCCCCATTCCCCAGCTGAAGAGATTGGAATAGGAATGTGGTAATTAGCAGAAAGTTTCCTTTCCCATGTTTGACCTGATGCCATGAGACTTTCTAGTGAGTCAAGTATCAGTACTAAGGACTGTCAGGGCAACTCTCTCCTGAATGTATACCATTGTGCCACTACCTCTGCTGGTGATGGTGGTACCTGAGATATTGTCTGTCAGCTATGATTCTGTGAGTATGACAACGTCTGTGAGATAGCTCTCCCAATTTTGACACCAGCCCCGAGGTGTTCACAAGGAGGACCTTGCAAGTTGACAGGGCTGAGTATGCTATTGTCATTTTCATGCCAAAGTTGATACCAAGTAGACTGTCTGGTTTCATTCCTTTGAGATTTTTCAGCAGTTTGATACAACTGAGTGGCATACCAGACCATTTCAATATGACAACCCTATTGCTGTCTGTCCAGAGTCCAATATAGACAAGACTGGATAAGGGCAATAGATTGCCTTCATGAAAGAAGATTTCTGAACAAGATGTTCTTTTTAAATGGCAATTGACAGTATTTTCATGGTCACGATGAGCCTTTTATTTCCAGATTTCTTTTACTGAATTCAGATTCTACCATTTGCCGTGGTACAATGTACATGCTTTTTTTTGTTCTTTGACGTTTTCCACATCAGAGCACATTAGACAGCTTGATACAGACCTCAGGCCTTCACATCTAAAGTTTAGGATGGTGGAATTCTGATGCCTTCCAGAGCTTTAAATACCCATCTCATTCTTCATGATCTGTGCACAGTGTTAATCAAACACTCCTTGGCTGTCTGAAGAAATCAGGACATTGCAATGATTAAGCTCCAATATCTCTCATCCTTTTCTTACTTTTGACTAAGTACTCTAAAAATAAAACAGCTAGTTATTACTACATCATCTGAATGTTCATTCAAACATTACATTCATTTCCATCGAATGCTCCTCAAAATAGTTTCAAACACCTCAGAGAGTTTATTCTGAATATATTACCTGTAAGTTCCTGATTTCTTATTTTGTTTTTGCTCGCTGTCTTGCCAACAAACCTGACAGCATTAGGGAAAGAGAATGAAGCTGAGGATTCAGGGAGGAGAGGGCAAGGAGCTGTGGTGACGGGGGTTAGAGCTGTATGGGGGCGGCTGGTAAGTGTGTTGGAAGCTCCCTGACCATGTCCCACCAGTGGGGGCTTTTGTCAGTGTTGGGGCTGGAATCAGATGGGCTGATGGCCCCAGGTTTTAATGTTGCATTCTACAAATCAATATTAAACTGAGTAAAGAGTGGCTCCTTCACCAACTAATTTTCTGGTACGTGCCCATGTATGAAATTTGGCACAGATCTGTTCAAGTCAAATGCTGCTTGCCCCACTTAATTAAGTTTTTTGACGAAGTAACAGAGAGGGTTAATGCGGAAAAATTAGTTATGTTGTGGAACTTAGAAAGCATTTGCTGAAGTCCTACATAATATCACACAGAGCAAAACTTAATCCCTGGAGTTAAAGAGCTAGTGACCATATGGATTCAAGATTGGCAGAGTGACAGAAAGAGAAAGTGAAGCTGGTGGTGTTCTCAAGGCTTTATTATTAGAAATTTAAGAAATTTATAAATAGTCAGGTGGAGATCATATGGCCCCGAAGCCTCTGATCCCATTTTAGAAGATTGTGGCTAAGATAACCCCATTTTTCACCATATTCTTTGAATTAAGAATCTCTGTTTTGTATATGCTCAATTCCAGAGTAAGTTCGCTGAGGTAGTAAATTCCAACCGCCCACAATCTACTTTTTAATTAATGTTCTTCTGGTTTGTTTGAAACTGTTATCCTATCATTATGACCCCATGTTTCTGAATTTCCAGTCAGAAGGAACAGCCTCTCAGTGTCTGCCTATTGACACATTGAATTTTACACAATACAATGCGATCACTCCAGGAAAGTCAGTTAATTTTGGCATAAACTACACAATTGTTCTCAAAGGACATTCCTATGGAAGAGATTTCATAATTTGATGCAAGGAAGAAAGGACAATTAGATGGAAAAACTGGAACGTTTGGATTGTTCTGTTAAATCAGAGAAAGTTAAAAAGGAATTTGTTGGGGGGATTAAAGATGGTGATGATCTAACAGATCTGCCTTGCTGAGCCCCACACCACAAACCAAGCAAATTGGTGCTTTCACCTTCCGCTTATTAGCCATTTTCGTAAAAATCAGCACTGTAAAGTCCCCAGAATTTCTAAATATCACTTATAACGTTCAAAAAGTTGAGTAAAGGAAAGGGGTCATGTGGATTGCAACATCTAGGGCACTCCTCTGCAACAACGGTCACACCTGCAGCCGCAGTGCCAGCTCCTGTGGAGGCACCTTTGAACTTACCTGAGCAGCAGAGTTTGGTCTCGGAGTTCGTCACACTCTGGGAGAAGATTGAATCAGCACTGCAGGAGTCCCGGACCAGACTGGAACCGATCCTGCCAACCTACAAAAGCATGAGCAAGGAGATCCAACTTCTCTGGCAGCACATGGAGGAGGTGGAGCAGTGAACCGCGGCGTCAGAGACCACAGTGGAATCCTCGGCGGGGTGGATTCAGGCCCTGGAAAATCAGGTGCAGGACTTAATCAAATAGATTGATGACCTTGGAAATCGAGGTTGGAGAAAGAATATCCGCATTATCAGCATGCCAGAACGGGATGAAGGAGATCAGCTGGTCCGCTTCCTTGAGCAATGGCACCCGCAGCTCCTGGGACTGGGAGTCGAATTGGGTTGGGCACGAGTTGAGTGGGCTTACCGGATCGTGGTGTGCAGGCCCAGATTGGACCAGTGCCTCCGCACGGTCCTACCTCGATTTCAATGTTACAGAGACAAACAAATGGTTATGGAAGCTTCAGAATGTTAGGGAAAGATCAACAGGCCCTGATCTCCAAGAGATCGAAAATCTTGTTTTTTCAGGACTTTTCTGGGACTGTGATCTGAAAGAGGCATTCTTATTTCTTTTATTGACAACAAGCAGGGTCGATGTATGGGTGGGATGAGCAGGATGCTCACTTTTAATTTCCATGTGTATAAGATATATGTTTTCTTTGTTTCTGTTTTGCCTGGGTTTGGGGCGCAGCTTCAGCTGGAAGGAGCCACGGAGGTATTAGTGAGTAGGGTGAGTGCCCCCTGTGGGCAAGGGGGAAAGTCTCCAGTTACTTGTCTTTTGTTTATTTTAGGAGTAGTTATCAGAATTTTTGCTTTGGTAGTGATTGTAGTTATATTTTTTTCAATTTTATGAATCTTTTCTTGTCTTCACTCGGCACATTATGGGTAGGGTTCTTCCTCTCGGGGGCTTATGGGCAACTTTAGATGGTTATGGCTCATTCTTTGTTTAGATGGTGCACTTGGAACATAAAGGGGAGCCACTCACCAGTTAAAAGAAAGAAAGTGCTCTCAAGTCTCAGAAAGGAGAGGGTCATAGAGATGTGCAGCACGGAAACAGACCCTTCAGTTCAACCCGTCCATGCTGACCAGATATCCCAACCTAATCTAGTCCCATTTGCCAGCACTTGGCCCATATCCCTCTAAACCCTTCCTATTCATATACCCATCCAGATGTCTTTTAGTTAATGCAACTGTACCAGCCACCCCCACTTCCTCTGGCAGCTCCTTCCATACACATACCATCCTCTACATGAAAGAGTTGCCCCCTAGGTCCCTTTTATATCTTTCCCCTCTCACTCTAAATCTATGCCCTCTAGTTCTGGACTCCCCCACCCCAGGGAAGAGAGCTTGTCTATTTATCTCATTAAAGCCCCTCATGATTTTATAAACCTCTATGAGGTTGCCCCTCAGCCTCCGATGCTCCAGGGAAAGTAGCCCCAGCCTATTTAACCTCTCCCTAAAGCTCAAGTCCTCCAACCCTGGCAACGTCCTTGTAAATCTTTTCTGAACCCTTTTGAGTTTCACAACATCCTTTCGATGGGAAGGAGACCAGAATTGCACGCAATATTCCAAAAGTGGCCTAACCAACGTCCTGTACAGCCGCAACATGACCTCCCAACTCCTATACTCAATGCTCTCACTAATAATGGAATGCATACCAAATGCCTTTTGACTATCCTGTCTCCCTGTGACTCTACTTTCAAGGAGCTACGAGCCTGCACTCTAAGGTCTCTTTGTTCAGCAGCACTCCCTCGGACCTTACCATTAAGTGTATAAGTTCTGCTAAGATTTGCTTTCCCAAAATGTAGCACCTCACATTTATCTAAATTCAACTCCATCTGCCACTCCTCAGCCTATTGGCCCATCTGATCAAGATCCTGTTGTAATCTGAGGTAACCTTCTCCGCTGTCCACTACACTTCCAATTTTGGTGTCATCTGCAAATTTACTAACTATATCTCCTATGTTCATATCCAAATCATTTATATAAATGACGAAAAGTAGTGGACCCAGCACCCATCCTTGTGGCACTCCACTGGTCGCAGGCCTCCAGTCTGAAAAACAACCCTCCACCACCATCCTCTGTCTTCTACCTTTGAGTCAGTTCTGTATCCAAATGGCTAGTTCTCCCTGTATTCCATGAGACCTAACCTTGCTAACCAGTCTCCCATGGGGAACCTTGTCGAAGGCCTTACTGAAGTCCATATACGTCACGTCAAATGCTCTGCCCTCATCAATCCTCTTTGTTACTTTTTCAAAAACTCAATCAAAGTTCATGAGACATGATTTCGATGTTGCTCTGCTACAAGAAACTCACTTAGATGAGAAGGAGCATCTAAAGTTACTGCAGGGAGGGTTTGGCTTGGTGTTCTTCTCGTCTTTTAATTCCAAAAGCAGAGGAGTGGCTGTACTAATACAGAGGAGTCTACCTTTCCAGTTGATAAATCAAATTAAGGACGAGCATGCGTGATTTGTGATCCTCAAAGCCCTAATACATGGGGAGGAGTATGGCATTTTGAATGTCTACTGTCCCCTGGCAGACCCCTTCAATTTTTCCCTGATGCCCTTTCCAGGCTGATGGCCCTTGGAGTGTGCCAACGATTGTAGGAGGAGACTTCAACCGTCTAATGGATCCCAAGATGGCTAGATGCCAAGGGATCTTTCAGGCATCGCCCTGCTATCCAAACAGTCGGTGGACCTGTGTGGGGAGCTGGGGATGGTGGATGTGTGGAGATGTCTTCAACCTAAGGGAAGGGATTTTACTTTCTTCTCCAACCCGCACAAGTGCCACACAAGAATTGATGTGTTTTTGCCCCACTGACTTTTTTGGATTCGGTACTAAGCTGTAAGATTGGGAATATAGCCATTTCGGACCATGAGGCAGTGTATTTGGAGTTTAAGATCAGGTAACAGGACAGATACGCAGCATTGATGCATGGATCGTTTTCTCTCGAAAGGCAGTAAGATTAGATTAGATTAGATTACTTTACAGTGTGGAAACAGGCCCTTCGGCCCAACAAGTGCACACCGACCTGCCGAAGCACAACCCACCCATACCCCTACATTTTCCCCTTACCTAATACTACGGACAATTTAGCATGGCCAATTCACCTGACCTGCACATCATTGGACTGTGGAAGGAAACCGGAGCACCAGGAGGAAACCCATGCAGACACGGGGAGAATGTGCAAACTCCACACAGTCAGTTGCCTGAGGCGGGAATTGAACCCAGGTCTCTGGCGCTGTGAGGCAGAGTGCCACCGTGCCGCCCATAAGTTCGTTGAGTATTTCACGGGGGAGTTTTGAACCTTCTGGGATATTAACTCGGGTATGACCAGTAACCCATCGATGCTCTGGGAGACTGCCAAGGCTTATTCAAGGGTTATAATTATCTCAAATTCAGTGACCCAGAAGAGAAAGAGGGGAGAGCAACAGCATATACTTGAGGCCTTGTTGAAGGCAGCTGAGACGGCATATTTTAACAAATTGTCTGTGACTCAGTTATAGCGAATTACAGCTCTCTGGGCTGCTCTGCAATCCGTGCTCACCCAGGCAGAGAAGAGAGAGGTCTCCTTCGCGACGCAAAGACTATTTCAGCACGATGATAAGCCAAGTAGATACGTGGCATATCTGGCCAGGAAGAAGAGCACTCCTTAATCTGTCATGTCCATTAGAGAGAGTACTGGTACACCCACTCATGAGTCCAAAAACATCAGTACAGCATTTAGGAAATTTTATGCAGAGGTGTACCAGTTGGAGGGCTGTGAGGATGGGTTGGCAAGGATGGATTTCTTTTTTGAGAATTTCAATTTTCCAGGTACAACTTTGGAGCAGGTCTCCCTTTTAAATGCCCCTCTGACAGCTCAAGAGATACAAGAGACGGCAAGGCAGCTCCAAAGTGGCAAAGTACCTGGCCCAGATGGATTCCGAGCAAGTTTTATAAGGAGTTTATAAACATGTCGGCCGAGCCAATGTTAGTTATGTATAACCATTCGTGTAGTCAGGACTGCCTCCAAACCTCTCTCAGTGAAGCGAATATTTCCCTTATTCTTAAGAGAGGAAAAAACCCTGAGGATTGCACCTCATACAGACCCATCTCGCTGCGAAATGTGGATTTTAAAATTCTTTCTAAAATGTTAGCGTTGAGGCTGGAGAAGGTATTGCCCTCTATTGTATAGCAGGACCAGACAGCTTTCAGTTCCTCTAACAATATCAGAAGAGTGCTGAATATAGTACAAGTGTGCTAGCAAAAGGTTGACCCTGGGCTTGGTAGTCTCCCTAATTGTGGAAAAAGCATCTGGTCGGGTGGAATGGCTGTACCTTTTTTTATGTCTTGGAACGGTTTGATCGTGTGTGTGTGTGTATAGGGGTTGGGGGTTGGTTTTCACCAGGTGGGTGGCAGTGTTGTATAGCGATCCCATGGCAGCAATTCTCACGAATGGCATAAAATCAGAGAATTTTCATATTGTCTGACAAGGGTGCCCCCTTTTGCTGCTGCTGTTTACTTTAGTGATCAAACTGTTGAAGGATACTGTTTCAAAGGACTCCAAAATAGTTTTCTCAGAAATGGGAATAGGAGAGCATAAAATCACTCTCAATGCAGACAATGTTCTTCTCTTTGTTGGGCTAACCCAACAATGTCTGTGCCCTGTTAAATACAAAATATTAATTTATTTGGCTCTTTTTCGGGGTATAAAATTAATGTTATGAAATCGGAGGCCATGCTGGTGGGGGGGGGGGGAGGGGGTAGTCTCGTGGGAGTACCTGACCTTGAAAATGGAACTTGATTTTCTTTTAGGTGGTCACAGGGAGATTTCCTATATTTACGTCTTTTCATTACCCCCACCTTTCACCAATTGTATCTAGCTAATTTCATACAATTGCTCGAGAAGATAAGACCTTCAGCTTTGGGAGGTGCTACCAATGTCCTGGTTATATTGAATAGCTCTGATCAAAATGAATATTCTTCCTTCCCTACTATGCCCCATGCAAATGTTCCCTCTGGTGCTACCTAGGCAAGTGCTGCAGAGATTTAATGAGTGACTTGGATCTTTCATTTTGCACCACAGGCGCCCTCTTATTGAATTGAATTGAATTGAATTGAATTTATTGTCACGTGTACTGAAGCATGGTGAAAAGCTTTGTCTTGCGAGCAATACAGGTAGATCACAGAGTTAACTAGCATAGATAAGTAAATGCGAGGCAAACAGCGGCAAAACTAAAAGCACAAGTACAAGTGAATGTTAAGAGTTTGTGAGTTCATTCAGTATTCTAAAAACAGGAAGGTAGAAACTGTTATGACACCGGCTGATGCTTGTGTTCAGCCTTCGGTACCTTCTTCCCAATGGTAGAGGTTGTAGAAAAACATTGCCAGGGTGGGATGGATCTTTGAGAATGCTGGCGGCCTTTCCTTGACAGCGGGCCTGGTAGATGGATTCTATAGATGGGAGGTTGGCCTACCTGAGTGTCTGGGCTGAGTTCACCACTCTCTGTAACCATCTCCGATCTTGAATAGTACAGTTGCCGTAGCAGGTAGTGATACATCCAGACAGAATGCTCTCGATGGCACACCGATAAAAGTTGGCAAGGGTATTCGCTGTCACGCCAAATTCCCTCAGCTGCCTGAGGAGAAAGAGACATTGTTGGGCCTTTTTAACCAGTGTGTCCACATGAAGAGCCCAAGAAAGCTTGTTGTGGATAACCACTCCCAGGATCTTGACATTCTCCACTCGTTCCACCTCTGTGCTGTTAATGTGTAGGGGGACATGAGTAACATCCTGCTAAAAGTCAATAATGAGTTCCTTGGTTTTGCCGGCATTGAGAGCTAGGTTGTTCTCAATGCATCATTCTTCCAGGTCTTCCAACTCCTGTCAGTAGTATGTTTCGTCGCCATCTGATATTCAACTGACTATGATGGTGTCATCAGTGAACTTGTAAATGACATTAGCCTTATTAAGTTTGCTAAGCTGCAGTTTCCACATGGAATGGGTGGGGGAGGGGGTCGACCTCCCAGACTTCAAAAGATATCAAGTAAGTTCTTTATTGTCTTATGTGAATGATTGGGCTTGTCAGGATCTGAGATCAATATGGCTCAATATTGAGGCCTCCCAAGCAAAATATACCCTTATTAATTTGCTATTTATGGACAGGATGAGAACTGTCACAAAGTATTGTAAAACTCCGATCATCATTAACATGGTCAAAGCATGAAGAATGATGCAACAGAGCGAGTGTAACTTACATAAGACTTCCCCCTCAACTCCACAGTAGGAATACCAGGATTTAGGTGGGATCAATGGTTTCTCCTGTTTAGGAGATCTATTTGAGGGCAAAGTCATGATATCGTTTGATCAGCTAAGTCATAAATATGGGTTATCCAGTAGGGACCTTTTCTGCTATTTTCAGATCAGGGACTTTATACAAAAAAGGACCATGCTATTGGTTCATCCCTGTAAATCCAATGTGGAGAGGAGAGTGCTTCGGTCCACAGGCTCTGTCTCGATTAGTACCCTTGATCATTTACAGAGAGGGGGCTGTCTTGGAAGATATTGAAAGGCTTTACAGAATCTGGAATCAAGAATTGAGAGCATAAATTTCATCAGAAGTATGGGAGGATATCTGGGATAATGTGAAAAAGATTTTGATTTATAATAAAAGGCAGGCCATACAATGAAAGATTTTCCACAGCGCCAATCTGGTCCCAGAGCGGCCAGCAAAATTTTAAAAAGAAGCATCTCCAAAGTGCCCTAATTGTGAAACCGACATTGGTACTCTCACACATTGCTAGTGGTCGTGCCATAAGATTTGTAGATATTGGGGCACCATAGCAAATGTGTTGGAGGAGATCTTGAGGACTGAGGTTAAGGCAGATCCAGTATCCCTCCTTCTGGGATTGCCGAATTTGCCTTCTCTACATAAGCATGGTAAGAAACTGTTTAACATTCTTACATATTGCACGAGGAAGAACATTTTGATGGGCTGGGTCTTGGAAAGCCCCCCCTGGCCTTTCGGCATGGTGTAGGTTAGTAATGGAGCATGTTCCCCTAGACTTCCTTACAAGTTTGGTGCACCACAAAACAGAACTTTTTTAAATGACATGGCAGCCCTTTTTGGATTGTCTCAACGTAGAGTTGTCAGCCTTTATGTAGCCACGAAGACTGTATCTGGCAGGTTAGGGACCGTGAGAAGTAGAATCACGAATATATACAGGTATGTTAACTGATGCTCCCGGTGATGGGAGCATCGGTGGGGCGGGTGCTGAGTGGTGTAAGTTAAGTTAGTTTAGCTCAATCCAACCTAATTTAATCTAACTTATTATGTCGAATCATTTATTGAATTGTTGTACGGGAAGATTGTTCCTTTTCTTTTGGTATTTTTGATTTGTTTGGTAAAGTAGAGTAGCAGTTAGTTTATTGTTATTGTTGTTTACCATAAGATTGTTACACTCTCTCGTGTAATTGTATAATTTGTAAAATAAATTAAAATCTCTTTCAGTAAAAAAAGAAATTTGTCAGAGGTATTCAAAATTGTGAATTATTTTAATGAATTAAGTAAGAAGAAATTGTTTCAAATTATAGAAATGTCAACAACCACAGATTGTGAAAAAAGAAGTGACTTGAGGAAACATTAGTTTCACATGGCAACTTATTGTGGCTTAGAATATATTTTCTGATTCAGTAGTAATTTTCAGCAGAAGATTTTATACATGGTTTGAAAGGCTCGGAGGAAAGCTCACAAAAGGGGGCATAATTGAACAGATCTTCAAACGAACCAAAATGGATTCAGTGGATTGAATGGCCTCCTTCCATGCTGAATAACTGTACTTTTCATGTTGCCCTTAAACGCAGGAATGAACAAATTAGACTGATTAGCCTGTTTTAATGCTGTAAGTTCTCTGAATGTGTGGATCTGGAAAATGGCCCCCACATGCATTTTTTTGAATGGCAAATGGGTTTTCATGTTTCAGAATCATGTATTTGTAACTGAGTAGAAAGTGATTTCTACTCAGTAACATGCAATGGGATATAGAATCATAGAGTCATAGATATGTACAGCACAGAAATAGATCCTTCGGTCCAACTTGTTCATGCCAACCAGATATCCCAACCCAATCTAGTCCCACCTGCCAGCACCCGGCCCATACCCCACCAAACCCTGCCTATTCATATATCCATCTAGGTGCCATCGAAATGTTGCAATTGTAGAAACCTCCACCACTTCCTCTGGTAGCTCATTCCATACACGCACCACCCTCTGCTTGAAAGGGTTGCCTCTTAAGTCTCTTTTGTATCGTTTCCCTGTCACCCTAAACTTATGCCATCTAGTTTTGGACTCCCCAACTCAAGACAGCTGAATTTGTCATTTTCAACAGTGACTAACTAGTTGTTTAAACTTAGTCATAGAGTCATGGAGATGTACAGCATGGAAACAGACCCTTCGGTCCAACTCGTCCATGCCGACCAGATATCCCAACTCAATCTAGTCCCACCTGCCAGCACCCAGCCCATATCCCTCCAAACCCTTCCTATTCATATACCCATCCAAATGCCTTTTAAATGTTACAATTGTACCAGCCTCCATCACTTCCTCTGGCAGCTCATTCCATACATTTACCACCCTCTGTGTGAAAAAGTTGCCCCTTAGGTCTCTTTTATATCTTTCCCCTCTCACCCTAAACCTATGCCCTCTAGTTCTGGACACCTTGACCCCAGGGAAAAGACTTTGTCTATTTATCCTATCCATGCCCCTCATAATTTTGTAAACCTCTATAAGGTCACCCCTCAGCCTCTGACGCTCCAGGGAAAAAAGCCCCAACCTGTTCAGCCTCTCCCTATAGCTCAAATCCTCCAACCCTGGCAACATCCTTGTAAATCTTTTCTGAACCCTTTCAAGTTTCACAACATCTTTCCAATAGGAAGGAGACCAGAATTGCACACAATGTTCCAACAGTGTTAGATAAATGATCAGCCAACCAGGCAGAGCATTTTTGCATTGCTAATTCTCTCTCGTAATATATTGACAGTGCTGGAGAGGGAATGGTAAGGGAAAACAGCAAGAAAGGTGAAATATAAGTGTTCAAGAAACAGGGCCCAAACTCATCATCCACTTAGGGAGGGTGCGACAGAAGGTATGTGCAAGAAACTCAACAGATGTGAAAGAATGACATTTTCAGTTTTAAAACTTTGCGACTTGCTAACCAGTCCAAGACTCCTGATGGAAATTTATGGCTTAACTGTGTGGCAATGGGCACAGAGGTTTTGAAAACTTAAAAAATTGCTAATGCAACATCCAAGTATCGGGAGGAACATCTTTCTGTGAGGTTCACATTTTCAAACAAAGTCTGGGAACAGCGCTGCCCTAAAAACTTCAAAGTCAATTCTGTCTGCTATTGACGATTGATAACAGTAAAATAAGGTAAAATTAGCCAGGATGAGACCATATGTACTATGTAGTTGTATAAATAAAGGGGACTGAGGAGTATGAAAGAACAGGCGGAAGGGAAAACAATCAGTACATATATATATTTCCGGTGGCGAATAGTCTCCAGAGGTCAAACTACCCCAGTGGAGAAACGCTGGTGGCGAACCGGCAGTGGCTAATCGGCGGCTGTGAATGTGCCGTGGTGAATCGTCACCAACACAAAATTAGCATATCATGCCAATGAGCAGGTTCCCAAACGTCATCCAGATTGCAAGGACTGACTGTTTCTTTAAGCATGTCTAATTTAGTTAGATCGTCGAGTGAAATCTCTCTCTCTTGACTGATCAGTCAATCTGACCTTGCCCTCGAAATGCTTTAGGGGTGAAATTTGCATAACCCAATTGAAAGATGCCTCAGACCATGAAAAGGTGCTGTGAAGCTTCCTGCTGTTTTTTGCTTGGAGATCTTTGTGTAGAAAGTGAAGAAAAGTGAGGGTAACACAGGAAGTCCTCGAGATGTATGCTGAACGGTCTGTGTCAGGAGTGTTGCTGTGTCAACAGCAACAACGATTTGCACATGTATACTGTCATTCATTTAATATAACAATGAGAACATTGTTAAAATGCCAGAAGAGTCATCAGGGAGCATTCAGTCTCTAAATGTCTCTTATCCCTTATTACTCCACCAACCTTAACAACTATTCTCCTCACTACACTCCAAACCAACATTGAAGTCACTCTCAAAGGACTGTTTCCTCAATTAAGGAATATCAGCTGCTGCCACTGAGGAAATAGCTAGGAAGAGCAATAGATTCGGGAAGGCACTTGGTAAACAGACACTGAAGGCAATTCCGCAAAAGCAATTGTATTGTTGTTTGATCCAGTGACTTCTGTGATGAAAAGTGAATTGATTGTACATTATTAGTTCTTATGTTGGAAAGGAAGTATGAGGTGGACCAGGGTGTCTGATCAGAAAGAGGACAATGTGATGATTAGAAGTACGAAATTTGAGAATGTTGGTGAAAAGGTGTAAAGTGACTATCTCACTCCTGAGCGTTCAGTGTTGATGGTTAAGCTTAAGAGTCTCCACACCTCAGGTAAGGGGAGTGGTTGTGGAGGAGTATGCTTCATGATTACCTCAGCTGGTGAGAGAATTGAACCCAGCCTTTTGGCGCCACTCTGTATTGCAAACTCACATCTTAAGCACACTGAATTGTCTCTAAAATACTTTGAGATATCTGATGGTTATAAAAAGGCTCGACATAAATGCAAGTCTTTCCTTTTTCAGCTCCTTTTGGACATTAGGTCAACACAGGAGACCCCTAGGCATGACTGTGTGTTTGTATGATCTACTGCAAAGCAGTTTAATTGATGATGTTTTTCAATAATATTTCTTTAACTTTATGAAAAATTCAGTTTTGAATATTTCAGTGCTCAATGTATCGACAACTGACTCATTGGAAATCTGTCATACCTTTTGAAATGAAACACAATTCTTTCAAAAAGCAATGTCTGTACTTGCTTGAACATCGATAAAGCTGTTAAGTTTTGATTCTTAATTTTTGTGAAGGGCAGATGGGTTTTGAAACCAATACCAAAGGTTCATGTGTCTGAAACAAATCATTTCTGGATCTGTCACGCACAGATTAAATCCTGTTAAATGATACATTCAGAAGGAGCATTCAAAATCCAGATGAGTTGAATGTAAATGAGAATTAAATTGTGTCTCAAAGCAGCTTGCATAAAATCACACATAACATTCCAGCATCAAATGTCTGTACTGCTACATAAGTGAAAATCATTTTAAAATCTCAGTTGTACGCAGTTCTCGGTATCCCAAATGATTTTTGATTCTGGTTCTCCTGTCAGCCCTGTTTACCCAGTTGTATTTGGTTCTGACATATGTGCTATTCTATTCATTCTGATCCCAGACTGTGTTGGCTGATTATTTGACTAATAAAGACATCAATGTCAAGCTCGTATCTGTCCTGATTGTAGATGGTCCAGTCTTTAGGTTTTTGGATAGCAGTTTGGAGCAGAAACCTCCAGCTCATGTGGGGATAAGATATGAAAAATACAGATGAGCCTCTGAGGTAAGCTGGGATGTTACTGTGACTGCAATCATTTTATGTTAATTTTCTATGAAGAAGTTGGAACATGTATAGCTCAGAGCATGTTTCCTCTGCCACTTTACCATCATGTGCAGGAACATAACAAATGCAGTTTCACTGTGGCTGAGAAGTCAGACTGGGTGATTTTTATTCAAGTCACTCATTGGTTAAATCATAAACTAATATCATGTAGAAGAAGCCATTTGGCTCATCATGACCCTGTTAGCTCTTTAAAAGAGCTCTCTAATTAAGCTCACTCTGCTGCTCTTTCCCTAATGCACTGTCATTCTTTTTCCTTCAAGTATTTCTCCAGTTTCCTTTTGAATGTCATTAATAAATTTGCTTACATAATCTTTTCAGGCAGCACATTCTGAATTGTTAAGTCTCTGCATTCACAAAATGTTTCCTCATGTCACCCCATGTTCTTCAAGGTTCCCCACGGGAGACTGGTTAGCAAGGTTAGAGCTCATGGAATACAGGGAGAACTAGCCATTTGGTTACAGAACTGGCTCAAAGGTAGAAGACAGAGGGTGGTGGTAGAGGGTTGTTTTTCAGACTGGAGGACTGAGACCAGTGGAGTGCCACAAGGATCAGTGCTAGGTCCACTACTTTTCGTCATTTATATAAATGATTTGGATGTGAGCAGAAGAGGTATAGTTAGTAAGTTTGCAGATGACACCAAAATTGGAGGTGTGTGGACTGCCAGAAAAGTTACCTCGGATTACAACAGGATCTTGATCAGATTGGCCAATGGGCTGAGGAGTGTCAGATAGAGTTTAATTTAGATAAATGTGAGATGTTCCATTTTGGGAAAGCAAATCTTAGTAGGACTTCAACACTTAATGGTAAGGTAATGGGGAGTGTTGCTGAACGAAGAGACCTTGAAGTGCAGGTTCATAACTCCTTGAAAGTGGAGTCGCAAGTAGATAGGATAGTGAAGAAGGTGTTTGGTATGCTTTCCTTTATTGGTCAGAATATTGAGTATAGGAGTTGAGAGATCATGTTGCAGCTGTTCAGGACATTGGTTAGGCCACTTTTGGAATATTGCGTGTAATTCTGGTCTCCTTCTTATCGGAAGGATGTTGTAAAGCTTGAATGGGTTCAGAAAAGATTTCCAAGGATGTTGCCAGGGTTGGAGGGTTTGAGCTATTGGAAGTGGTTGAATAGGCTGGGGCTGTTTTCCCCTGGAGCGTTGGAGGCTGGGGAGTGACCTTACAGAGGTTTATAAAATCATGAGGGGCATGGATAGGGTAAATAGACAAGGTCTTTTCCCTGGGGTGGGAGAATCCAGAACCAGCACAGGTTTAGGGAGAGAGGGGAAAGATGTAAAAGATACCTAAGGGGCAGATTTTTCTTACAGAGGGTGGTGCGTGTGTGGAATGGGCTGCCAGACGAAGTGGTGGAAGCTGGTGCAATTACAAGGTTTAAAAGGCAACTGGATGGGTATATGAGTAGGAAGGGTTTGGAGGGATATGGGCTGGGTGCTGGCAGGTGGGACTAGATTGGTTTAGGATATCTGGTCGGCATGGACAAGATGGACCGAAGGGTCTGTTTCCATGCTGTCCATCTCTATGACTGATTCTTATGACAGCTTATTTCAATCTGTGTTGTCCAGTTACAAGCCCTTCTGCAGTTTCTCCACATCTGACGAATGTGTTTATGATTTTGAAAAAAAATCTGTGAGCCTTCTTTCTTTGGAAGAGAATAATCCCTTCTCCCCACTCTTCTCCACATAACTGAAGACCCTTGTATGTGAATCCCTTGTGCACCTTCCCTCAGGGCCTGCTATCCTCCTCAAGCTAGAATTCAACAATGAGTTCGATTTGAGCCTTAGCCAGTGTTTTTCTTTAAATGGCGCAACACCCTTGCTTACGAACTCCACTCCTGCATTAAAATATTGCTCCTCGATTGTCCTGCCACCTTCAGCGACTTCTGGGAGTACATCTGTAAGCCTCCCTGTTCCTGCATGTGCAAACTGTCCCATTGAGTTCACATCGTCTCTTCCCACATTTCCAGAAAAATATATCACATTTTAGATCATTGAATATTATTAACCATCTTCACAATAACCATATTTTCCTCGAGTTTGTGACCATCCTCTTCAATTTACAGCTTTCCTGTATTTTGTACCATGACTTGAGCTTTGAAATGATGCCCTAAGTACTCAAGTCCAAATAATTACAAGTTATCTAAAGGCTGACACTTGGAATATTGTGAGCAGTTTTGAGCCACATATCTAAGGACAAACGTGCTGGCCTTGAACGGGGTCCCGAGGAGATTCACAAGAATGTTCCTGGGAATAAAAGGCTTATCATATATGAGCAGTGGTTGAGGACTGTACTTGCTGGAGGTTAGAAGGATGAGAGGGGATCTGATTGAAACTTACAGAATACTGAGAGGCCTGAATTGAGTGGACCTGGAGAAGATGCTTCCAGTAGTCCAAGAGACCAGATCTGGGGCACAGCCTCAGAGTGAAGGGACTACCCTTTAGAACTGAGATGAGGAGGATTGCCTTCAACCAGTGGGTAGTGAATTTGTGGAACTTATTGCTGCAGAACACTGTAGAGGCAAAGTCATTGAGTATATTTAAGAGAGAGATAGATAGTTTCTTGATGAGCAAGAGGGTCAAGGGTTACAGGGATAAAGCAGGAGTAACATATCAGTCGTTATGCTTTAAATTAAGGGGGGGTAGATATAGGACTGAAGTTAGGGGTAGGTTCTTCACTCAGCGAGTCGTAAGTTCATGGAATGCCCTGCCAGTAGCAGTGGTGGACTCTCCCTCTTTATGGGCATTTAAGCGGGCATTGGATAGGTATATGGAGGATAGTGGGTTAGTATAGGTTAGGTGGGCTTGGATCGGCGCAACATCGAGGGCCAAATGGCCTGTACTGCGCTGTATTCTTCTATGTTCTATGTTCTATGTTCTATGTTATTGAATGGTGGAGTAGACTCAGTGGGCCAAATGGCCTAACTCTGCTGCAAAATCATGTGATCTTATGGTCGAATGGTTCCAATAATAACCCTGAGAATCTATATCCTTCTAGTCAGAACAACAGTTATTCTCAGCCAGTTAGCCATTAATTTTTGCCAACTGGTCTATTATGTAATACTTTATAAAATGCCTTTTGTAATTGCACATACATATCGATGACATGCCTCTAATGTATCCTTTCCCATTACTGTGTGAAATAATGGAACTCAGTTAATAAAACATAATTTGCCTTTAATAAATCTGTGCTGACTTCATTTATTAAGAGAATCGTTTCCAAATACCGATTCCAGGATTCTTACCTCAAAAAGCTTTCCTTCCACTGACATTTGGCTGACCGACCTATCATTGCTCAGTTTAACACCACCCCTTCATGAACTGAATGAAATGTTTGCAGTTTTTCTGTCCACAGACACCACACCATAATAACTCAGGAGGATTTGAACTTTGTCCCCAAAGCTACTTCAGCCTCCACCTTTTAGTTCCTGGAATAATCTCAGATAAACTTCATCGGAACTAAATGGCTTTTCTGTTTCGAATATTGCAAACCTTTTAACAGTATCACTTCATCTAGTTTTCTCTTTTCCACGTTTCTCCTTCCTTTCCTGTGACATTGGTAGCATCCTCTTCTTAAGTGAAGATGAATGAAAAGGGCAGAGTCACTACTGCATCCAGACTCTCTACAAGAACTTTCTGATCCCTTATCGGTCCACTCCTTTACTGTTCTTCTGCTATTTTAGTGCATTAAAAAATCTTCTGACTTTGTTTGTGAGTTGATAATTTATTCTCAAACACAAATTCTGATAATTGTTTAGATCAATGCATTCTCTCTATGCAACCAATTCTCGGTGGGTTAATGTATTTGAAGGACATCATAAAACACTTTTACATTTTCCATTTTATTCCCTGTATCATCAGTCCTTGAGGGAATTCTAGCTTAGGATTCTGTACCTTTCCCCCTTGTGTCCATTTGATGCCTGAACCACCTTCTTAAACCATAAGACCACAGGAAATAGGAATAACAGTTGGCCATTCGGCTCCTCAAGCTTGCTCAGTCATTCAGCAGGATCATAGCTGATTTGCCATTTCTTATATCTACTGTCCTGTCTCTTCTCCAGACCCCTTGATTCCCTGACTGATCAAGAATTCCTCTATCTCAGCTTTAAATTTACTTTGCCCCTACAGCTTTCTGTGGTGATGCGTTCTCTTTGAAGTCTCCTACTGTTCTGGTTCGGTGATCTGAGTCAATCTCTTTGAGCTTCCCCAGCGTAATGCATAGACAGAGTTTTGACTGGAGACCTCACCACTGTTCAAAGTAGAAAATGTTGGCCAGAATTGCTTTTGGGATGCTGTTCTCATCCAGTCCCTTGAAGTACTGAATGCCTAGTAAACCTTGAGTTTGGAGGGGTGGGCTGTATGCCTTTCAGAGGGAGGTGTAGATTGAGAATGGAGGAAACCTATCTGCATTTGGAAAAGCTGTGCAGCTCTGATTTGATGCATGAAAATATGACAGATTGAGAACTGTCCAAGTGAAATGTCTCTTTAGAACCAGATTATGGAAGGGCTCCTTCTGAGCATTGAACTGTGGAATCTTTCATTTCAGCCTGTGGGACTGAATATGAACACTGATATACAGGATGAAAAGGTGCTGGCTGCTAGTGCTGAAATGGAAAACTTTGCATCATGTTTGGTTTTTCTAACCAGGAGCTTGTGGAGCAGTGGGATATCAGGAGAGCCGATGAGATGATTAGAAGGGATGACACTGTGAAATAAAGTAAAACTTCTTAAAATCTTCCTGAATGCTGCCTCAACAAGAAGACATAATATTAAAGGTTAGAAAGCCCTGTTAGATAGAGAAGGAAAGATGGTCACAATTATTACACTTGTACTTTTAATGGGTCTGGAATGGAATGAATTGTTCAGTGATGAGCAACATTGTGCTGTAAATTGAAGTAGAACGACCATAGAGCATTGCATCAGGATTTGATGATCAAACTCCACAAAGCATTCGTAGAATATGCATAAAGCAGCACATGGTGTTCAGCAGATTCTGTTCCACAGTTAAATGCAATTACGGTCTCATTGTTGGCTATTCATCAGCTATATTGGAAGTTGAATTGCCTTTTCACATTGATATTGTACAGTGGCTACTGGTGGCAAATTCAAATGTAAACAATATTGACTCCACATCTGCCAAAGTGTCAGGATCCTGCTTTTTTCTGGGATGCAGGAAATATCAGAAAAACTACCAGGGAATAAGTAGCAGTCATTGTTAGTGAATCCTGATCCTTTTGTGATCTGCTAAATGGTGTGAAAGGAGCAGTTCTTCAGAAGGGGAAAGAAAAGTAGATGATGGCACTGATTGCAAGAATGAATTACTTTCTGCTGTTAATGTTATTGAAGGTAGATGTAACTCATTGAGAACATTCTGAAGGAAGGCAACCTGTCTACTATGTTTTGGTCACTACTGATTCCTCAATTGACATCACTAAATCAAAAATCACACAACACCAGGTTATGTTGCAATAGGTTTTTTTGGAAGTACAAGCTTTCGGACCGTTGCTCTTTCCTCAGGTACCTGACGAAGGAGCAGCGCTCAGAAAGCTGGTACTTCCAAATAAACCTGTTGAACTATAACCTGGTGTTGTGTGATTTTTAATTTTGTCCACCGCAGTCCAACACCGACATCTCCTCATCATCACTAAATCAGATCATCAGCCCATTTATCTCTTTCCTGCTTGTGGTACCTTGACAAATGCAAATTGACTGCTGTGTTTCCGATGTTACAATAGTGACCAACCTTCAAACGTACTCAATAAAAACCCAAAGAACTGCAGATGCTGAAAATCAGAAACATAAACAGAAATTGATGGAAAAGCTCAGCAAGTCTGGCGGCATCTGTGGAGAGAAATCAAAGTTTACATTTCAGGTCCAGTGATCCTTCTTCAGAATTGATGGCAGAACTGACATTTTCCTACCTGCCATCTGTACTGAGGAAGGGTTACTGGATTCAAAACTTTAACTTTAATTTATCTTCACAGATGCTGCCAGACCTGCTGAACTTTTCCAGCAATTTCTGCTTTTGTTTCAAATGTATTTCATTGGCTGTAAAATGCTTAGAAATGTCCAGATATTGTGCCAGGTGCTCCACGGGTGCAAGTCTATCCATCGGAGTACAGTGTAAAATGTAAAATTGGGGAGTGCCATTCAGAGATGGGGTCCCATTTTAACAGCACCTCAATGTGCAGTAATACTGACTGCATTCTCTAATACAATTCCTGTAACGATGGCTTTTGACTGCAGTTCAGTATTATCTTGTTATTTGTCTGTGACTGCTATGATTGATTTAAATAGTGAAAAGAATTAGCCCTCACTGTTCTAATGCCAGCTCTCGCTGGATTTAATCAAGAATTTGACTGAGTCCCTTTTTGAAAGGGATGGACACCTGGCTCTCCAGTCCTGATTGCTTTCCATACATTTACTGTTTAATATCCAAGATCATAATTGATTAGTACTATATTGAATGTTTTATTAAAGTGATTGGAATTGTCCAAACACAAAACTCTTCTTTCTGATGATTTATGTTTCATATCAAACACATGGTTCTGCACATTTTAAGGGTTCTGATTGTGAGCCCTTACAACAGGGGAGGCAATAGGCTAATGGTATTATCACTGGACTGTTAATCCAGAAACTGGATTAGTGGTGGTGGAAGAGCACAGCAGTTCAGGCAGCATCCAAGGAGCTTTGAAATTGACGTTTCGGGCAAAAGCCCTTCATCAGGAATAAAGTCAGTGAGCCTGAAGCGTGGAGAGATAAGCTAGAGGAGGGTGGGGGTGGGGAGGAAGTAGCATAGAGTACAATGGGTGAGTGGGGGAGGGGATGAAGGTGATAGGTCAGGGAGGAGAGGGTGAAGTGGATAGGTGGAAAAGGAGATAGGCAGGTAGGACAAGTCCGGACAAGTTATGGGGACAGTGCTGAGCTGGAAGTTTGGAACTAGGGTGAGGTGGGGGAAGGGGAAACGAGGAAACTGTTGAAGTCCACATTGATGCCCTGGGGCTGAAGTGTTCCGAGGCGTTCTTCCTCCAGGCGTCTGATGGTGAGAGAGCGGCGGTGAAGGAGGCCCAGGACCTCCACGTCCTCAGCAGAGTGGGAGGGAGAGTTGAAATGTTGGGCCTCAGGGCGGTGTGGTTGATTGGTGGGGGTGTCCCGGAGATGTTCCCTAAAGCGCTCTGCTAGGAGGCGCCCAGTCTCCCCAATGTAGAGGAGACCGCATCAGGAACAACGGATACAATAAATGATATTAGTGGATGTGCAAGTAAAACCTTGATGGATGTGGAAGGCTCGTTTAGGGCCTTGGATAGAGGTGAGGGATGAAGTGTGGGCACAGGTTTTACAGTTCCTGCGGTGGCGGGGAAAGTGCCAGGATGGGAGGGTGGGTTGTAGGGGGGCGTGGACCTGACCAGGTAGTCACGGCGGGAACGGTCTTTGCGGAAGGCGGAAAGGGGTGGGGAGGGAAATATATCCCTGGTGGTGGGGTCTGTTTGGAGGTGGCGGAAATGTCGGCGGATGATTTGGTTTATGCGAAGGTTGGTAGGGTGGAAGGTGAGCACCAGGGGCGTTCTGTCCTTGTTACAGTTGGAGGGGTGGGGTTTGAGGGCGGAGGTGCGGGATGTAGATGAGATGCGTTGGAGAGCATCTTTAACCACGCGGGAAGGGAAATTGCGGTCTCTAAAGAAGGAGGCCATCTGGTGTGTTCTGTGGTGGAACTGGTCCTCCTGGGAGCAGATCCGGCGGAGGCGGAGGAATTGGGAATACGGGATGGCATTTTTGCAAGAAGTAGGGTGGGAAGAGGTGTAATCCAGGTAGCTGTGGGAGTCGGTGGGTTTGTAAAAAATGTCAGTGTCAAGTCGGTCGTCATTAATGGAGATGGAGAGGTCAAGGAAGGGGAGGGAGGTGTCAGAGATGGTCCAGGTAAATTTAAGGTCAGGGTGGAATGTGTTGGTGAAGTTGATGAATTGCTTTACCTCCTCGCGGGAGCACGAGGTGGCACAATGCAGTCATCAATGTAGCAGAGGAAGAGGTGGGGAGTGGTGCCGGTGTAATTATGGAAGATCAACTGCTCTACGTAGCCAACAAAGAGACAGGCATAGCTGGGGCCTATACATGTGCCCATGGCTACTCCTTTGGTCTGGAGGAAGTGGGAGGATTCAAAGGAGAAATTGTTAAGGGTGAGGACCAGTTCAGCCAAACAATGAGAATGTCGGTGGAAGGGTACTAGAGGGATTGGATATCCATGGTGAAGATGAGGCGTTGAGGACCGGGGAAACGGAAGTCTTGGAGGAGGTGGAGGGCGTGGGTGGTGTCTTGAACATATGTGGGGAGTTCCTGGGCTGGGGGGGATAGGACAGTGTCGAGGTAGGTAGAGGTGAGTTCAGTGGGGCAGGAGCATGATGAGACAATGGGTCGGCCAGGGTGGTCAGGCTTGTGGATCTTGGGAAGGGGGTAGAATCGGGCAGTGCGGGGTTCCCGGACTATGAGGTTGGAAGCTGTGGGTGGGAGATCTCCTGAGGTGAAGAGGTTCTGTATGTTCTGGGAGATGGTGGTTTGGTGATGGGGGGTGGGGTCATGGTCGAGGGGGCAGTAGGAAGAGGTGTCCTCGAGTTGGCGTTTGGCTTCAGCGGTGTAGAGGTCAGTGCGCCAGACTACCACTGTGCCCCCTTTATCCGCTGGCTCCTCGAGTTGGCGTTTGGCTTCAGCGGTGTAGAGGTCAGTGCGCCAGTCTCCTCTACATTGGGGAGACTGGGCGCCTCCTAGCAGAGCGCTTTAGGGAACATCTCCGGGACACCTGCACCAATCAACCACACCGCCCCGTGGCCCAACATTTCAACTCTCCCTCCCACTCTGCCGAGGACGTGGAGGTCCTGGGCCTCCTTCACCGCCGCTCCCTCACCACCAGACGCCTGGAGGAAGAACGCCTCATCTTCTGCCTCGGAACACTTCAACCACAAGGGCATCAATGTGGATTTCAACAGTTTCCTCATTTCCCCTTCCCCCACCTCATGCTAGTTCCAAACTTCCAGCTCAGCACTGTCCCCATGACTTGTCCGGACTTGTCCTACCTGCCTATCTCCTTTTCCACCTATCCACTCCACCCTCTCCTCCCGACCTATCACCTTCATCCCCTTCCCCACTCACCCATTGTACTCTATGCTACTTCCTCCCCACCCCCACCCTCCTCTAGCTTATCTCTTCCCTCTTCAGGCTCACTGACTTTATTCCTGATGAAGGGCTTTTGCCTGAAACGTCGATTTCGAAGCTCCTTGGATGCTGCCTGAACTGCTGTGCTCTTCCAGCACCACTAATCCAGAATCTGGTTTCCAGCATCTGCAGTCATTGTTTTTACCTTGTTAATCCAGAAATCCCAGTAATGCTCTGAGGAGCTTTGTTTGAATCCCACCATTGCAGGTGGTGGAATTTGAATTCAATCGGGAAAAAAATCTGACCTACATTTGACTCCAGATCCAAAACAATGTGGTTGACTCTCAAATGCCCTTTGGGCAATTAGGGATGGGCATTAAATGCTGGCCTAGCCAGTGATGACCTCATGCCATGAATGAATAAAAGAAAAGTACAAGCTAAGACTTTGCAGAAGGTTACGTGTGCTACTGCAGTGGCTTCTGGTTCTAGATTCGAAGAGAATAATAGTACTGGTCTGAAGGATCATATCAGACAACCTGATGCCAATCCCATTAGGGAAACAGTAGTGTGACATCTGAACAGTGGAATAGGAACACCATGGTAACCCCATTACACAACAACAACACTAGTCAAATGGTTTTAATGGAGGAAAAGTGGCAGCCAATTTGCACACAGCAATGAGATTTTTTTTTATTCGTTAGTTTAACAACTCAGCTAGAAAACAGAAACTTTGATGGTGCACCATCACATCAACACAACAATATAGTTTTGAGCTGGCATTTGAATTAACAATGTGGACTCAGGAGATAAGAATGCCAGCTTTAAACCATGGTTGACAGATTAGAAAAAGACACAATAAGAAGCTCGTCACATGTCTCTGATGTGAAACAGCTTTCCACATTGCCCAACTATTCTTCCTAGAGAAAATGCTCTGAGAGGAGACAAGCAACAAACAGAAACAGATTTCCCGAGCAGTAGTGTATTTTAGCAATGATATTAGAAACACCTTGAGCTGTAATACCATTTACATTAAAAGTGAGACATTGAAAAAGTATACTGCCTTTTGATTAAACTTTCATTTTCAATTGTGCCATCTTTGAGTGAGATTCAAGGCCATCTCCTATGATGATGATGCACTAAAGCTCCTTTCACAGAATTTAGATGGTGATTGTACTTCTTGTTCATTCTATAATTCAGAATCTGGAACAATTTGTTCCTATTTTATTCAAAAGCCCAGTCACACATCAAGGCTGTGGTCTCAGCATAACAGGAAAGGTTTCAGTGACTCTACTGCTTTCATTTTGCTGCTTCTGAGCAACGTAGGCGAATGGAGCAAGGAGATAAAGATTGAGGTCAGTAAAAGGTACATTTCAAATCTTTGTCAGCAAGTTTCACTTCATACTGACAGGGCACTATGAACTAAGGTGGGTTGGACTCTCTCATTGATTTATTGATTAACCTCAGAAGGAAATGAACATTGAGGCAGATGCACAAAGGAAGTTTTTTTGATGTAACATTTTCAATCAAAGTTGAAATGACTTCCATAGAATGAAGAAAGTGTGAAACAGACACCTGGAGAAACATCACAGGGGGTGATTAACACCAATCTCCAGGGTATCTGTCTGTGATCTGCCAATGTTCAATAATACAATTAAGGATGTATCACAGACTCTCAACCTTACTGTGTCTTGACACTCACACATTGGAAGCCTCAAGGTTTGTCTAAAGATTTGTAGCTCGGATGCCAGTTGTATGCTTGTGGATATGTTAGCTGGGAAGTTGATTTGCAGATGTCTCATCCCCTGTCTAGGTGACATCTTGAGTGCTTTGGAGCTTCCTGTGAAGCACTGCTGTATCTTCTGGAATTTATTTGGTTCTGTTCCTGCTGCTTCCGGTTGCTGGTTTTGGTACACCAATATTAACTAACCACTAAACACCACGGCCAGCTGTTACTCGTAGCCATACACACAGACCACAAATTCAACTGGGACAACACAATGACCATAGGACAAGTTAAACATAGGACAGCCAGAGAATTTCTAGAAGTATGGCACTCAGCTACAGGCTCCACCAACAAACACATTGACCGAGAACCAAGTCTGCAAATCAACTTCCCAGCTTAGCAAACATACCCACAACCATGGCGTGTTGGAAGGCTCTGTGAAGATCCCAATTTCTGGATCAGAAATTCCCGGTTCAAGTCCTTTCTTGGGCTTAACAGCCATAGAAGATGAGTCACAATGCAGTCAAATTTATCATCCGTAATTCCATCTGCGACACCTCTACAATGTCACAAGAGTGGGTGAATTTCCTGCTCAGTGAGAACTATATGGGAGCTGAAGCCTCCCTCAGATAGCAAATTCTACTGGTTTTCCATCAGCAAGTGCATTCCTCATGCTAATGATTTGACATTTTCATTCTTGAGGTTTTGGGGTGGAGAATAGAGAAAAAGTTCACTGCCTTTTAATGGGCATATTTTAACCGATTAGGAAATTATCTGAAGGCGTTCTCCTGCTAGTCATTCGTAAAGCTGGAGGAACAGCTACAGAAAGAAAAATCAATGGCTCTTCCACATCATTTCATCTATCATTTCCTATCTCAGGCCCAGCAGTGTTTGATAGGGACAGTGCAGAGGGAGGATTACTCTGTATCTAATCCCGTGCTGTCCCTGTCTTGCGAGTGTTTGATAGGGACAGTGTAGAGAGAGCTTTACTCTGTATCTAACCCTGTGCGGTCCTTGTCCTGGGAGTGTTTTTGTAGGGACAATGTAGAGGCATCTTTACTCTGTGTCTAACCCCATTCTGTCCCTGTCCTGGGAGTGTTTGATGGGTACGGTGTAGAAGGAGCTTTACTCTGTATCTCACCCTGTGCTGTCCCTGTCCTGAGAGTTTTTGCTGAGGACAGTGAAGAAGGAGCTTTGCTCTATATCTAACCCTATGCTGTCCCTGTCCTGGGAGTGTTTGATGGGGGATAGTATTGGGGAAGCGTTACTTTGTATCTAACCCTGTGCTGTTCTGGGAGTGTTGGCTGAGACAGTGTGGAGGGTACTCTGCATCTAACCCAATGCTGTCCCTGTCCTGGGAATGTTTGATGGGTACAAGATTGAGGGAACTTTACTCTGTATCTAACCCAGTGCTGTCCATGTCCTGGGAATGTTTGATGGTGGACAGTGTAGAAGGAGCTTCACTCTCTATTTAACCCCATACTGTCCCTGTCCTGGGAGTGTTTGATGGGGACAGTGCATAAGGAGCTTCACTCTGTATCCAAACTCATGCTGATCATGTCCTGTAAAATGTAGAGAAAGCTTTACTCTGTATCTAACACCATGCTGTCCCCGTCCTGGGAGTGTTTGATGGGGACAGTGTAGAAGGAGTCGAAAAGTGTGGCGCTGGAAAAACACAGCTGGTCAGGCAGCATCTGAGGAGCAGGAGAGTCGACATTTCGGGCATAAGCCATTCATCAGGAATGTGAGGGGAAGGGAAGGGGGCTGAGAGATAAATAGGAGAATGGGATGAGGCTGGGATAAGATAGCCAGGAAGGCGATAGCAAGATGCAGTTGGAGAGTGATAGTGATAGGTCGAAGGGGAGGGTGGAGTGGATAGGTGGGAAGGATGATGGACAGGTAGTACAGTTCAAGAGGGTGGTGCCAAGTTGGAGGGTTGGATTTGGAAGGAGTTGGGGGGAGAGAAGATTAGGAAACTGGTGAAGTCAATGTTGATGCCGTGTGTTTGAAGTGTCCCAAGGCGGAAGATGAGGCATTCTTCCTCCGGGTATTGGGTGGCATGGATTTGGCGGTTGAGGAGGCCTAGGACTTGCATGTGCTTGGCAGAGAGGGAGGGTGAGCTGGAGTGGTCAGCCATAGGGCAGCGGGGTTGTTTGGTGCATGTGTCCCAGGGATGTTCCCTGAAACATTCTGGGAATTGGCATCCAGTCTCCCCAATATAGAGGAGACCATATTGAGAGCAATGGATACAGTAGCTGAGCTGTTTGGATGTGCAAGAAAATCTCTGCCGGATGTGGAAGGATCCTTTGGGGCCTTGGATGGAGGTGAGGGAGGAGGTGTGGGTGCAGGATTTGCACCTCCTGCAGTGGAAAGGGAAGGTGCCGGGAAGGAGCTTTACCATGGATCTAACCCCATGCTGTCCCTGTCCTGGGAGTGTAGAAGCAGCTTTACTCAACATCTATACCCATGCTGTCCCTGTTCTGGGAGAGATTGATGGGCACAGTCTAGAAGGAGCTTTACTTTGTATCTAACCTGTGCTATCCCTGTGTTCGGAGTGTTTGATAGAGACAGTGTAGAGAGAGCTTTACTCTGTATCTTACCCTGTGCTGTCCCTGTCATGGGAGCGGTTGACGGGAGACAGAATGGACGGAGTTTTACTCTGTATCTAACCCTGTGCTGTCCCTGTCATGGGAGTGTTGATGGGGAACAGTGTAGCGGGAGCTTTACTGTGTATCTAACCCCATGCTGTCCCTGTCCTGGGAGTGTTTGATGGGAACAATACAGAAGGAGCTTCACTCTGTATCTAACCCCGTGCTGTCCTTGTCATGGGAGCATTTGATGGGGGACAATGTAGAGGGAGATTTACTCTGCACATAACCCTGTGCTATCCCTGGCCTGGACATGTCTGATGGGGGACAGTGTAGAGCGAGCTTTCCTCTGTATCTAATCCTGTGCTGTCCCTGTCATGGGAGCATTTGATGGGGGACAGTGTAGAGCGAGCTTTACTCTGTATCTTTTTTTTATAGATATTTTTATTAGAAATTTAACATTTTTACAAGTTTACAAAAATAAACAAAACTCTCAAGTACAAACATTGATATACAATTAAATCTTAAATATACAATAGCCAAAATTTAACAAAAGAAAAAATTCAGAGAGAAAAAAAACAAACTAACTACTAATCCAACTACTAATCTAACCCACAACTAACCAGAGTGTATATTTAAGTCTCTTACATTATTCAAATAAGAGA
This sequence comes from Chiloscyllium plagiosum, assembly GCF_037043375.1. NCBI lineage: Eukaryota > Metazoa > Chordata > Chondrichthyes > Orectolobiformes > Hemiscylliidae > Chiloscyllium > Chiloscyllium plagiosum. The sequence goes on from NW_028270186.1 coordinate 13,564,627, forward strand.
GAGGGAAAAAAAAAACCCAAAAAACAGATAACATAGAAATTGGGTAGTGAGATATATGCTCGGAATGTGTTAACATCAAATATAACAAAACACGTATTCGTGCGGAATTCCTCTCCTAAGGGGCCCCAGACCAACCAGGTTCGTAATCTCAATTAAATAAAAGCCCTTGTTAGGATAGCCGAAATATCTGTATTTATGTCATTCAAGAAGGGCTGCCATATTTTATAAAATAATTCGGTCTTTCGGTGCACCATATTTGTAAGGAAGTCAAGGGAGATACATTCCATGATTAATCTGTGCCAATCTGAAAGTCCAGGGGGCCCTCAGCTACCCAGTTTACCAAAATATTTTTCCTTGCACAGAAAGAGAGAATAGAAAATAGTCTCTTCCCGTACATGTCCAGGGAGGGAAAGTTCGAAAAGCCCAAAAGGGGAGATACAGGGTCCACTTTAATTTCCGTTCCTAGAATTTCTGTCAGGGTACTTGCTACTTTAATCCAATATCTACGGATCTTATGACAGGTCCATAGGCAATGTACAAGAGGGCCCACCTCTATTTTACATTTGGGACACATTGGATGCTCCTGCCTTAAATTTTGCCAATCGATCCGGTGCTATATGGGCCCTATGAAGTATCTTCAGCTGGATAGCCTGAGTTCTGTTACAGATGGTAATTCTTCTAGCTTTTTCCCAAATGTCATTCCATGTTTCTATAGAGATTTCTAGTCCCAAATCCTGATCCCATGTTTTAAGCAGATCGTCCATATCTCCCGATACTTCATCATATAGTAAATGATAAATAGTACTGACGGAAGATACCCCCACTGGTCGTAGCACTCTACATTCTCTATCTGATTTATAAAGACTATCTAATAACGTAGTCTTCTTCTGTATATAGTCTCGAATTTGGAACTATCGAAAGAGGTCTCCATTAGGTAATCCGAATTTCTGACGCAGCTGTTCAAAAGACATCAAGACCCCATCTTTAAATAGGTCCCCTAGACATGAGATACCCCTGGATCTCCAGAGTTTAAAAGTGGCATCTGTAAACCCCGGTTAGTTTCCCCATGTTCCCACTATCGGTGCATAGGGGGATGTTTTATGTGAGTTGCCCTCATTTTGCCGCATTATATTCCAAGCTTTAATTGTGTTTAGTATTATAGGGTTTTTACAGTGATCCGTAATGATTTTCCTCTTGTCTGAAAATAAAAGGTTAATAAGTGGGCATTTTACTTGAGAAGCCTCGATGTCCAGCCACATTGATTGTGGATCAGACAAGACTTTACTCTGTATCTAACCCTGTGCTGTCCCTGTCATGGGAGCATTTGATGGCCGACAATGTAGAGCAAGCTTTACTCTGTATATAACCCCATGCGTCCTTGTCCTGGAAGTGTTTGAAGGGGGATAGTGTAGAGAGAGCTTTACTCTGTATCTAACACCGTGCTGTCCCTGTCATGGGAACGTTTGATGGGGGACAGTATGGAGGGAGCTTTACTTTGTATATAACCCCGTGCTGTTCCTGTCCTGGGAGTGTTTGATAGGGACAATGTGGATGGAGCTTTACTCTGTATCTAACCCCGTGCTGTCCCTGTCCTGGGAGTGTTTGATGGGGGACAGTGTAGCGAAGCTTTACTCTGTATCCAACCCTATGCCTTTCCTGTCCCTAGAGTGTTTGATGGGGGACAGCGTGGAGGGAGTTTTACTCTGTCTATAACCAGGTGCTATCCCTATCCTGGGAGTGTTTGATAGGAAACAGTGTAGAGAGAGCTTTATTCTGTATCTAACCCCATGCTGTCCCTGTCCTGAGAGTGTTTGATGGGGGACATTGTGGAGAAAGTTTTACTTTATATAACCACGTGCTATCCCTATCCTGGGAGTGTTTGATGGGAAACAGTATAGAGAGAGCTTTACTCTGTATCTAATCCCATACCGTCCCTGTCCTGGGAGCATTTGATGGGGCAACAGTTAGAAGAACTTTACTTTGTATCAAATCCTGTACCGTCCCTATCCTGAGAGTGTTTAATGGGGGACAGTGAGGAGGGAGCTTTACTCAGTATCTAACCCCGTGCTGTCCCTGTCCTGGGAGTGTTTGATGGGGGGACAGTGAGGAGGGAGCTTTACTCTGTATCTAACTCCGTGCTGTCCCTGCCCTGGGAGCGTTTGATGGGGGAACAGTGTAGAGAAAGTTTTACTTTGTATCTAGCCCTGTGCTGTCCCTGTCCCGAGAATGTTTGATGGGGGACAGCGTGGAGAGAGTTTTACTCTGTGTATAACCATGTGCTATCCCTATCCTGGGAGTGTTTGATGGGAAACAGTATAGAGAGAGCTTTACTCTGTATCTAATCCCATACCGTCCCTGTCCTGAGAGTGTTTGATGGGTGAACAGTGTGGAGGAAGCTTTACTCTGTATCTAACCCTGTGTTGTCCCTGTCCTGTGAGCGTTTGATGGGGGAACAGTGTAGACGAAGTTTTACTTTGTATCTAACCCCATGCCATCTCTGTCCTGAGAGTGTTTGATGGGGCGAGCACAGTATGGAGAAAACTTTACTCTGTATCTAATCCCGTGCTGTTCCTGTCCTGGGCGTTTGATGGGGGACAGTGTGGAGGGAGCTTTTCTCTGTATCTAATCCCATATCGTCCCTATCATGGGAGTATTTGATGGGACAGTGTGGAGGGAGTTTTACTCTGTATCTAACCCCGTTCTGTCCCTGTTTTGGGAGCGTTTGATGGGGGAATATTGTAGAGGAATTTTTACTTTATCTAACCCCATGCCATCCCTGTCTTGAGAGTATTTGTTGGGGGACAGTGTGGAGAGAGCTTTACTCTGTATCTAATCCCATGCTGTCCCTGTCCTGGGAGTGTTTGATGGGGATCGTATAGAAGGAGCTTGTTTCACCTGGGACTGTTGCATGCCAAAACTTGGTGAACCAGCAAACTGGAAAAGAAATTCAAAGTTCTGCTCCTTGATCAACCCGAAGTTTGTGCAGTTATACTTCTCTGAAAAATGATATCCTTGTTAAGGCTGACAAGCCCTGTGCCTGATTCAACACAAATGTTTTCTCATTTCATCCACCCACACACAATACTAACAACTCAAAGAAGAATACATTTCTGTGGCTGATGTCTCTGCAGGGCTGTTCAATAACTTGACATTTTTTCTTGCCAACAGTTTTCATGCTGCGGGGGAGATGACTACATGGACTGGGCTGTGAATCAATACCATGCTTGTGATGCACCAGGACCACTGGCCTGTGGAGCACCATATACTTGCTGTGTGAGGAATCAGGTATGATTGAAATCCACAATGCCCACAATATGCAGCCTGTAACACGTTAAGACTGGCTTTCCTATTTACTTCAACTTTGCTTCAACTTTGAGCTGCCAAAGTGCATTTTGATGGGCTAATACCAACACCAAATTGGAATGCAGTGTACACAACGTAGTTCTAGATGACCTGTTCAGCTATCTGCTCAATACTGTGTGCTACATAGCTTTAATTTAAACTGGGGTTTTTCAGAGATTGTGTCAATTAACCTTGTAGTTTGTGAGCCCTCTATTCCAGGTCTCCTGGGTGCAAGTGTAAGAAATATTGAATTGAGTATCCATCACTTTTCACTACCTCAGCTGCTTAGAGAAGGTGTAGTTGGAGCTTTAGAGACCACTACATTAATGGCCACCAGGAAAAATACTTGTCTTTCATTTTTTACTGAGTCCCACATTTGTGAAAATCACTGAATGGTTCATTAAGACCAGACTGTTTAACCAAAGACATGCTCTGTCCAAAGCAACTTAACTTGCAAAATCTTACCTGTTGCCAAACAACATTTCAGAGAATTCCTGCAGTATGGGAGCAGGCCATTCAGCCTATCAAGTCCATACCACCCTTCTAATAGCCCTACCTATCCCTGTATTTCCCATGGCTAACTCACCTAACCTGCACAACTGTGTATAGTATGTGCAATTTACTATGTCCAATCCACCCTAACCTGCACATCTTTGGACTGTGGGAGGAAACCGGAGCAACCGGACCCACACTGACACGGGGAGAATGTGCAAACTCCATACAGTCACCTGAGGCTGGAATTGTAACCAGGTCCCTGGCGCTGTGAGGCAGCAGTGCTTACCACTGAGCCACCAAAATTGCTGGAAAATCTCAGCAGGTCTAGCAACATCTGTGGAGAGAAATCAGAGTTAATGTTTCAGGTCCAGTGATCATTCTTCAGAACTCGGTCATTTAATGTTTACCATCTGTCAATGGATTTGGTACAATTTGGGAAACTGAGTATTCACAAGAATGAGGATCAATAAAACATTCTGTGTTGTGAACCAATGTCGTGTACCATGGTGAATGAGCAGAATGTTTGGTTGAATCCCTGATTAAATTGAAGAAAAGGACTGAAAAAGACTGCAAGGTGTTAGGACAATATTTGTCCCATAAGGAGTTTATATTTATTGAGGAGATAGCAAACTCCAACTGGGACTTGGTTCATTGTTACACAGTAATAGGAACCAGGTACCCTGTCACAGTTCCCTGTCTCTGACACCTCCCTCCCCTTCCTTGACCTCTCCCTCTCCATCCATGAGGACCGACTCGACACTGACATTTTTTACAAACCCACCGACTCCCACAGCTACCTGGATTACACCTCCTCCCACTCTACCTCCTGCAAAAATGCTATTTCATATTCCCAATTCCTTCGCCTCTGCCGCATCTGCTCTCAGGAGGACCAATTCAATGTCCTCCTGAGGCGAATGCAATGTTGTCTCTTATCTCAAGAGGGTTGGAATATAAAAGCAGAGATGTACTACTAAGACTTTATAAAGCTCTGGTTAGGCCCCATTTGGAGTACTGTGTCCAGTTTTGGTCCCCACACCTCAGGAAGGACATACTGGCACTGGAACGTGTCCAGCGGAGATTCACACGGATGATCCCTGGAATGACAGGTCTAACATATGAGGAACGGCTGAGGATACTGGGATTGTATTCGTTGGAGTTTAGAAAATTAAGGGGAGACTTAATAGAGACGTACAAAATAATACATGGCTTGGAAAAGGTGGATGCTAGGAAATTGTTTCAGTTAAACGAGGAGACTAGGACCCGTGGACACAGCCTTAGAATTAGAGGGGGTCATTTCAGAACAGAAATGCGGAGACATTTCTTCAGCCAGAGAGTGGTGGGCTGTGGAATTCATTGCCACGGAGTGCAGTGGAAGCCGGGACGCTAAATGTCTTCAATGCCGAGATTGATAGATTCTTGTTGTCTCGAGGAATTAAGGGCTACGGGGAGAACGCTGGTAAGTGGAGCTGAAATGCGCATCAGCCATGATTGAATGGCGGAGTGGACTCGATGGGCCGAATGGCCTTACTTCCACTCCTATGTCTTATGGTCTTATAATTCCACCACAGAACACACCAGATGGGTTCCTTCTTTAAAGACCAAAGTTTCCCCTCCCACATGGTTGAAGATGCCCGCCAATGCATCTCATCCACGTCCCGCACCTCTGCACTTGAACCCCACACTTCCAACCCCCCCCCCCCCCCCGGTCCTCACCTTCCACCCCACCAACCTCCACATAATTCGCATCACCCGCCGGCATTTCCGACACCTACAAATGCATCCCATCACTAGGGATATATTTCCCTCCCCACCCCTATCCACTTTCTGCAAAGACTGTTCCCTCCGCAACTACCTGGTCAGGTCCATGCCCCCTAACAACCCACCCTCCCCTCCCAGCACCTTCCTTTGCCAAAGCAGGAATTGCAAAACCTGCGTGCACACGTCCCCCCTTACTTCCATCCAAAGCCCCAAAGGAGTCTTCCACATCCATCAAATTTCACTCTAACATCCACCAATGTCATTTATTGCATCCGTTGCTCCCGATGCGGTCTCCTCTACATTGGGGAGACTGGATGCCTTCTCGCAGAGCGCTTTAGGGAACATCTCTGCACAACCCATTAGAGTCTAACACTTTGTACAATCAATACCTTCGACCTGAATTTACCATCTGCAGTCCTCTTAAGGTATATGCATGGAAACACTTTGACATCTCATTACTCAGCATGCATCATGAGGCTGTGTTGGCTTCATGAGGCTTTGACCTGGCATCCGTGGTGTAATTTCACTGTGGGTGATAGAAATTTAATTACCTGCTTTGCATTTCAACTAATTTTCTTCACTATTGACCAAGAAAAATCTTTCTGTTGTTTGAATTATGTAAAGAAATTCGCCACTTGTTTTCTCAGTCCGCTTACAATTTTGAAGCCTCATTGTCAATGAATTTTTCTGATTATCTTTTGCCAGCAGATCTGAGCAAAGGCAATTGCTTCAGAAGAGCATGCACTCTTCAAAACCATTTTCTTTGAAGGACTTCTCCAGCTTTTTACTGTTTTGAACAGCGAAGGGATTTGTTGAAAGGGTTTTATGCTTGATTAGAACATAGAGCATAGAACATAGAAAAGTATAGCACAGAACAGGCCCTTTGGCCCACGATGTTGTGCCGAGGATTAATCCTAATATAAAATAAAATAACTTAACCTATGCACCCTCAATTCACTGCTATCCATGTGCATGTCCAGCACACACTTAAATGTCCCTAATGACTCTGCTTCCACCACCACCACCACTGGCAACGCAATCCATGCATTCACAACTATCTGCATAAAGAACCTTCCTCTGTTGTCCCCTCTATACCTTTCTCCTAATATCTTCAAACTATGACACCTTGTGCCAGTCAATCCTACCCTGGGGAAAAGTCTCTGGCTTTTAACTCTATCCATGTGTCTCATTACCTTGTATACCTCGATCAGGTCATTTCTCTTCCTCCTTCTCTCCAGAGAGAAAAGTCCAAGCTTAGTCAACCTCTCTTCAAAAGGCAAGCCCTCCAGTCCAGGCAGCATCCTGGTAAACCTTCTTTGCCCCCTCTCCAAAGCCTCTGTATTTTTCCTATAGTAGGGTGACCAGAACTGGACACAATATTCCAAGTGTGGTCTCACCAGGGACTTGTAAAGCTGTAGCAAAACCTCGTGGCTCTTAAACTCAATCCCCCGTTAATGAAAGCCAAAATACTATATGCTTTCTTAGCAACCCAATCCACTTGGGTGACAACTTGGAGGGATGTTTGTACTTGAACACCAAGATCCCTCTGTTCCTCCACGCTGCCAAGGATCCTGTCTTTAATCCTATATTCAGCATTCGAGTTGGACCTTCCAAAATGCATCACTTCGCATTTATCCAGGTTGAACTCCATCTGCCATTTCTCAGCCCATCCTGTCTATGTCACACTGCAGCCTGCAATAGCCCTTGATACTATCAACGGCACCTCCAACCTTTGTGTTGTCTGCAAATTTACTAACCCACCACTCATAGATTCATAGAGATTTACAGCATGGAAACAGATCCTTCAGTCCAACCCGTCCATGCCAACCAGATATCCCAACCCAATCCAGTCCCACCTGCCAGCACCCGGCCCAGATCCCTCCAAACACTTCCTATTCATATACCCATCCAAATGAGTCTTAAATGTTGCAATTGTACCAGCCTCCACCACTTCCTCTGACAGCTCATTCCATACACGTACCACCCTCTGAGTGAAAAAGTTGCCCCTTAGGTCTCTTTTATAGCTTTCCCCTCTCACCCTAAACCCATGCCCTCTAGTTCTGGATTCCCCAACCCCAGGGAAAAGACTTTGTCTATTTATCCTATCCATGCCCCTCATGATTTTCATGATTTGGAGATGCCGGTGTTGGACTGAGGTGTACAAAGTTAAAAATCACACAACACCAGGTTATAGTCCAACAGGTTTAATTGGAAGCAAACCTCTATAAGGTCACCCCTCAGCCTCCGATGCTCCAGGGAAAACAGCCCCAGCCTGTTCAGCCTCTCCCTATAGCTCAAATCTTCCAACCCTGCCAACATCCTTGTAAACCTTTTCTGAACCCTCTCAAGTTTCACAACATCCTTCCGATAGGAAGGAGACCAGAATTGCACGCAATATTCCAACAGTGGCCTAACCAATGTCCTGTACAGCCGCAACGTGACCTCCCAACTCCTGTACTTAATACTCTGACCAATAAAGGAAAGCATACGAAACACCTTCTTCACTATCCTATCTACCTGCGACTCCACTTTCAAGGAGCTATGAGCCTGCACTCTAAGGTCTCTTTGTTCAGCAACACTCCCTAGGACCTTACCATTAAGTATATAATTCCTGCTAAGATTTGCTTTTCCAAAATGCAGCACCTCGCATTTATCTGAATTAAACTCCATCTGCCACTTCTCAGCCCTCCTCATCTAAGTCATTTATAAAAACTAATAAGAGCAGAGGCCCAAGAACTGAGTCCTGCAGGACACCACTCAACACTGACCTCCAGGCAGAGTATTTTCCATCAACAACAACTCTCTGCCTTCTCTCAGCCAACCAATTCTGAATCCAGATAGACAAATCTCCCTGTATCCCATACTTCATGACTTTATCAATGAGTCTACTAGGGGGAACCTAATCAAATGCCTTTCTGAAGTCCATATACACCACATCCACTGCTCAACTTTCATCAACCTGTCTTGTCACCTCCTCAAAGAACTCAATACGATTTGTGAGGCATGACCTGCCCCTCACAAAGCCACGCTGACTGTCTTTAATCACGCTATGCTTTTCTAAATAGTCATAAATTCTATCCCTCAGAATTCTTTCCAAAACTTTACCGACCACAGATGTAAGACTGACTAGTCTGTAATTGCTAGAGATTTCCCTATTCCCCTTCTTGAAAAGAGGAATACCATTCACCTCCTTCCAATTCTCCGGTACGGCTTCTGTGGAGAGTGAGGAAGCAAAGATTTTCGCCAGGGGCTTAGCAATCTCCTTTCTCGCTTCCTGGAGCAGCCTAGGTTAAATCTGGCCTGGTTCTGGGGACTTATCAATCTTAATGTTTGCCAAAATTTCCAGCTCATCAACTTCATCAATCTTGGTCTGTTCAAGCCTGTATCCCAGCTCCTCAAAGTTCTCATTCACAACAAGGCCCCTTTCCTTAGTGAAAACCGCAACAAAAAACTCATTTTTGAGTAGGGGAAGCTCAGACTCCACGCACCAGTTCCCTACACTATCCTTGATCAGCCCTACCTTCTCCCTGATCATTCTCTTATTCCTCATGTATGAATAAAATGCTTTTGGGTTCTCCCTAATTCTTCTTGCCAAGCCTTTCTCGTGCCCCCTCCTGGCTCTCATCAGTCCATTTCTGGGCTCCTTTCTAGCAAGCTTGTAATCCTCTAAAGCTAGATCCTTGCTTCCTCCACCTTACGTAAGCTGCCTTCTTTTTGACGAGAAGCTTCTCTGTTCTCGTCATCCAAGGTTCCTTAATCTTAGCCCTTCTTACCTGCCACAGTTGAACAAATTCGTGCATCACTCGCAAACAAATGCTCCTTAAACAGTCTCCACATGTCCCTTTCTGTGCCCTTTCTGTGGAGCAATTGCTCCCAGTCTCTACTTCCCAACTCCTGCCTGATAGCGTCATAATTTCCTTTTCCCCAATTAAATATCTTTCCTTGGTAACTGCTCTTTTCCCTCTCCAAGGCTATGGTAAATGTGAGACAGTTGTGATTACTGTCACCAAAGTGTTTGCAATTGGTGTTTTGGGTGGGAGGTTTCAGTCACTGGTCAGAGTCTTCTTCACAGGAAGGGGCAGATGTAACTGGGTAGGTGACTGCTGCAGCTGAAGTAGGCAGCACGAGGTGGATTTTTTCTGGTGTCCTGCCTGTCCTTTAATTCACGCAGTACTAAACAATAAGGACAACATTCACAGAATTCCTAGAGTTTGGAAGCAAGCCATTTGGCCTATTGGGTCTGCAACAATCCCCTGGAGAGCATCCCACCCAGACCATCCCCCCAACCTCACCCTATAACCCTGAATTTCCAATGGCCAATCCACCTAACCTGCGCATGTTTGGACCGTCAGAGGAAACTGAAGCACCCAAAGGAGTCATACGCAGACACAGGGAGAATGTGCAAACTCCAGACAGGCTGAAGCACAAGTCTGGAAACAAACTCAGGTCTGTGAGACAGCAGTGAGAACCACTAAGCTGCCATGCCGACCATTGAGGAACAAGAATGAATATTTTGAAAATAATTTACAGCAGCCATTTTGCACTGTATTTGGCAACATTTCTTGGTTGAAGTCAAAGAGTACTCACCAGAATGATCAAAAGGAATGAATAATTTATGTAAAGAAAGCTGTTTTGCTTGTCTTATCAGACATTCAGTGGATGTACTCGCTATGGTGCAATATCTGGGACATAGTGTACCAAATGTGTGTGAAAGTGCGAATTGCAAAACTAGTGAGTGTGTGGATGTGAAAAGAGAAATGTGTGAAGCAGTGATTATATGGAAATATGAAAAGCTGAAGGAAGTAGAAATAACATTGAATGTGTTGGGTTGGCTGACTCATAAATGTGTTTGAGGGCAGTAATCAGCAGCTTCTCAGGTCAACCTTTGCTGACTTCAATTTGTTGCAATGCCACTGAGGACCACGTCCTGAGACTGAATGTTTAAACTATGGGACAGAGGAAGTACACTTTGCCAAATGTCATGAACCATAAGATATTGGGCAGAATTAGGCCATTCGAACCGTTGAGTCTGCCCTGCCATTCAATCATGGCTGATTTGTTTCCCAACCTCACTCTCCTGTCTTCTCTTATATCCCCTTATTAATAAAGAACCTATCTATCTCCACTTTAAATATACTCAATGACTTGACTTCACAGTTTTCTGCAGCAATGAGTTCCACAGATTAGCCACTCTCTGACCGAAGAAATTCCTCCTTTTCTCAGTTCTAAAGAGTTGTCCCTTCACTGTGAGGCTGTGCCCTCAGGCCCAAGTCTGTCCTATTAGTGGAAACATCTTCTCCATGTCCACTCTATCCAAGCCACTTAGTATTCTATAAGTTTTCATGAGATTCCCCCTCATCCTTCGAAACTCCATCAACTAGAGTCTTCAACTGCTTCGCATATGACAAGCCCTTCATCCTGGGGATCATTCTTGTAAACCTTTACTGGATCCCCTCCAAGGCCAGCACATCTTTCCTGAGATATGAGACCAAAAACTGCTCACAATATTCCAAATGCAATATTCCACATTTTCCAGAGCCTTATATAGCCACAGAAGTAAATCTCTGCTGTTGCATTTTAGGCCACTTGACATGAATGCTAACGTTAAATTTGTCTTCCTAAATGCCAAGTGAACCCACACATTAACCTTAAGAGAATCCTGAACTAGGACTCCCGAATCCCTTTATGCTTCCGATTTTTGAAGCCTTTCCCTATTTAGAAAATAGTCTGTGCCTCCTTTCTTCTTCCCAAAGTGCATAACCTCCCACTTGCCCACATTATTTTCCATCTGCCACTTCTTTGTCCACTCTCCTAGCCTGTTCAAGTCCTTCTCAGCCTCCCCCCTTCCTCAACACTACCTGTCCCTCTAGCTATTTTTGTGTCATCTGCAAACTTATTAAGAATGCCCTTAGTTCCTTCATCCAGATTGTTAATATATCATGTGAATTATTGTGGTCCCAACACCGACCCCTGCAGATCTCCACTAGTCACTGGTTGTCATCTTGAAAAAGTCCCCTTTATCCCCACTCTCTGCCTTCTGCTGGTCAGCCAAGCCCCTAACACTATGGGTTCTTATTTCACAGTCTCCTGTGCAGCACATTGTCAAAGGCCTTCTGGAAATCCAAATAGATCACGTCCATTGGCTCTCCTTTGTTTACCTTGCTCACTACTTCCTCAACCAATCCTAGCAGGTTTGTCAGGCATGACCTCCCCTTGAGGAAACCATGCTCACTCAGCCCCCATTTTACCATGCTGTTCCAAGGACTCTGTGGTCTCATTCTTATTGGACTCAAAATCATACAAATGACTGAGGTCAGGCTAACAAGTGTGTCATTTCCCATCTTCTGCCCCACTCCCATCTGAAACATGGGAGTTGAAATTTGCAGGAGGGACATGACCACTGAATGTGTGACGAACAACTGACCAAGTTGCACCTTCAAGCTGCACATACCTGTTATAGCTCCAGTGTATTTGTGCATTGAGCATTTTTATTCTTGTTTTCTGAGTGTGCAGACCTTTGTAAAAATTAATGGTGAGAAATTTATAAAGTGGCCAATGTCACCAAACTGAAGGATACTTGATCATGAACACACAAATTTGACCAGATATCTCAATTTGAAATGCTGCTGATTTTCTTGCTGCTGGTTTTCAAATTGTTGCAGTCATCCTGCTTCTAACAACATCAGTAATGTCATAACTATGTGTTGGCTGTGAAAACATTGATTTATAATGCTGTCATGAGAAAGATATGAATGACTGCCTTTGTGTAATGAAGCTGAAGTTAGATTATGTGTTAGTTGAAATCTGAAAGCTCATTTAAAAGTTTTATCGAATACACAAAGTAAGGGTTTGTGGCTTTGTGGGTTTTTTTTACATATTGCCTACAATTAGCTTTAAGTATCCACCCTGAAGTCAAGGCTTTAAGATTTAGAAACTTATCGGCTCTTTTTGGCTCATTGCAAGCCATCTCATTACCCATCGTCAATACAATCTTTTCCCATTTTGAAAGGAAACGTAAGAGAACCCACACAGATGTCATTTGGAACCCATTAGTTCTCTTGTCTCTCCTCCTGAGTAAACCCACCATCAGCAGCAGCCTTCTCTTCCCAAGAGATGCCTCCTAAACCATCAAATCAACCTGCCTGACTTTTCTTTAAAAAGTATCTTTCTTGACGATCTCTATACTAAGCTTCTGCAGACCTTTCCGGTAGACAGCGTGGTTTATGGCAACAATCTTAACTATTCTCTCCTGATGATTGTGTTATCTTCTCCAAGAATTGAGCAATTACATAAACAAGCAAGCCGCGCTGGTCAAGTGATCATGGGCCCAAAATTGGACATTCCAAATTGACCCACAGCGGAGAAATCAGACCTGACAGAAAATTGGCCAAACTAAATTAAACAGCAGCGAGCAGCTATCGGCTACAGAGACCAGTGGAAACTAAGATCAAAGAGATTACAAAGGTTCAAGTTGCGACTAGCCTAAAGATTGTGTATAGGATAATGTCGATCGGGGGTGTTGGCATCTTAACTGCCTGAGTATATGTACTTTATACCTCCCGGGACTGGAAACAATGAAGGTGTTGGCATAACCTCATTGGATAAATTGAACCCAACTCATGACCCGATTGGCCAAAGACCACAGAACAATCCACAGTGAAGAGGGTTAAAAGCAGCGGAGCCTGACCACATGGTTCAATGCATTCCCTCTTTGTTTTAATTTCCTCTACAATTTCCTACCATTCCCAGTATTTTCCCTCTCTTCACATTCCTGATTGTGTGCTTTTGCCATCCTTTGCATTTCTCCCTGAAAAAGTCTATTTTACTTCTCAAGCTTCTCTGTGACCTGAGTCTTAACAAATTGTAAGCGTTTGGAAATCGGTGTCCAGATATGGGGTGCCATTATAGAGGTCTATAACATCCTGAGGGGCATAGATGTGTCAATAGACAAGGTCTTTTCCCTGGGATGTGGGAGTCCAGAACTAGAGGGCATAAGTATAGGGTGAGAGGGAAAAGGTTAAAAAGGGACCTAAGGGGCAACTTTTTTTACGCAACGGGTGGTGCATGTATGAAGCAGCCAGAGGAAGTGATCGAGGTTGATCACAATTACAACATTTAAAAGGTATCTGGAAGGGTATATGAATAGGAAGGATTTAGAGGGATATGGGCCAAGTGCTGGCAATGGGACTAGATTACTTTAGGATATCTGCTTTATACCAAGATTCCGTACTGAGGTACTTTTGAACCTAAGATGGTGCTGTAAGTGGCAAGTTGTAAACTTTACACTGTACTCAAGTGAGTACGTGTGACAATAAACCCAATTCAATTCAATTCAATTCATTTGTACAGTCCCCAATGCTCAATAGCAAAGGTGCGAACTGTTGTAAAGGTACACCGCAGAAATTCACCAAAACTCCTCGCCGGCATCTTCTAAACTTGCGACCTCGACGTCTAGAAATATGGCACAACCATCTTGAAGGTTCTGGTCTCCTTCATATCGGAAAAATGTTGTGAAACGTGAAAGGGTTCAGAAAAGATTTACAAGGAATGTTGCCAGGGTTGGAGGATTTGCCAGGGTAGGGAGAGTTCGAATAGGCTTGGGCAGTTTTCTCTGGGGCATTGGAGGCTGTGGGGTGACCTTATAGAGGTTTATAAAATTATGAAGGGCATGGATAGTGTAAATAGACAAAGTCTCTTCCCTAGGATGGGGGAGTCCAGAACTAGAGGGCATAGGTTTAGGGTGAGAGGGGAAAGATATAAAAGAGACCTAAGGGAGCAACTTTTTCACGCAGAGGGTGGTGTGTGTATGGAATGAGCTGCCAGAGGATGTGGTGGAAGCTGGTACAATTGCAACAATTAAAAGGCATTTGGATCGGTATATGAATAGGAAGGGTTTGGTGGGCCAGGTGGGTCTAGATTGGGATATCTGGTCAGCATGGACGAGTTGGACTGAAGGATCTGTTTCCATGCTGTACATCTCTATGACTCTATGACTGTGTCACAAGGGCAGCAGATACATGGAAACACCTCAAATTCCCCTCCAAGCCACTCACCATCCTGCTTGGTACTATACTGCCATTCCTTCAGTGTCACTGGGTCAAAATCCTGGAACTCCTTTCCTAATGGTATTGTGGATTCCCCTTCGACAAATGGGCTGGTGTGGTTCAAGAAGGCAGCTCACCATCACATTCTCAAGGCAACGAGAAGTGAGCAGTAAATGCTGGCCTTTCTAGCGATGTCGATATCCCCTGTATGAATCTTTTAAAGCATGCTCACAGAGGTGCTATTGAACAAAATTTAACAGTTTGGGACAGGTAATAAATACTGACCCAGCCGGCAACATCTGTTTGCCTTCTTAAACTCTTGGCCATTTGAACCTCCGCCTGTTCCTTACAAGTTTCTCTCGTGACCCTGATTAATGTCCACTGTAAATTACGCCATGAAAATTGCAAAAGGACTAATTTTACTTGACCTTTTAGTAGGCTGTATGCTGAGGTTTTATGTGAAAGATATAGGAACACAAACTGATGAGAACTTAAATAATTGAATGACTAAATAGCTTGTCAAAAGAAGCCTCAAGGTAATGTTACAAGACGAAACTGTCAAATTAGTGTTTCTCCATTTCCAACCAGAAACCCTGAAGCAAAGCAACAGTAAGAAGGCACAGAGATAACTCAACAAAGAAGCCAATGGATTGTTGAAACATATGGCTTTATGTGGATATTGGACAAGGATTCATTCATTTTTCCTCCTGTATGTTGGATATTCTGAACAGTTCAGGATGAAGTGTTGAATTTCATTGGAACAGCAGACTTTTCAGGATATGCAAGTTGTCTTCAAAATGTGAGAGGAATATGTAGCTTTTGTTGTGATACTAGAAGTGTTTGTGAAAGGAAATAAGGGGCAGTATCATTGTCAACCATGAGTGATTCAAGTGGACTTTTTAACAGCCAGAACACGTGTGAAGGAATCCATTAACTAAACCACAGTATCGTGAGATAATGGTAAGTAAAACCTGCTCTTCAAGGAGCTTAACAGCAATTCAGTCACGGTGCTTTGTTTGAGGAAGTTAAAAATCACACAACACCAGGTTATAGTCCACCAGGTTTAATTGGAAACACACTAGCTTTCGGAGCGTCGCTCCTTCATCAGGTGGTAGTGGAGGGCTCAATCCTAACACACAGAATTTATAGCAAAAATTTACAGTGTGATGTAACTGAAATTATACATTGAAAAATTGATTGTCTGTTAAGCCTTTCATCTGTTAGAATACTGTGATAGTTTCACATCTTTCATGTGTAAATCACAAAACCTTTTTTTGAAAAAGTTGCATTCTTGGGTTAACTTAACAATGGTGATAGCTAGACAATATGTTGAAGGTGTTAGCCCCCTGTGTTCTCTGTCTATGCCATGATGTTTAGATTGATTCTAATCTAAAAAGTGAGATAATGGAGTTTTACATGAATTTATGCAGTTTTTAAGCTCAGAGTTCTACATGGATGCATGCAGTTTCTGAGCAAAGTACAATGTAACCCTGCAAGTACAAATTCACCCCACAAAATATATGTGCGCATGTGGGTCTTTGTCTGTGTGTGTGTGTCTGTCTGTCTGTCTGTCTGTCTGGGTTGGGGGTTGTGAGTGTGAGAAAGTGTATGTGTGTGTGTAGTGAGTGCAGAGTGTCTTAAGTCTGTGAGGGGGTGCATGTATGAGTGTGGGAGTGTGTGTGTCTGTAAGGGTGTGAGTATCTGTGTGTGTGTGTGTGTATAGGAGTGCCTGTGTGTGTGTGAGAGTGTGTGTGTAGGAGTATCTGTGTGTTGCATAGTGCAATGGTGGTCACCTGTAATGTGACATGAACCATCAAGGATGGACACCTCAGCACCACACTCTACCGCAAACCCACAGACAGCCTGACAATGCTACACTTCTCCAACTTCCACCCAAAACATATTAAAACAGCCATCCCCTATGGACAAGCCCTACGTGTACACCAGATCTGCTCAGATGAGGAGGAACATGGTGGACACCTGGAAGTACTCAGGGATGCCCTCACAAGAAAGGGGTACAAAGCCTAATTCATCAACCGCCAGTTCCGACGTGCCACAGCAAGGAACCGTAATGATCTCCTCCAGAATGTAGGTCATGAACATTTGATGGTGAACATAATAGATCATTTGATCCTGGCCACGCTTGGACCCCTCAGTGTCATTACTGCTTCACCTGGCCATTTCCAAAATGAGCTGAAAATGTGTTGCTGGAAAAGCGCAGCAGGTCAGGCAGCATCCAGGGAACAGGAGAATCGACGTTTCGGGCATAAGCCCTTCTTCAGAGGGCTTATGCCCGAAACGTCGATTCTCCTGTTCCCTGGATGCTGCCTGACCTGCTGCGCTTTTCCAGCAACACATTTTCAGCTCTGATCTCCAGCATCTGCAGACCTCACTTTCTCCTCATTTCCAAAATGAAACTGGCTTAAGAACTGCAAAACAACTACAAAAGCCTGTCGGATGTAGAGAACAGATTTTCTTTTGTGGGGAAAATTCTGAGTTTTAAAGACCTAAGAAGCATGGGCATGCCATTTAAAGATTTTGCTGAACTTGTTTGGATATTTGGAGAAGAAATAGGTTGTATCTAGAAGTGCCTGTCATTTGGTAAAGTGTTTTTAAAATGGCAATGCAATGGTAAAGCCAGTGAACAAGTAATCCCGAATCCTAAGTTCATGTGGTGTGAACATGGTTTCGAATCCCACTATGGCAGATGGTGAAAAGCTGTTCCTGTTAGCTTTAAGATTAAAGAAGCAATGATTTAAAATTTGGATAAAGATGCAGGATCTGAGGAAGAGAAATTTTCATACAAGTAACTGTGCTGACTTGGAACTCACAGTCATGACATCGGTGGATAGAGTGACGGCCAATAATTTCAAAAGAAAATTATATGAGCAGTTGTAGGTGTTCTTAACTACCACCAGACGTTTCACTGTGTGGCTGTGAATATATAGTTTCATTTCATCTCTTTTTATTCATTATTTGAATGTTTCCATTTGAAAATAACCAGTAGCGCATCTTTAGCTTTGAACAAAATCAAATATTAGTTTATAACTCAACTATTGCTGAAATTTACTCAGTATAAGCATGTTGCAGTTATTAGATAAAAATGCATGATAAATATTAAAAGGACCTCTAAATAAGATATACCTATAAAGATAAAATCAGTACATCATTGCAGGCCTGGTTTAAAAGATTCATGCTGGACTTGAAATATTAACTCTATTTCTCTGTCCACAGCCTTGCTGACTTCCTCCAACATTTTCTGTTTTTATTCGATATTAGGTGTTGGCTTAGCCCAGGTCTGGAGCATAGACCCACTCATTGTCTTTGAGTTGAGGTCATTACTATTTAATTGTTTAAGCTATCAATTTGAATTGATTTGGAGATGCTGGTGTTAGGCTGGGGTGTCCAAAGTTAAAAATCACACAACACCAGGTTATAGTCCAACAGGTTTAATTGGAAGCACTAGCTTCCAGATCGCTGCTCCATCAGGTGGTTGTGGAGGACACAATTGTAAGACACAGAATTTATAGCAAAAGTTTACAGTGTGATGTAACTGAAATTATACATTGAAAAATACCTTGATTGTTTGTTGTATAATTTCGGTTACATCACACTGTAAACTTCTGCAATAAATTCTGTGTCCTCCACAACCACCTGATGAAGGAGCGGCGCTCCGAAAGCTAGTGCTTCCAATTAAACCTGTTCGACTATAACCTGGTGTTGTGTGATTTTTAACTTTGGAATGATCGCTTTACCAAATGGCAGTGACCTAAGAGGGCTATCCACACCTCAAAGGAGAACCGTTGGTGAGGGCTTTCTGTTTATCCTTGTGCAGTGAATTTCAAATGGATGTCTTGCAATTTCTAATTGAGATAGGTATAGTCTGGCCCCAATTTCAGCTCAATCCACAAGAACTATGAATTCTGGGACCCATTTTGTTTCCATTTTTAAAAGACAAGATGAGCATTCTTTGTGCTATAATTATAGGGTCATTGATATGAGAAATAAACTTGTGGGACTACGAGGAAGAAAGGACAAAAAGGTAGATTAAATTACTCCACGCCAAATCGGCATGAAACCTGATAGGCCAAATAGCTCTTCTTGTGTCGCATAAAAACTCTATGACTTTATCGTAATGAGATATGAATGAAGGAATAGATGGATAGAGTGACGGCCAATAATTTCAAAAGAAAACTATATGAGCAGTTGTAGGTGTTCCTAACTACCACCAGACCTTTCACTGTGTGGCTGTGAATATATAGTTTCATTTAGTCTCTTTTTATTTATTATTTGAATGTTTCCATTTGAAAATAACCAGTATAGTTAGGTAACTTTGTTGCAGAAATGTGAATTCAGGTTGTTTGACGTTTTTCTGATTGCGGGAAAAAACAGCAGCATCCTATTTTATTTAGCAATTATACTTTTTCAGTTGATGTGATGTAACAAATGAAGCAGTACTTGTGCTGAGATTAATGTAGAATTAATGAGGTCCTGTTCAAGCTCAAAGGCGTTTGCGAGACAGGGGAGCTATTAGTCGTGCAGTGTCTTTGTAAATATTGAGTTCCATTCACTTGAGTGTTTTTGGTGTAACTGTTCGAGGTCTACTTTCAACCACTAAAAAAATCATCTCCCCTTACTCTGGTTTCATTGTTGCAATTTCATTTAAACTCCTGCTGTTAAAATTTCAATTCTTTTTTTAGACCAGACAACTTCTTCCCTGCAGCTTGGTCAATACTCATAATACAAATCACTGTACCTAGAACAGTTCAAGCAGGGATTCTGTTCGATTGTATTGGTTCTTTCTAGCAGATCAACAAACCAGGAATACGTGAGAAGAGGGAACTGCAGGAGTGCGGATCTGAATATGATTTTGACTCCATATTCCTTCTACCCCAGACAAGCTTTCATCATCTTGCTGAGCACGAACCTATCCACTTCTGCCTTCAGAGTATTCAAAGACTCTGCTTCCACCATGTCCTGAGGAAGACAGTACGAAAGACTCACGTCTTTCTGAGAAAACAAATTTCTGTTCATTCTGTCTGAATTGTCTATGTTTCAATAAAGCTGCATCTTACTCTGAAAAGCAGCAGAAATGAGCATAGCCGATTGAACGTTTTCTCATAAGTGAAGCCGCACATGGTTTCGAGACCTTCTGTGATCTGCTGTCGATACAGTTGTAACCATCCTTAAATAAGGAGACCAATACTGTACACAGCACACCATTTGCAGTCTCACTAATTCTCTGTATAAAATTAAGGTTATCAGCGCTCAGTATTTCAGAGGAAACTCACTAAGATAAAGGGAAAAAAGCTTTGACACATCAAACGTTCAAGAGTTGATTGATTCAAAGAAAATTAGTTCAGATGTGAATATGTGACTGCACACCTCAACATGCCCAAACTTCTTCTTGGCCTAGTATTTCATCATTTAAAGTCAGAATATGTGGCAACTAATTTTCAACAGTAAGCTCTGATCAACAATAGTGGGATATTGACCAAGTAATTTATTTTAGAGATGTTACTCAAGGGATGTAGGTATTGCTGAAGACACCAGGAAAAGCTATCCAGTTCTCCTCCATTGCTGTCATCCCACCTTTTGCATCCATCCGAAAGAACATATGGTGCCTCAGTAGATTTTACTTGCGGAAGGATGACATCTCCCCCTATACTCTCCTGCCAACAATGACAGCACTCCTTCAGAATAAACCCTTAAAGACCACAGTGTTTCCCAGCTAGGAAACTATAGCTCTCCCTCAGTGCTGATTCTCCACCTGTCCGGCACACCTTCAACTGACCCTTTTTAGCGCAGGACTCCCTCAGTATTGACCCTCCGACAGTGTGGCACTCCCTCAGTACTGACCCTCCGACAGTGCAGCACTCCCTCAGTACTGATCCTCCAACAGTGTGGCACTCCCTCAGTACTGACCCTCCGACAGTGTGGCACTCCCTCAGTACTGATCCTCCGATAGTGCAGCACTCCCTCAGTACTGACCCTCCGACAGTGCAGCACTCCCTCAGTACTGACTCTCCGACTGTGTGGCACTGCCACAGTACAGAACCTCCGTCGGTATGGCACTTCCTCAGTACTGACTCTCTGACTGTGTGACACTCCATCAGTACTGACCCTCCGACAGTGCAGCATTCCCTCAGCACTAACTCTCCGACAGTGCAGCACCTCCTCAGTACTGACTCTCTGACTGTACGGCACTTCATCAGTACAGACCCTTCAACAGTGCAGCATTCCCTCAGTACTGACCCTCCGACACTGCAGCACTGACTCTCCGACAGTGCAGCACTTCCTCAGTACTGTCCCTATCACAATGGGGTATTTCCTGAGTACTGACCTACTAACAATGCAGCACTCCCTCAGTACAGGCCCTTTGACAGTATGACACATCCTCAGTACTAACCACCGACAGTGCGGCACTCCCTCAGTACCGACCCATTGACAGTGCGGCACTCCCTCAGTACAGACCTTCTGACAGTGAAGCACTCCCTCAGTACTGACCCTCCGAGAGTGCTACACTCCCTCAGTAGAGACCCTCCGACAGATCAGCACTCCCTCAATACTGACCATATGACAGTGTGGCGCTCCCTCGGTACTGACCCTCCAACAGTGCAGCGCTTCCTTAGTACTGATCCTATCACAGTATGACGCTTCCTCAGTACTGGCTCTCCGACAGTGGGCATTCCCTCAGTACTGACCCACTGACAGTGCAGCACTCCCGTAGGTTCTGACCTTCTGACATTACGGTACTCCCTCAGCACTGACCCTCTGATAGTGCAGCACTCCCTCGGTATGAACCCTCCGACAATGCAGCACTCCCTAATTACTGACCTACACAACAGTACGCCATCCATCAGTACTGACCCTCTAACAGTACGGAACCCTTCAGCATTGACCCTCTAACAGTGCAGCACTCCTTCAGTACTGACTCCCATGACAGTATGACATCCCTCTGTACTGACCCTCCAACTGTGTGGCACTCCCTTGATACTGACCTACCAACAGTGTAGCACCTTCTCAGTACTGACCCACCGACAGTGCAGCACTGTCTCAATACTGACTCCCAACAGTGCGACCCTCCCGCAGTATGGAAACTCCAACAGTGTGGCACTCCCACAGTATTGACCCACTGACAGTGTGGCACTCCCTCAGTATCAACCCTCCGGCAGTGCAGCGTTCCCTCATTACGGACCCTCCGACAGTGTGGCACTCCCTCAGTACTGATCCTCCGACAGTGTGGCACTCCCTCAGTATTGAACCTCCGACAGTGCGGCACTCCCTCAGTACTGATCCTCCGACAGTGCGGTGTTCCCTGAGCACTGATGCTCTGACAGTGCGGTGCTCCCTCAGCACTGACGCTCCGACAGTGCGGCACTCCCTCAGTACTGACGCTCCGACATTGTGGCACTCCCTCAGCACTGACGCTCTGACAGTGCGGCACTCCCTCAGCACTGACGCTCCGACAGTGCGGCACTCCCTCAGTACTGACGCTCCGACATTGCGGCACTCCCTCAGTACTGACGCTCCGACATTGTGGCACTCCCTCAGTACTGACGCTCCGACAGTGCGGTGCTCCCTCAGCACTGAATTGTGACAGTGCCTCAGTTTGTATTCAAGACTGGAGAGTGGTTAGGCTGAGCCGAAATCTGCCCTCTCAGATCGGTGCAAAGAAATGCTGTTCTATTATTTGAGTGAGTCCAGAGAAATATACTGTTGATTTACCACATTCCTCACTAAACAATTCAAAAACAGAATTATTGGTCATTGCTGCTTGTGGGAGCTGACATAGGTCTGGCTGAATTGGTGATGCACTAGCTTATTCTGAGGTAGTTTTTAGCAGAATGTGTCTGGGCTGCTGTTTTAACGATGTATTTTATATTCTACCTGTCTCACTAGACCATTGTATGTGCTCATATGGAAAGAAGAGATTGTACATTTTTTAGGACATTGAGTTCCCAAAGGCCTTGATAGTTGCGAGGTTCTCAGACGATTGTTCACTCAATTACAACAGCAGAGTAGAAAGTTTATTGGAAAGAGCAACTGGTCACAAGCAAATTGTATGTGTGAGGGGCATTCCCACTGATGACATGGACTGCAGGGTATGCATTGTTCTATCCTGCTTTGAAAACCTGCATCAGCTGAAATCATATTGACTCATTTCCGAACCAGATCAGTGCTCCCAATTTCTGTCCCTTGGACATTTTTCATCTTCTGTGTTTCTTATGTTCTTTCCAAGTGCAATCAGCATCATTCAAATATATTACTAAATTTTACTTCTAATCTGGATGGAATTTAAACAGTCGAACGTAATAATCACGTAGAATGACAGTGCAAGAAAATTCCTTGTCAACAGCAGGACCTGAAAATGATTGCTTCTTTCATATACAGTCATTGAGATGTACAGCACAGATGTACAGTACACCTTTCAGTCTAATTCATCCACGCCGACCAGATGTCCTAAATTAATCTAGTCCCATTTGCCAGCATTTGGCTCATATCCTTCTAAAACCTTTCTATTCATATTCCCATCCAGATGCCTTTTAAATGTTGTGATTGCACCAGCCTCCACCACTTCCTCTGGCAGCTCATTACATACACACACCACCCTCTGCATGAAAAAGTTGCACCTTAGGTCCCTTTTAAATCTTTCCTCTCTCACCTGGAACCTATGCCCTCTAGTTCTGAACTCTGCTACCCTGGGGAAAAGACCTTGACTGTTCACGCTATCCATGCCTCTCATGATTTTATAAATTTTTACAAGCTGATCCATCAGCCTCTAACCCTCCAGGAAAAACCGCCCCAGCCTATTCAGTCTCTTCCTGTAGCCCAAATCCTCCACCCAGACAAAATCCTTGTCAATTTTTTCTGAACCCTTTCAAGTTTCACATTATCCTTCCTAAAGGAGGGAGACCAGAATTGCACACAATATTACAAAAGTGGCCTAACCAATATGCTGTACAGCCTCAATATGACCTCCCAATTCCCAGACTTAGTTCTTTGACCAATAAAGGACAGAATACCCAAATGCCTTCTTCACTATCCAATCTACTTGCGACTCTACTTTCAAGGAGCTATGAACCTGCACTCCGATGTCTCTTTGTTCAGCAACACTTCCTAGAACCTTACCATTAAGCATGTAGGCCCTGCTAAGATTTGCCTTTCCAAAATGCAGCTTCTCACATTTATCTAAATTAAACTCCATCTGCCACTTCTCAGCCCATTGACCCATCTGATCAAGATCTAGTTGTACTCTGAGATAACCTTCTTCACTGTTCACTACACCTCCAATTTTGGTATTATCTGCAAACTTACTAACTATACCTCCTATGTTCACATCCAAATCAATTATATAAATGACGAAAAGCAGTTGACTCAGCACTGATCCTTTTGGCACTCCACTGGTCACCATCGATAAAATATGGAGCTGGAAAAAGCACAGCAGACCAAGCAGTAACAGAGGAGCAGAAGAGTCAATGTTTCAGGCAGAACCTTTCACGCCCTTATCCAGAGCTTTATACATGGTGTCCCTGCAGACATGGTTCATCTTCGATCTCCAGACATGCAGAGGATAACTGCCCATTATCGTACAGCACCTCTTTGAGCTTTGACATTGATTGCATTTGCGTCGCCAGATTCCTGCCAAACTCTGTAACCACACATTATTTCAAAGCAGAAGAGAATTAGCCTGACATTGGCTGCTTACTGCAATTCAAATGCGAATTGCTGTGGCTGACTTCGGACCTGGATATGCATATTCAGCCTTTTGGGAGAAACAAGAAGCCATTTCTCGATCTGTCTCAAAGCTACAGCAAACTGATCCTGGTGATTTACTTTCAATGCATCAATGAGAACCCTGTGTCCAGTGACATCTGCAGCTGAAATTGTTCCATGACTCTCCCTTTGAAAGCCATAATGATTTAGCTAATAATAACATTGTGGCTATATTGTAGCTCAATGAGTCATTTTCTTAATTTGTATCTTTCTTACATAACTAATTGAAAATGTTTTCACCAGCTGAGCTCATCAAACTCTCAGATTTGTCCACATCTCTGGTTCCAAATTACTCAGGGCTTGGTTCTGACTGGACACTGTTATTAATTGTCACAATGCAATTTCCTCGTGTTGCTGAGTCCACATTCAACTCCAACAGAAGCTGATCCAGTTATCGCCTCAATGGGGCTGATTCAAATTTCATATCAGAATCAAAAGGCTCTCAACTTGGGGGCGTGCCATCAGAACAAGTAGACAGTCATTTTGCACTGAGATCAGGAACAATTTCTTCACATAAAGCATTGTGAATCTTTGGAATTCTCCAGCTTAGATGTTGTGGATGCTCAGTTGTTGAGTATATTCAAAACTCTTGTTACAACATAGGGTAAAGCCCCCTGCTTAGTTTAAACCAGCAACACAGAAAAGATTTATCCTGTGCAGTAATGTGTGAAAATTAAAAACTTTATTTCTTAAAGTATAACAGAGAAATATTAACTAACAAAGCTATTTACAACTCCTTCCTCAAACCTATCTTTTATCTTCCCTTCTATAATACTCGTCTGATAAAACCCCCTGATTAAAATTTACCAAAAATTTACCAAAACCAGCCAGCTGTTGAATCTTCTATTTGGATTTTCCTGTGTCATCTTCTTCTTAGGGATTATGCTTCACAGGTCACAGATCGATAAAGGTATCTTTAAAAGAAAGCTTTTTTTGGGTAGTCTCTACATGCTGGTGACATGGCAGTTCTCCAACTGTTCAATTGTCCCCGGTCTTATACTCCCAAAGCATCGGAATTGTCATTGGCTTTTAAGATTGTCAATATACTAAATTCAAACTTGATTGAAATTTTTTTGGGGGGGGTTTAATTTAAACTGATTGGCATAGTTCGAATCTGTTTTTGTCTCCAGGCAACCAGCTATACTAAGTGCTGGCCACATGCTACGTTGTATCTTGTTGAGAACACTTGGTGCTGTAGGTAGTTCTGCTAGTTTATAATTTAAAGGTACAGTACACCCATATCTTCATAACACTCTAATTGAAAGATTACTTCTTAACAGTAAGGGAATTCAGGACGGTGGGGATTGAATGGGCAAAGTCATAAGGTGTGGCACTGGAAAAGCACAGTAGGTCAGGCACTTGAGCGTGATGGTTCAGCTATGATCTCAAGGGGCCATTCGGTCCACTCCTACTCTGATTTCAATCTGAAATTTGTACTTTTCCTGTCTAATTGCAAGTGCAATGTTTCAATTTTCACAGTAAGTTAGATAGAACTGCATTGCTTTGTAGCAGCCTTGATCAAAGCAGTTTTATTGATGTGTTTTTGCCTCTTGGGACTGTTTCCAGTAAATTGCACTGTACAATTCTCAGATCAAACAACAATTTTTGTTTGATTTTATGGTTGTATTTCTTCCCCCATCCCCTTCTACTTGTTGGAATATATCTCACTGTAAAAGTATCAAGTGCCATTGAGTCATTTTTATGACCATCCAAGTAGGTGGTAAAACCTCTGGGCAGGTTCTACATTAACTGGCAAGCAATTTGTTGCCAAGTAATTTCCTCCTCCCTTCTTATCACGTCTGTCACTTCCCTTTTGAAGTGTATTTAATCTTGCCAGTTTGTACAAAGTAAAATCTCACAATTAGCAGTGGACGAATGACCATTTAATCTAGTGTGGACAGTTTGAGGAGTGTAGGCCTAGGGGCTGCTGTGATAAACTGTCATTCTGTTTTTTGAGAGATTCCACTGTGTTGTGAACACCTGCCTGAAGGATTGTAAAAGGCACAAGGGCCTTCCCTTCAAGGCCTCAGTGAGACCTTTCCCATTTTGTTCCAATGCTGACTGACAGCATTTCTGATGTTACTTCATTAATTGCAGCATGTAAAGTTTTACTTATAAAAATACTTCGGTTTTGATCGGTCATATCCTCCATCTGACTTTCACATCACTTTCATTTTGCTTCATTCACTATTCCACCCAACCAGAAAAAATTGACCTTAACACACATGCATGTTTTTGCTCTGTAGTTGGACTTTGTGCCGAAACTTGATTTCTTGCAGCAACATGCCCAACCCCGTCCCACATTGTTATGATAACATTGGATTAGGCTGTGATACCATAAATGCTAAATCACTCATGAGTGAGCTCCAGGCTCATTGCAGAATGAGCAGTGAGGAAATAGGCTCTCAACAAGGGAACAGAAAGAAAGGATAAAATTGTGAAAGGGAAGTCCAGACCTTTTGTTTGCAGTCATGTTCAGTGCGGTGGAATAGCTCCAAGTGAATGTGAGAAACTAGGCTCAATCTGAGAAGTTCAACGAGTTTACATTGTGGACAGTAATGTTCCATTGTACAAAGCTTGGCAATCTGTTGAAACAAGAACCGATTTACAAGACCAATTAGTCTCAAAGCACATTTTGAATCTGGATGGATTTGTTTGAACACAGCTGCGCATCACCAGACAAGGGCCCCGATGAATTTGTGTGGTTTGCGTCTGAGCATTGAGAGAGTGTGTCCCTTCTGTACAAATTACACTCAGTGTTTCTTGAACATGCAGCACTTAGTTCCTGATAGACACACAAACTGATCTGTGCAAGACATTCAATTTCCTTGGAAGCATCTCTGAAAATAGAATCATGTAATCCCTACAATGCAGAAAGAGGCCCCTCAGCCCATTGTGTCTGTACCAACCCGCCCCCCCCCCCCGCCCCCAAAGAGCATCCTACCCAAACCTACTCCCCTACTCTACCCCCATAACCCTGCATTTCCCATGGCTAATCCACCTAGCCTGAACATCCCTGGACACTACAGACAATTTAGCATTGCCAATCTATTTAATCTGCACATCTTTGCACTTGCCTTTTAGAACATGCATTCCTATTCCATCCAATGATTTGATTCGGTTTGATTTGATTTGTTATTGTCATAACATACCTAGGTGTTTTTCTTGCAGTACAGGCAGATCATACCACACAAAGTGCATAAGGATAACAGAACAGAGCAAGGAATACAATGTTACAGCACAGAGAAAGTGCACAGAGAGGGAGGTCAACATTAAATTTAAAATCTGATAGATCCATTCAGAAGTCAAATAACAGCAGGGAATATGCTGTTCTTGAATCTGTTATTATGTGTGTTTAAGCGTGTATATCTTCCACCTGTTGGAAGAGTGTATAACCAGGGTGGAAGGGGTCTTTGATGATGCTGGCTGCCTTCCTGAAGGCAGCGGAAAGTATAGATGGAATCAATGGATGGAAGGTTGGTTTGCATAATGGACAGGGCCATGTTCACATCTCTCTGTAGTTTCTTATGGTCCTGAGCAGAATAGTTGCCATAACAAGCCGGGATGCATCCAGATATTATGCTTCCTATGGCACATTTGTAAAGATTGGTAAGAGTCTTAACAGACATCCTGAATTTCCTTAGCCTCCTGAGGAAGTAGAGGCATTGTTGTGCTTTCTTGACTGTCGTATCAACATGAGTGGATAAGGACAGGTTGTTGGTGATTGTCATTCCTAGGAAGTTAATGCTCTGTACTATCTCCACCTCAGCTCCATTGATGTAGACGGAGCATCCCTTCTACCTTGCTTCTGGAAGTCAATGACTAGCTCTTTTGTTTTGCTGGTGTTGAGGGAGAGATTGTTTTCTTTACACCATGCCACCAAGCATGCATCTCTTTGCTGTACTCTGTCTCAGTATTGCTGGAGATCTAGCCTGCAACAGTGGTGTCATCAGCGAACTTGTAAATGGAGTTAGGATGAAATTTGGCCAGAGAGTTGAGTGTACGGAGAATATGGTTAGTGGCTGAGTGCATAGTCTTGCGGGACACTAGTGTTGAGGTTTATCGTGGAAGAGATGTTGTTACCTATTCTCACTGATTATGGTCTGTGGGTCAGGAAGTTGAGAATCCAGTTGTAGAGGGTGGAGGAGAGACCTTGGTATTGGAGTTTGGCTGAAATTACAGTGTTGAAGGCGGAGCTGTAATCAAAAAGTATAATGTAGGTATCCTTAATGTCCAGATATTCCCGGAATGAGTCTTGGACCAGGGAGATGGCATCTACCATAGATCTATTGTGACAGTGGGCAAATTGCAAGGGATCAAGGCAGGTTGGGATGATAGAGCTGATGTGCGCCATGACTAATCTCTCGAAGCATTTAATAATTATGGAGATCAGTGCCACCAGGCATGAGTTTTCTTTCGTACTGGGATGATGGTGGTCTACTTGTAGCAGGTGGGGACTTCAGATCATAGTAAGGAGAGGTTAAAGATGTTAGCGAATACTTCCGCCAACTGGTACAGGCAGGATCTGAGTGCACGACCAGGAACTCCATCTGGGCCAGTCGCTTCCCATTAGTTCACTCTCAAAAAGGCTAATCTGACATCTGCAGCGGTGACTGAGGGGATAGGTGGATCTAAGGCTGCCAGGGCAGGTAACACCATTTCACTGACCTTTTGTTTGTGTGGAGTACCGTTGGACTGCAGCCAATGTTCAAATGTAGGAAATGCAGCAACCAATTTGCACTCAGCAAACTCTTACAAATAACATTATAATAATGCACAGATTGGTTGTTTCCTTAGCCATGTTAACTAAGGAACCCTGGAAAAAACTCGGCAGCTCTTCTATGAGCTGTAATCCTGTCATGAGGATATTGTTTAACTGTCTAATCTCTGCACCATGACTTTTAGTTAATACCTCTCTGGCCTCAATGAGACATGGTTTACAGCATCTTCAAGGATGAGGAGAATCGACGTTTCGGGCATAAGCCCTTCTTCAGGCTTATGCCCGAAACGTCAATTCTCCTGTTCCCTGGATGCTGCCTGACCTGCTGCACTGTTCCCGCAACACATTTTCAGCTCTGATCTCCAGCATCTGCAGACCTCACTTTCTCCTCAGCGTCTTCAAGGAGGAAAGAAAGTTGGGATATTTATGGAGGGAATTTAGCACCAAGTCAGTTGAAGACATGGAATAGCCAACAATAGCAGAATGATTGTGGAGAACTTTGATCAGGTGATATATGCAAGGAATCTCAGTGACTACATTATCCTGTGCAGAAGTTGGGACAGAGTAACAGTTTCAGAAGGAAGTGAAATATCTGACTTGATCATGTTCGTTTGGATTAGAAGTGAAGGTAAAAGAATGTAAGTGAAGGAAAATGTTGTTTTTCAATCCCATGCATGGGAAACTGGACCATTAAAGGGTTCTATTATTTGCTGTTATTTTCTGATATCTGAACAAAAGGAATACATCCACTGTTCACAAAATAACATGGTGAGAGGGTTAAGGAAAACCAATTTCTCCAACCTTTTAATAAAGGACTCAAAGTGAAATTGTTGAACCAATCTATGGGATAATTCCATGATGTTTTGTTGTCTGCTTGGAAACCTATTACCAGGGCTTGATAGACAGAAGAATCTTTTATTGTAATTTATTGCTGGTAGTAGGGCCATGTAGCTAAATAGTTTCTGACGGAGGAAGCCCAAGGGATAGACTGAATAACAATTGCAGGGAGCACAGAGTTCACCTTTCAGCTTTGGCTGACATTAAAGTGACTGCCTGCTCAATGTTTTGACATTTTTGGATTTATTCAGGTCTTTCAGAACACTGCACTGCAAGTTTACAGCGGTGCCAAGGCTGGTTCATCAATTGTGTAGTAATGTAACCGTTGAATGAGCACTTCTGACCATAGCTGGCGAGTAAAAGTGACATTCCACCTTCCTGTTGTCTTCTGCTCCCACTCCCTCTGATGAGGCGAGGCAGATAAAACCTACAAAGGAGCAGGCAGCAGACATGAAGCAATATAGTGCAATAAGCAACCGGTGTTGTTGGGGATCTGAATACTTGCACATCAACAGCCATTCACTGAAATGAATTAAACACTGAATTTGATTGAAGGCTGAAAGGGGTTTAATTCCAATTTAAAATTGCTTAGTTTTAGCTCGCAGCTCAAGTGTGGCCCATCAGGAATGACCAAAGCTCACAACTTTTCTGATAGAGTTTGTGTGGCTTATCCACCCCTTTATTAGCTACAGACCCAGCTGTTCCAGTGCACTTGTGACTGCACTCCTACCTTCTATCTGCAATAATGTGAGGCCATCGAAAACTGTGCTGCCCATGTTTTTCCTTGCACCAAGTCCTGTTCATTCATCATTGCTATGCTCATGACCTACATTAGCTCGAAGTTAAGCAAAGCCTCTATTTTACAAATTCTATCCTTGTGCTCAAATCCTTTTGTGACCTCACTCCTTCCCCATCTTTAGAATCTCCCCCATCCAGAGACTCCTCTTAGATCTCTGGATTCCTCTATTGCTGTCTTCGGGACATTCCTGATTTGAATTGTTACCCCATTGGTGACTGTGACCTCAGCTGCCTAGACTCTATGCTCTGGAGTACTCTCCCTCCACAACTCCATCTCACTTCCTTATTTCTCTCCTTACAAACACTCACCTTCCTCTGAACAAACCTTTGGTTGCTTGACCTCACATCTTCTCTTGCCTGGTTTCATATTTTATTTTGTAATGTTGCAATAAAGCTGATGGGATGTGTTCTTGTGTTAAAGCTTTTTAAACATAAGGTCCTGTTGTTGTTGTTCTCTACTGATTGATTAATTATGATTAAAGTCTTCTTCCATTTTTCCATTTCATTCCAGGGAGATGAATGGTTGATGTCTGACATTAAGTGATAGCTGCCAATTAATAATCTGCTGCTTCTTTCCGTTTAGGGAGATGTCATCAACACTCAGTGTGGATACCAGACGCTACAGCTAGAGGTGAGCAATGCCTTAAATCCAAATTTGTCTTTTTGATATCCAGATGCCAATGGACCAATTTTGTATTGATTTGTATTTCAAATTTCTGTCCTTTTTATGGGAATTAAGTTCTGGCAGCTACTGTGCTCAGTAACTTTGCTTGCCAGTATTTTCTCCTGTCTCAATCTTACAAGGTTGGGCTTCTGGATAGCAATTGCTCTTTTTCATAGTCCCTGTCAATCAGAGGCCTGTTCAGCTACAGAAGCAACACAGCCATATGCAATCCAGTCCGCAGACGCCTTCTGTGAGGACATTGGATGACCAATAGCAGGAAGAGTCCTGTCAGCTTCTTTACTGATACATCTGGTTCAAGGCAGCCCCAGGATTAAACATGCACCATTCTTAATCAGTACATTTTAAAGACCACCACTGGGGAAGCAGTTCATTGATCTAACAATTCAGCAGTCTTCCCATGAGGATCTAAAGAACTGAGCCACTTGAGCGATTATACTGGCACGTCCCAGTATTGATATGGCTGACTGTGAAGATGCTGAGAAGGCGCAAGTACTCAGGCAGAGAACTCACCTAATAGATATTGCCTGCATCTGTCCCCAAGTTACAGAAAAGTCAAGGAAGCTAAACCTTTCTGTAACCCTGATTAGGTTTATTTAGAATAATGTGTCCAGTTCTGCCTACTATATTTTAGGAAAGACATTAAGGCTCAGAGATAATGCAGAAGAGATTTACTGTAGTGGAATTTTTTGCCTGGAATGACAAAAGAGACTTTGGTTGCGTGGAGAGACTGGTGAAACTGGAGTTTGTTTCCTTGAAGCAGAAAAAATTAAGGAGAAACTGGGAGACGATTTTTTTTAAAAATCCTGAATGTTTTCAGTCAATGAGGAGAAACTAATTGCAGTTTTAGAAGAGTCGGTCAGCAGAAGGCACAGGTTTGTGGTCATTGGTAAAGAATCAATTGAGGAGGTAAAGAGAAGATTTTTTTTTTAAATAGTGCATTCCAGATCAAGAACAATTCAGAGTCTGAAATGGTGATGGAAGACAATTCAGCAGTAACTTTCAAAAATAAATTAAATCTCTGTCTGAAAATGGATTGGAAATCCTGCTAGACTGTGAGGAAAGGGCAAGAAGAAATGGAACTGATTTAACAGTTATTTCAAAGAGTCCTCACACATATGATGGGATGTATGGCTTCACTTTGTGTTGTCTTATTCTCTAATAGCTGTGGATTATTTTGTAGCTTCATGCTGCTAAACCGAGCTGGGAGGAATTCTCTCTCTCTCTCTCTCCGAACTATGTTGTGAAAATTGAAAGAGTTTAGAAAACAGTTACAAAGATGTTGCCAGGGTTCGAGGATTTGAGCTGTAGGGAAAGGTTAATAAGCTAGGGTTGTTTTCCCTGGAGCGTCGGAGTGACCTTTTAGAGGTTTATAAAATCATGAGGGGAATGGATAGGATAAATAGGCAAAGTCTCTTCCCTGGGGTGGGTGAGTCCAGAACTAGAGGGCATAGGTTTAGGGTGAGAGGGGAAAGATATAAAAAAGACCTAAGGGCAGCTTTTTAACGCAAAGGGTGGTGTGTGTATGGAATGAACTGCCAGAGGAAATGGTGGAGGATAGAATGATTGCAACATTTAAAAGGCATTTGGATGGGTATATGAACAGGAAGGGTTTGGAGGAATATGGGCCGGGTGCTGGCAAGTGGGACTAGATTAGGTTGGGATATCTGGTCAGCATGGACGAGTTGAACCGAAGGATCTGTTTCCACACTGTACATCTCTATGACTCTATGACTCTGGTCTCACTACTCCACAGGTCACAACAGAAATATAATTGTTTTCCTCAGTTCCCTACTTGACCTATTATATGCTTAATTTAGTTTAGACTTAGAATGTAGACTTAAAAAGAACCAGCTTCTCAAATAAATGCAAAATTATTGATAAATTCTGAAGTTCATATAATATTACTTATTCAAATGAAGATGCAAATCTGGTTAACACACTTATTTACATTATCAAAGTAAAAATGTTTACATCTTTAAATAATTCAAAACACACATATACAGACAAAGGGAAAAATGGATTTCTTTCTGCAGACTTTCAATATGAGAAAAAGAAACACTTCTGGCTCTTGAAGGGAGAAAAGAGAATGTGTAGGATGTTCAGATGGCTACCAGACATGTGCAGCTATCTCTGAGGTCTTGGCAGATGCAATTTGCTCAGAAAACTGAGAAGACTTTCAGAAACTCCTTACGAGGACAATCAGGTTTGAGAAATATCGAGAGATGAACCAGGCTGTCTTTTCCTCAGCAGACTTTTCTCAACTAATGTCCAAAACAATATCCAATCATTGTAGCAATGAAACCCAGGGAGGGAATTCCTCAGAAATCAGTTTAAGCAGTTTGCTGAAATCATGTGATTTTTCAGAAGCATCTTTTGAAATAAATTCCAATGTGTCCTTATATTGGCGTTTGAAAATAAAGTCCAGGTATCCACAGTTTTCATTGTCCAGAATTCTTCAAGTCTGAAGACCTCAGGAAAATAAAAGTGAAGCCTTTGTAACAGTACAACCCATCAGTGGTGTGCAGCAGTTTCATTGTATATTGGTTTTACAGCACCTTTTATCACTCCTCAGTCCTTAATTGGGTTAGAAATACTTCGCTTAGTTCGAGTGAATTGTAGCAATGTCCGAATGCGAACTCCAGAGACCAACATACCAAGTGCCCCAATGAAATGGAAAAACAATGCACACAGTGGACTGCAGTTTGATGGTTTCTTGTATTTGAATACAACATTGACATCAAAATTTCTTGTCTAACTGTATTTGAGAGCAAAAGCCTGTTGCCTGATGTCCACTGATGTTCCAAATGTTATTTTTCAAGTTTGTATGAGATGAGAGCAGCATTGTCATGTTTCTTTTAATTAATTTGTTTCCTAGACCCTCGAAGTTCCAGCTGTTTTGAAAAGGAATAAACTATGTTTTGAAGATCCCATTGCATTTCTTCAGGGTTGTGTTGTTTTTCTGATCGCTACATTGCTCCATTCACTGCTCAGGTTTGGCAGGAACAATATTACTGAGGGAGAGTCCTGTTTAGAGGCAACATTCAGTTTCAAACCACAAAATTCCTGCTGGATTCTTTTCTCCCAGCTATCAGCACCATAGAGCACACATCACATGTGATATTAGGGCTGCCAACTAATTTATATTTCATGTGATAGTAGTGGAGCTATCTGACTGCTCTCGGAGCTACCATATTCTACTTGTTCGGGTTCTAATATGAGTCCTTTGAGTCTTCATGATAGGTCTCAGGCCAGATTTCAAGGTTGCTGTTAAAAAATGTTTATTTATATTCTGTATTTGTTGTTAAGTAACAGAGCTGCATGCTCTCTGCTGCACAGATTCCACATTCTTTACAGAACACAAACGCAGTCATAGTGACTTTCCTCAGAAGTTCATTGACACGTTCCTTAAATTCTGTCTCTGCACCATAAACTGGTTGGATTTGCTGCCCAATAGGAATTTTTATTTGTTTCGTAGCCTTGCTTATTAGTTGCAGGCATTAACATGAGAGCAGAAGTATATGAACCCTGAGGTATCATGTTAGGCTCGATGGATAGCACTTTTGTCTCTGAAACAGAATATCATAGGGTCAAGCCCCCAAAACAGAACCTGAAGAAGGTAATCAGAGCCTGACCTCCAGAGTGGTGCGAATGCTACTCGTTTGGAGGTACCTGTTACTGTTGGCACAGTAGATCCTCTTTGTCTTCTCAGATGGATTTTAAAACATTCCCATTGAAGATCTTGCTGAAGGAGAGCAGGAGACAAAGGGTTACATTCTGCACCGTGGCTAGGCGAGACAATTTCAGGAGCCTACAAGCTCCAGGGAGTGAGAATTTAAATGAGTTATTTTTATAAAGAGTAGCAGGACTGAGCAGGGAATAAGATAACAGGAGAGAAAATGAAACCAAAGGATTGAGCAGTATGTTTTCTGCAAGCCACATTATTGGTGAAATTGATTCCTGGATCCGTGACAGATCTCACGTTGAGGTTTCACACAACTGAGGCTTCAGAGACAAGGTCACAGTAATCTCCAGCTCCTGCAGCCTGCTAGTTGCTATAATTGAGATGAGAAGTGGTCTGAGTTTCATGTGGGAAGTCCCTGCTGAAAGAGATGGATAGATTTCAGCTTCAAGCAGCTGAAAACAGTCGGATTGACCTTCATAAGAAGCAAACACAATCAGTGTTTCCACACAAACCTGGTGGTCAGCTTTGACCATCACTCTAACTGCTCAGAGCAATTACCAATCACTTGTTCTTGGAAACGTGGATCTGTGTTAAATTTCACAGATTCAAAGCTCAACTGGCCACACATTTGGAAAACTCCAGATTACATTTGGCTCTTACGTATGTGTCATGTGTATGGCTTTATCTGTCTGTTTGCATGCATGTCAATCCAACTGTGAGTCTGGGTATGTCTATCTGTCTGTATGTGGAAGTGTGTGTGACTGTCCATCTATTTGCATGTGTGTTTACCGTGTGTGCGCATGTAGGACATAGAACATTACAGTACAGTACAATCCCTGCGGCCCTCAATGTTGCGCCAACCTGTGGAACCAATCTGAATCTCATCGAACCTACACTATTTCATTCTCGTCCATATGCCTATCCAATGACTATTTAAATGCCCTTAAAGTTGGCCTTAAATTCTATTACTATTGCAGGCAGTGCATTCAATGCCTCTACTACTCTCTGAGTAAAGAACCTACCTCTGACCTATATCTATCACCCTCAATTTAAAGCTATGTCCCCTTATGCTATCCATTGCCATCCGAGGAAAACATCTCTCACTCTCCAACCTATTTAACCTCTGATTATCTTATATATCTCAATTAAGTCACCTTTTAATATTCTTCTCTCTAACAAAAACAGCCTCAAATCCCTCACCTTTCTTCATAAGACCTTTCCTCCAAAGCAGGCAACATCCTAGCAAATCTCCTCTGAATCTTTTCCAAACCTTCCACATCCTTCCTAGAATGTGGTGACCAGAACTGTATGCAATACTCCAAATGTGGCCGCACTAGAGTTTTGCACAGCTGCGGCATCACCTCATGGTTCTGAAACTCAATCCCTCTACCAATAAAAACTAGCACATTGTATGCCTTCTTAACAACCTTATCAACTTGGCTGGCAACTTTCAAGGATCTATGTACCTGGACACCGAGATCACTCTGATCATCTACTACCAAGAATTTTACCATTAGCCCAGTACTCTACAATCGTGTTAATCCTTCCAAAGTGAATCACCTCACAGTTTCCAGCATTAAACTCCATTTGTCACCTCTCAGCCCAGATCTGCAGCTTATCTATGTCTCTGTAATCTACAACATCCTTCGTCATTACTCACAACTCTACCGACTTACATGTCACCCGCAAATTTACTAACTCATCCTTCTAGGCTCTCATCCAGGTCATTTATAAAAGTGACAAACAACAGTGGACTCAAAACAAATCCTTGCGATATCCTGCTAGTAACTGAAATCCTGGATGAATATTTCCCATCAACCACCACCCTCTGTCTTCTTTCAGCTAGCCAATTTCTGATCCAAACCACTAAATCACCCTCAATCCCATGCCTCCGTATTTTGTGCAATGCCCTACCGTGGGGAACCTTATCAGATGTCTTACAGAAATCCATATACACCACATCAACCATGTTACCCTCATCCACCTGTTTGGTTACCTTTTCAAAGAACTCACTAAGGTTTGTGAGGTGCGACTTACCCTTCACAAAACCATGTTGACTATCCCTAATCAACCTGTTCCTCTCCAGGTGATTGTAAATCCTATCTCTTATAACCCTTTCCAACACTTTACCCATAACCAAAATAAGGCTCAGAGGTCTATCATTTCCAGGGTTGTCTCGACTCCCCTTTTTGAACAAGGGAACAACATTTGCTGTCCTCCAGTCTTCTGGCACAATTCCTGTAGACAATGACGACATAAGGGTCAAAGCCGAAGGCTCGCCAATCTCTTCCCTGGCTTCCCAGGGAATGCTATCCATCCCAGGGGACTAATCTGTTTTTACACTTTCCAGAATTGCTAACATCTCCCCCTAATGCACCTCAATCCTATCTAGTCTAGTAGCCTATATCTCAGTATTCTCCTCAACCACATTTTCTTTTTCCAGTGTGAATACTGACAAAAAGTATTCATTTAATGCTTCCCAATCTCCTCTGACTCCAAGCACAACTTCCCACTACTATGTTTGGTTGGCCCTAATCTTACTCTAGTCATTCTTTTATTCCTGATATATTTATAGAAAGCCTTAGGATTTTCCTTGATCCTATCCGCCAACAACTTCTCATGTCCCCTCCTAGCTCTTCTTAGCTCTCTCTTTAGGTCTTCCCTGGCTAACCTGTAACTCTCAATCGCTGTAACTGAGCCTTCACATCTCATCCTAACATAAGCCTTCTTCTTCCTCTTGAACAGAGATTCAACTTCCTTAGTAAAGCACAGCTCATGCACTCGACAACTTCTTCCCTGCCTGACCAATAAAAACTTATCAAGGACCCACAGTAGATGGTCCTTGAAGAAGCTCCACATTTCAATTTTGTCCATCCCCTGCAGTTTCCTTCCCCATCCTATGCATCCTAAATCTTGCCTAATTGCATTGTAATTGCCTTTCCCCCAGCTATAACTCTTGCCCTGCGATATATACTTATCCCTTTCCATCACTAAAGTAAACATAACCAAATTGTGGTCACTATCACCAAAGTGCTTACCTACCTCCAAATCTAACACTGGCAGGGTTCATTACCCAGTACAAAATCTAATGTGGCCTCACCCCTTGTTGGCCTGTCTGCATACCGTGTAAGGAAACCCTCCTGCGCTGACCCATCTAGTGTGCTGGAATTGTAGTATTCTCAGTCAATATTTGGAAAGTGACAACTACTCTGTCACTCTCGCTCCTATTGAGGATCATCTTTGCTATCCTATCCTCTACATCTCTGGAACTATTTGGAGGCCTATAGAAAACTCCTGACAGGATAACCTCTCCTTTCCTCTTTCTAATCGCAGCCCATACTACCTCAGTAGACAAGTCCTCAAAAGTCCTTTCAGCAATTGTAATACTGTCCTTGACTAACAGTGCCGCACCACCCCATCTTTTACCATTTTCTCTGTTCTTACTGAAACATCCAAATCCCGGAACCTGCAATAACCATTCCTGTCCCTGTTCTACTCATGTCTCTAAAATGGCCACAACATCGAAATCCCAGGTACCAACCCATGCTGCAAGTTCACCCACCTTATTCCGGATGCTCCTGGCATTGAAGTAGGCACACTTCAAACCAACTTCTTGCCTGCCAGTGCCTTCTTGCAATCTTGAAATCTTAGTTCTGACTTCATTACCCTCATCCTCCCATATATTTGAACTACAATGTTGGTTCCCATCCCCCTGCTGAATTAGTTTAAACACACCCGAAGAACATTAGCAAATATCCTCCCAGAATATTGGTACTCCTCTGGTTCAGGTGAAGACCATCCTGTTTGTAAAGGTCTCACCTGCCCCAGAAAGACCCCCAATTATCCAGGAATCCAAAACTGTCCTCCTGCATCATCCCTGTAGCCACATGTTCAATTCCTGTCTCTCCCTATTCCTTGCTTCGCTAGCACATGGCACAGGCAACAAACCAGAGATAACAACTCTGTTGTTCTAACTCGGAGCTTCCACCTAGCTCCCTGAATTTCTGCTTTAAATCCCCATCTCCCTACCTATGTCATTGGTGCCTATGTGGACTACGACTTGGAGCTGTTCCCCCTGCCCCTCAAGGATCCCGGAAACATGATCAGAGACATCACAAAACCTGGCACCTGGGAGGCAACACACCAACCATGAGTCTCTCTTTCCCACACAACCTCCTATCTGTTCCGCTAACTATGGAGTCCCCAATGACTATGACCATGTGTGTCTGTTTACGTGTGTGTGTGTTTGTGTCTGTGTGTGCCGCATGCCTGTGTCTGTCTGTTTATCCGTATGGGG
Source organism: Chiloscyllium plagiosum (assembly GCF_037043375.1). Taxonomy (NCBI): domain Eukaryota; kingdom Metazoa; phylum Chordata; class Chondrichthyes; order Orectolobiformes; family Hemiscylliidae; genus Chiloscyllium; species Chiloscyllium plagiosum. Next base: position 13,604,062 of record NW_028270186.1, read on the forward strand.
ATGTACCTATGTGTATTTGTGCATGCCTGTATCTTATCTATGTAGGTGTGTTTGCATGCTGTATGTGGCTGTGCCAAATTATTGCACAGCTTTTTTTTTGCTTTGATTTGAGTGGCAGCAAATAGAAAAGCTTTGTCTAAATTTCTTCAAATTTTGTTCTCATCTTGTGGCAGACTGATCTTTAGGTAGTCACTGAATTTCCATCCTCTATGCAACAGTCATAATTACCTGTGCCCTTTACAAAAGGTGAATTAGCTGAATATGACAGAGTGCAGCAGGGTTACCAGTAAGTCAAATGGATAATGGATTTTGCTGTCAGCGACAAAGGAAATGCACTTGCCTTATCTTGCTGACAGCAGCCCACAATGTTTTCGCAGACTTTAAAGCATAGACATACTCAAATTTATTTCCAGTCAGGCAGCAGTTACAGCACACCCATCATATGAGTGGGCAGGAAACTTTCAATGAATCAGCTTGCAGAATCCTCTCTGTGAAATGTGCAGGATCCAACTTTAAGCCCCAAAGTAGGTGGGTTTAGGTCAGGTTCAGAAATGTATATGTGAAGGCGAAGTCACTGTACACACTGCTGATTTGGTTTTCTTGTGATTTAATTTACAGCGTTCCGAGGTTGATGGCATCATCCACGCCCGAGGCTGTGTCGATGCTGTCAATCTGTGGTTCTTGGATAACATTGGCATCACAGCGGGAATTCTTGCTGCCCTGCTCCTGCCACAGGTAGTCTCTTGATTGATCTTGCCATACTGTTGATCCTTTTGCTACACTGAGGCTTAAGAACAAAAGAATGACTACAATATCAGTAATAGCGTCTTTGGAAGTGTGAGAATGTAGGTGAATTTGCACAAAATGCTGCATCATTGAGGTTCACGAGCAATGATCTTAATTTTGAACACATTTCCACATTCATCTGAATCAGTTGTGGACAGGTATTTAAAGGGGAAGCTAGCCAGAGAGGGAAGCCATTTCACTCATTCTACCATTCAAAGTGACCAGGGCTGATCAGCAACTCCATAAACCAATCTTTGCCCCACATCCCTTTCAGTTTCAAATTTAACATCAACAACTGAGCTAGCATCAATTGCTGTTTTGTTGTGTATGTTTTTTAAAGAAGATTCTAGGTTAGTTCATATTAGCCACTAATCTATTCATATTTTTTCTCTTTGTTCCCTTTCTATGTCCTTTCTATGGCTCTTCTGTTCTATGCAAATCTTACATTTGTCATATCAGAGTTTCAGCATGTGATTCTGCTACATCTATTTGAATTGATGAATCTGCCCTTCTTCGCTAGAGTTTCAGTCAGCTCCAAGCATCTGGTGGTGTTGGCTTCTGAATTTTGGTGCAACTCTCAGGAATTTGGCAAGAGTGTACTGGGGTTTATTAGCAAACTACATTTTGAAGCATATGATTAGATTTTGCTGTTTTACAAAAGGCATGGCATTCCTTGATATGTATGTTATGGGATCTTCTGCAACTTGTGTGGGATTATGGATTTCCAAATGTAAACTTTAATTATAACTGTCAGAACTATGTCTTCAAAAGTACCCAGCTGAAGAACACAAAGGAATTTCAAAACTGTTCTTATGCAGTACAGCATCTTCAGCCACTCACCAATCTACTGCTACTCAATGTACTGCAAGCAGCATTCTGAACAAATGTGCTTATCGCCCTCTGTATAGAACCCGTGGGGCTACGTCCCAAAACATATAAAAAAATGATAACAGCAATAAAAACCATTTTGCTGTTGTGCATAGCTGAATGAAATGAGTGAATGAAACTTTTGATTTTTAAACAAGAACAAATTGCAAACTAACTTGATGAAATTTGATGCAACATTTATTGAGGTTGAATGTTCAATTTGTGTGATATTTTTTATTTCATGTGCCCTCTAACTCTAATCACAACCAAACAATGTGAACTGAATGAATCAGTGTTGAATCTGAGTAAAAGCTAAAGTGATAGAAAGTTCTCATTGAAGAAAATCTGTACATTGCATGGATGTTATGGTATTGAAAGTTTGAACTGACAGAAATTATAGCTTAAATGCCCATTAATTGGATCAAAGATGCTGTATTGTAAGGTTTGTTGTATATTTATAATAATGGATTGGTAGTTCTGTCATTTTTGTTATTGCATCTGATCAAACACGCAGTCAAAGTGTCTTTCTTGTTTCCCGAAGGGTTGCTGAGTCAGAAGGAATATTTCTTTCTGGGAATAACGACCTCTCAATGATACCTGAACACTTCTTGTCCACTAGGCATGGGGTCATGATGTGGTTCAAGAATTAAAATTTTGGAGGTGGGTTGGTTAGTGCCATCTGCCTAGATTTTAAAACAAGCATTTCATTTGGAGTGATTTGCCAGTTTAGTTTACTTTTGAGCTTCCGATTTGATTTTGCTGTGGAACTCTTCTTCTTTCTCATCACGTTCAACAATTTCTTCATTGAAGCTGTTTCTTAAATTGAGTACAAGGGATTTAAGCCTCTGGACTTGACCTGACTGCTGTTAGCCACAAGGTCTCAGAAGACTATCAACCTAGCTTCTTGAGAATGTTTTGAAAATTGAGTGTTTTGTGCTTTATGTGCAATTGAGTCAGTTAGGAGATTGATTGTCTTGAAAATGAAATTACAATGGTTCTGATTTCTCTGCTCTGCCTTCACGTCAGTCTCAGAAAGCTGACATGCCTTGTAATAAACTGGACTTGTTCACCCTTAGTGTAGAACCTTGAGTCCATATCCTGGGGAAATTCTCTTCAAGTCTCCATAATTTGTGCATTTGTGGAGATGTCAATCCCAGATCTTCCTCCAGTTGCTCACCACATCAACTCAGTTAACCATTCCTGAAGACTGATTTGGAAACATGTTTCAGAATGGAAGTCTGTCCTGGTGAAAATGAGAATATGTCTGACAAGATCTTTCCTGGATACGTAAACTTTTGATTTTGAAACTGGAGAAAGCTCCTTGCAACTGGTGACACTTAAAAAGGGTTAAGTGGTGGGAAACAACTGAAATCTAATTTGGTTAGAAACTCAGCTGGCTTAGTATAGAAATGGAGAAAGTGAGGACTGCAGATGCTGGTGATCAGAATCAAAAAATGTGGTGCTGGAAAAGCACAGCAGGTCAGGCTGCATCCAAGGAGCAGGATAATCGATGTTTCAGGCAGGAGCCCTTGCTGGTGAAGATCTTATAGCCAAAACATCAACTTTCCTGCTCCTTGGATGCTGCCTGACCTTTTACATAGAACATAGAACATAGAAGAATACAGCGCAGTACAGGCCCTTGGGCCCTCGATGTTGCGCCGATCCAAGCCCACCTAAACTACACTAACCCACTATCCTCCATATACCTATCCAATGCCCTCTTAAATGCCCATAAAGAGGGAGAGTCCACCACTGTTACTGGCAGGGCATTCCATGAACTAACGACTCGCTGAGTGAAGAACCTACCCCTAACATCAGTCCTATATCTACCCCTCCTTAATTTAAAGCTATGCCCCCTTGTAATACCCGACTCAATACGCGGGAAAAGGTTCATACTGTCGACCCTATCTAACCCCCTAATCATCTTGTACACCTCAATCAAGTCACCCCTAAACCTTCTTTTCTCTAGTGAAAACAGCCCCAAGTGCCTCAGTCTTTCCTCATACGATTTTCCTTCCATACCAGGCAACATCCTGGTAAACCTCCTCTGCACCCGTTCCAATGCCTCCACATCCTTCCTATAGTATGGCGACCAAAACTGCACACAATATTCCAGATGCGGCCGTACCAGAGTCTTATACAACTGCATCATGACATCAGGACTCCGGAACTCAATTCCTCTACCAATAAAAGCCAGTACGCCATATGCCTTCCTCACCGCACTATTTACCTGGGTGGCAACTTTCAGAGATCTGTGTACATGGACACCAAGATCCCTCTGCTCATCCACACTACCAAGTATCCGACCATTAGCCCAGTACCCCATCTTTTTGTTATTCTTCCCAAAGTGAATCACCTCGCACTTAGCTACATTGAATTCCATCTGCCACCTTTCTGCCCAGCTCTGCAGCTTCTCTATATCCTGCTGTAACCTGCCACATCCTTCCTCACTGTCAACAACTCCTCCGACTTTCGTATCATCCGCAAACTTGCTCACCCAACCTTCTAGCCCCTCTTCCAGGTCATTTATAAAAATGACAAACAGCAATGGTCCCAAAACAGATCCTTGCGGAACACCGCTAGTGACGGCACTCCATGAAGAAACTTTGCCATCAACTACTACCCTCTGTCTTCTTCCATCCAGCCAATTTCTAATCCAAACCTCCAACTCACCCTCAATGCCATATCTCCGTATTTTCTGCAGTAGCCTACCATGGGGAACCTTATCAAACGCCTTACTAAAATCCATATATACCACATCTACCGCTTTCCCCTCATCAACCTCCTTCGTCACCTTTTCAAAGAATTCAATAAGGTTTGTGAGGCACGACTTGCCCTTCACAAAACCATGCTGACTATCCTTGATCACATTATTCCTATCCAGATGTGCATAAATCCTATCCCTTACAATTCTCTCTAAGACTTTGCCCACAACAGAAGTGAGACTCACCGGCCTATAGTTACTAGGGCTATCCCTACTCCCCTTTTTGAACAAGGGAACCACATTTGCTATCCTCCAGTCTTCTGGGACTACTCCTGTAGACAAAGAGGACATAAAAATCAAGGCCAATGGCTCTGCAATCTCCTCCCTTGCTTCCCAGAGAATCCTAGGATAAATGCCATCAGGCCCAGGGGACTTATCTATTTTCACCTTTTCCAGGATTTCCAACACCTCTTCTCTACATACCTCAAAGCCATCCATTCTACTTATTTGTTCCTCAGTATTCTCATCGACAACAATGCCCTGTTCCTGAGTGAATACTGAAGAAAAGTATTCATTCAGTGTCTCCCCAATCTCTTCCGCCTCCACACGCAACTTCCCCCTACTATCCTTGACTGGACCTATTCCTACCCTAGTCATTCTTTTATTCCTAACATACCTATAGAAAGCCTTAGGGTTTTCCCTAATCCTATCTACTAAGGACCTTTCATGTCCCCTCCTTGCTGCTTTTAGCTCTCTCTTCAGGTCCTTCCTGGCTACCCTATAACTCTCAATCGCCCCAATTGAACCTTCACGTCTCATCTTGAGATAGGCCGCCCTCTTCCATTTAACAAGGGATTCCAATTCCTTATTAAACCACGGCTCCCTCGCACGACCCTTTCCTCCCTGCCTGACAGGTACATAATTATCAAGGACACTCAATAGTTGCCCCTTGAACAAGTTCCACATATCATTTACACTCTTGCCTTGGAGTCTACTTTTCCAAGCCACACATCCTAAGTCATGCCTCACCGCATCATAATTTCCCTTACCCCAGCTATAATTCTTGCCCTGTAGTACACACTTATCCCTCTCCATCACGAGTGTAAAAATCACCGAATTATGGTCACTATCCCCAAAGTGCTCACCTACCTCTAATTCTAACACCTGGCCTGGTTCGTTACCCAGAACCAAATCCAGTATGGCCTCACCTCTTGTTGGCCTGTCTACATATTGTGTCAGGAAACTCTCCTGCACACATTGAACAAACACTGACCCATCTAACGAACTTGAGCTATAGCTTTCCCAATCAATATCAGGAAAGTTAAAGTCCCCCATAACAACCACCCTATTACTGTCACTCATCTCCTGAATCACCTTCCCAATCCTTTCTTCAATGATTCTAGGACTATTAGGAGGCCTGTAAAAGACTCCTAACAGGGTGACCTCACCTTTCCTATTCCTAACCTCAGCCCAAACCACCTCAGATGGCAAGTCCTCATCCATCGTCCTTTCCACCGCTGTAATACTATCTTTGACAAGCAATGCCACACCTCCCCCTCTTTTACCCCCACCTCTGACCCTACTAAAACATTTAAATCCCGGAACCTGCAACAGCCAATCCTGTCCCTGTTCTAGCCATGTCTCCGTAATAGCCACAACATCGAAGTCCCAGGTACCAACCAACGCTGCAAGTTCACCTACCTTATTTCGTATACTTCTTGCATTGAAGTATACACACTTCAAGCCACTTCCCTGTTTACAGGCACCCTCCTTGGAAATTGATGCCATGTTCCTCACCTCCCTACACTCCAGGCCCTGCACCCTGAAGCTACAATCTGGGTTCCCATGCCCCTGCCGAGTTAGTTTAAACCCCCCCCAAGAGCACTAGCAAACCTCCCCCCAAGGATACTGGTTCCCCTCAGGTTCAGGTGTAGACCATCCTGTTTATAGAGGTCCCACCGTCCCCAGAAAGAACCCCAGTTATCCAAAAACTGGAACCCCTCCCTCCTGCACCATCCCTGAAGCCACGCATTTAAGTGTTCTCTCTCCCTATTCCTCGAATCTCTATCACGTGGCACGGGTAACAAACCAGAGACAACAACTCTGTTTGTTCTAACTCCAAGCTTCCAACCTAGCTCCCTGAAAGCCTGTCTAACATCCTCAGCACTCCTCCTACCTATGTCGTTGGTGCCAATGTGGACCACGACTTCGGGTTGCTCCCCCTCCCCCTCCAGGACCCGGAAAACACGATCAGAGACATCACGTACCCTTGCACCTGGGAGGCAACATACCAAACGTGAGTCTCTCTCGTTCCCACAAAACCGCCTATCTGTGCCACGAACTATCGAGTCCCCAATTACTACTGCTCTGCTCTTCTTCACCCTTCCCTTCTGAGTAACGGGGACAGGCTCCGTGCCAGAGACCTGAGCCCCGTTACTTACCCCTGGTAAGTCATCCCCCCCACAAGTATCCAAAACGGTATACTTGTTCTTGAGGGGAATGGCCGCAGGAGGTCCCTGCACTGGCTGCTTCCTCCCAGTCCCCCTCACTGTAACCCATCTATCTGCCATCTTTGGAGTTACTACTTCCCTATAACTCTGATCTATGACCCCCTCTGCCTCCCGAATGATCCGAAGTTCATCCAACTCCAGCTCCAGTTCCCTAACACGGTCTTGGAGGAGCTGGAGATGGGTGCACTTCCTGCAAGTGTAATCGGCAGGGACGTCGATGGCATCCCTCACCTCATACATGTTGCAGGAGGAACATTGCACTGCCTTCACTGCCATCCCTCTAAAGCTAACTGTTTAAACAAAAACTGTGTCTAAATAATAGAAGCAAAATTCAGCACTTACCTACTTACCACAACAGATGTTATTATTAGGTTAGAGGAGGAGGGCGGGTGGGAGGCACTACCCGTGTAGTGCCTCGGGTTCCTCTCCTTCACGCTTTTAAAGGGGGAAAAAAACTAACCCAGCTAAGCTTACACTAACTGCTTCCGGGTCTCGGCTGCCCCTCTGCTTGCCGTCACTTCCTCTGCTGCTCCCGCTCTTTCTGTGAAGGAGAGAGAAAACAAAACACCGATGCCCGCTACAGGTAAGTAATTTTGAAAAAAACTCTTACCTTAGCTGTAGTCTCCCGGGTTCACCTCAACTCGGCCGCTGCTCCCACTCCTTTTGTGCTTTTCCAGTGCCAAATTTATTGATGCTTAACATAGGAATGTTTAACTTATTCCAAACGTGTTTCATTCGGCCCTAGTATCTGCATTTTCTTAACTTAGAAAGTCTCCATAGAACCTCTGGATTTTGCTCGTGCTGTTTAGCTCTTGAAGGTTTCACTGAACGATAATGTTTAAATGAAGGAAATGTTCAAGGTGTTGTTATTGATAGATTGTCCATTTAGTTTGGGCCAGTGTGGAATGACTGAATGGAGGGTGGGAAATGGAGACCTATGAGTAGATCTCCATTATTGTGTTCCATGTATCATCTTGCATGAGATGGAAATTTAGTGGGAATTCCTCTCAACGTTTGAGCTTGTAAATGAATGCAAAGCAGTTTCCATTGCACTGGAAATCGTTACCCCTAACCTAACACATCGATATGGCCAGGCATATTTGCCAGTAAACTGTCTTCGCAGGAATCAAATCACCAGGCACACAATCAGAAAGTTATACCATCGATTTGCAACTGACCTGCAGTTAATTGCCGCAATGCCCGTTACAGCAAAGACCATCACACTCCTAATGTGTTATTCTCAGGCTCAGTCTACTGTATGGTAACATCAATTAATCTGATGTGTCAAGCAGACCACTGATGTGCTGAGCATTAGGGGTGCACAGTATCCAATCTGAATTGTTGCTCTTGTTTAAGTAACTGAACAAGTAGCATGTTTGAAAGCTGATTTTGTGGCCTTAATAGTTTTAAGAGGTGATAAACCCAAAAGTTCCCAGTAGGAAGTGGCAGTAATTGAGTGTGTGGCATGCATGTGCAGCTTGAAAATAGCTATTTATTGAATGCTATAAGATATTAAATACGCTATTTTAGTATGCCTTTACAATTTTACAAAATATACTTGCCACTTGGCTTCCAAACGATATTTGTAATTTCTAACATTTATAAACTGGAATAATTATGGCCTGCCCCTCCTGAATGTTAACACTATTGCAGAATTATGGTTCAAAAGAGCCAGACAAATGCATGTTTCTCAAAAGTAATGTCTAAAATTGCACATACTTTACCGACAGAAACATTCCAGTAATTACTTCAGCTAAAACAAAATGATTTTGAGTTGCCTCAAGCTACGGAGAGTATAATTTCTAATGCACCTATTTTATACGGTACATGACATCCAGCCTTGCAGTTCTGACTGCCCTTTCAGGGGCAGCATAGCAAGTGCATTGGCATTTTACTAACTGACTGAATGTTGAGCTCTTTCTGGTTGAACAGCTTGAAACTTTTCCAAGATTGGAACATGTGCTTTACAGAAAGTTCAGAAACAGTTTAGACAGAACATTATCAAAGTTCTGACTTCAGTCTCAAAAAGAACCACCTTGTCATCTTGCTGTCTTTCTCTGCCTCTTCTGCCAAAATGAATCATCATTGCACTTCACTGCATTTAAATCCACATGACTTTGCCCCTTTCACCTGAAATGGCTGTAGATCTGCCTCTGGAGGGAAACTATTTCCCAGCTTGAATAGTATTATTCTAACATGACGCTTTGCTCCCTGTCAATAAGACAATTTTGGCTGTATCACTCCCTTCTAATTCCATGGACTTCATCCTCCTGACAAGCTCCTTGCATGGCACTTTATCCAATAGGTTTCAAAGCCTATATATGCAGTATCTCCTATGCAACCCCAATCATCCTTTGCCTCATCAAAAAACTTAGGCAAGATTTATCTTTCACAAAATTCATGCTGGCTTTCCTTGATTACTTCCCAAATGGAAATTTATCTGATCCAATAACTTCCTCACCAATGACGTTAATCTGCCTGGCCTGTCATTTCTTGAATTATCCCTCTCTCTGTTCTTGATCAGCGGAATAACATTAGCCATGTTTCTGTCTTCTGGCACATTTCCTATGTCCAAGCTATTTAAAGCCTGTGCTATTTTCTGTTGGTTTTCATTCAGTCGGTGACCCTGCCTTTGAACTTTTGCAATATAAACCTTTCTTATCTGACGTAGGAACAGGTTTGACACAAGTTCCATTAGCCATTTTGTATTAATGTCTTATTTCCATTATGTCTCAGTGAAGTACCTGGATTTATGACTTTACTCAGCAAAACTGAACGTATTTGCAATGACTTACCATAACTTTGTGACTCAGACTACCTACAAATAGTTACAATATGTCTATCTGCATATAGGGAGCTCAGTTATCATCACAGATTTTCCAATATTCCTTGAGTAGTGATGCGACTGGAGCTTGCCAACATTAAACCTGAGGCAGCTCATCAGCTAAAGTGGATTTTTCGCTTTATTAATTTCATCTTTGTCAAAGTTTGTCTTCATTTACATGATAATCTTGGAACTGATACACAGAGGTAGAACAGATAGAAATACATCTCTCCTTCAGTAGGTCGTCTGCAGCAAACAAGGGGAAACTCAAATGAAACTGCCCAGTGCCCAATATTCTACTTGATCTGGATGTGAGAGGCTGAATAAGAATGACATAAGCTGACCACTTAATTGGCTGCTCGGTTTACTGGGCCATCGACAACAATAAAGTGCTGGTAGCGACATGTGCTAAAAGAGAGTCACAGAGTCTTCCAGTCCATTTAAGGCTGATGCCAAGTTGGATTATATAAGTGGCTTGCATCAAAACGGATTACATATCTGAGCAAAATAAATGGGCCTCACACCAGTGGAGTAATGGTTTGCCAGGCCTGGGATTGCATAGACTCAAATGGCTTAAGGAACTCATCAGCAGTTTGAAACAAAAGAACTGTCTCTTTTCATCAGCACAGGACTGTTGGAACCTGTCAATTAGGATGAGCTGGCTTGAGCCGTTTCTCAAATGCCTTCTTTCCTCACAGTAATATGCAAATGTATAATTACTGTATTACAATTAGTGTATTCCATTAACCTACAGCAACAGTTCAGTTTATGCATGGTGCTTCACTTCCTCTATCTTGTGAATTAGCAATGATTATTCAACGTCATTTTCTTTTAGTCTTATCCACTTGGGGCATTCCAGCAATTATTATATTTAGAATGTGAGTTCAGACCCTTGAGGTCAAAAAGGATTTGAGCTGATTCTAATCTGGAACTCCTGGACAATAAATATTCCAGTAGTTTGTTACTTGCATGTACCTGTGCCAGATGTTTGAAAGAGCTAACCAATTTGTTCCACTCACTTATTCTTTCCCCACAGACCAGCAAATCCTTCCCATTCAAACACTCATCGAATACCTTTTTAAAATTTTAGTTTAAAATTGCTTATGCCATCCTTTTAGTCAACTTCATCCTGTGGCACTTCTGCAAAGCAATTTATGGAGTTTGTAAGTGGAGAGCATTTTCAATTTTTATTCTTCACAGACACCTAATATCTGATAAAATTTGGATCTAATTGGTGTCATTTCCAGTCAGAACAATCTGTCAAGGAATCCTTGCAGTCAAATATTATATTTTACAGCACTTTTATAAAAACTGTTTAAAAAAAAAGCCTGCAGCAAAATGGGCAGAATTTCCAATATCTTTGGAATATAATTGTGTGTGGAGATTTTACTCTGCTTCCACAGGCCAGACCGATTATATTAATTACTTTGAAGGAAAAGCAAAAGACCAAATGGCTGCTGAAGGAATGTTTAGGACTGCATCTGACATTGAATGGGTAAATGTCTATAGAATTGCAGAATTCACTGCAGTGCATCAAACAGAATGATGTGTGATTGTTGATGGCGTCAGTGGTTTTATTACAGTTTTTCCTGTTAAAACAATATCTCATTTACTCTGATAGTTATTCAGCTCACATTAGTATTTGTATTCCAGACTTCAGCTGCTATTTCTCACTGATACCTACTTCAAAATGGTGCTTGCCTTGGGCCAAGTATAATCACGTAAAAGAATATCTGTTTGAACCTGCAATTTATCAATTGATAAAGGTGTAAACCCAGTGATGGGGCACAATCAATTTTTCCAGAACTGCAGAAGTTAAAATAAACCTTGCTTTTATATCCATCATATTATCAGCCCAACTAGTTAATTAACCAAATCCAATTAATTACCTTAGAAACGTACTCACTTCTCAAGAAGCTAAGTGGCCCACTTTTGTTCATAATTGCTCATTTTGCTGGTTGTTTGCTCCTCTGAACTGTGAGGGATGTTTGCAACCTCAAAGACACAATGTAAATATCAAGTTTGTGATGACTTTTGTTGTCGATGTTATATTCATTTGAACTGTACAGGATTTTAGTTGTCTACACCTCCATATTAAAGTATGTGTATTCACTGGAGTTTTAACAATATCGAAAACAAAGGGTAGGAACATGAGCAGACTTATCACTTTATTGTGAGTGACATCCCCATAAACACATAAGTTGGTATCAACTACTGAAGAATATCAAAAGATCATGTGGAAGCAGCTCAATTCCAGAATTTCATGCATTTAGATATAATCTGAACATTGAACAGGAAGTTATCTTAGTTATGCTCTGCAGGCATGTCATTCTGTCACAGTTTAATGAAAACCAATAATCAATTGTCCAAGCTGCCACTGCGGATTTCAATTAATCATTCAAATCCTTCAATTTCATTAGTTAGAAATGTACTCTATAAATGACGTAATTCACCAAGTTTTCAAATGCCTTTTGGCGTGGAGGGACCATCATCACAATTTTAGATTTTTCTCCCTTTCTCTCTGACAGACATCTTCAGATTTTTCATAGAATGACACAGCCATCCATCCAGTAACCTGTGCTGTCGCCTTAATAGAGCTAGCTAATTATTCCCACTCTCAGCCCTTTCCCTTTAAAGAAAAAAGAAACTTGCTTTGCAATTCATATTCCACACTGTCTGTTCCACAGAAGATCTGATCAGAGCAGGCTCCTGGCTGACCAACTAGGAGTTACATAGTGGGGTAGTGTCATTGAACTTGGCCAAAAATGGAGAATCCCAAGCTAATGTTTTAGGGACATGGATTCAACTCCTATCATAGTAATATTTGAACTTAATATCAAAAAAAACCATTGGAAGTTAAAAGCTAGCAAACAGCGACCATGTAAGCACACATTTGGTTCACCATCACCTTTGCAGAAGGAAATCTGCCATCATGTGACCTGAGACCAAGACACTTTCAGTTGTTTAATCACCGTTGCAAAGCTTCACCAACAGAATCAAACTGAAAGGACCACCCAGCATCAAGCTGAGCAGTGGAAATGACAACGGCACCACATAACCGTGTTGACCTTATAAAGTCCCCCTTCCCAACATCTGGATGTTTGTACCAAATTGAAAGAGCTATCCACAGACTGGGCAAGCAAGAGTCTGACTTAGTTCTCTTTACAGAATTGTATCTGACCGACCATGTCCAAACCACCACCATCACTATCCCTTGGGATATCATGTCTTGCCAGCAGTTTGACCCACCAGATGTGATGATGCAGTGGTGTAAAGTTGGAACGGAGTCACCCTTGGAGTCCTCAGCATTGACTCCAGGCCCCATGAAGTTTAGTGGCATTAGGTCAAACAAATGTAGGGAACTCCCACCCGACCCCAAACCCCAAATGTCAAGTTTCATGTTAAATGTCACTTGGAGATAACACTGATGCTGGGTGGAAGACTTCAATGTCCATTATTCAGGTTAAAAGACAGCACTCTCCAGATTTCTGCAATTAACAAGAAAATAACTGTTTATTAAAAACAAATTGTCTTTAACCAAAGGCAATTAGGAAATATTAATTATGAATTTATAATGCTATAACGTAAACTCTACCTCTTAAATTTCATCCTTTCACTCATAGCCAAATATTCAAAGACAGAAAAGATGTGGATATGAAGGGTGCAAAAAGAAAAAGGAAATTACCGAACAGTACAATAGCACTTGTCTGGACCAAAGAATTCGTTGAGTTCTGGTTATCTTCCTTTCAATTCTTTTCACTTCTGAATTAAATCGAATTGAATTTATTGTCATGTGTACCGAGGCACAGTGAAATGCTTTGTCTTGTGAGTAATACAGGCAGATCACAAAGTTAAGTAGCATAAATGAATAATAGGTAAACAGCGGCAAAAACAAAAACACAGGTACAGGCGTATGTTAAGAGTTTGTGAGTCCATTCAGTATTCTAACAACAGTAGGGTAGAAACTGTTATGAAACCGGCTGGTGCATGTGTTCAGCCTTCTGTACCTTCTCCCCAATGGTAGAAGTTGTAGAAAAACTTTGCCAGGGTGGGATGGATCTTGGAGAATGCTGGTGGCCTTTCCTTGACAGTGGGCCTGGTAGATGGATTCTGTGAATGGGAGGTTGGCCTTTGTGATTGTCCGGGCCGAGTTCACCACTCTCTGTAACCATCTTCGATCTTGAATGGTACAGTTGCCATATCAGGTAGTGATACATTCAGATAGAATGCTCTCGATGGCGCACCTATTGGCAAGGGTATTTTTCTTCATGCCAAATTTCCTTAGCTGCCTGCAGAAGAAGAGACGTTGGGCCTTTGTAACCAGTGTGTCCACATGAAGAGTCCAAGAAAGCTTGTTGTGGATGACCACTCCCAAGAGCTTGACACTCTCCACTCGTTCCATCTCTGCACTGTTAATGTGTAGGGGGGGCATGAGTAACATCCCGCCGAAAGTCAATAATGAGTTCCTTGGTGTTGCTGGCATTGAGAGCTAGGTTGTTCTCAGTGCACCATTTTTCCAGGCCTTCCACCTCCCATCTGTAGTCATTGCACACCAATGCTCTCTTGAGAATCTCAAATGAGAATTTGTTTATTTATTGTGTATGAAGATGTTTTCTTCCTCCTTGGGGATTTGCAGAGAAAGGTGAGTAGAAGACAGTTGAGCTGTCTGGAGGCTTTCTAATACTGCATTCCAACATAAGAGAGAGACACAGAGCGCTAGAGATTTTTGATGCTTTGCAGCCTGCATGGCTGTCTGCTGCACTGGCCCCACACAGGTTATAGTCATCTGGCCAGGAACCAATTAGAATGTTGTTGTCAAGCAGTTTTCCCTCAGTTCAGAATCTGCTGCCTCTCTGATGTCTGCTTGTACTCTCAATGCTCCCAGAAAATCTCATCATTTTATGCAACTCACAATGCACTCAGTAAAGTGACTGAAGGGATCACAAGTGCTGTCAGCCAATAACCTGATTTCTGACTCCCAGTTTGGGTTCTGCCAGGACCATTCAACCCCTGGCTTTGTTATATTCTTCGTCCAAACATGGACAGAAGAGCTAAATTCCAGAAGGCAGCTGAGAGTGACTGCCATTGACATCAAGGCATTTGTCCCAGTTTGGCAGCAAGGAGACCAGACAAAACAGGAGTCAATGGGTATCAGGAGAAAACTCGGCGCTGGCAGAGTTAGCATGAAGGTAGATGCCTGTGGTTGTTGGAGGTCAATCATCTCAGCTCCAGGCTATCTCCGTAGGTTGGTCCTAGGCTCAACCACCTTCAGCTGCTTCATCAATGACCTTCCCACCATCATAAGGTCAGAAGTGGGGATGTTCACCGATGATTGCAAAATATTCAGCACTATCCGCAACTCCTCACATTCTGAAGCAGTCCAGGTTCAAATGCAACAAGCTCAGGACAATATCTAGTATCAGGATGATAAGTAGAAAGTAATATTTGGAGCATAAAGGTTCCAAAATATGACCATATTCATCAAGAGAGAATTTATCCATCACCCCTTAATGTTCAATGCTACTGCTATCTTTGAATTCCCCATTGTCCACAGCTGGGAGCTTACCATTGACCAGAAATTCATCTGGATTCACTGCATTAACACAGTGGCAACACGAGCAGGCCAGAGGCTAGGAATCCTGCAGCAATTAATTCACCTCTTTACTCCCCAAAAGCTGTCCACCATCTAAAAGGCACAAGCCAGGAGTGTGATGGAATACTCCCCACTTGCCTGAATGAGTATAGCTCCAACAACATTCAAGAATCTCTGTGCCATCCAGGACAAGGCAGCCCGCTTGATTGGCACTGCATCCACAAGCATCCATTCCCTCAACCACTGACGCTCAGTAGCAGCAGAATGTACAATCTACAAGATGTACTGCAGAAATTCACCAAAGATCCTTTCACAGCACCTTCCAAACCCATGACCACTTCCACCAAGGAGGACAAGGACAGGAGATACATGAAAACACCACCCACTGCAAGTTCCCCTCCGAGCCACTCACCATCCTGACTTGGAAATATATTACCATTCCTTCACTGTGGCAAAATCAAAGTCCTGGAATTGCCTCCCCAGGGACATTGTGGATTACTGTACAGTACATGGACTGTAGCAGTCCAAGAAGACGTCTCACTACCACCTTCTCAAGGGCAACTGGGGATGGGCAATAGCCAGCAATATCCATGTCCCATGAGCGAATAATAAAAGGAAACTGAACTGGACCAACCATGTAAATACTATGGCTACAGAGCTGGGCAGAAGCAAGGGAAATAAGGTGTGGGCAAGAATTGCTGACTGAGCCAGCGATGTCCACATCCCATGAACAAATAAAAAAAAGTTGAGACTGGTTCTGTTCCTAAACTTCAGCTGCAAAAGTCTTCTAGAAAGAAATTCTTTAGTTCTCCTTGTTAACAGCATCCATAAGGTGTACTTGGCCTCTCATGTGAAAAAAGCTAAGACAGACTGTTCAGTTGATAGGTTCTTGTTCTTCTGTGAAAATCATTAATTCTGAAGTAAAAGTAGATGCTAGTTTTTTGAAGAAGTAACATTCAGGATTGATGAGAGCTGGGCGGTAGATGTGACCTATATGGACTTCAGTAAGGCATTCGACAAGGTTCCTCATTGGAAACTAGTTAGCAAGGTTAGATCACATGAAACACAGGAGAACTAGCCATTTGGATACAGAACTGGTTTGATTGTTGAAGACAGAGGGTGGTGGTGGTGGAGGGTTGTGTTTCAGACTGGAGGCCTGTGACCAGTGGTGTGTCATAAGGATTGGTGCTGTGTCTACTGCTTTTTGTCATTTATATAAATGATTTGGATGTGAACATAGGAGGTATAGTTAGTAAGTTTGCAGAAGACACCAAAATTGGAGGAGTAGTGGACAGCAAAGAAGGTTACGTCAGAGTACAATGGGACCTTGATCAGATGGGTCAATGGGCTGAGGTGTGGCAGATAGAATTTAATTTAGATAAATGTAAGGTTCTGCATTTTGGAAAAGCAAATCAGAGCAGGACTTATACAGTTAATGGTAAGGTCCTAGGGAGTGTTGCTGAACAGACAGACCTTGAACGGCAGGTTCATAGTTCTTTGAAAGCAGTATCGCAGGTAGATAGGATAACGAAGACGTTGTTTGGTATGCTTTCCTTTATTGGTCAGAGAATTGAGTATAGGAGGTAGGAGGCGAAAATGTGTTGCTGGAAAAGTGCAGCAGGTCAGGCAGCATCCAAGGAGCAGGAGAATCGATGTTTCGGGCATGAGCCCTTCTTCAGTAATTCTGCTGCGCTTTTCCAGCAACACATTTTCGGCTCTGAGCTCCAGCATCTGCAGTCCTCACTTTCTCCTGTAGGAGGTAGGGGAGGTCATGTTTACAGGACATTGGTTAGGGCACTTTTGGAATATTGTGTGCAATTCTGGTCTCCTTCCTATCAGAAGGAAGTTGTGAAACTTGAAAACCTTTAGAAAGGATTTACAAGGATGTTGCGATGGTTGGAGGATTTGAGCTATAGGGGGAGGCTGAATAGACTGGGGCTGTTTTCCCTGGAGTGTTGGAGGCTGAGGGGTGACCTTATCGATGTTTATAAAATTGTGAGGTGCATGGATAGGATAAATCGACATGATCTTTTCCCTGAGCTGGGAAACTAGAGAGCATAGGTTTAGGGTGAGAGGGGAATGATATAAAAGGGACCTAAGGGGCAACGCTTTTACACAGAGGGTGGTGCATGTATGGAATGAGCTGCCAGAGGAAGCGGCGGAGGCTGGTACAATTACAGCATTTAAAAGTAATCTGGATGGGTATATGAATAGGAAGGATTTAGAATGATATGGGCCAAGTGCTGGCAAATGGGACGAGATTAGGTTAGGATATCTGGTCGGCATGGATGAGTTGGACCGAAGAGTCTGTTTCTGTGCTGTACATCTCTATGACTCCAATCATTAATCATCTTACCTTGGTCATATACTCTTTACATGATAAAGATTTTTCCTCATTCCCAACAAGATATTTTTAAAGAGATTGTGTTGTCTTTTCCAGGGTGAATTAAACCTGAAGTCATCATTTGTTTTTTTTTGTTCAAAGACCAGAAAGTAACCCTGCTGTGTGTAACAAACTGCCCGCTTAAAATGTCCTGCTTCTCATCTATCACTTTCTTTCCTCTTAAATGTCAAACTCATCTGGCATTGACATTCAGCTTGTCGCCGTCTGAAATGTTCAAAACGTCTCCCACAAGTTGGCTTGAGCCTGTTTGTGTTCCCCACCCACCACCACCATTCCCAGAGGCTGACTTCTGTCTTTTTAGGTTAACCTCTCCTTCCCCACAGAGAGACATGATGTCAGCGCCATCGCAGAACCTGGCCCACGTTTGCTCACTGTAAGCAGGCTATCCCTCTGATGAGGCATCACAACCCAACCCCGTCCTTACCCAATATCCAGAGCGTATACTCCCTGTCTGACAGTTATTGTATGGTTTTTCTAAAATGCAAAGCTCATTCAAGAGATGTGGAGATTGTTGGCAAGGTCAGTATTTATTGCCCAAACCTCATGCTGATCATCTGTGATTCTTCCTGTCCGGATTGAAAAGAGAAAAATGTGCATTTCTAGAGAATTCTTTACAGTATTGGGATAGTTCAAAGTTTTTCCAACCGAAGAAGCACGTTATAAGTAGATCACATAATAGCAGCACCATTTAAAATATGTTGTAACCAATACATGCTTTAAAAGTTTGTGTTTTAGAAACAGTGTCCCCAATTCGTCAATCGCTTTCCAGTGAATTTGCATGAACGAAACGCATATATAAGCAGAGGACCTGTATGGCTGGAGGCAGGCTAAAAAGAGGATCAGGTAAAACTGTAATTCCCCGCTTGCTAAGACTGTTGGCATTCACATGGCGGTGAGATATCAGAGGTGCCAGCCAAACTGTGTGCAGGGACCTGGTCACAGCTTTTAGCCGAGGAAGCAGGGGATGGAAACTGATAGCAAACATAAGGATGTCAAGTGGGAAGGAAGAATTGAAATCTTAACCACACCATATTAGTTTCAGTTTTGTCAGTTGTTAAGTGTCCAGTTGCTGTGGGGGCACTGAGTCTGGTATTGGCTCACCACCTGGAGCCCAAAACATAACGCAGGTCAACATTTCTGCAGATGGGCCCCATTGAATGAGATTCTCATGCTGATTTTGAGCTGAAACCCACAACAAAAGGAGTTATAATTAGCGATAGTCATACTGCATAATGAGCTCTCTGATGCAATTAAGTGGGACAGTTACAGATCACAAATCATGGCCAATCATAGTAATGATTGTATGGTTTCAGTAAATAGTTAACAATTAGCTAACTGCTCATTTGAATATCATTTTGAGAGCATTGTTGTGCAGTTCTCCTGTCAGCAGATATTAAATCACCATCTGTTTTCTTGTCATTTATTCATTAAAACAAATGGAATAAAAACAGTCTGCGACTTCGTATCTTGGAATACATTTCATGGGCTTTGCCTACATTAACTCAATCTGATCTGATTCATAAGAAATGGAAGAATTGCAGTTCTAAAGCACCTTTCATCACTTTCAGATATCCTAAAGTTTCAATGAATGATATATTTTTGAAATGCAATTATAGTGATTGTAACAAGGTCAGCCAGATGGAGCTAATAGAATGTGGGTTCCCAGATTGGGACTGCTAATCTGGTCTAATCAGGGAGTCCTGGCTGACAGATAATAAAAGAAGTGTCAGGCATTCTGACACTCTGAGATCTCACTCTGAGGAAGCTGGATCAGTGTTGAGGACATTGGTCATAGAGGGTGGAAATAAAGGGCGACTTGGTGATGGGATACCAGCCTCTGTAAAGTTATTTCAGTTGCCATGGATGCAAGTAAGGAAATCTAGCAGCCAAGTTGAATGCAGTAACGTTGTGCCGTTATTGAATGAGGCTTCTGCAATTCCCTCCAGAAGCATCTCTATTTCCACCTGCTCCTTAAAAATGCTCATGAAGCCCAAGCCTATCTACTGTCATACAGCCTTTTGTGAATTAAGACCAGATTTTGTTTGACAGTGTTGCCATGCATTACCTTGAGACAGCGTGTGATTTTAAAGGTGCTGGATGGCTGTTACTGTTGTTCCCAAGAGATTGCACAGCAGCACGAGCTGACATCTGAAAGCCTCATCCAACAGGTGGCACATGCAGCAATCCTTCAGTGCTTTACTGGATCGTCAGCCTACACTTTGTGCCCAGGTTTCTGAACTAGGTCTTCAACTCTTATGCTTTAGACTCAGTGGATGAAAATGTTACCATGAGATAATGCTGACCATCCCATTGGCCAGTCCAGTGTGGGACTGGGTGTCTGGAAGTTATTTCGGAAGCCTGAACAGAAAACTTTTGATTTTTCGATTCTTACCTGATCAATGAAGCAATTTTTCTTCAACTGTGAGCATTATTTAAAACAAGTTGGGAAACAAGCACATTTTTACACATATGGTGAATTAAATTCTTATGCAGGTTATTTGTTTTAATATCGTTAACCATTATCAGCCTGGGCGAAAAAGTCTTCAGTTTCCCAAAAGCCAAACCTAAAGTTAAAAATCACACAGGTTATAGTGCTACAGGTTTATTTGGAAGTACTAGCTTTTGGAGCACTGCTCCATCAGGTAACTAGTGGGGTAGGATCATAAGACACAAATCCTGCCCCACCAATTAATTACCTGATGAAGGAGCAATGCTCTGAAAGCTGGTACTTTCAAATAAACCTATTGGACTATAACCTGGTGTCGTGTGATTTTTAACTTTGTCCACTCAGTCCATTCCCATCATAAATGTAAAGTAACATTCCGTTTCTTCCTGGAAAAAAAGGCCTGAATTATCCCCATCCACCACCACCCTCCTCCACCTCACTGAGCTTGTCCTCAGTTTGAACAATTTCTCTTTCATCCTTCTACTTTCTTCAGATCAAAGCTGTGGCCAAGGATACCTGCATTGGCCCCATTCTGCTCGTCTCTTTGTGGGGAACGTGGAACATTCCTTGTTTTAATCCTACTCGGGTACCCACTCACAATTCTTTAGCTAGTACTTCGATGACATCTTCTGTGCTGCTTTTGTTTCTTGTCCGGAATTGGAAAAGGTTATCAATTTTGTTTCGACTTTCCACCTTACACTCACTTTCACCTGGTCTATCTCCGACTCCTCCCTTTTCTCAACATTTCTGTTTTCATTTCTGGGGATAGTTGGCCACTGATACCTGCTACAAACTCACTGACTCCCACAAATACATAGAATTCCTACAGTGTGGAAACAGGCCATTCAGCCCAACAAGTCCACACCGACCCTCTGAAGAGTATCCCAACCAAACCCATTCCCCAACCCTATTACTCTACATTTATTACCCTATTACTCTGACTAATGCAGCTAACTTACACATCCCTGAAAGCAATGGGCAATTTAGTACGACTAATCCACCCTGACTTGCACATTTTTGGATTATGGGAGGAATCCCAGACAGACGTGGGGAAAATGTGCAAACTCCACGCAGGCTGGAATCGAAGTAAAGTTAAGAGCCACCAAGTAAAGAACTGGTTTTATAGTCCCTAATTAACATTAGGTGCCCAATTATAAAGGGGCTAAACTGAGTCATGACCCCACCAGGTACTGAGAAACCTTGCTCCTTTGCCCCTTGGAGCCCTGCCTGTACTCAGCTGCCACTCAGTTTCACTCCTGCACACAAGCAGGACTCCTCCACCTCTATCCTACCTAGTCACGTCCCTCTCTATTCTAACCTCTCCTGATAACTCCCTGACTGCTCTCTATACTAGCTCCTCCCCCACTACCACTGAACCAACACCCTCTCTCAAACCTGGTCTGTCTAGTCTTGAACCTGTCTCTGACTGGTTACCTTGACTACACATCCTCACACCTGCTTCCTGTAAAGTGTATTTTTTAAAATATATATACATATATATATATATATATATATATATACGTTCATTCGTGGGATGTGGGTGTCACTGGATAGGCCAGCATTTCTTACCCATCCCTAATTACCCCAGAGGGCAGTTAAGACCCTTTGCTGTGGGTCAGGAGTCACATGTAGGCCAGACCAGACAAGGACGGCAGTTTCCTTCCCTAAAGTGCATTAGTGAACCAGATTCTGTTTTCTGACAATCAACAATGGTTTCATAATCATCATTAAGCTCCTATTTCCAGATATTTCTTGAATTTGAATTCCACCATCTGCCATGACAGGATTCGAACCCAAGACCCTAGAATAATACTAGGGTCTCTGCATTAATAGTCTAGCAATAATACATCTAGATCCTGACCTCTCCTTAATTCCATTCTCCCAGTTCCTCTATGTCCGTTGCATCTGTTCCAACGATGCCAACTTCAACACAAGGGACCTCCGAAATGTCCATCTTCTTCCTCAAATGAGGATTTTCCACCATAGTTGACAGGGCCCTCAACCGGGTCTGACCCAGCTTCCGCACTTCAGCCCTCACCTCCCACAACAGCGATCTGTCCTCACCCATCATCCCACCAGCATCCACAGGTAAAAGATCCTGAGCTGCCATTTCCGTTACTTCCATCAGGATGCCACCACCAGACACATATTCCCCTCCTCTCCCTTGTCAGCCTTCCGCAGGGACTGTTCCCTCCAGGACACAATGGTCCACTCCTCTACTCCCAACATCTCCCCACAGCCACAAGACACCTTCCCATGGAATTTTGGAAGGTGTCACATCTGCAAGTTTACTTCCTCCGTCCTCAAAGCCCAAGACACACCTCGGTGAAACAGCACTTTACCTGTACCTCACTCAATCTAGTCACAGTGTGATCATCTCTACATTGAGGAAATGAAATTTAGACTGGGCGGCCCCTTTACAGAACCCCAATGTTCTGTCTGTAAAAATGACCCTGAGCTTCAGGTTACCTGCCATTTCAACACACCACCATGTTCCCGAGCCAGCATCTCTGTATCAGGCTTGCTGCAGTGTTCCAGCAAAGATCAGTGAAAGCTGGAAGAACATCACCTCATTTTCTACCTGGGAACTCTACAGGCTTCTTGACTCAATATAGTGTTCAATAATTTTAGGGCTTGATGCACCTTCTCCCACATCTTTATCCCAACCCCCACATCACGTGGGCTATTTGAACAAACAACCCATTGTCAGCCATCAGCAGCCATTCATTCTCCCAGGCTAACTTTTACCTAACTGTTTTTCTCTGTCTCTCGAGACTCCAACACCTCCTATTCTTGGCTCCTGTCCCCTTCCTGTGCACCGCCTTTTTCTCAGCAACTATCAGTTCTGAAGAAAGGTCACGGGATCCAAAGCATTAACGGACATTTACTATAAACTGACCGACTCCCACAGCTACCTAGACTACACCTCCTCCCACCCTGCCCCCTGTAAAAACGCCATCACATATTCCCAATTCCTTCGTCTCCGCCGCATCTGCTCCCAGGAGGACCAGTTCCAATACCGTACAACCCAGATGGCCTCCTTCTTCAAAGTCCGCAATTTCCCCCCAGACGTGGTCGACAATGCCCTCCACTGCATGTCCTCCACTTCCTGCTCCTCGACCCTTGAGCCCCGCCCCTCCAACCACCATCAGGACAGAACCCCACTGGTCCTCACCTACCACCCCACCAACCTCCACATACATCGTATCATCCGTCGTCATTTCTGCCACCTCCAAACAGACCCCACCACCAAGGATATATTTCCCTCCCCTCCCCTATCAGTGTTCTGGAAAGACCACTCCCTCCGCGACTCCCTCGTCAGGTCCACACCCCCCACCAACCCACCTTCCACTCCCGGCACCTTCCCCTGCAACCGCAAGAAATGCAAAACTTGCGCCCACACCTCCTCCCTTACCTCCCTCCAAGGCCCCAAGGGATCCTTCCATATCCACCACAAATTCACCTGCACCTCCACACACATCATTTACTGCATCCACAGCACCCGATGTGGCCTCCTCTATATTGGGGAGACAGGCTGCCTACTTGTGGAACGTTTCAGAGAACACCTCTGGGACACCCGGACCAACCAACCCAACCACCCCGTGGCTCAACACTTCAACTCCCCCTCCCACTCTGCCAAGGACATGCAGGTCCTTGGACTCCTCCATCGCCAGACGGTTGGAGGAAAAGAGCCTCATCTTCCGCCTAGCAACCCTCCAACCACAAGGGATGAACTCCGATTTCTCCAGTTTCCTCATTTCCCCTCCCCCCACCTTGTCTGAGTCCCAACCCTCAACTCAGCATCGCCTTCCTAACCTGCAATCTTCTTCCTGACCTCTCTGCCCCCACTCCCACTCCAACCTATCACCCTCACCTTGACCTCCTTCCACCTATCGCATTTCCAACGCCCCTCCCCCAAGTCCCTCCTCCCTACCTTTTATCTTAGCCTGCTGGACACACTTTCCTCATTCCTGAAGAAGGGCTCATGCCCAAAACTTCAATTCTCCTGCTCCTTGGATGTTGCCTGACCTGCTGCGCTTTTCCAGCAACACATTTTCAGTTTTTAAGTAATATGTTAGTGTAATGTCATTTTTCAATCAATTTGTGTATCAGATCTCATGTCAGAGAATCTAAAAACACAAGACACAAATTCAGAATTTGATCACCGTGTCTAAAACAGTGGAGTCATTTAGACAGAGCAAGCCTCAAACATTAATCCTAATTCCTATTTATTTAACTATGCTCATTAATATTATCTATTCCATCCTTAAATGCCCATGACAGTATGATGGTGAGTCACATTTCGAACCACTGCAATCTGTATGGTGAAGTTAATTCTCCTGTCCTGTTTGGAATGAAGCTCCAGGGTTTTGACCAAGTGACAGTGAAGGAACAATGATATTGTTTCAAGTTGGGGTAATGTGACTTGGATAGAACTTGTGAGTCTGTCCGTCTCAGACTGGACTTGACTCTTCAGTCAGTATGATGACGCTGAACCACTCTTGATAAAGTGCCCACACATTCTACTCTCTTATTCCCATCAGTCCTTCTTCCAAATAACACTCAATATAAAACAGTGCTGATTCGTGAGTGGGCATGGGGTCGGGTGAGGATGATCAGTGATAATTAGCAGGAAGTTTCCTAGCCCATTTGTGAACTGATGCCATGGGATTTCATGTAATCCAAAGTTAATGCTGAGGACACCCGAGGCCCAGAGTCTCTTAGACTGCATTGTCATTTTCAGACACCTTTCTGCCCTCGCACAAAGCTCCCTTGCTGTATCTGTTTCAACTAGAAGACTTAAGTTGAAGTCATCAAGATATCTTCTGTGACAATAGCTTATTTGTCTTCATTAGGCTATCTAGGAATTCAACAGATCAGAACAGAGTTCTTTAGTCCTGTGTATGATTTCAGTCTTTGTAAATGGGATAGAATGGGCTTGGAGGTGTAGTGGTATGCAGTGCACACCAGTAATGTCCATTCTTTAATTCTATACTAGGATCTAAACCCTGATTTCAGTCATTACATTGAGACATTGCATTGAACCTTTGAAGCTATGGCCTTCCTTGGTTCTGCTTCCTATTCTTGTCCCATGACACCTATTTTCTGGCAATCCTGACTGTGATGCCCTCTGCTGGCTAGTAACAGACTGGTACTCACTGCCAAGGTTCACCTCTCATGACTAGGCATTTTTGTCAGGTACTTGGTCAGGTTTGGGGGTTACTGATAGTGAATAAATGGATGGCCACAAATATACATGGTGAAAGTTAAGCTGACATTGTATCAGTACGCCCTGAAATCAATAATTCCCAGAAGAACAGAAGTGCTAATTAGACTCTCAACTCTCTGTGTGCAGTTAAAAGAACACAGTAAATATTTAGAATTGACAAAATGAATTTGGTCTTTGGCAGAAAAATAAAGCTAATTAAAAAATGATGGTTCAAACATAATGGCAGTGCGAGCTATAACCGCATAAATCTGAAATGTGTTTATGGGTGGATGGAATCTGAAGTTAATGAAATCTGCTGAATTATTGAGTTGTTATAAGGAATTCTTCAGAAGCGTTTTAATTATCTTTATGTCCTTTAGTTTTGTAGTCAAGCTGTTGTTACAGGCTGTCCACAAAGGCAGACCAGCAAGTTGCTCCCAGTTCCCAGCCAATGTCTGTGGCTCTGAGCACATTTTGCTGCAAAATAAGTTAGTAAATGATTCTATTTCTCAACAGATGAGGAAAGTGTATTGATATTGAAAGCCTGATATTGCTTGTCCTTGTCCCATACATTTCAACATAATCCCCCAGGTTTTTAGCTTCTCATCCCAACCCTACTTTTTACCATTACCCAGCCCTGCTTGCGACATTGAGCCCTCCAAACTACCTGAGAACAGTAATAGTACTTCACTGGTTCTGATGTACAGAGGCTATAAAAACTGCCTTATCAATAAGCACTTTATTCAAACATGTAGAGGGTGGTATGTGTACGGAACAAGCTGCCAGAGGAGGTGGTGGAGGCTGGTACAATTACAACATCTAAAAGGCATCTGGCTGGATATGGTGACATCTTGCAAAATGTCCAGATTACAGAGGAGGAAGTGCAGGATGTCTTGAAACGGTTAAAGGTGGATAAATCCCCAGGACCTGATCAGGTGTACCCGAGAACTCTGTGGGAAGCTAGAGAAGTGATTGCTGGGCCTTTTGCTGAGATATTTGTATCATCGATAGTCAGAGGTGAAATGCCGGAAGACTGGAGGTTGGCAAACGTGGTGCCACTGTTTAAGAAGGGTGCTAAGGACAAGCCAGGGAACTATAGACCGGTGAGCCTGATGTCGGTGGTGGGCAAGTTGTTGGAGGGAATCCTGAGGGACAGGATGCACATGCATTTGGAAAGGCAAGGACTGATTCGGGACAATCAACATGGCTTTGTGCGTGGGAAATCATGTCTCACAAACTTGATTGAGTTTTTTGATGAAGTAACAAAGAAGATTGATGAGGGCAGAGCAGTAGATGTGATCTATATGGACTTCAGTAAGGTGTTCAACAAAGTTCCCCATGGGAGACTGATTAGCAAGGTTAGATCTCATGGAATACAGGGAGAACTAGCCATTTGGATACAGAACTGGCTGAAAGGTAGAAGACAGAGGGTGGTGGTGGAGGGTTGGTTTTCAGACTGGAGGCCTGTGACCAGTGGAGTGCCCACAAGGATCGGTGCTGGGTCCTCTACTTTTTGTCATTTACATAAATGATTTGGATGTGAGCATAAGAGGTACAGTTAGTAAGTTTGTAGATGACACCAAAATTGGAGCTGTAGTGGACAGCGAAGAGGGTTACCTCAGATTACAACAGGATCTGGACCAGATGGGCCAATGGGCTGAGAAGTGGCAGATGGAGTTTAATTCAGATAAATGCGAGGTGCTGCATTTTGGGAAAGCAAATCTTAACAGGACTTATACACTTAATGGTAGTGTTGCTGAACAAAGGGACCTTGGAGTGCAGGTTCTTAGCTCCTTGAAAGTGGAGTAGCAGGTAGATAGGATAGTGAAGAAGGCGTTTGGTATGCTTTATTGGTCAGAGTATTGAGTACAGGAGTTGGGAGGTTGTGTTGCGGCTGTACAGGACATTGGTTAGGCCACTTTTGGAATATTTCGTGCAATTCTGGTCTCCTTCCTATCATTAAGATGTTGTGAAACTTGAAAGGGTTCAGAAAAGATTTACAAAAATGTTGCCAGGATTGGAGGATCTGAGCTACAGGGAGAGGCTGAACAGGTTGGGGCTGTTTTCCCTGGACCGTCGGAGGCTGAGGAGTGACCTTATAGAGGTTTACAAAATTATGAGGGGCATGGATAGGATAAATAGGTAAAGTCTTTTCCCTGGGGTCGGGGAGTGCAGAACTAGAGGGCATAGGTTTTGGGTGAGAGGGGAAAGATATATGGATGGGTATATGAATAGGAAGGGTTTGGAGGGATATGGGGCGGGTGCTGGCAGGTGGGACTAGATTGGGTTGGGATATCTGGTCGGCATGGACAGGTTGGACCGAAGGGTCTGTTTCCATGCTGTACATCTCTATGACTCTATGATTACTGTGGTTCTGTTCGCCGAGCTGGAAGTTTTTGTTGCAAACGTTTCGTCCCCTGGCTAGGCGACATCATCAGTGCTTGGGAGCCTCCTGCGAAGCGCTTCTTTGATGTTCCCTCCGGTGTTTATAGTGGTCTGTCCCTGCCGCTTCCGGTTGTCAGTTTCAGCTGTCCGCTGTAGTGGTTGGTATACTGGGTCCAGGTCGATGTGTTTGTTGATGGAGTTTGTGGATGAATGCCATGCCTCTAGGAATCAACAAACACATCGACCTGGATACCAACCAGTACAGCGGACAGCTGAAACTGACAACCGGAAGCGGCAGGGACAGACCACTATAAACACCGGAGGAAACATCAAAGAAGCGCTTCGCAGGAGGCTCCCAAGCACTGATGATGTCGCCTAGCCAGGGGACGAAACGTTTGCAACAAAAACTTCCAGCTCGGCGAACAGAACCACAACAACGAGCACCCGAGCTACAAATCTTCGCACAAACTTTGAACTCTATGATTACGAATGGTTGAGAGGGATATATGCCAAGTGCTAGCAAATGGGACTAGATTAATTTAGGATGTCTGGTTGGAGCAGATGAGTTAGGCCGTAGAGTCTGTTTCAATGCTGTACAACCGTGACTCTATGTGTATTTCTGTCCACTAAATGCCAATTACCCAGTGTCCCTGTGCTTGCTGGTCTACATTGGCATCTGGTCCCCAGCAATTGATAATGGTGTGGAGGTTACAAGAGAAAAGAAGCATGAAGTGATAGACAGGCTATCAGGAGGTAAAGAAATTCGCAATGGTGAAAATTGATAAGTCACCATGTTCAGATGGAATGCAGTCAAGTTGGTGGAAAGAAGCAAAGATAGAAATAGCAAAGTCAGTGATCACAATCTTTGAATCTGCATTGGTTACAGGTGTAGTGTGAGAGGGCTGGAGGGTTGTAAATGTCATGCCACTAATCAAGAAAAGGGAGACTACAGGCCCTCAGCCAAATACTGGTTGTGGGGAAGTTGTTGAAAATCATTATCAGAGACCAAATGAATTTTTCATTTGGAAAACATGCTTAATTAAGGACTTAGTGTATAGGCACAGCAAATGACAAATAAGACAGGTGGAATGTTATGCTTTATTATGAGAGGAATTAAACAGAAAGATAAGAATGTTATGCTTCAGTTATATAGGGCATTGGTGAGACAACATCTTAAAGGCTTTGCACAGTTTTGATCTCCTTATTTAAGGAAACGTGTAAATGCATTGGAGGCAGTCCAGGGGAGGTTTACTTGATTGATACCTGGAGTGAGCAGGTTGTCTTATCAGGAAAGGTTGGACAGACTGAGTTTGTTTGTACTGGAGTTTAAAAGAATGAAGGGAGACTTGATTGAAATGGATAAGATCCTGAACAGTCTTGACAAGGTGGATGTGGAAAGAATGTTTCCTCTTGTAGATGAGTCCTGATCCAAGAGGCATTGTTATAAAATTAGGGGCTGCCTTCTTGAAAGCAATAAAGAGAAGGTTTTTCCCTCAGAAGGATGTGGGATGTTAGTACATTTTGCCTCAGAAGGTGGTTGAGATGCAGATATTGAATGTGGACATAGATTGTTGTTGGGCAAGGGGATCAAAAGTTTCCAGAAGGTATTTGACAAAGCGCCACCTCAAAGGGTTGCGTGAAAAACAAAACCTTGAATTGTAGCGGGGAGCACATTGGAATGGAAAGAGGATTGGCTGGCTCACAAGAAATAGAGTGTAGGAATAAACAAGTCTTTTTCAGGTTGGCAAGATGTAATAAGACACAGCCACAGTGATCAGTGCTGAAAACGCAACTGTTTACAATTTAGATAAGTGATTTGGATGTTGAGACTGAAGGTCTGATTGCCAAATGTGCAGAGGATAGGCAAGAAAATAAGTTGTAAAGAGAACACATGTTTGCAAAAAGATATTATACATATGTTATCTGAGTGTGCAATAACCTGGCAAATGCCACTGAAAATGAGAAATTGTGAAATTGTTAAATTTGGTAGGAAGAATTTTTAAAAAGTATTCAAAATGATGAGTGTTATGGACTAGGCCAGACCACTCAAAACATTCTAAAGCAGGAAGCTCAGACTATAACTTTGCAATTTGTTTTGGTAAGTGTACAGTGAAAATTACCCGGAGTAAGATAGCTAGGTTGACTACTAGATTTTACAACAGACAAAAATTAATTCATAAAATTACACTATGAAACACAAAAACAGAATAAAGAACCCTTACAGAACTCAACCTATCCAACTAGACTTAATTATGCTGTTCCGAATATACACAACAGTCCCAATAAGCAAACTCCCTTTAAAAGCCAGTATAAATGGAACACATACTTATAGGTTGAAGTTGAACGGCAGGAAAAGAGAGAGAGAGCTTTCACACAGCTCACTGTTGAACTTCCAACAAGTTCAAGACTGAACTAAAACTGCTCAGCTAGAGCTAGAAAGCTGACCATTCTCCTTTCATTATACAGGTCACTTCTAATACATGATCACTTTGGCCTGAAGTCTCATCTGTTTACATACAAATAAAAGGCCTCTCAAAATCCTTTCAATCTCTGTACCAACCCAGACTGATTGGAGCCTGGCCTGGTTTATTACTCCTCTGAAAAACATCAAGAACAGTGTATTCTTGAGCAAGGAACAGCTTTTAGAAAGAAAAAGGGACTAGCTTTGTGACATGGGTGTTTACAGAACTCCAATGTGCAATGTGATCTGGATTTCCGAGTGCGTAAACCAGAAAAGCTTAGCATGCAGGCACAACACATAAATAGGAAGTTCAATATAATGTTATCATTTTCAATACAGAAGTAGGTTTCAGTCATATGGTGCACTGATAAGACCTCATCTGGAATACTGTATACAATGTTATTCACTTTAAGTAAGAAAAAATGGAATGCATTGGAAGTTGTTTTGAGAAGGTCTATTTACTAATATCTGAAATGGATGGGTTGTTTTATGAGAAAAGGTTGGAGAGGCTAAGCTTATGTTGTCCAGAGTTTATAAGAGTCAAAGGTGACTTGATTGAAAGATGCAAGATCCTGAAGAGTCCTGACAAGTGTTGGATATGGGAGAATCAGGAACTCAGGGTCAGAGTTTAAAAATCAGAGTGGTCCTTTTAAACAGAAATGAGAAAAGGGATCTCTAGAGGGTCGTGGGTCTTTGGAACTCTCTTCCTGAAAAGGTGGTGAAGCCGAGTCCCTGAGTAATTTTAAAGTGGAGGCAGAGATATTCGAGTTAAGCAACAAGGTGAACAGTTATTAGGGATAGACAGAAATGTGCTTTTGAGATTATAATCAGCTCATGATCTTAATAAATGGCAGAACAGCTTGAGACAGCCTACACCTGCTCCTTGTTATTGGAGGTAGGTGGGATAATGGAATTCGAAACACCAACAGATCAGTCTTGATCTTATTGATTGGCAGAACAGGCTCACAGGTCTGTATGTCTGAGAGCTGGCAAGGATTTGTTAAAGGTTAATGTTAGACTGATTTGATTGAGTTCTTTAATGAGATAATGGACATACTTCACCAAGGTATTGCTGTGGATGTGTGTGTAGATTTTCAGAGGCATTCTACAAAGTGTCACACAGGAGGCTTTTTCAGAAAGTGAAATCCCAAGGAACTAAAGAGAAAGTAGTGGCATCAATGCAAAATTGTACCTTACAAACAAGGACAAAGGTCAGTTTGGCTCCTTGGTTCTATTGATCGCTTCCGTTTTACAAATGATTTAGACAGAGGTGTGTGAAAGAGCATTACAAAATTTTTATTTAGAATAAAGATTGGCAAATTAGCAGACTGTTGGAGACTTCAAGAAACATAATCTGCATGAAACATGCAAAAGTATGGTGAATTGAGTTCAATGCAGTGAAGTTTGAAGTGATTGACTTTGGTTGACAAAGACAGTATATTACAGATAGAGCGATTTTGAAGTGTAAATATGCAGAAAATTATCATCTTAAGAAAATTCTTGAAAGTGGTAGCATAAGTTGATGAGGTGGTTCTGAGTTTCATAAAGAGACAAATAGAACATAAATACAAAAAGATAATGTTAGATTTACAAAACTTACTGGTAGAACACCAGCTGGAATATTGTAGACATTTCTGGACATTACTCCTGCGGAAAGATAAAAACCCTTCAGAAAGAGTGCAGAGGGCATTTACCAAGATTTTTCCAGGGATGAGGAATTTCAATGATGAATAGTTATGGTCAAGAAGGTTGGCTGGAACGAAGGGTAAGATGTTCCTAAGGTATAGTTTAGATAATATAGTCGAGAAAAGCTTTCTTCTCTGGCGAGTGGGGCATTAATGAGAAGTCATGAATTTAAAAATGTAGGAACATAAGCTAGACTTGTAGAGGCAAGGTAAGAAATATTTTCACTCAAGTCAGTTTTCCACTTTGTCAGAATCTACAATGTTGTCTGTGCTTTGGACACTTCGACCAGTTTATATATTAAAAACACTTTACCCAAGTGGTCTTGTCAGTGAGGCAGACACAGGGGCATAGAATTTGGTTTGCAGTTCAGCTCAATTTCCTTCACAAAATATTCCTCATTTGAACACTCTGTGAGCACTTCCCAAATTCCCACAGTATTTACTCTCGACCAAGTTTTATCGCTCTGGGAAAGGATATTAACTACAATAATCCACTTGTATGAGCTGGACCATTGGAATCTTGTTCCTCTTTGAGACAGGGCTTGCTCTCTTTCACAAAGGGGGTCTCACAGAGGTCAAGGCAGATTTCCCCAGGTCTTCTTGGGTTGCCACATGGTCTTTCACCACATATTTTACTGCACGTCTTCCCTACGAGTCTTTTCTGAGTCTTCACTGAGGGGTTGGCATCCAGATGTGTGTTCTTATCTGTTCCAGAATGTTCAGTGGCTTTCAGCCAATGGGGACATGAGCTGGATTTAAGTCATCCAATGGGGTTGCAACTTCACTCTTCGCTGTTGGCATGCTGGGAGGTGTCAAGTGCACATATGTGGGCAGTCAAGATGTAAGAACGTCTGATCGACATTTATCCAATACAAAACCTTGGGCTGGTGTAACTGGTTCACCTTGAATCTTAGTAACCCCTTTGACATTGGTTTCCACTGTTCTGTGTAGCCAATTGCTGCTTACTGCTGTTTAGTTTGGCCACTTTTCTGTCAGGCCTGATTTCTCTGGCTGTTGGACATTTCAGAACAGAAGCTGACTACTGACTTATTTTAAAACGTGAGTTAGACAGCAACTTGAGGTTAAAAAGCTTACAGAGTTAAAAACCAGAAGGGGATGTGGGAAACATTTCTAAGAATCATTCAGGGAATTAAACAGGCACAATCGGGCAAAAAGTCTCCTGCATTTTTAAGTTTCTACATTTCTGTAGATCATACCACTTTGTAATTCATTGTTGTCTTAACTTTCAATTAGCTCTGTCAAGTGCAGATCTTAAGTCTCAGGATGTAATCTCCTGTGGCTACATGAGAACTCCTCCAGATTTATCTCGCCATTGTTTACCAATGTTTCAATCAAAAATATCAGTAATGAGCATGATGAGATGACTAAAATTAAAAGCTTTGAGTAATGCTTTATTTTCCTTTCTTTGTACTTTTCCATATACCTTGGTAAGCTAAGCCTCTGCATGCATTTAATGAAATCAATGCTGATACTTTTTCATTGGTATTCAATTAAAAAATGTCATACTGAATTATTTGTGTGATCACCACATCATTGCTTATAAATATATCTCAGTGGAATTGAAAAGTTTTGCAGTGTTTTAACAGAAGAGAAAGGGAATTCAGATGTAATTACACGAAGATGGAAAATGTCACAGGAAAAGTTGATTTTGTCAGGGATGACTTATTATGACAAGGTCATGAATGTTTGTAAGATTGGTTTTGGGACATCCCTGATGAAGAGTTTATGCCTGAAACATCGTCTCTCCTGCTCCTCAGATGCTGCCTGACCTATTGTGCTTTCCCAGCGTCACACTTTTCGACTCTGATCACCAGCACCTGCAGTCCTCACTTTCTCTTATATTACACTTTACACCTTACCCCCTTTCGAATTTTATCTATAAAAGTGATTCAGCAATATTACCAAGTCATGATTATTTCCTCCCTATATGTCATTTGGATTATTGTCTGATGGATGATAAATTAGGACTTTTTCTTGTGTTACGTTATTTCTAAATACATGTAGTGACAAACTTGAAAATTTGTTCAATTATTGGGCTGGGATAGTGAGCAGAGTATGTTTGAACTATGACTTCTCAGAAGGTTAGGCTTTCTCCTCATGCAGATGCCTCCCCTAACTGTTGTGCCAATGGTGGGTGGATGTATTATGTTGTCCAGCTTGCTTTGTGGGAGCAGCACAGCCTGCAAGCTGAAAACAGATGATTTAATTTCTTGCTTGGCTTGAGAAGAAGAAAGAAACATTTATACCAGGCCTTTTTTTTTCCACATTTTGCAAAGGTATGCCTCTTGAATTGAGAGAATAGCTTTGAACGAAAACAAAATGTAATGAAGCAACAAATTATATGCTAGGTAAAGTCTTGTCTCCACGCCTGTGTATGAAAAACAAATCCAAAATTACCAGAGATTAAAGTCCTGTTGCTTATGCATGAAATGCAGTGCGAACAAAAAATATGATCGGAGAGAGAAAAACACAGCTGATAAACGTACAAAATGTGGGTCAGATTAAGTTTAATTTTTGTGAAGCATTCATGTTTGATAAATATCTTTGCTGTCAGAAGCTGTATAATAATGAGTAAACTGTTCTTTGTTGCAGTTTGCTGGGATTGTGCTGAGCTGTATGTATCTGAAGATACTTTCACAACACATGGATGAACTGGATGGGTTCAGAATGGTCATTCCTTATGAGCTGTTGGATCTTTCAGGCGCTGGATGGTGTCTGTGTCTACCGAGAGAGGGTGGCTACCAACAATTACAAAGAGCTGACAGCAATGCTGACTTCCCGGTTGCACTGGATTCAGCCCAAGAAATGCAGCTGATCAGCACAGAACAAGGAGAAGTGAACAGACAAGAGATCCCAAGTGTCAACTAGTGTCAAAGTCTGACACCTGCCAGTTCAGTGACACTGAACAGATATGCAGCAGCTTTGACATTCTCCAAAAGTAATGGTTTTTGTTAAAGTTGTCCAGGTGCAGGAGACAACTTATGCACTTTTTGGTAACAGTATTCAGTCACCGTGACAGCAAAAACCAAATTACAACTGGAAACGAGGTCAGACTTGCTATATTTGGAGAAGGTGCTGTCAATCCTGTGCAACTCGCTCAGCTCTCCCACCCCCCCAGTCCCATGGGCAATTCTGCGTCTCACACAGCCTCATACATTGGAAAATAAGTGACTGTTTTTAAGAAAGGAAAGTGATCATCTGTAAATTACACAACTGAACCTGATGGAGAAGTAACACCAGCTGTACAGGCCTGCAATCTCAGTTGTTGATCTTGCTATAACCACTGGAAGAGTTGCTGAGCAGGGAGCAGGAACTTTTGATTTGAGATCAGCGAATGCAACCACTATTTTTTTAGATTCCTCGTTTCATCCATTTATTTAAATCCTGCAACCCAAAGTTCTCAGTGCCATGTAACGTTGTGTGTTTTCCATTCTGGATTAGCCAGTGTACATTTTATATTACAAATTGGTTTATATTCTCATTGTGCTACTTTCTATAGGTGGAAAGTCAGAGCAAATGAATATTTGCAAGCCAGGTCACCCTCAGTCATTGGCCGCACAGTTTTTCAGCTTGGGTGGTACCAGTAACTTTAAAGTTACAGTCAGAACATTGCAACTTTTGTAAATGTTACCTTCCATCATTTTAATGTCAGTGAAGAATGAACATATCTTCAGTGCTATAATTGATTCAACTCGAATTCTAGTAGCAGCACGATCTCTATTTTCCCTCGTCATGAGATAACGTAGACTGAATAAGATAATATGACTGTGACCTGTGTGTGGTGGTCTAACATCTTTGGCAATGGCAGCTACAAGCATACTATTGCTCAGATTTCAATGTCTGTTGACTACCTTGTCATTTCACTTGCAGTTTTATACCACAGTAATACCGTGATATATCCTGAACTTTACACCATGGTCTTCCACTGATTCATCACCAAATAACACAGTACCACATCACAATGCTCAGTTTTATCTTGTGTCATAATTTTCAGCATTCATGAACACTGGATTGGTGAGAAATTGCTAAATCTCCTTTTCAATAAAAGGGAAATATCTTGAAAATACTCAGTAGCTTAGGCAGCCTCTGACATTGATAAAAGATCATTGGTTTGAACTGTGAACTCTGTTTCTTTCTCCACACTTGCTGAGTATCTCAAGCATGTTCTGTGTACATTTGAAGTTTCCAGCATCTAAACTATTTGAGGCTGTGTTCATTGAGAAACCGGAGGGTGGAAACAAGCTGTATGGAAACTGAACATTGATTCATTTGGTGGCCTGCAGACATTCAGCATTGCACTTAATACCTCTATTCATTACACAGCTCCAGATCATTTCAGTCTCAGTTTGTTGGTTCGTTCGAAAAGGACCCAGATGAGCAATGTACAATTTTCAGGTCACTGTCCTTTCTCCTCACAGAGTTGAATTTGAATCCAGCCCAGGTGTAGCAATTCTACCTCTATCCCTTCCAATCTGCCAGGACATAATACGAGTTGACTTTAGGCTATACAGACAGGGAGGGAACACTTCAACAGTCAGGGACATTTGGCCTCAGACCTTCAAGTGCCCATCTTCCAAGGTGGACTTCGGGATATGCAACAACACAAAGTGGCCAAGCTGAGGCTGATAGCAAAGTTCAGTACCCAAAAGAATGGCCTCAACCGGGACTTTGGGTTCATGTCAGACTACAGGTGACCCCCACTGCACTATACACTCTCTCTCTCTCTCACGCACACACACAGACACACACACAAACTCATGCAGACCCTCTCTCATACACAAGCTCTCTCAATTACGTGCCATGGTTAGATAGGTTGGACAGTGAGAACCTTCTTCCTTGGATGGCAATGGCAAGCCTGAGGGGACATAGCTTTAAATTGATAGATATAGGTTAGATATAGGGTGATAGATATAGGTTAGATGTCAGAGGTAGTTTCTTTACTGAGAGAGTAGTAGGGGCATGAAACGCACTGCGTGCAACAGTAATCAACTTGCTAACTTTAAGCAATTTGAATGGTCATTGGATAGGCATATGGATGAGAATGGGCTTCAGATTGGTTCCGCAACAGGGTGGCACAACATCGAGGGCCAAAGGGCCTGTACTGTGCTGTAATGTTATATGTTCTATAATCTGGTGTTGTGTGATTTTTAACTTAATTCTAATGGGCAGTGGAGTAGGTTCAGTGAAGTTGCCATATTCACAGAGGATCACTCCCCCACTAGAGAGAGATGACCGGTGAGGTATCTGAACTGAAGATCAGTGTGTCTCAGACATGGGACAAGGTTGAGAAGGCAGGGCGTTCATGGTAATCTCAGCCAATGCAGAAATTGAACCAATGATATTGGCATTATTCTACATTATAAACCAACAAGCCAGCCAACCAATGAATGGTATTCATTGTGATGAATGGTATTGGGAATGGTCATTTATTCTGACATCTGCGTGCTTGAAACTGACACTCCTTATTCATAATGAGCACCCAAATTCACCTTCAAAGAAGGTGGATCACAAAGCAGTGTGTCTTTAATAGAATGGAAGATGGGAGAGATAAATGATAGAGGAATAATGTAGCAAGACAGAAAGAAGTGAGAATGGGCTGGATGAGGAAATAAGAGACATGTCTTAGGAAGAGGTAGAAGCAGGAACAACAGAATTGTTACCAAAATTTACTGTTAATAACAGATTCTAAAAATAATCCAGGGTGATAGAAATTGTTAACCAGTACCAGAAAGAGTATAATTTGGTTGCAGTATGTTCAATCCATGAGATTGTAGCTTTATAATAAGGAAGGGTGAAGGTTGATAATACACAGCCTTTAATGTGATGTCTGGGATTGTAATCAATTTTTCTTCTCCTTGTTTATGACCAACCTCAGCAAATTAAATAAATCAAGGTGTTTTTATTGGTGCTTACTATTGGTTGAATTCCCTTGTGTGTGATTATACCATTTAAAGAAAGAAAGCAAGTGGAAAGCACTCAGGAGATTGTTTTCACAGAGAATTCATTTGAGTGATAGAGAAGATAAAGATTGATGAAGAAGTAAAGACTTCATATGCACAGAGACGAACTCTTTCAGTCACCTCCCCCTCTCAGACAAATTTAATCAATCTTACAGCAATTTAAAATTGGAGCGTGCCATGAAATTTAAGAAGGAACTGGAGATCCAAGATGGCGGCGACCCAGCAAGTCTGAGTCTACAGTGCTCCTCCCAAGACTTGGGTAAAGTGGGTCACCCACCCCCATCACACTCACCAAATCATTTATAATAGCTGTTTAATTTAATTAGTTGTTTAATATTAAATTTAAATAATCTAATCTTTAGTAAAAATGACTAAAGGGAAGGGAGCCCGCAGCTCTCAACAAGCAGGAACCCCTCCCCCACCCTCTCCAGCTGCAGCCTAGGCGTCCACAGCCGCCCCGGGGGACTTATCTACGGTGTCAAGCCTTGTAGAAATGATCTCCAAACTGGACGCGAAGATCGACGCTTTCATCGAAGAATCCTGAAGTCGAAGGGACTCACTCTCGGCCGCGCTGCAGAAGCACGACCGAGACATCCAAGAAATTGAGCGCCGAGTCAGAGGGGCGGAGTTAAAGGTCGCGACCTCCGAAACTACAGCGCAATCGGCCGTGGATCAGGTCCGGACTCTCGAACAGCGAGTCCAGACCTTAGAGAATCATATTGATGACCACGATAATCGAGGTCGTCGAAAAAATATTCGTTTGCTGGGCCTTCCCGAATGGGAAGAGGAAGGCCAGCTTACAGCGTTTCTCGAGTAGTGGCTGCCACAGCTTTTAAATCTGGAAGCTGGATCAGGCCAGATAAGGATAGAATGGGCCTACTGGGTCGCAATACGCGGGCCCGGCTCGAACCAGCACCCACGCCCGGTCCTGTTCCGGCTGCAGAGCTACAAGGAGAGGCAGATACTCCTAGAAGCCTCTAGAAATCTTGGAAAAGGCCCCCAAGCTATGATCTATAAAGGATCCAAGATCATGTTATTCCAGGACTTTTCCCCAGCTCTGGTCCGAAAGAGGAAGGCATTCGATGAGGCGAAGAAGCGTTTAAGGGACTTAAATATTCAGTACTCCTTATGCTACCCAGCGACGCTACGTTTTAACCATGAAGGATCCGTATATAACTTCGGATCGCCAGAAAAGGCTAAGGAATTCTTGGACTCTCTTAGATAAACTGTAAGACATAATGGATGTTGGTTTGCCTTTCCCCCCGCTTTGGTTTATATCCCCCCTTTTTTTTCTTATCTTACTGTTTAATATTATCATGGGGGTGGGGAGAGGGATTTGATTTTCTCCCCCCCTTGGGGTTGTTTCCTTTTGTTATTTTATGTATATATGTGGGATGTATAAGCTGGGGGGTTTGGTTAATGTTGGTGGGGGGAGGTGGTTACCTTATTCAATTTTACCTCTGTCTTAAGCAGCGGGGTTGTTTTTCCCTTGTTATTTTGTATTAGTATATTTAATTATTATTTGTTGAGGTTGTAATTTTATAGTTATATGTTTATATATGGTATTAACATTACCAAATATATCCAGGTGTTGGTATGGGGGGGTAGGGTGTTCACTGTTAACTCTAGCTTTGTATTATATCTGAATTCTCCTCATTTTATTGAGGAGCGCCTGGGTCAAGGGTGGGGCATTGGTTGGGAGAGGATATGATGGACTTTTGGAGAGGAAGTGACACCCCCTGGGAACAAGGGGGAAAATCTCCACTTAGATACGTTTTATATTTTTTTAATTTAGAAATAGTTTTTTATTGTATTGTTGTGAGTGTATTAGAGAGGCTTTAGTTTTGTGAATTTTATATGCTCTATGCTCGGGATGTTCTGAATAGGGTTTCCCCTCCCAAGGGGTCTCGGACTTGCCCAGATGATTATGGTTGATCAGTCGGTTAAGTGGTGCACCTGGAATGTCAAGGGGAGTAATTCGCCAGTCAAAAGGAAGAAAATATTATCAAATCTTAAGAAGGAAAAAGTTGATATAGCTCTCCTACAGGAGACGCATCTGTCAGATAAAGAACACTTGAAATTACGACAGGGTGGATTTGATCAGGCCTTTTTTTCTTCTTTTAGCTCAAAAAGCAGGGGAGTTGTTATTCTTGTTCGGAAGAATTTCTCTTTCAAAATCCTAAAGCAGATAAAAGACGAATCTCGACGATATATTTTGATTAAAGCCCTTATAAATGAAGAGGAATATGGGATTTTAAATTTGTACTGCCCCCCCGGCACACCCCTTTAAATTTATAACGGAAGCCTTTTCAAAATTGATGGCTTTTGGTGCCCGTCATATAATTATAGGGGGAGACTTTAATTGTATTATGGATCCGGAAATAGATAGGATTCCCAAGAGTACTGCAGGAGTATCTCCCAGATCTAGATAATTGATGGATCTGAACAAAGAATTAGGATTAGTAGATGTATGGAGATGTCTTCATCCACAGGGTAGAGATTTTTCTTTCTACTCCAATCCACATAATGTCATACCAGAATTGATATGTTTTTTGCCCCTCAATTTTTTTAAATTCCATATTATCCTGTAAAATAGGTAGTATAGCAATTTCCGACCACGCTGCTGTATATATGGAAACTAAGGCGAGGAACAATGGGACATCCCCTCGGCATTGGCATATGGACCCCTTCTTAATGAAAGATAGTAAATTTGTAAAGTACTTCTCTCAAGAATTTAAAACTTTTTTAGAAATTAATTCAGGTACAGCTAGCAACCCATCAATGATGTGGGAGACCATCAAAGCTTACATGCGAGGTTTGATCATCTCCTACTCAGCGACCCAGAAGAAATTGAAGGGAGAACAACAGCATCTGCTTGAAGCTCGCTTAAAAGCAGCTGAAACAGCATACACTGATAGACCTTCTATTATTAAATTGCAAAGGATTACGGCTCTTAGAACAGCTCTAAACACTACGCTTACTCAAATGGCTAAGAGGGAAATATTATTTGCAAAACAAAGGTTATATGAATATGGCGACAAACCAGGTAGATACTTAGCATTTCTTGCAAAGCAAAAAAAGGCCCCTCAGTCTATTACGTCTATCAAGGAAAGTACGGGTATTTTGACTCATGATCATAAAAAGATTAATGCGATCTTTAGAGAATTTTATTCTGAGTTATATAAATCGCAGGATTGTGAAGATAGGATGAGGAGGATGCAGTCATTTTTTTAAAATTTGACCTTTCCAGGCCTTACTCCAGAACAGGTATCAGTCCTAAATGCTCCTCTAACAGTCCAAGAAATACTTGATGCAATTAGGCAAATTCAGAGCGGTAAGGCACCGGGCCCAGATGGTTTTCAAGCTGAATTCTATAAAGAATTTACTAAAAATATTTGCTGGTCCACTTATGGACATGTATAACTATGCATATAGTCAGGGCTGTCCCCCGCCTTCGCTGAAAGAGGCAAATATCTCTCTTATCCTTAAAAAAGGAAAGGATCCAAAAGATTGTACATCATACAGACCAATATCCTTGCTAAATGTAGATTTTAAAATCCTTTCTAAAACGTTAGCATTGAGACTAGAAAGGGTATTTCCACATATCATAAAGGAAGATCAGACAGGGTTTATTAAGGGCCGTAGATCATCCAATAATATTAGTAGGGTTTTGAATATGATTCAAGCCTGTCATCAGGGAAAGATACCAGGAGTAGTAGTTTCATTAGACGCGGAAAAGGCATTTGATAGGGTTGAATGGTCATATTTGTTTTACACATTGGAAAGGTTTGGCGTTGGGCAGGTGTTTACCAAATGGGTTTCAACATTGTATAGTGATCCCAAAGCAGTTGTGGTTACCAATGGATTAGGTTCGGATAGCTTCAGTGTGGGTAGGGGCTGCCGTCAGGGATGTCCCCTCTCGCCACTGTTATTTACGCTAATAATTGAACCACTAGCAGAAGCTATACGAGCTGATCCTAATATAACGGCCCCGAGGATTGGTACAGGTAAACATAAAATTACCCTTTATGCAGATGATGTTCTTCTATTCATCAGTAATCCTCTGATGTCCGTACCTCGCCTAATCCAAGTTATTAATACATTTAGCACATTCTCAGGCTATAAAATTAATTTTTCAAAATCGGAGGCTATGCCAATGGATGGCCTTGCTATGACACCCCACTTAGTGGACGGATCCCTTTTCCCTTTCGTTGGTCCCTGGAGGGCTTCTTATATTTAGGCATTTTTATTACTCCAGTATTTGGTCAGCTGTATAAGGCTAATTTTGTGCATTTACTGGAAAGGATAAGGCAGGACCTCCAGCGATGGCGAGACCTTCCAATTTCCTGGCTGGGTAGAATAGCATTAATCAAAATGAATGTCCTGCCCCGTCTCCTATATCCTATGAGAATGCTTCCGGTGATGCTGCCAAGGACGGCTCTACGTAAATTATATGGCTGGCTGGGTTCCTTTATCTGGAATCATAGATGGCCCCTCATTAAGCTGAAGAAGCTACAGCTTCCACAGACAAGGGGAGGATTGGACTTCCCAGACTTTAGGAAATATCAGTTAAATTCCCTATTAAGTTACATAGCTGATTGGGCCTTGTCTGATCCACAATAAATTTGGTTGGACATCAAGGCCTCTCAAGTAAAATACCCACTTATTAACCTTTTATTTTCAGACAAGAGGAAAATCATTACAGATCACTGTAAAAACCCTATAATACTAAACACAATTAAGGTTTGGAATATAATGCGGCAAAATGAGGGCAACTAACATAAAACATCCCCCTATGCACCGATAGTGGGAACATGGGGATTCTAACCGGGGTTTACAAGATGCTACTTTTAAACTCTGGAGATCCAGGGGTATCTCATGTCTAGGGGACCTATTTAAGGATGGGGTCCTGATGTCTTTTGAACAGCTGCGTCAGAAATTCGGATTACCTAATGGAGACCTTTTTCGATACTTCCAAATTCGAGATTATATACAGAAGAAGACTACGTTATTAGATAGTCTTTATAAATCCAATAGAGAATGTAGTGTCCTACGACCAGTGGGGGTATCTTCCGTCAGTACTATTTATCATTTACTACATGATGAAGTATCGGGAAATGTGGATAATCTGCTTAAAACATGGGATCAGGATTTGGGACTAGAAATCTCTATAGAAACGTGGAATGATATTTGGGAAAACGCTAGAAGAATTACTATCTGTAACAGAACCCAGGCTATCCAGCTGAAGATACTTCATAGGGCCCATATAGCACCGGTTCGATTGGCAAAATTTAAGGCAGGAGCATCTCCAATGTGTCCCAAATACAAAATAGAGGTGGGCCCTCTTGTACATTGCCTATGGACCTGTCATAAGATCCGTAGATATTGGACTAAAGTAGCAAGTACCCTGACAGAAATTTTAGGAACGGAAACTAAAGTGGACCCTGTATCTCTCCTTTTGGGCTTTTCGAACTTTCCCTCCCTGGACATGTACGGGAAGAGACTATTTTCTATTCTTTCTTTCTGTGCAAGGAAAAATATTTTGGTGAACTGGGTTGCTGAGGGCCCCCCTGGACTTTCAAATTGGCACAGATTAATTCTGGAATGTATTCCCCTTGACTTCCTTACAAATATGGTGCACCGAAAGACCGAATTATTTTATAAAATATGGCAGCCCTTCTTAAATTACATAAATACAGATATTTCGGCTATCCTAACAAGGGCTTTTATTTAATTGAGATTACAAACCTGGCTGGTCCGGGGCCCCTTAGGAGAAGAGTCCCGCACGAATACAGGTTTTAATACATCTGATGTTAACACATTCCGAGCATGTAAGAGACTTAAATATACACTCTGGTTAGTTGTAGGTTAGATTAGTAGATAGTTGAGTTTTTTTTTTCTTTTTCGGTTTTTTTTTCTTTTGTTAAATTTTGGCTATTGTATATTTGATCTAATTGTATATCAATGTTTATATTTGAGAGTTTTGTTTATTTTTGTAAACTTGTAAAAATGTTAAATTTCTAATCAAAATATCTATAAAAAAAAAGGAACTGAATCAACAATTGACTAGTTGAGTGACTGAAGAGTATGAGATATAGTAGAGTGTGGTTATCAAATTTTAGTGGATTCATGGCCCTCTCCATTCTGATAAACGTTTGGAAATGCCTGCAATCCTTATTCGAATTTGGTTTTAGGCTTGATCAACTTGAAATGCAGGGGCGAGATGGCTTCATTGTATTTGATACAAACTTACAGCTTTGGAGCTCACTGTGAATATCTTCTGTGCCCACTTCTACGCAATGTGTCAGTCCTTTTGAGCAGCAGTGATGGATCTAAACGTGACCAAGGCTTTTCTGGGAAAATAGACATGCTTGGTAAATATGTTAAAATTATTCTTGCACTAGAGGGTAGTGCAAAGAAGATGCACTAACAAGATGCTTGATTTTCTTCCAAAACCAGAATGGAAATATGAATCTTGTTATGTTGAGATATCATTGTTTTTACAAATGAAAAACTGAAATTGTACGTTGAAGTTTAAGATAAGAATATGCTTGTATTTTGCTGAAAAAGATTTTCTGGTGATTTAGTGGCTCTTCTGTCATTCTTTCAGATTTCTGGGTCCAGTGTTGGGTTCAAAAAGTCAATGTTGAGTTTTAAGATGTTTAATGAAGATGGATTTGTTTTAGAAATTAAACTGTATTGATTGTTCTTGGGGGAAAAGCAAATTACTTGCCTATAATGTAGAGGGATGTCAGGATGAGCTTAATGACTGTGAAGCAAATTGCAAAAGTGAATGGTGATAAACAGGCCTGAAATAACTTCTGCTCACTCTCTAAGTGAAATCTGATGACAACACTTATTTTGTTAGGGAACCAATGTGGGCAATGTTTGGTTTCTTGAAGCAGTAACCAATTGTAATGTTAATTATCTGTTCATTCTTTTGGCAGAACAGCATATAAATACTGGTTACATTTTCACTATGTCATTTCCCAGTGGATCACAGAAATTTGTCAGCTGTCATATCTGATCTGGTTACTGCAAC
Organism: Chiloscyllium plagiosum; assembly: GCF_037043375.1. Lineage (NCBI taxonomy): Eukaryota > Metazoa > Chordata > Chondrichthyes > Orectolobiformes > Hemiscylliidae > Chiloscyllium > Chiloscyllium plagiosum. The sequence continues at coordinate 13,648,959 of NW_028270186.1, forward strand.
CCAAAACTAATCCCAACTCCCTATTCTTGATCCATCACCCTGCATCAACTTTGTTGTCTTCTTGGAAATTTTCTTTGTTCATTCACAGGATGAGAGCATCACTGGCTAGGCCAGCATATACTGTGTTGTCCATTCCAGTGGACAGTTGAGATTCAACCACATTGCTGTCAGTCTGGAGTCACATGCAGGGCAAACCAAGTAAGGATGGCAGCTTCCATTCCTAAAGGACATTGTGAGCCAGATGGTTTTTCCTGACAATTGGCAATGGATTCAATGGATTATTAATTTCAGATTTTTATTGAATTCAAGTTCCATCATCTGCCATGGTAGCATTTGAACCCATTTTCTCACAACATTAGCTGGGTCCTTGGATTAACAATGCAGCAATAATAGCCCCAGGCTATCACCTCTCCTGAATTGTTCTTCACATGAGAGTTTTGGGAGGCTATTTGCATCACAGCTGAGCCCAATCCTGACCACACCATGCACTAAAAATGTAACAGCGAGGACAGTAAAATCTGATTTATTCTCTCATTCTTCCCAGGCTTGTCTGACCAACTAGACTGTCATCCTGGCTGAGGTCATCCAATTCAACAGAGCCCAAGGCAGTCGAGATTCTGGTCTTTCATGCTGTTTGTGACTGATACTGTCAGGGACTAAATCCTTTATTATTTATTGATGTATGTGACAGAACTGGATGGATGTGAGATTTGATTGCATTAATCTGGTTAAGCTCCAGTAGGCAAATCACAATGTGGTCGAGTATGGAATCAAACATGGGGGAACAAGTGTTGCATTTATTCTTTTAAAACTTGCAGAATCCATGGCTCATCCATGCAACATGTTCACTTTAGAAGTTGAAGTGAGATTGGACATTTACATGACTGCAGGAATCCAATTTGAACCGATTTACTTTCGGGGTAATAGCCTGACATTATTTTGAGTGCTGAAAAGGAACAGAGAGTTCATGTGATAGTGGAATTGTTATTATTGTTCCAAGAGTTGACCTTTAATCCCAGTTCAAGGAATAAAAAGTAATACCGTCTGGTTGATTGTTAATTCATAATAAACAAGAAAACCTGTTCACTGCAACCACTTCCATCTTATTTCAGATTTCAAGATTATTATCAGCTGCTCATAGCTGTACAAGAGTCACTCAAGCAAGCCTTCATCAAAAATTACAGCTAAATCTTGACCATGCATCAAACAGCAAAGCAATGGTTTCATCTTCCTGCTTTTACCCTGTTTCATTCTATGCAGACAAGGCCCCCCCCCCCCCCCCCCCACTCTGCCAGTTTGTGTGCAACCAGTGAAAGGCTTCATTCACATAGATGCTGATTCTTTCTTTTAACTTGTTCATGGAAGGAGGGTATCACTGGCTAGGCCAGCATTTATTGCCATCCCTAATTGTCAAGAGGGCACTACAGAGTGAACCACATTTTTGTGGGTCGAGAGTCACTTTTTAAAAATAAAATCATTCACCAGATGAGGGTATCTCTGGCGAGGCCAGCATTTATTGCCCAGAGGGCAGTTAAGAGTCAACCAAAATTGCTGTAGGTCAGGATGGCAGTTCCTTTCCTAAAGGGCATTGTGAGCCAGATGGGTTTTTTCCTAACAATCAACAATAGATTCATGGTCATCATTAGATTCTTAATTCCAGATTTTTATTGAATTCAAGTTCCACCATCTGCCTTGGCAGGATTCAAACCCAAATGCCCAGACCATTACCTGGGTCTCTGGATTAACAGTCTCGTGATCATGCCAGTCGTGATCAACACACAACCATACTGCACTAGAGATTCACCAGGATGGTGCCTGGTGGACTGGAATGATTCCGATGTGAAGAGACACCTGATAGGCTGTGTTGTTTTTCTAGAACAGAGAACACTGGCGGGGGGGGGGGGCGCACTTGATGGAGTGGACAAAATTTTTAGAGGCAAAGGCTCCCAGTTGTAGAATCAATAGCCACATGACACAGATTTAAGATAAAAGCCTAGATGATTCAAGGGGATTTAAGGAAGAATTTCTTTCACCTTGTGAGTGTTCGGCATCTCGAACACAGCACCTGAAAAAATTGTACATGCAGGAACCATTTTAACCTTTATAAGGTATGTAGATGATCATTTGAAATGCCATAGCAACCAAAGCTATAAGCCAAATACTGAAAAGATGTATGAAAGTAATAGGATAGGTGCTTGATGACCAATGCAGTTCTGAAGGGCCAAAGGGCCTTTTTCCATACTGTTAACCTCTATGACAATCAACAGTAGTTATGTGGCTAGTATTTGATTCGGTGTTTATTTCAGAGGTTTATAGAATTCAGATTTCACCATCTGGCATAGTGAGTGTCCCACCCATATCCTGGAACATCTGTGATGGCCTCAGGCCATCATCATGACACCACCACCTAGCTCCCTCTTACTGAGAAACAAGAAGGTCCATTTCCCCCTGTCTCCCCGAGACGGCAAGCAGATGTTCAATTTAAATCATCCTCCCAATATCACACTCATTATTTTCAACGTTAATCATTTGTCATCTAATTAAGGTTTACCACAAAATATTACATAGTGTCAGTTTCCAAGAATCCACACAACAGGCTTTTCAGTCCAAATAGTATCAATCAGTCTTCTGCTCCACATGAACCTCCTGAACCCTTTTCATTTCACCACAAACATATGCTGCTACCCCTGTAGCTGTTGCTAAAGTAGTTTCCCCTTCTCCATCCCCATCAACCTTCTTTGTTTCAACCACACCATGTAGTAGTGTATTCCATAATCTTATCATTCACTGGGTGAAAAGCTACTGGTCAGCTGGCTAGCTGGCCATTGATGTCCCTTGTGCTAATGGCATTACTAACAGAGTCCTCACTTTATGACTTAATCACCCTTTTCTGCAGCAGCTCACTCTATAGCCTGGCAGCTTCACTAAGTTCACAGCAGGTTTTTCTCCCTGCCAGTTCAGTGCTGCTGAGTTCAGAACTCTCTTATCTTTTGAAGCTGTCATTCATCAAGGCAACACACAGGTGCCAGGAACTAAACCTTATGATACTTCAGTTTTTTCCACAGCAAGTTTCAAGGGCTGTTAGCCATGTGAAAGAACGTCAGCAGAACACCCTCCTGAGAGCAACTATCTGCTCCACTCTCAGCAATGCTTTCATCCACAGACTCCTTCACAACAGGGAAGCTCATCTTAAAGCTTTAACACCAGCTATTATGTGCTCTTCAGCCTAGAAATCGACACAGATTTGAAAAGTAATTTTCAGTAGCCTTCATGTGATTGAGATGCCATCCCCTGGAGTTTTTCAGGTATTAGAAGGGATGATATTCAGAAATCTGAATCATGAATTAGGAGACTGTCTGTGTGAGAGGAGTCTGGGATCAGTCGCTGTGTGGTGCAATGGTGGAAATGGTGCTTCATGCTGAACAATGTTAAGAGCCACTTACTTCAAGTGAAGGTGAACTTTTTGATTGAAGACTCCATACATAGAAGAATATAATCCTCCATGTCTTTAAGTTTGTAGTGTTTTCTGCTTGTCAAGGTGAGCGATACTGATGTTAGGAGCAGATCACTTTTCTACTTGAAGTTTTCCAAGTTGGCATCAACTCCCAGGTGAGATACAAACCCTGGTCACCAAAAGAAGCAAGTTTCCACAATGCTGCTCGAAATATATATAACTCATCGCAGCATTGAAAAGGCTGTTGGCTTCTTTATGGAGCTTGCTAAACATTTCCATCTTTGCTTGAGTGACATGAAGAGATGAGAGAAACTAGGATTGTTCTCCTCTGAACAGAAGAGGTCAAAGGGGAATTCAAAAAAGTGGTTCAAAGTTATGAAGGTTTTCTGTACAGTCAATAAAGAAAAACTGTTTCCAGTGCCGGAAGCTCAGTCACCAGAGAACACAGATTGAATGTATTTGATTAAAAGGAGAGGTGAGATGAGAATTTTGAATGCCGTGAGTTATTATGATTTGGAATGTCCTTCTTGAAAAGGTGGTGGACGACGATTCAAAAGGTAGTTAGATACAGAATTAGAATTGAAGGGGAAAGGACAAGAGAGTGAGACTGGTTGAATAACTTTTGAAGAGACACAATGAGCTGATTGGTCTCATCATTCTATAATTTAATGACAACAGCTTTGACAATGCATCATCTTCACTTATGACCTGGATTGCTGACATACCATGACTGAATCATCTGGATTTTTATATCATTTTAATGGATGTATTGTCGATGACATAAAGAAAATTCCAATTGAAAAATCCAAATAAATAAATCACTTTCTGATGCATGTAAACAAGGATGAATGTTGAAATGGCAGACACATCAGCTACACTATACTGCTTCCACTTATTTTTGCTATGTACAGTTTTCAAATCATCTTTTTTTTCTTATATTGAATGGTAGTTTTCCACAATCTGTTGATACACGATGAGTGTAAATGGAGTGTATTGAATAACAATGAGGTGGAGTCTTAAAGACTTCAAGAAGATATAAAACAGGTTAATGAATAGAGTAAGCAGACGCAACTCAGTGCGGAGAACTGTGAGGTAATGCATTTTGTGAGCAAAGAGCGTTCACATTCAGTGGATTCTAATGAAAGAGCTGAAAATAAATATCCTCTTAAACATTTTAATATGAGCAAAGTATATTCATAAGTTAAGCTTTATAACTTGGGCCATAGATGACAAGATAAAGAGATTATGTTTGTACAAGCAATGTTCCAATGTCACACTGTGATTGACATTGGCATGCCAATCGTGGCATTGACTTCCAATTCCAGATATTGCTGCCATGCAAGGGCCTGGGTCTCATGCAGCCCACAGGAACATTAGAGGGAGTGCTGTGAACAAGCCAGTGATTAGGCCACAGCTAGCGTACAATATGGTGTTTCAGTAAATTCATTTAAACTATGGACTACATTAATTCATTCAGATAAGAAACATGACGTGTGAATTGACATTGTGAAGCAAAGCAGTCTGAGCAGAGATCCAAAGAAAATTCATATTGGATTTGAAACGTGAACTCTCTTTCTCTCTCTGACTCGATAGATGCTGTCAGACCTGAAGAGTTTCTCCAGCATTTGTTAATTTTATGAGCGATCTAATTCAGTGTTTTTAAAACAATAAAGATTTGAATGGAATCAGGCAAGATTGCTTCCTTTGTTTGGCGAGTCACTAGGATTAATAACATTGGCAATCTTGACAAAGAGGTTTTGCCCATGGAATGCTTAGCACAGAGTGAAGAGGAAGCTGCTAAGGTAAAACTAGGAAAATATTTGAAGCAAAGATCCTTGCCACTTTGACGTACTACTTGCATATAGAATATGCAGTGGCATTGTACTGGACCTAGAAAACAGCTGGAGCACATTCCTATGACTGGAATACAAGAGTTTGGCTCCTGGACCACCTTGTGACCTTTATTGTATTGTTTATTTTTGCATGCCATTTAATAAGCAATTACCCTGCATTGAATTTAGATTTGCAGAATGACATTAATAGTTTGACATTGTTTAATTTAAACTTTTGTTTTCCAGCTCATTCTGAGATTCATTTTTGCTCACAATGATTGATGTTTTACAAACATAAGTTCAACTACATTTAAGATTTAATTAAGGAAATCGATGAAGTGATCTCTCATTGAATTAATGGTGCAACAGTAAATTACAGGTCAGCTTTGTGAAATCTTGTCATAAAGATGCAAAACTGACAAAACTCCACAAAGTGACCTCACTCCATTGCATAAATCACTGGTCAAAATTCTTCAGCAATCAGATAAAATCAGAAAATAGTTTTATTTGTAATTCAGCTGGAACTGGCCTCGCTGCAAAAGGATTTAAGGTTTAGAAAGGATCTCCTTATTTTTTTTGTCCATCTTGCATATTTAGTGTTCATTTCTCATTATATGTCTCTTCTGTTTATGCTTCTGCATGTCAAATAAACTTTAAATTAAGTTCACCACAGGAAGTCCTCTCTCAATGTTGTTTAGTTCATGATAGCAACACTATTGGGACAAAATGTAAATGCATGACATTAAGAAGGTTACCATTGTCTCTGAGTGAGCCAGAATGTCACTGGTACCCTGAGGCATGGCTGCCATCTCACAATAATGACAGGCTCAAGAATGATCAAATTGATTTGGCAACCATCCATCCATTAATAATTTGAGCTCTCAAGAACCATGTTTAACCTTTTGAGAAAGCCCCATTGCTGGGCAAAGATCCTCAAGGTTTTTTGATATGTTTTTCATCTGCTTGGTTTGGGAACTGATGTTATGGATGTCTTGTATGGTTGAGGGTTCAGACTGAAGGCTCAAGGAATGCTTATCTTTAATCCAAAGGGCTAGATCACAAGGGGGTTAAAGTCATGCTTGAGTTTAAGACCACAAGTGGAATATAACAAGCAGTTCTGGGTACAACACCTTTGAAAGGATATTTTAAGCACTGTCCTGTAAAAAAATCCACTCCCCCCAGGGGATATTAAATGGTGCATAATTATTTCAGAGAAGGACATATGGAGAGTTGGAGAACTGTTTTGGCTCCATGACTTCTTCCTGAAATTAATTGGAGGGATTAGACTGGAAGAAATCACAATGAGCCAAAGCACGTTCTGCAGGACCAGTAATCATTATGACAAGCTGTGCAGTTCTATTGTAAATATAGAACTATTCAGATTCTGTTTGACAAATTGATGGAAACCTTTTATATAACTGAGATGCTTACAGAATGTTTGTGCCTCAAGGATGTAAAGAATGGAATATATGGTACAAGCAGAATTAATGTGTTTCCACCTGGACAAGACTCACTGACAGACTGTTTGCAAGAGCGGTCGAGGGCAAAAAAGCAGTTTTTCAACTGTTCCACAAGGGAGAAGGAGGCCATTCATCCCCCCTGAGACTGTTCTATTATTCAGTCAGATTATAAATGAGCCAAACTTAAATGATTTACCAGCCATTGTTCTGTATCCATTGCTGAGAAATATTATGTTGATCTCTGTCTTGAATATGTAACTTGACCCACCCCTCCCCACACACCCCAGCATCCCCCCCAGAGCCTTTTGAGAGTTAGAGTTCCAGATTTCAATTTAATCCAGGCTCGTGTGAAGTGCGTAAACCTCTTGCTAGCAATATTTCAAATTGATGCAAGCTCAGAACCAAAGGTTCCCTGTAATTGGGCTTGAACATCCATTCTCAGACATAGATCGCATACCGTAACAAAGTGATCAATGTCCCTCCAACACCAGGCAGGGGTGGACATCCATAGAATGGCACAGCTGAGAAGGAAGCCATTCAGGCCACAGTGCCTGTGCTGGCTCTGTTGAGATTGAGTTATTGTAAGTAATAATTGGTGGACATTAATATATGGAGTCAGGCTGACTGGTAAACTCTCAGATGAAAGCAAAATTACTGCAGATGCTGGAGATCTGAAATAAAAACAGCAAGTGCTGGAGAACCTCGGCAGTTTCAGTGGAGAGAGAAACAGAGTTAACTTTTCAAGTCCAGTTTGACTCTTCTTCAGAATCGGCCGCGCTGTCAGTACCAGCTACCTTATAGTCACAATAGAAAGTGACACAGGAGTGTGGGAAACTAAGATGAACAGCAAATGGAGAACAATTACTCTGTGTCTTAGAAGCAGGAGGTAGCTATCAGCTTGCTGACACAGATCAAAATGTCAGTCTTCAGTGTGTTTGACCAGTGTTTATAGGTCTGAATGATTGCAGCAACAATATTTACCATGAACTTCTGATCCCATTTTAGTTGTGACATGTCCATTTTGTGCTTGTGCTGAACACTGATTCATCATGTCTTCATAATCCCCCTGCAGGTTCTTACGTTCTTGACATGAATTCCTCACGAACGCTGGAATAAAGATTCTGCAACAAAGTCTTGTGTTTTCGCTGGACTCCTGTAGATGCAAAAACATGAGAACCAGAGAAACCACTCAGCCCCTCAATATCCCATCATTCAACTTAATCACGGCCGATCCGTATCATAACTTTTTTAAAAAATTCATTCATGGAGATGTGGGCATTGCTGGCTGGGCCAGAGAGAGTGACTCTGTTCACCTTGGTTGTAAAGCCTTTCATTAAAATCGTTTTGAAGTTTTAAAATATCCTTCAGTCTCAATTGTTTCAAGACCCTTTGTGTGAAGAATTGTTCCTGACATCACCTCCGAATGGCTAAATTTGAATTTTGCATTCCCTTGTTCTGGATTTGCCATACCAGAGTAAATAGCTTCGCTCGACAGACCTTCTTAAATCCCTTAATTATCTTACACATCACAGTTAGATGACTTGCTAAAACAGTATGTTCAAAGAATACAAAGGCATCCACCTAGTTAACTGGAGTTCACACATTTTAGAGCAGGCCGTACAGGTTGCTGTTTAGCTAGTCTCCTTTCAGTCAGAATATTCTGGGCTTCAGCCGAGCACCCAGATTTGAAGGCTGAGTAAATCCCAGTGCATGCATTTCAGAATCTCAACACTTGCTTCAAAAATGTCTGTGTTTGACCAAAGCAGCACAGTGAATGCTAGAAATTGGAAAAAAGAACAGAAAATAAAGGACAGAAGGCAGCAGGTCTGCTAGCATCTGTGAGGAGAGAAATAGAGTTTATATCTCAGCTCATGATCTCTCATTAGAAATGCAATATTCTTTATTCAGTAATATTAACAATTTTCATTTTCTTAAATTTTGTTTTATTTGTTTAAAAACTTCCTCCAGTTCTGCTGACTGAGTGGGCAGGAACTGAGCCTTTTGACAGTCTTGTCTCAATGCTGCAGGAGCTAGTCAGTGAGTTGCAGCAAGGTGGGAGATTTGTGAACGGTGGAAACAAGCTGTTGAAGAAGATGACCAAGGATCTTTACCGAAAACTCGAGCTTCAGAAGCGTAAACCTTCTATGAGCAACAGGTGACGCAGCTGATTCAAAGACAATGCTGATAAGAGGATGTTTGCCAGAGAAGACACTGTGATGCTCTCTGTGTCCATGTAAAATCATGCACAACACAACTCACACACTCATATAAATATATATAAGTACATATGATGCAACAACTTGTATTTATATATCTCCTTTAATGTCAAGTGACCTTCTGTATAAAGAATCAAAATAAGGGGAAATTGGATGCCAAGTCAAAGAAAGATTTATTTGGAGAGATAACCAAAACCTGGATCAAATAAGTGATCATCGAAGAGGGCTTTTATAAAGAAAGTTCCAAAGAAACTAAGAAGCTGAATTCACATCCAAGAAAGATCAATTTAATGAATTAATGAATTATTTAGATTAAAGAGGTTGGTGGAGATGATCTGTAGAAGTGAAGTAAAGATGGGAAGGAGCAAGGATACAATGAAATTTACAATAAAAGGAAAAAAAATTAAATCCATTTTAAATGCACTAGGGATCAAGGGGAAATTAGGTCCATGAAGATGTTTGGATATCAGAGGTGCAGATGTAACGTAATAGGCAGGTCATGATGGTTTGTTATCATTTTAATCATGGCCATGAGCCCAATGTTTTGTAGGCTTCATTTTACTGGATTTATGCAGATTCAGGCCATATTGCCTGCTGAGGAGTGTGTCAACAAATAGGGACCCAACTTGGTCTAAGTATGATATGGAAGAAGCAATTGAGAAGGTGGAGGTGGAATTCCAAATGTCAGAAGATTTGAGAGAATTAAATTACAGGAGCAGGTGGCTGATGATGAAAAATAAACTCAAGGACTACAGAATAACTTGAAGATGGATGAACAGAAAAAAGCTGGAAATTTGTCCAATGAAAATGCTTCACAACAGATGAAAGCTGAATTGGTTTGGGACATTGATAAATGGTGAAATGGGATGAATATCAAGCTGATCCTAATGAACCTATTGGCTCTTGAGAAGGTGAGAATGAAATAATTAAATAAACAGCAAACGTAAAAGATAAACGTCAGCGATACATTAAAATTTTCATCACAGGAAATGATGCAAAAAAGTCTATTGAGCAAAGTCAATTCTCTCAATCAGGGTCTAATAGATCTGTTCAATGGCACAAATCTGTTTAATGACAATGTAACATAATATTGACAGCACTGACATCTTGTGGAGAATGTATTGAGACAGCTTCATTTAGTGCTCAAACTGTAAACATCAAATACAATAATACCAAACGCTGGATTCTGTTTTTCTTCGCACTTTGCTATCATTGCATCATTTAGTCTCTCTCTCCCCCCTTCTCTATTTATCTCTTTATCCATCTTTTCCAATCAGTTGATCTTTTTGTGGATGGCAAATGCAGTTTTTATGAAATCTTGATCCTGGAAATTTGCTCTGCATTTACGTCAGAGATAAAAACAGAGAATGCTGGACCTCAGCAGGTCCAGCAACATCATAGAGAGAGAACGACAGTGTTATCATTTCAAATCATTTCAAAAAACAAGTATGCACAGTAAAATAGCAGAAGTTCAAAGCAACAAAACAAGAATTCACAGTCGCATCATGATAGTTGATGGTAACAGAGCAAGGTGTCACAGTGACCTAGCAATATGTTCAGATGATCTAGCAAGAGTTCACAGTAACAGGTCTGCCATTTTCAACAGATGTTATATCCATCTTCCTGCAGTGCTGAGTATTTCTAATAACACACAACCCTGTTGTTGGCAAACAGGAGTCTCAATCTTCATTTTGTTGTCATTGTAATTCTGATATCTTGAGCTTAAATTCTATGCATGGTATGAAAAAGATCTAACTTGGATCCCAATTCTCTGAATCTCTCAGAATTTCAATCTCTTTTCATCTATCACTTTTATATATCCATTGTCAAAGCTAAACTGAACTGAATGTGCTCATCACTATGATGTGGGTACTTGCTCAGTGAAGAAGTATTAAAAATGATTTCATGACTTCACTATTATGCCACCCTGTCAGCATTCTGGTTAAAATGCTGGTGGAAGTTTCAAACAGAAGCTCAGTGTATCGGGGATTGCAGCGCTCTGTCGCCATCTTGTGGCTATTTTCATTGAGGAGACACTGCATCCATTCCAGGACAACCACCCCAGAAAGATACAGTCCCAATTTTAAACCTGACCCATGTATCAATGATGTTACTTTGAGGTTTAGAAATTGTATCTGGGTTTGAACTAAATTGCTGCCATCGTGATTTCATCTCTGCCTCCTTCCAAACCATTTTTACTCCTGGGTTTGTGGGAAAATTGGGAGGATTTATTGGACTCATTCCTGGAATGGCAGGACTGAAAAGACTGAATCGGTGAGGACTATTTTCACTGAAGTTGAAGAATGAGAGGGCAATCTTACAGGAACCTGTACAATTCTAACAGGACTAGATAGGAAAAAGAGGAAGGGTATTCCCAATGACTGGGGAGCCCAGAGCCAGAATTTGCTGTCTCAGGAAGTGAGGCCATTTAGAACTGAATTGAGGAGAATTACTGTACCCAGAAAGAGGTGAGCCTGCAGAATTCTATACCACGGAGTTTGATGTAGTTCTCGGGGATAAAAAGATTGAAGGGTATGCAGCAAAAGTGAGAACAAGTTGGACTATCAGCCTTAATCATAGTGAATGGCCTACTCCCATTTTCTACATTTCTCAACAAAGTTATTTTGTCTGGCTCTTAATATACAAGCATAGGTGTCATGTATGGGAGATGGTGGAAGGGGGCTGAGGGAGTGATGGGTCATGGATGGTGGTTGGTTAGTGGTGCAAGAGCTGGAAGTGGGGAAGAAGAATATGAATGGATCTAGCATACGATTCTTGAGGACAAGTCAGACCTAACTTTATTCTACAAAAAAACATGTAAAATAAATCTTATTTTACAGCATATAAAGTAAGGACCACCGTCGATTCGAGTGGAATGAGTTATTTGGAGTAAGGCAACTGCTCCAGTAAGACGGACTTCACTCGAACCCTGCTGGAATGGGTGTTTTCATGAATCAAAGAACTCAGGCTGTAGAGAGGGCTTTAAACTAATTACAGGAATAGGGGAAATGCAGATTTAGAATTTAGAATGCAGAATTTAGAATACGAAAGAACATGGCAACATTACACGGTAGCTATTTGGATAACAATATTCCAGAGTGGGACAGGAAGGAACAGAGTGTGGAAAAAAAGCAGCAAGTAAGGTCAAAGGGGGAGGAAATTGTTAGAAGGCAAAATTAATGGCTCTTTACTTGAATACACATAGCATTCAGAACAAAATAAATGAATTAATGGCTCAAACAGATGGAAAAGGTTATGATATTGTAGACATTACAGAGATATGGTTATGAGGCAGTCAAAACAGGGAACGTAATATTCAGGGGTATGTGAATTTTTGAAAAGACAGGCACGAAGGAAAGGGTGGTGGTACAGCACTGTTGACCCAGGATGGAATACAGTACATATGATAGCAAAAAATGATTTTGGATCGTAAGATGTAGAATCCATATTGGTGGAGATAAGTAATAAAAAGGAAAAAAAGGAAAGGTGTGAGTAATCTACAGGCTCATCAACAATAGCAATAACAGTAGAACAGGGAGTAAATCAGGACATAAGGACAGCATGGAAAAAGAGCAGAGTATTAATTATGGGTGACTGTAGATTGGCAGATTGGCAGAGGTAGCCATGAGGAAGAGTTAATAGAGTTTATTCAGGACAATTTCGCAGAGCAATATGTTGTGGATCCATCTAGGAATCAGGTTATTTTGGATATGGTGTTATGTAATGAGGTATTTTCAACATTTCTGAGTAAATGATCCCCATGAAAATAGTGACCATAATGTGGCAGAATTTACCATTCAGTTAGAAAGGAAGTATAGGGTCAGAAAAAAAACTGAGCTCCATTTATATCAGAGTAATTGCAAAGTAGTGAATGCAGAGCTTGGAAAGGAAGTTAGCAGCAAAGATGGTTGAGGAACAAAGGCAGATATTTAAGAAAATAGTTAATGGCTCACAACAAAGATCTTTCCCATTGAGAAAGAGGGATTCTAGGAAGGGGATAAGCCAACCATGATTCATCAGTGAAGTTAAAGATAACATCAAATTAAATGACAAAACGTACAATGTGGTAGAGATTAATGGTAAGCCAGAAGATTGGGAAAGTTTTAAAAATAACGAAAGCTGACTAAACAATAATAAAGAATGAGAAAATAAACTTTGAAGGAATCTTATTCCATTCAAAATGATGATTGGAACAGGCTTTTAAAAAGGTAACAGCTATGGTTGTGTGTGTCTTACTCTTGCCTCAAAGTTGAAAGGTACTGGATTTCAAGTCCCTCTTCACAAATGTCAGCACAGAATCTAGGCTGACAGCCCAGTGAAAGCCTGAGGGAGTGCTGTACTGTCAAAGTTGCTGTTTTCTTGTTCGAGCTCATACCTCCCCACCTATTTTGGACAGAATTGATTTTGTGGACATTTCAAAGAAGAGCAGAGGTGTTCTCCCTCATGTCCTGGCCAATGTTTATCACTTGAGCAACATAAAAAAGAGGCTGTCATTATCATATCACATTTTTCCCTGGTCATATTCACATTGCTTTTTGTAGAGATTCTCATGCATACAATGGCTTCCCACATTACAGCCATGACTTCAGTTGTACTTAATTGCTCTGAGATCATGTTCTAATGTCATGAGCTCATGGAAGGTGTTAAATAAATGTAAGCTCTTTCTTACTTTTAAATCCTCTCTTTGCAGTTAAAGGTTGTTGATTGATTTGAACCATGGATATAACCTTTCAAAGCATGAAACTTCAATTGATTTTGCCTAAAAAAATCAGCCTGACACAGCTCCATCCGTCAATACTCACTGTAGAACTGATGAGTGTTAGCTCTCATTGCACAGAACATTAAAGCAGGATATGCATTATATCCAATTTGACCAAAGGATGCTGTTGTTCATCTGGACCATTCAATGAGACTCATTTAGGTTGCCTCTTGTTGCTTCTGTGTCCACAAAGATCCGAAGGTAAGATTGTCACAAATCAAAAGGAGCTGGTGTGCTTTTGCTCTAAATATCGTAGGAATAATTTGATAAAGTCTCATATTTTTAAACTGTGGGTTTGACCAAACAGGTCGTGGTATATTTTTACGCTCACAATCATTCCTACATGCTTTGGATTCTGTGGGCTTTTGCCGTGGTGTAGAGCTGTGTTTAAAAGCAACATTATTTTGAATTTTTTAAAGTGATGAAGATGAACCACACTATTGACTACAATCTCAATCTAATTTCTGAATTTCACAACATGTGTTTTTGGAGTATATGTCTTGATTTTACTGACAGGTTGGACCGAAGGGTCTGTTTCCATGCTGTACATCTCTATGACTCTATGACTCTATGTGTATACAAGCAGTCAGAATGATATCATTTGTACAAAGCCTGATAGGGATGACACAGAAAGAGGGCACTGATTGTACTAATTTGTAATACTGTACAAACAGTACAGACAACACTGAGTCGAAGCATTTCTTCATGAGACTATTGTGCCCAGACTAAGAATACCTCCTTGCCTCTGACTCGGGTTTCCTTTGTTTTACTGAGCTTGTCTTTGGGGGGGGGGGGGGGAGCAGAAAGGCTCAGAATGGTAACAAACCTGCTTCGACTTCCCTAAAATAAATTGGCCAATCTTAAAAGTAAAGGCAAAGTTCTGAAGTGTCTCTGTTTGATTACCAAGTAACTGATAACAACAATTTTCTGACCTTCGGGTATTTATAGGCCATTTGATCTCATATACCAACGGGTCTGGGCGTAAAATACTGAAAGTATCAGATGGTGATTGGGTAGGTAACAAGAGAAATTTCCAGTGTTCTGCCCATGCCTAAGAATGGACAGTTCCTAAAAGTCTTCAGTCTAAATCCAATCTAGATTGTAGATACTTTAATCAACCTGTTCAGAAATGTTAGAACATACTTCTATAGCAGGTGGCAATTGAACCTCACCCTCCTGCCTCTGAGGTAGAGAAGCTGTGCCACAACAGCCTGGATTATTAATCCAGTGATGGTACCATTATGCCATCACCTCCCTGTATAAATAACTCAGTCATTTAATAATTTCCTTTCTGTTCTGAGCTCCCCATGGATTGAGTGCTTTGCTTTAAGGGTTGGAGATTGGTTACACTGAGAACTGCTGGTACTGCCATGAAATGCTTTTGCTGGAATAAATTCCATTAATGGCCTTTCATTCATGAAGGGACTCAATCAAGTGCTTGTAGCAAGGAAAAAAACAGGGCAGAAGAAAAATGAAAGGATGTGCAAACAAAGTGCAGCATTTAATTCATGTGCTCGTGGAATTTATGAGAAATATCTCAGCATAACAGACAGTATGAACAGGTATCAGTTTAAAAATTGTTAGACTACTTTTCTAGCTGTACTAATGAAACATTTGATATCACAACAAATAATACAATCAATGAAAGATGTCCATTAGTTACCAGTACGTGTAATAAAATGACACATTCAATATTTACTGTGTAAGCCTGTTATCAGAATACATTAAAAACTAACACGGTAAACCTTCAGTTTTGCATTTCTTCGTCAGATACTTTTTCTGATTCCTCTCTCCTAGTAAAAGGCTGAAAACTGAGATATTTTCATTAGCCAAAGTTATAGAGGGTCACCGAATCAAGCTGGGCTAAAATACAGATTCATCTAAGATTCAGAATTGTCCTGATCCAACTGAATGAAGAAAGAAATGGCTGAACATCCCATGACTTTTTTTGTGCTCCTTACTACCTGCAACTTTATCACCTTTTGGGAATGCTGGAAAGTTGTTATCAGTCTTCCTTTCATGACCAATACTTTAAAATGTGTTCTTTTACCACATTTGCCAGCAAATTTGTTTTTGAACCCAATAAGTGGACTCTTCAGGAACTTCACAAAGATTGGATACTCATTAAATTGGGGGAAAATGAAATTGTATGAGCTATCAGCTTGCTAAAGCGGCTTTACTGTGCAAGAGGAAATGCATTTTACACAGACTGGGCTTGTCACAAATGTGCTTACATTCAAAGTGCCTTTGACAGCATTGATTTAGTTTCTATCAGTAATAGTAATATGTAAATAAGTGCAACCAAGCCTAAAGGACATCATCCTGAAATAGAACAGAAGAGGTGCCCTCAATACCAGGAATAATGTAGTCTTACTAACATTGCAATATTGCCCTTCTCTCTGAAACTGCTACACTGATAGACAGATTTTCTCTTAGACAGTCATGTTTCCTTGATCAATATATCTCCTAATACAGATGTTTCAATCTCCACAATATTATATTTGGAATGTAGACACTCAGCAAAACAAGCAGAACAGAATTGTACCATCAAAACCGTATCAATTCTTGGAAAGGTTTCTTCAATTATGGCCACCCCTGTGCTTCTGTCTTATCGACATGCAAGTTTCTTTTCTCCAGTTACAATCACCATCCTTTCAGGTTCATTCCACATTGTAACTTGCTTTTGACTGTCTTAATTGGGCCCAGACTCGAACTCAGTGTGATTAATGGCAGCTTGGTACTGTCGACTGATATCAGTGAGGCACTAAACTGAGGCTGATGTAACACATTACTTGATGGCCCCCAACAACTAGCACTGGACTGCAAAGAGTTTTATGCTATATGTTTAAATTTGATTTGATCCAGGACGAAGAGATTAAAAGAGTCTAACTAATCCATTTAATCAGTCAAAAATAGTTCAAGATTGATAATCAGTTGTGTGAGAACAAAATTCAAATATCTCACTTTGGTATTCATTCTGTACCATTTTCATGCAGTCCTTAAATATGTGTCTTTTCATTACTAACCCTTTCCCATTGGAAATAGTTTCTCCTCATTTCCTCAGTTAAAAACCATTCATGAGTTGTCCCCTCTAAACCTTTGATTTATATCTTGCTTCTCCATGTATTATAAATTTTAAAACAGAAGCCTCATTTTCTCTTTAGTCATCCCTAGAGCTATAGGTTTGGATTTGCTGCCTTGAGGGACTGTGTCTCTTCTGTATGTGATCCCCCTTCACATTAAAGCTTTTCCTCTGTTCATGACTTTTTTTTGCCAGCCAGAAGTTGGGATTCTTTTCCTTAGAGCAGAGAAGTTTAAGAGGAGACCAAATTAAGGCGTGAGAGCAAGTTGAGAGACACTTTTTCAACTAGCAAGTGAGTTGCTAATCAGAGGTGATTGATTTAACGTAATTGACAGCGGAAGGAATAGGTAATTGAGGAAACAGTTTTCTCACACAGAGGGCTGTGACCAACTCCAACATATTTTCTGAAAGATTGATGGAATCAGGTTCCATGATAACTTTTAGAAGACAAATGGACACATACTTGGAGAGAGCACATTTGTAAGACTGTGTGGAAAGAGTTGAAAATGGGACTAAATGAACAGCACTTTTAAAGAGCCTGCAGAGGTATGATGGGCTGAATTGTGTCTTTCCGTGTTGTAAAATTCAATAATTCTATAAGCCCTTCTCATGCTCCAATCAACCACCAAAACTCAAGAATATCTGGTTCAACTAGCATATTAATTCTGGTTGGCAAGTAACAGATAATGACCAGACTTGGTAAAATACAATCCCAAACTGTTGGTAATGTTGGATTCACTGTCTCAAACTCTTGTTTAACATTGGCTTGGGACAATTTGCAAAGCTAAAGGCAATCTGCAATCAGGGCAAGTTATGAGTACGCTATTAAATTTTCAATGCAGGAAATATTCTGCCTCTGACATATCATGTCCCCTGAAGTGATTTAAAAGCCATCTACAACAGAATATGGACTTCTCATCCTAAATATTGATGGATGGCTCAGCAACATTAAAACCATGTAACTCACTCACTGTTCTCTCTCAGAGCAAATATTTGTCATTCAGTGTAGCTCAACCATTCCTTAACAGAAGCTTTTTATGAAGCTCAAAAACTTACTGTTCTAAGAACAGGAACTATTTTACTTTTCAAAATATTGTCAAGTAACAAAATATTCATTCTGGCTGTCTATTCTGTGAATTGGAGAAATTGTTTTTAAACCAAGATTCCATGCACACTGATTTAAAGTTGTTACATCATGAGCTTGCACAGTGATCTCTCTCAAATTGATTGACACTCTCCACCAAAAGACAAGTCAAAGCCACAGGCTCACAGCTAAAGGAAGGGAGCACATCAGCAGAGGACTTACTAACTAATTCCCTAAGGTACGAAATTCAAATGTTGCGTTTCTCAAAAGCAACCTGTACCCATTTTCACAAAAATGCGAATTTGCAGCGGTATGCTGGGCTCTCGCAATTTTCATAATGCTTCAAGCTTTCTGATTCCATCACAGTGCACTTGTGCAAATGAAGTGACACTTGCTCATTTTATATACTACACACACAAATTACAATCATTATTTTGAGAAGCTCAATGTGAGGGATTTCATTTGACAATTAATTAGGTTTGACAGTTGAATCACATTGAAAATATTGATTTTCCAGCACTGGTAAAATGACAATACAAACCATCAATTTTAAGTAATTTTAAGTAATTTAAAGGGCTAGCTATGATCTGGTGTTAAAAATGAACTTATGAAAATACAAGATTTGAATGTTATGATGCAAAGTCATGAAATTAGCAATTGTAAATAATCTGCTGATCCTCTCACAATTGACATTCTGCCTCATGACATCAGATTTGGGTGGAGCCTAGGAAGTGAAATTAGTCTTGGGTGTTGCCAACAAAGCCAACAATCAAACAGAACATATGAATGTATGTAAAATGAATGAATTAAATTATCACCACTGTTGTCTACACTGAGCAGCAAACCTGGCAAATAACTGTAGACTTCCAAAGGAGGAAATTCCAGAAAACATAAACCATTTTCATTGAGTGCATAATGACAGGATTTGGTGTGATAATGAACTATAGTATAGCCAAATATTGCACTACCTGTTGCAATTTCAATTTTGATGCAGAGTCAAGTAAAGTTAGTTTCTCCAAAACTTCTCATTGCAAAGATTTTATCGCAATGGGGAAGAGGCAAATAGCGTACTGACAGACCAGTAAGTGTAAGGCAGTCGGTGAAAAATTGACAGGAAATGATCGCAGAAGAATTAACTGGCACTTGGGAGAATGTGGATCAATAAAAGAACTCCAGTAAGATTTGTAAAATGAAAATTAAAATATATAAATTTCTAAAATATATAAATAGAAATGATAGCAAAGTTGAAGCCGATGGAATTATGAACATTCAATAAAAAGAGTAGCAATCTGCCCCTCAAGCTTACTCCACCATTTTAAAAAATCATGGCTGATTTTAACCTCAAATCTGCTTCCCACAAACCCCTGGGAACTTTTCGTCTCATTGCTTCTATTGCCTTTTCAGGAAGAGAATTCGAAATGCTCACAACCATCGGTGAGGAAATATATTTCCTTATCTCTGTTTTAAAAGGGCAACTTTTTATTTTTAAACAGTGACTCATAGACGAGTTGGACTGAAGGGTCTGATTCCATGCTGTATGACTCTATGATTTTAATTTGAGATTCTGCCATTGAAGGAAAAGTCTTTCTATATCCACCTTGTCAAGATTGCTCAAGACCTAATTTGTTTCAATTAAGTTGCCTTTTGCTTTTCTAAACTCTTAACAGATACCAACCTAGCCTGCCCACCTTTTCACATAAGATAATCTGTCAATTCCAGGTATTAGTCTGGTAAACTGTCTCTTAACTGCTTCCAACATAGAAACATTCTTCCTTAAATACAGAGACCAATGTTGTACATGATACTGGAGATGTGGTCTCCTCAGTGTCCTGTACAAGTGAAGTATAACTTCCCTACTTTGTATTCAATTCCCCAAGTAGTAAATGATAAGACTCTTATTAGCATTCCTGATTACTTGCGGTGACCGCATACTAACTTTTTGTGATTTATACATTAGGACACTCAGATTCTTCTGCATCTCAGTGCTCTTCATTCTCTCAGCATTTAGATAATATTTCAACAACTTTTATCCTTCCTGCAAAAGTGGACAGTTTCCCATTTTCCCGCATTTGTCAGATTTTGCCCACTGCCTTAACTAATCTCTATCCTTTTGTCATCTCCTAATGTCCTCTTCATGACTCCATTTGTTACCTGTCTTTGTGTTACAAGTACATTTGGTAACCACACCTTCCATCCCTTCATCCAAGACGTTTATGTAAATTATAAACACTGATGTCTCAGCACTGAAAAAGTTACATTCATTTCTAATCTCGGCTTCCTGTTAGCCAGTGTGTCTTCTGTTCATGTCAGTATGGTACCCTCTACACCATGAGCTTTAATTTTCCATAATAACCTTTATGAACACCTTCTGAAAAGGTAAGCACTATACAGTTACTAGTTCCTTTTGTTTTTAGAACATATTACTTCCTCAAATAACTCCAATAGATTAGTTAAACAAGATTTCTCGCTCTTGGAATGACATTGGTTCTGCCAAATGCCTTGAAGTTATCAAAGATATCATAATTTTTTTTAAAAACTTTTCAAATTACAGATATTGAGTTAACTCATCTCTGGTTTCCTGCTTTCTGCCTCCTTCATTTATGAATCAAGGAGTTTTATTTGTTTTTTTCCCCATCTAAATGGGAGCTTCCCCTCGTTTAGGGAGTTTTGCAAATGAAAACCAATGCACTAAATGTTTCACCAGCCACTACTTTTGAAGACCAGAGGATGAAGTCCATCAGAACCCAGGCAGTTATTGGCCTATAGATCCAATAACCTATTCGGTACCACTTCTCTGGTGATTGACATTTTGCCGAGTTCCTCCCTTTCTTCAATTTCCAGATTTATTGTTGCTTCTGGAGCAATGAAGACTGATACAAGATACTTGTTCAATTAGTCTGCTATTTCCTTATTTTCCATTATCGATTCTCCAGACTTACTTCCAATTGGACCAACGTTCACTTAGTTAACTGTTTTCATTTTTAATTATTTGTGGAAAACCTTAATGTCTGTTTTGATATTTCTGGCTAGCTTTATTTCATTCTCTAATTATTTTCCTCTAATTTCTTTAATGGGTGGCACGGTGGCTCAGTGGTTAGCACTGCTGCCTTACAGCGCCCAGAGACCCATGTTCGATTCCTGCGTCGGGTGACTTCTGTGTGGAGTTTGCACATTCTCCCTGTGTCTGCGTGGATTTCCTTTGGGTGCTCCAGTTTCCTCCCACAATCCAAAGATGTGCTGATCAGGTAAATTGGCCACAGTGTTAGGTGCATTAGTCAAGGGTAATTATAAGGGTCTGGATGATTTACTCTTCGGAGGGTCGGCGTGGACTTGTTGGGCCTGAAGGACCTGTTTCCATACTGGAAGGAATCTAATCTATAAAAAACATTTTTTGTTTTTTTTATATTCTGTCCAATCTACTGACCTGCCACTTGTCTTTGCATAACATTCTTTTTCTTTAGGCGTGATGTATCTTTAACCTGATCTAAAACACAGATGTTGAATCTGCCCCTTGGAATGATTGCAAAGTGTTCTGTTATTGTGTTCTGTGTGTTCTGAAATGGCTGCTACTGCATCTCTCTTGATCTATCCTTCAGCCTTATTTGTCAACTCAATTTAGCGAGCTTGGCTTTCATGCCAATGTAATTGTATAATCTTATAGATTTTTAATTTTAATTTAATTTTTAATTTTGAAAGAATAGTCTTGGGCATACTTCATCTGTCCCTCAAACTGAATGTAAACATTGAACATATTATGATTGCTGCTACTTAGGGTACCTTCACCCCTAATATTAATTAATCCTATCTCACTGCACAATGCCATGTCTCATACAGCCTGCTCTATGGTTGGCTCCAATATTTACTGTTTTAAGAAACTAACTTGGAAACATTCTACGTTGAGCTACCTTTGCCATTTGCCCTTTCCAGCCTTTATCAATTAAAATCTCTCATGATTGTCACTGTGCCATTCTGTCAAGGTCCCATAATTTATTTTATACTCCACCCTACCATGTAGTTACTGTTCGGAGCCTGCACACCATACACAAAAGCAACATCTTACCGTAATCGTTTCTCATCTGTACACAAACCATTTCCATCCCAGTTTCCGGAATGTAACTCACCACTCTCTCTTGTGCTTACACCATCAACCATCCCTGCACCTTTTCATAGCTTCCAATCATTCCTAAATGTCCTGTGTCCTTACATATTCAGGAAAGCATTCATGTCACCCTGTAGCTATTATCTCTATAATAGCTGACAGATTGTACTTATTTATTTCAATTGCACTGACACTTCACATATTGTTTTGCAAGCTACACGCATTCAGATACAGTTTATTTTTTTTATTTTGTTAAATTTACCATTATCTGTTGATTTACATTTCAATTTTTTTTCTCTCTAACCCTTCCTGCCACCAATTGTCCATCATTTCCTGCATTTGTATTTTCCTCTTCTGCTTTGTCTCTACTCTGATTTAACACACCTTCGCAAATTGATTCCTTGCCTCCACAACATAATTTAAAATCCACTCTATTTCTCTAATGATGCGACTCACAAGAATACCAGCCCTAGCACAGTTCAGATGGAGACTGAAATAACTGCACAGAGGCCAGTATCCCATCACCAAGTCACCCCTTATTTACTTGTGCAAAGTACGCTGACTTGGGCCAGCCAGCTCAGAGTCAAAGCCCTGAACTGACGAGCTTCTTATCTCCTGGGTACATTGGTCAGCCAGGGGCTTTCCTGACTGGCCCAGGTTACCAACCCCAATCACCGACCATGTAGTCAATGAGGTCAACCTGGTTCAATCATTATAGAGACTCTCCTCATGGTATAGATCCCACTTTCCCAACACAGGTTCTTGTGCTTCATGAACTGAAATCAGTTCTCCCACTTAATTTTTTTGAATGATGCAGTATATGTGATGTGCCCTCTGTGAGATTACATGTGGCTCAAGTAATAATCCAGTAATTACGGCCTTTGCTTCTTAATGTGATGCCCGGTTTCTCATGCTGACAGTGCAGAGCCATCTTCTTGGCCCGCCGTCAGGGCGACACGATGGCTGAGTGGTTAGCACTGCTGCCTCACAGTGCCAGGGACCTGGGCTCGATCCTACCCTCGAGCAACTCTCCTTCTAGATTCTCCCCATGCACATTCTCCCCATGTCTGTGCGGGTTTCCTCTGGGTGCTCCGGTTTCCTCCCACAATCCAATGATGTGTGGGTTAGGTGAACTGGCCATGCTCAATTGTCCATAGAGTTCAGGGATGTGTAGGTTAGGTGCATTAGTCAGGAGTAATGGGAAATGGGTTTGGGTGGGATATTCTTCGGGGGGTCAGTGTGGATTTGTTGGGCGAAAGGGCCTGTTTCCACACTGTAGGAATTCTATGATTTCTTTGTCTTGCCCACATTGTTGGTACCTACATAGACTAGAATGATGGGATCCTTGCCCTCTCAATACAAGTTTTTCTCAGCCTTAACCAGATATCCCAAATCCTGATACTGAACAGGTAACAAATCCGTCTGAATTCTTGTTCTTTCTGACACTGAGCAGTGTCAACCCCTCTAATTATACTATCCGCTACAACTACAACATTCCCTTCTGTCTTCCTATACTATGGTGCCAGTTCAGTCACCCTGCATTCTCTGTCATCTAAAGGAAAAGTGACTACTTGGTAATGAAATTTTCAAAGAGACAAAAAGTAAATAGTGCTGTTGAATGGTTGATTTCAAAATTGGAGAGAAATGCCCTTGATGTTCTTTCAGGGGTCAGTATTAGACTTCTGCACATTCCGATGCACATGAATGACTTGGAATTGGATGTGCACGGTATAATTTCAAAGTGCACCAATGATACAAAGCAATGGTGGAAGGGAAAATTGAGAAGACTGTTGGATTAATGTATGAAATTGAGTACAAAAGAAAAGTTTGTCAGTGTTAATCTGTAGCTAGGCCCCAGCTGTAGTCTGGTACTCAGTTTTGAACATCATACTTGAGGAAGGATGTCAATGTCTCAGAGAAGTTGCAGAGATGACCACCCAGGGATGAGAGATTTCAGTTACATCGAGAAATGGGAGAAACTAAGGCTGTTCTCATTTTAACAGTTTACGTTAAAGGGATATTTGAAACTTGATGGAAGTGTTCAAAATATCATGAATGATAACTTGAACAATGTTAAACGTTGCTGTTTGCCCAATGTCAGAACAGTCCCCGGTTGCACATGTTTGCCATGTTGTGAATTCAATATTTCAGGACAACTGGAACTGGGCAGTAGACTCCCCAATAGTGCAATGGGGAAAGCCACTGCCTGCTTCATTGCAACACCATTCCATAAGATCCCAAAACAGACCCTGGTTCTGTGCTGAGTTCATTAACCACAGCCAGGGTATACTGATTGCAATATAAGAATTGAGATAAGAGAAATAAATTGTCAGTGCCAGTAATTTCCTTAAGATTGCTTATACTTCACACTTTAAATTTGTTGAAGGCAGAGCAGATATGTTTTTCACATGGAGAAGTGCAGTTCTAGCAGTTCAATGTTGATAATCATGAATAACAAATCCTTTTTGAAGAGTACAGAGGAGAATAGCAGTCAATAATTTTCAGACTTAAAGTCACACATGACCTTGGCTCATACATGTCTATGTGATTAAGGATGCCCCAAGAATGAGGTCCTCTAGTAAAGAGCAGATAATAGCATGTTCTTTCTTCTTCTGAGAATCAGTGTACCAACTCAGTCTCCACAACACAATTTACAAGTGCCAGTTCTGCTTCAGCTGCAGGAAACAGTCACCGAACTGAAGTGCTATTACAGAAAACTCTGGCAGCTGCTATGAAGAGAGAAGCTCATAAAGGTTAGAGAGGGAATGGGCTTTAAATGAGTAGAAAGGCAGAGAAAAGAGGAGGAGAGGAAAGAACAGAACAGAGAGTCTTTGATCATGTGGAAGGTGAAAGAGGTTGAGTGACAAAAAGATGCAAGAGAAAAGAAGAGGAGAACAAAATAAGAACAAGAAGATGCTTTGAGAAGAGGTGAAAATGGCAATAGCAGAATAATTACCAGCTGCCACTATCTGAGAAAAGGAAGTAGTGATTTGATCTGAAAGTTTTGAATTCAGTGCAGTCCTATTGTTGGATACAGTTCTTTTGCCGGCTATTAGATTAGGTTAGATTCCCTACAGTGTGGAAACAGGCCCTTCGGCCCAACAGGTCCACACCAAGCCACTGAAGAGTCACCCACCCAGACCCATTTCCCTATATTTCGGCCTGACTAATGCACCTAATACTATGGGCAATTTAGCATGGCCAATTCACCTGACCTGCACATGTTTTGGACTGTGGGAAGAAACCGGAGCACCCAGAGGAAACGCACGCAGACACTGGGAGAATGTGCAAACTCTACACAGACAGTTGCCTGGGGCCAGAATTGAATCTGGGTGCTTGGCGATGTGAGGCAGCAGTGCTAACCACTGAGCCACCTTGTCACCCATAATCTCCACCCTCTCTATTGCCTCTTTGTGAGAATTACAAGGACCTCTCACCTGAATCCTTCCTGAACTGATTGGAAAAAACTGTCGTATAGGCCCTCACAAACCATTTTCTTCCCCATGATTGAATTAATCATCAGTTCCAAGATGTCAGAAGAAGAAAAGAATTTGGGCTGTAAAACTAAGATAATATTATTATAAATGACAGCGCTATACACTGACCAAGAGTACCATATGTATAAAAAAAAGATGCTGGAAATAATAAGCAAAGTCAGAGATTGCTGGAAATACTCAGCAGGGTTGGCAGCATCTGACCCTGAGCTTTCAGTTGGCTGCCATTTCAACACACCACCTTATTCCCTGACAAACATCCCTGTCTCAGGCTTGCTGCAGTGCTCCAGTGAAGCTCAGTGCAAGCTGAAAGAACAACATCTCATTTTCCACTTGGGAATCCTGCAATCTTCTGGACTCAATGTTGAATTCAATGATTTTGGACATTGAGCAGTTTCTCCCATGTTCTTACCCCAATGGCTACACACAAAGTCTTGCCCTCACATGGGCTGCTACCACAAACCACCCATTGTTAGCCACTAATGGTCACCATTAGCAGCTATTCATTCTCCCAGGCTGACCTTTACCCATTCCTTTGTCTGACAAATTACTGTTCTCTCCCTCTGGGTTCCATCTTCAGCAACTGTTTACGTCTCCGCCTTCCCGCCATCTTCAGTATATATGTTTCTGTTTCTGATTTCCAGCATCTGCTGTCCTTCAGTTTATTTTGCATATTGAGAAAGGATACTTTTGCATATTGAGAAAGATAGCCAACTTTGGGCTTCTCACTTATTGTCTTAGCATTCACTCCCTTTGTGCCTATTTCTATGCTCAAAGTATCTCTGCCTTGCCTTCCCTTTTTGTGCTTGACTCCCTCATCTGGAGCTAATAAGTTGCAAGTATTTCTAATTTGCCTTGCCTTTTTAGCGCAGCCACAAAGCCAGAAGGCTTGTTATGGTTGTCAGCAGTGATTTGTCAAGAGGATGAAAGTGTCGCTGTATGTCACTGTGCTACATCAGCCTGAAACCTACACCATGTGCCAGCAGCTTATGTGACAAACACACTGGAAGTGCTTCAACTAAACAGCCATGTCTCAAAGTCTAAAGGAAACAGTCCTCAGTCGGGTTCAGAGAGACAAGGAATCAAGGACAACTTCTGGTGTCAGTACAGGGACTTGGGCATGGTCAGTTGGCCA
Organism: Chiloscyllium plagiosum; assembly: GCF_037043375.1. NCBI lineage: Eukaryota > Metazoa > Chordata > Chondrichthyes > Orectolobiformes > Hemiscylliidae > Chiloscyllium > Chiloscyllium plagiosum. The sequence goes on from NW_028270186.1 coordinate 13,675,574, forward strand.
CTCGGAGTGGTCACAGTGTGGACTCTCTCCTCATAGTGGATGGTGCAGCCCATCACCTCTCTTGGTTCTTTCTGTCCTTTTGAGAGCCATTTCTCCTGGAATATGACAAAGGGAAGGATTGAGTGGAAGTGTCTGGCACAGATGCTCGTACTGGGGAAAGTAGTGAGGTGTCCCAAATGATGGGGTAAGAGGTACAGAGACCATGCAGAGTTAGTAGGTTGTGGGAATTGTTTGGGTGAGAGTGAGAGAGGGAAGAGATTGCAGGCAATAGTGAGAGTGGTGGAGCAGGAACCTTGGTGGGAGCTGGGTGCAGTAACAGACCTAGAGAGAGTGTGAGGTGTTGGAGAGCAAATGGTGGTATTTATCTGGGTGAAGCATTAAAGTTTATTAACCTTCATGGCACATTGCTGGACTTTCCTCCAGATGGCTAAAACTGCACTGACCTGGGTGCCAACCTTAGACCAGGCTGGCAGGGTCTGGGGCTGTAGCCTCCTGTGCCAGTGATGTGGGAGGAGCATGTATGCACCAACCCAATGACTAGGACCTCCAGGTCCCACTCCCCAAAGGGAGCACTAATTTCCTCTTATCTGCTGTGTCGAAAGAAATGGCATGAACTACGTCTGGCAGATACAGACTGACAGCATGGAAAGCCCAACAATATGCCATGAAGGTCAATAAACTTTAATGGCTTCACTATTGCCTGCAATCTCTTTCCTCCCTCACTCTCACTCAAACAATTCCCCCAACCTACTAACTCTGCATGGCCTCTGCACCTCTTACCCCCTCACTCGGGACACCTCACCACTTTCCCCAGTGCAAGCATCTGTGCCAGACACTTCCACTCAATCCTTCCCTTCGTCACATTCCAGGAGAAAATGGCTCTCAAAATGACAGAAAGAGCTAAGAGAGGTGATGGGCTGCACTATTCACTACAAGGAGAGGATCCACACTGTGACCACCCCCAGTGACCAACTGAACATCCCTCAAGTCCCTGGACTGACACTGGAAGTTGTTCATTGGATTCATTTTGTTCTGCTGCAATGACCTTTTAAAGATAGAACTGGTGTCAGGAATCCTGAGATGGCCCCGCAACAGTGAATGCTTCTGGGTCAAGTGGTCTGCCTGAGGGCCGTGATACCTAGTTGGCAAGATGACTGTAGAACAATAGCACAAGCAAGTCCTTTTGGCCTCAAAGAATCCTTCATGAAAATCAATGAAAATGACACATCGCCAACCTCTGGTAAAATTCAGCCCGTTGTTTCTTTCCAATCTCCAGCACACTGTCAGATAGTGCATTGTACAGAGCAGAACCCAGTACCTTACACAATACCGATCCAATGCCTTACACTCCTCACCTAGGGGATTGTCTGCCAGCAACTACTCTGTTGTGTGGAACTCACTACCACAGGGAATAGTTGAAGCAAACAATTGATGGGAGTTGAAAGGTAATGAAGAATGGGAGGAGGTTCGAGTGAAGCAGGAATGCTGATATTATCTGTAACTGCAGTGCATATTCTGTACTGTTAAATATTTCAAGAGTTACCATTATAGGACCTTGTTTCAGCATTTCATGTGAAGTACAAAATCTTTTGAAATTTTTGACTTCCCAATGGTAGGCTCTACCAGCCGAGTCAGTGATTATTTGCCTGTGATTAGTTAGGGTATATATCATTTCTACCTTTCCAGGAAGAAAGTATGACCAAGGGACTCTTAATTGTACCCTGAGTCATGGGTCTGAACAATCAGCCACAATAAAATTTATTGTCTGAAATAGCTGCAAATTTCTACATATTAGAAACATGAGCAACACACTTCATTGGATTTAGTTACAGCTCTGATAGTGAAACTCAAGAGAGGTCAACAACGGTCTCATGAAGGCTTATCCATGAGATGTTTGCCTTATGTGTTGCTTACGCCTAGCACCAAGACACAAAGCATCATGTCAGATCCACAACAAAATCAAGGCAATCTGTAAGTCACATCAATCCCTGGAACAAGGCATTTCAAATCATGCAACACAAATAATCTTATCATGAGTTCTCATGTGAGAAATATGGTCCCAGGACATTTCAGCACACCTTTTACAGATTAGAAATTGAGTCTTTGTCCTTTTTAACCTCTGTGCACTGTTTGCACTTGCTATTGAAACATCTGCTGAATGCATTAATTCTTTCGTTTCAACTTCATTGAAATTGTTCTTATTCAGAATGGATTATGAAAGGGGAGTGGGGCATCCAAGGAGAAGATATGATGATGAAGAGGAGGAGGGTAAGTAAAATAAAGTGCAATTTAAGAGATACACCCAATGCGTCACTGAGTTCCTTTAAGATGGAAGGTATCAGATTTGATCTCTGGGTAGTACTGGTAGTTCACTGGTCTCAGGGCAATAGTTCTGCTGGTCTGAGCTTTCTCAAGTTAGCTGAAAGATATGAATCATTCAGTCAGTAAGGTGGCTACATTTGACTGAAATCCAATGAATGCTGCCGGGAAGTATCTGTGTGCAAACTCCATCTAAATCAAATCAGAGCCCAACAGCCTTCTGTTTCACTTTCCCACCAACAAAATGATCCATAAAATTATCTGGGAACTGGTTTCCCTGTGGGCCTGACTTAGAACTAGAGTCATCCGTGATCCTTTTTGGGTTTGGGTTTGTTCTTCATTTTAAATTCAGATGTGCATTCATTAGAAAGTGTTTGCATGATGCATCATGAAATTCTGCTGATGAGACTTGTTCCCACATCTTGATTGTGGTAATGTTTCTCAGGGAAGTGCTGGGGCTAAGTAGGTCTGCTTATGAAGACCAGTTGCTTGGCACTTACTTGTATTCCACTGAGTATAGAGATAAAGGGGTGATCAATTTGAGGTGTTTAAGATGATGAAAGGATCTAAAAGGAAGCTTGAATAAAGTTATTTCCTCCTGTGGGGAAATCAGAAAAAAGGATGGAACCTTACAGCAGGGATTGTGTTAATGTTGATGAAATCAAGATGAATGGAAGATGGACTTAACAAACAAATCATTCATGATTTATTTCAATGGTAAAACAGGCCTCTGAGGCTGAATGGTCTTGCCTTGTACCTATTTTCCTGAGACTGAACACTACCATTGCGAATCAGTATCGTGCAAAAGTAGACAGTTGTAGCACTGTTTCTGATGAAAGAGCTGAATCTTCCCAGAGAAATGAACTGTTTAAAAATGATCCTAAAGATGTCTTTTCTGTCCAGATCAAAACACCATCTATGGTGGGATCCCTGCACCACAAGGCTACAGGAGAAAGAGACGGCGAAGGAAATTCTCAGCAAGTCGGGAGAAATTTAGTGAGGGGGAATTGTATCCCAACAGGCAGTACAGATCTGATACCGAGGAAGGAGATGGAAGAGGACAGACTGCTACAGAGAGAGCCTTTACCAGTAAGTCATTAACAATCTACTGTTGAGATGTTATGGTTCATGTAGGTTTATCACGATTGTGATATTTCATGTGCAACTAGCCAGCCATTTTCCCATCTCTGAAAGTTTATAATGAATATTCAAAGAAAATTAAAAACGTGTTCAACATTCTTGTGATGTTTCTTTTGATTGCTCAGAGCAGTGGCCAGAGATGAATCGTTAACCTGGACAATACTGTATAGGTTGATGATCCTGAATTCACTTCACAAATTCAGTGTGATCAGGTCCAAGGATTCCATTCTATAATAATCAAAACTGAACAGCAGTGTAATCATGTGTTTGATAGAAATGCGTTTGGCTAGACATTGTGATTTGATGGGATCACCAGAAACTCATCCTGATGCATAAGTGTTGGAGGCCATCAGCCTTTCCTTCCATAGGCCACAGATTCTGAGGCTAATCACAGAGAATTATATGTTTCTTTCTGTCCTTCTTCTCCCGTAATCTCATAGTTGCCCAGAAAACTAACAACGGCATGATAGCCCCGACCCTGAGCCCAGGCCCTAAGTCCTTTGTGTAGGAATCACTGACTTGCATTTGAAAGGTCTTAATAAATGGCTGCGTTGGGTTTAGTCCAAGAGCTAAGACTACACCACACATTATTCATTGAAACCTTCGCACTTAAGACCAATTGAAACGGTTCGGCCATTCCATCAGCTGGACAGACTGCCTCTACAAGTGCAGTTTGGTTTTTAAAAGTATACATGGTTAAACTGTTTAATTTGTTGTTTTGTTCACACTAGCTTATTCATTTATTTATTTGGGGGATGTGGGCATCACTGGTTGGGCTAGCATTTATTGTACATCCCTGATTGCCCTGAATCACCTCCATGAACTGCTGCAGTTTGATGTGAAATCAGTTACAGTGTGACATGAGTTGCTGTACAAAGAACATAACATCTTGAAATTAAAACCTATCATGCTGTTTTTAATGTTGATTGTTTATTTTCCTGGCTATTCACAGCAGCGTGGAGATCCTAATCCAAAGGAAAATGGACTTAACAACAAATGATTAAACTGTTGCCTGCATTAAGTATGTCTGTTTGATTAATCCAGAACCTTGACTGGCAACAATGATATATGCAGTCACTGAGCAATGTTGTTCCATGATTCAGAAAATATATTCCACAGCAAAGATCAGGTGAATAAGAATCACTAGCTCAAGATAACCCAATAACCTAGAACAAAGGCACCGAGGTTAAACTGTGCTGACAAACAATTATATGAAAACTTGGTGGATTCACTCAGGTGAGTTGAAGTGATGGAAAGAGGCATTGTTTTTCATTATTCTACATTAAATATTTACTGAATAGATTCCATCATGTGATTGGATGAGTTAAGTAATAAGGGCAATGTTTAATCCCCAGTTTGTGCTGAATCCACTGAGACAGCAGAGCGAAATGGAATCAGTGCAATCAGCTTCAGATAAGGAGGGGTGATCCCAACCTGGTCCTATGGCTCCTGGAAGCTTCATGCATGAGCTGACAGATCACAGGGCACTTTGCTGTGGTATTACTCTCCCTATGTGGTCAAGTATACTCCATGAGTGCACTCACTTTGGTGAAATTCTGGCCAAGGAACTGCGCATCAGAAAGAATCCCTGCTGAAGACAACACTATTATTTTTATCTTAATTATAGGGTACCTTCTCAATAGTCAGGGAAGGCATTTGTTTAAAATGCCCTGAATTGTCTTGTTTTTGTTCCTCAGACTACGAATCAGATCATTCAGTGTAATGACATACTCAGGTGGAACTCCGAAACACAGTCTGGCGTTTATGTCAAATAGATATTCCCTCACATACTCAACAATAACGATCCTATACTCAAACTGTACCTGTGACTCCAGCAATCGGCCAGAACTGGGTATACTTCCACAGTATCCAATCTTGGCCCATTAGCTATTTTACTTTGGTTTTTGCGCTTGTTTCCAATTTTGTCGCAAGAACTGTGTTGCTGAGCAATGGTTCTGACACATTGCCTGATCTCAGTTGCAGCCGCACGCCACTTGTGGCTCGACTGCTTACTGGGGTCACACAGGGGTCAAAACCAGCTTCCAGGTCAGCTTCTGATGATTGTGTGTAAAGGACATTGGGATTGCTATGTGCTCAGTGCCAGATTCTGAAAGCATAGACAGTCGGGAGGAACTAAAGGCACATTGTTTCCAGTTGAGATTCAAGGTACAAATAAATCTCAGCATTGCAAATGTTAATCTGTTAACTATTGCCACTCAATGGCCCTGTGCAAGGAATATTTTATACTTAACTCTGTAAGGATCCTAAGCTGCCAGTATGTCAAGTAAACAGGAACTTACTGCAGCCCATATGCAACATAAATCTGGCTGGCGTTGAAACTTTTATCAGCAACAATTCAGTTATGTAGCATTCAGAACAAGAGGAGGCCATTCAGCCCCTTAAGTCTGTTCCTCATTCAATTAAATCATGGCTCATGTATACCTCAACTCTATTTGCCCATCTTTTCGCCATGCTTGTTGATACTCACACTCAACAGAAATCTCAGTCAGAAACATTCCCACTCCCTAGCAATTTACTGAAATGCAAATTCCAATCAAGGTCCCTGCTTTTGATTCCCAGAACAGTTGCTCTCTCCCATTCTCTGTTCCTCTCCTGTCAGATAAGAGGTATCCTAGATTTCTGAACTTTCCACAGAATCCTGGTGATTTCTGCTATTCCTGAGGAGAGAGTGGAATTATTGAAATAAATGTAAAGCTGTATTCCCCTTCAAAACATGAACTTGGCTTTATTTTGAAAGGAGAGTGGGGAGGAGGCTGACAAATTCCCATCCTTCTTGAGTGAATGAAAAATATCTTCGAAATTCTCCCTTAAGGTGCTGGAACTGATAGATGCAGGTACATATTGATTGTCTTTGATTCATGCTGAAAGGGCATTATTAATGGACAGAGAGAAATAAATATTCACCATTTACTAAACTTCAGCTTCAGAGTTTAAAAAAAATGAAAAGCTTGAATAAAAGATAAGGGGCTATTTTAATGTAAAAAATTATCTATTTATTGGGGGCTATTTTTATTGATGCACAGGGGAGCCTTTTAGAAAAGGTTCGGGAATAGTTAAGGTCAAAGCTTTCTCAGAATTGAAATGGGTAAGCTCTACTGGGTTTGGCATAATCATCAATAGGACTCAACTCAGCAAAGGGCGTGCTATTCCATTTAATCTCCAGGGCAAGCAGCTCTGTGTAACAGGCTTTGACACACTCTGTAAGGCTGCAGCAAGTTACCCCGAGCACAGACAGGCCTGCTTTTAATGTGTGTGACAAAATGAGTGAGAGTGAACCAGGTAGGGTCGAAACCATGGTTTTTGTTGTTGATTTGTCAATTGCTTTTTTTGAGGCCAGGATTGGCGTGTTTGTCTTGTAGCCACGAGAGAACTGATGCAATTCATTTTGTTTCACTTTTAACACTTTGTAGACTACAGTAACATCGCTTCATTCAAGGACAGGATATAACTGGGTCATGACAAAACTATGGTCTTTGCTCTTGTTTTCTCAAACTCTACTTCACAATAGTTGGTTTTACAAATACACAAAGAGTGGTTTCTACTTTGCAGAGGGGGTGTGTGCCAGTTTGTCGACACTGATGCTGGTTTCTCTCCATGAATTTGGATACAACTGAGATTTTAAGTGGACAAACATTATTTTTTAAGTCTTCCAGAATTTGATAGTCTTGTTACTTTTAAACAAAGGCCATGATTTGTTGCACTTGAATAATTTGGTGGTTCTCCCCTTTTTGCTAAGCGAAGACAGCAAGAAGCCAACGTATAAACTAACTATGAAAGCTTCCAATCAGATGGAAGAAACAGCACAAGAGCAGATAGCTGTGACTCTGCTTCTCTTGTGCCCTATAAAGCAGGAAAGTAACTGCCCCTCGCTCAATCTCCTGGCTGTGGAATCAAAGTCAGATGACGGTAATCATTCAATGGATGTATGTAGGCTAGCAATCAAGACCGGACTTCAAATCACTATGGCCCATGGTATAGGTCAATCAATGCACGATGAGTGCTAGTGTGTGTGTGTGTGTGTGTGTGTGTGTGTGTTTCAGCAGCGATGCCTTTCAATTGTTGAAGTCTCCTGACACATATTGTCACATCAAGATTGGCACTTCAACAAAGGAAGCAAAAGACTTCCAGTGTCTGTGGAGGTGCACTTCACAATGAATCATTGAGGGGGAGGAGAGAAGGTCAGCGGAAAATGATGAAGGCTGAATGAAACCTCAGCTCATCAGATACACAATAGGGCTGAATTGTACTTCGAGGGGCTGCAGATAGCTGATCGGTTTAACACTGTCTTCCCATGGTTTTTACTGGAGGTGGGTACAAAACATTGATGATTCTCTTTGATCAGTTGTTGCATTACTGTCAGAAATTCACTGACAGGTTACAATGGAAAGGAATGGAAATCACATGAGAGTTTGCGGATAGTTAATTTGCAAATGAGTCAAAGAATGTGAAGTTGTGCAACAGCCAGAATTTGACTTGCCTTCCATTGCCACTTTAAGAGCGTTTTACTCGAAGACAACATTGTAGGATTGGTTTGTAACCATAGGAACTGGAATTCCTGCCCGGAAGAATTAGTTACAATTGCTTTTTAGTCAGAAAGTTTCACTTGCAGTTCAGAAGAACCGGCAGTCTTGGAAATGATAGGTAAATTATGGGAATGAGGACATGACAGCAATGCAAATACCGGAGGCATTTAATTTCAGGGATAAAGCAAAAGCTTTTATCTGATTCATGCTGAGGAGCAAAGGGATGGTTAATGGAATTAATACTCTATTTAATGGGATTAACTTCCATCAGCAGAAGCATGCACATGCTGGTGAAGTAAGAGAAAACTGAAGTGAAGCAATGGATTAAATTGTGCCCTTTGAATGAAGGTGGAGTGGAAATACCTTTCCCAGCAGGTGCGAGGAGAGTAGAGAGAAATACAAAACGCAACTGAGGACAATAAAGGCAAGGATTAGGAATGTTACAAATTATAATGGTGAACTATTGTAGCAATGGTGGACTATTTTCCAGTTCTGTCAAAGTCAGGAATCAATCAAAGGCCGCATTGTTTTTTGGAGAGATTTATTAGGTCAACTTAGGTCTGAGGCCAGATAAATGAGTACTGAGTGAACCAGGTATTTTACATCAATTTTCACTTCTAAAGGTGATGGTGTCGCCCTAGTGTAGATGAATTGGAGAGCTCAAGTGGCTTTAATTGGGGAAACCTCAGAAACTGAAGATTGAGATTGGGATAATTGAATCTGATCCAAAAACACAGGGTGCTGCAGGAAATGGAAACCGTTGACTCATGTAACCAAGAATTTGCCAAAATATGCGTTAGCTCCCATCAGATTAGAAGGTTCGTGTGGTCCTATAATTTAAGAAAGGGAAGAAATTAGACACTGGCAGTTGTCAGTTTGACATTGGGTAAGCATGATATGTGATTTCTGATCACTTGACAAGGTGGACAGTTGCTTATGTTTCTCTACATTGCTTCAGATGGTGTAAGTCCCATCTCACTGACTGAAGTGAATTACTTAAGGAAACATTTGAAATTGTGAATCTTGGCATTCCTGTTGATGTCACTTACCTTGATTTCCATACATTACTCTTTCATGAAAGTTTATCAAAGATTAGAATTTAGAGGATTGTCAGGCAGATATCAGGCTAGATAAGAAATCTTATGAACAAAGGGCTTTGTCAAGGGGAAGGATTTGAATGCAGCATGATCATAACTGGGTACCATTACTGGGACATATGCTTTTCACCAGCTTGATCCCTAATTTGGATGAGTGTGCTCTAGCAACTCATTTCACTGTTAACAGATCATATAAAAATGTACATAATGATGAATAATTCAGATGAAATAATCAGCCAATTTACATAGAGGATGAAGCTGTCTTTGTGAATGGCATTTGCCCTAAACAATACAAATCATTGTCAATGGTTGTCCCTTGTTTCAAGGATGGCATTGACTGAGGGTAGTGGTGGGTTTCTGCCAGGAGTCTTCTTGTGACTGGGCACAAGTCAATCTATAGATCATTGGCACATGATGCAGGACACCTCATAAAGTATTGTGATCAGCAGTGCTGTATTAGGTTTCTTTTATTTCCATTCATCTATCTCTTTACTGAGTTCTTGGAATTCCAGGTGTGATTAAGCTTGTTGGAAAAATTAAAGCCTTGTAGAATCAGCCACAATCAGATCAGACATGAACTCACCAAATCAGAGAAGAGGATCAATGGGCCAAATGGTCTAATCCTGCTTTTAATTCATATGTTCATATTCTGAATGATCGGTAGCAAGCCCTTTCTTGGTCTTTCTGGTCAGTACCTCAGTGTTACAGTGTTCACATTATGTAGTTTTACCCCTTACAGGTGGCAGCAGTGTCAAGAATGATTTAGAAATGCAGTGAGGAGAGCAATTACTGTTAGTGTACATGTAGAGACATCCTGGTTTCTCTGAATATGCTCAGACTTTGACCTTTTTTTTTGGTGTCGACCTGTCAGAGACAAACTGGTTGGAAAATTGCAATTGGCACTGTAAAGTGAAACATTAATTTAAAATTCAGAGGAACACTTACAACAGTGTTAGCAGTTAAAGCATTTGTTGCCTGCAAATTTCACTAAGATCTAAAACGGTTATGTCCATTGTTCTGTTTACTCTTTATGACAGTAGTGATTGGGATATCTGTTCTCGACAACTATAACACTTTCAATCTACATTTTCACTAGCGCATAAACAAAATTTTCATTTGAAAGTAAGCAAATGCAGCAACTCCTTACAGCATTGGATGGTTCCAGAGTGTTGAAAAAAAATGGACAAGAACCTGAAGAGAAAACATAAATACAGTCATGCAGAGATAAAGTCATATGACGAGTGATGTTGCTCTTTCAGAGAGCCGGCACAGGCACAGTAGCCTAAAGGCCCGAGTCTGTGCTGAAACCATTTTATTCTAAAGTGAGTATCCCTGTTTTGGAATGGAGGGAAGGCCCACGCATTTCCTGGTACTAAAGATATCAAGGGAAAGTGATAAAACAGCAATGAAGTAGAGGTCAGCATGGTTGAACAGTCTGGAACAGCTGAATGACCTACTCTGCTCCTATATCCTATGTTTGTGTTTTCCTCATTGGATACTTGATCCCCAGTTGACTGGAGATCTGCAGTCCTTGTTTTTACCTGGAGATAAGAAAGAGTTCAGTGGCAAGAGGTGAATGAAAGAGCTAACAACAAGCTCATGTTCAAAGATACATCGTGATCATGGTTTCTTGCTGGAACACCCTGCTCCCCATAAAAACTTGACAGCGTTACTCAGACAGGATCGTACTCTAATGTATTTTGCTGCCCCTCTCTTGTACACAGTGTCCCCTGCTGCTGAGCGTCTGAGATACATTCTGGGAGAAGACGATGATGGCCCAACTCCAACGCTTTTCACAGAGATGGATACCCTGCAGCATGATGGAGTTGAGTTAGAATGGAAGGAATCTGCCAGGTGAGCAATGGAAGTTCAATGATGTTTACTTCTATTGAACGAACCTCTGTTATGCAATTCTACAACTTTGTAATTCTAATCACCAGCCATTATGATGGTGCAGTTGCTGTGCAAACAGGCAAGCAGTGATTTGCAGGGTTGCTATCACTGTGTTTGAAGTATACAGGAACCATGCAAAATAAGTTGCAAAAGCAAAACAAATAAGATTAATGTCACACAAGTCTATCATCAGAACCAGTTCTCTAAATGGTCCTGAAGTCGGCTAAGACTGTGCAGTAGAACTAAAGAAAATGAAGAAGTGTCCGTTTTCTCATCAGGCAATCTTGACTGTCAGAATCTCTCTCATTTATTTTTGCTGGGAATGTAACTCAAGAGTGGCATGACAGTTACTCAGGCTATTGAGACCAACATTCAGCACACAAATTTGAAACGTCAAGAGCTGCTTAGCTTCCTTGTGTGAATCATTGCCATGGTAATGAAGATCCAGGCTATCTTTACAAAGGAAGAAGGAGCACCTGATTGGTGGGGTTAAGGGGGGAGGAGGGGGAGGAGAAATGCCAAATTGGAGAGCCCGCTGAAAGCAGGCAAGGGGGTTGCAATTCACGATTAGCCAGTGCCCATTCATTGTCATGCAGGCAGCATGCCAACTTCACACTGCCTGCTCATTTGAATGATTGCTGTGTGCAGCTATTGCTAACCATGCTGTTCATTGGCTGGATACATCAGCAGGGGGCTCAAAATTGTAACTTCCTCACTGCACTTAAAGCTGGCTTGCACTGTTCAGATCTTGCCTGCATCTCTTTAAAGGGAGCTTCACTGAGGTTCGAGCAGCTGCTGACAATTATACATTGAGTTAGTTCAACATGGAAAACAGTGACGAATGGCACAACATTGAAGTTTTCAGACACTGCACCGAAGGGCCCAGAGGAAAGAAGGAGAGATGTTGATGTTGACAAGGAGTGTGGAAACCTTCTTGAGGCAGCCGATAACTACTAAACTTGATTGAGGACTATGACATACTGCTGCAGGAAGGTCAGCAATCTCACCCAAGTGGGCAATGATACATCTTCAAATGCTACAGCCTACAAAGTGTGCTGATGGGAGTGGGATGGGGTTACTGGTTAGCTCAGCTGGCTGGAAAATTGTGGTTCAGAAAACACCAGCATCATGGGTTCGATACCTGCTCCAGCCAATGTAGACATGAATCCAGCCTCTCAGAATGGAAGGAAATAATGAATCACCATCGACAAGAACAGCCAGGAGAACAGCTCAGGAGGAACCATCAGCGAAAATGACCCAAGAATCTGTCTTCAGGTAGAGGACACATGACAGTGACATCACTAGACTCAGATACCACTCAATTCACCGCACTGCCATCTTACACTAACAAACAATATCCACCAGTCAGCACTCATAACCCACCTTTGTAGCTTCACCTCACCTTCACTCACTTAACATTACTGCATGCTTTACACTGCCATCCCACAGCTTGTGCACACTGCCAGCTACCTAAGCATGGCAGCTACAACAGCAAAACTACATTGGACAACACTCACTGAGACACGTGGCTCTTTCTTGCAGAAAATGGTGGTGGACAATTAGAACTAACTGTAGGGGGACAAATATGCCTGCATCTTCCAAATCCCATTGAGGAGATGGTGTTGGGCATTTATGATCGCCAGAGTTCAGACTTCGGTGAACAGCCAGAATGAGACTGTCAAAGATCACACTATCTTCAAACCTAGTTCTGTTTCACACATCCCACTTAACACCCATAATACAATGTCTGCTGTACACTTGGATCTCTTACTCCCCACAACATCCTGCACCTCAACTTTATTCTTGTGTCTTTTCCTTCCAGGTACACCAAGAGATGCAACCTAATCAGGGAGTGGGGGAAGAAAAGAAAGACACATCACTTGTTTGACAGTTACAGGTTCCAACTCAGATACTGAGAGGCTTGAGTAGAGGTGGAATCTGTTCATGGTGAGACACTGGGCAGAAGAGAGCAGCAAGGGCAGGGGGCAAAAATAGCACTGATGCCAGTTCAACAAAGGGTAGGCACACACATAAATCCCTCTGCACAGGACTTAGATGAGGACATCCCTGAGGTAGCTTACAGAAGAACAGTGGCAAACGGACAAAATGAACAGTTTGAGGCAGTGGGAAGTCTGCCAGAAACAGTCGATCTCAAGGAGCAAGGATGGAATCCTGCAATCACTAGGCATAGAGCGTTCAGGAAAACTTGGAGAACATCCCCTCCAGTATGGATGAGTAATGAACTCTGTTCTCACACTTGAAGTATGACAACACACAAGCATGAGAGAAAGTGAGGACTGCAGATGACGGAGATCAGAGTGCAGAGATCCAAGGAGCAGGAGAATTGATGTTTCAGGCATAAGCTTCCTGATGAAGGGCTTATGCCCGAAATGTTGATTCTCCTGCTCCTCAGATGCTGCCTGACCTGCTGTGCTTTTCCAGTACACTAACATGACTGCTGTTTCAACATTCATTGGAGCATCTTTCAACAGTATTGCCTGCTGTTTTGAATCTAAACACTGTGGTACTCCAGAGCTGGTTGCACACTAAACTGAGACTAAACTGCAATAATTGGAGGTCATTCCATTATTTGTTTATTGAAATACACTTTCCAAATACAACTCTTTGAAGTCAATAAAAAAGTGTAATCTGCAACATGAGTGAAATCATAACTTAGGCTTTAGGATTAACAGATTTGCTCTTCTGAAAGGAGCCTTTGTGCCCAACTTAATTATAATTTGCTCTGATACCTATTAATTTTCAAAATGATCAGTCTGCACCAAGGAAACCAGAAATTGTGTTGTAATTGAAATGTGGTTTCTTCAAGCTTTATTTTGAGTTTGGACTGAAGCGTTGGGAGCAAAGACACAACTGTTAAACTGTTCTGGTGTAGTCACCTATAGTAGGGAGTGGAGTCAAAAGATGTGTTTCAAAAGATCAATGGGAAAGTGGTGAGTCCAGTAGGATTGGTTCTTCACAGATGTTCAGGCAGTGGCTATGCTTTTTCAGCACTCCAATGGTGTTTGGGTTTGGGCAATTCCATGTGATCATATTCAAGCTGCCAACATGTCATGAGCAAGGTGGCCAGTGGATATCCCTTCTCACCTAGCTGCTACCCTCTGATTCAGCAAAAGCAAAATAGTGCAGATGCTGAAACTGTGAGATAGAAACATACCTGCTGAGTTCCTCCAGCACCTTATGTTTTTCTCTCTCTCTGATTTAGAATATTGGTTATATAATTTCTGACATCAGTGCCACCAGCATGGCCATTTTCACTGGAACGACCTGAGTTGCCTTTCTCTGCCACCAGTCTTCCTCCTTCGTATTTGTGTAAGTTACAAGAAGTTCTGTGTAAGTTGTGAAGGATGCCCACACAAAGCCTTTGGCAGAATAAAGATTTGATGAAACTGCACCTGAACAGCAATAATGGCTAAATTCATCTAACTTCTGATGAAATGTCATTAATCTAAACAGTACAGGCATGGAGAATTTCCAGCACTTAGTGTGTCCATATTATCGATGTTAGTTGCTTGGTTGAGCCAGTGGGTTGATCCAATAGTTTGGAGGCAGTGGGTTGATCCAATAGTTTGGAGGCGTATTTTTGTTTGTATCTTTGTGCGTTTGCCTATACTTTCCCACCACCCCACAACTGGGGTACATCAGGGCCCAATAACTGTGGTCTAGTGCTCTGGGAGACCCACTGGGCATGGGTAAGGAGCTGAGCTGGCCTGCTGACTATTTCCAGCATTCTCTCAATTGTGTTCCTGATTCCAGCGTCAGCAGCTCTTTGCTTTCATGTAAACCTTGCTATTGCACTTATGCCAGGGTATGGGTCACTCTTCTTAAGACTGAGGATGAGTTTCCTTCCCTCTGGTACTGTGAGTCCTGAGGTGAATAAATAGACCAATGTTGGATCTGCATACCCTGCTTCTAATGCACGTAAAGTTGTGGACAGGAACTGAACTCCTATTTTTAAATATGTACTTAAAGAACCTGTTTGAAATGCGTGTGCTAAATCTTTTTTACTCTCCCTTTCAAGATGGGTAAAATTTGAAGAGAAAGTAGAGGAAGGAGGCGAGAGATGGAGTAAGCCCCATGTGTCTACATTATCTCTGCACAGTCTGTTTGAGCTGCGGACATGTCTCCAGACAGAGACTGTACTGTTAGATTTGGATGGATATTCCTTGCCACAGATCATAGGTAAAACACTGTTTTGTTGTCTTCTGCTATGAAGTGGTTAAAAATCATTCAAACCAAGTAAGTCAGTGCACATGACCTAGAGCATAATCTCTGTGAAACTGTTTCCAATTGAATGAAAATAATGCAGAAAGCCTTCAAGTTTCTCTCGCTGTTCAACGCACCACAACTAACATGATTGTTAATTCTATTAAAAATGACACTCGTCATACATGAAGGTTGCCGAATTGACATTCTGAGAAGATTTGGTTAGGTAGAACTCTTCTGCATTCAAACAGATGCCACAGATGGTTCCTCCTAACAGTATTGGAAATAATGAACAGAGTAGAGAAAGTAAGCTCAGATACAGCAGGATAAGAAGTGGGAAGCTTTGAAACTCAAAAATTAGGAATAGTGCCAGGAATGCAGTAATAGTTGAGGCATGTTGCCAAGAAGGCTTGTTTGGACCAGTGCACTTCATAATGGAAGATTTAACATTGTGGTGAAAATATCAATGGACAGAAACACCTAGAACCATGTCTACCCTCTGAGCTTGTAGGAAAGTTACAGAGGGGTGGAAGGATGTAACTTTGCACACCTCATTCCTTATCTAAGAAAAGAGGGGTCATAGAAAATTTGAAAAGTTTTCTTGTTAGAGGAAAGGATAGGAATAAAAAAATTAAGCCCATTAATGCCCAGCCATTGCGACAAAAAGATGAATATGTCCATGATTACAGATGACATCATTGAGAAGCAAATTGAAGATGGACTTATTAAAGCAGATGTCCGAGAACAGATATCCTACATCCTCCTGAGAAAACATCGTCACCAAACCAAGAAACCCATCCATCGCTCTCTAGTTGACATTGGGAAATCATCGACAACATCATCAGGTAAACTAAACTGTATGATGTGTCATTAATGGCAGGTCCTGAATCAAAAACCAATACTTGGGATGGACTTTATCTGTCTTTTCATTTCTCTGTGATGAACAGTATTTACATTTGGGCTTAGGAGCATCATTCTGACTGTTGCTGGAGAAAATTATTTTTTATCAAAACAATCTGTATTAATTCAGGTTTGAACAGCACCTCACTTCCTTCTAATTTGTCACTATCTTGCCTCACTGATAACCAATACCCTAAATTTAGCAATTCACATAAGATTTGCAGATTAGGTGGACTGGCCATGTTAAATTGCGGTGTAGCATCCATGGATGTGCAGGCTAGATGGGTTAGCGGGTGTAAATGCAGGGTTACGGAGATGGGATGTTCTTCAGAGTTTCATTGCAAACTCGATGGGTTGATTGGCCGCTTTCCTCACTGTAGGCATTCTATGATTCAAATTGTGCATTTTATGAATTATTTTTAAAGGCACTGCTCCCAAACATGTTTCTTGGGTGGGATTTTATGTCTATTAGTTTCTGAATATTCCATGATTTTCTGTGACTAACTTGTACTTGCAGGAACTTGAGACCATTTCTGAAATACATTGGATTGAACATGTTTTTCATTGTCAGTTGAATACCTGACCAAAATGTAGTCATCTTAAGGGAAAGGGGCTGCACTTACAGGAATAGGACTAGGTCATTCAGTCCCTTAGTCCTGTTGCACGGTTAATTTGTGTCAAAAATAAGCTATGCCTCAACTCCATTTGTGAGCCTTTTTACTTGATACCCTGCTTTGAGAGATATCTATTTAACTGTGTCTTGAAAATTTTGATTGACCTCAGCATCAGCAACTGTTTGGGAAAGAGCTGCAGATTTTTCGTCCCTAATCTGTTGCTATCAGTAAATATGGTGAGTTTGAACTGGAAAGGGTACAGGTACAAATTGGCTATTTGTCATGTATTCATAGTGAATCATGGTTGGTCAATCTGGCAAGTTTGCTTGCAACTTTGTGCTGTTTCCAAAAATATCTGACACATGGATAATACAAAGAATTCTGACTGACAGGGCAGTAGGACGTTATGAAGCTCCACCAAACCATGCCAGGGAACAGAATGCAATTGCTCCCGCTGCTGATTTCCTGATGTTTCTGTGAACACTCAAAAGGAAGCACGAGGCAGAAGGATGGCTCCTTCTGGGAAAAGACACTTGAGGGGTGTTAATCTTGCCATATCTCCCTTACATAAAAGCAACCTACTTTAGAACAGGAATGGTGGTGAAACTTGTTGCTTGCCAACTGTCATTTTGATGTGTGGAATAATGTGGGAAGCTTGAAAAGGAGTAGTTGAAACACACACCATCATTTACAAGTGTATGGTTTGACATCTGTAAAGACAATTTTACATTTCACAAATGTATGATCTCCATATCGCTCTTGTTCTGGCATCGTGCACATCCCAATTTTCTTTGCTCCACCATTGGTAGGGATGGCTTCAACTGCCTAGCTTGAAGCTCTGAAATAAACACTTCCATGTCTCTGCCTCCCTCCTTTCTCTAAATAAAATCTATTGCTTGGCTAAATTTCTGGTTACTTGCCATATGTCATCTTATAGAGTCAAAGAGATGTACAGCATGGAAACAGACCCTTTGGTCCAACCCGTCCATGCTGACCCAGATATCCTAATCCAATCCCACCCGCCAGCACCCAGCCCATGTCCCTCCAAAACCTTCCTATTCATATACCCATCCAGATGCCTTTTAAATGCCCTCTAGTTCTGGACACCCCGACCCCAGGGAAAAGACTTTACCTATTTACCCTATCCATGCCCCTCATAATTTTGTAAACCTCTATATGGTCACCCCTCAGCCTCCGACACTCCAGGGAAAACAGCCCCAGCCTGTTCAGCCTCTCCCTATAGTTTAAATCCTCCAAGCCTGGCAAAATCCTTGTAAATCTTTTCTGAACCCTTCACAACATCTTTCCGATAGGAAGGAGACCAGAATTGCATGCAATATTCCATAAGTGGCCTAACCAATGTCCTGTACAGCCGCAACATGACTTACCAACTCCTGTACTCAGTACTCTGACCAATAAAAGAAAGTATACCAAATGCCTTCTTCACTATCCTATCTACCTGCGACTTCACTTTCAAGGAGCTAAGAACCTGCACTCCAAGGTCTCTTTGTTCAGCAACACTCCCTAGGACCTTACCATTAAGTGTATAAGTCCTGCTAAGATTTGCTTTCCCAAAATGCAGCACCTCATATTTATCTGAATTAAACTCCATCTGCCACTTCTCAGCCCATTGGCCCATCTGGTCCAGGTCCTGTTGTAATCTGAGGTAACCCTCTTCGCTGTCCACTACAGCTCCAATTTTGGCGTCATCTGCAAACTTACTAACTGTACCTCTTATGCACACATCCAAATCATTTATGTAAATGACAAAACGTAGAGGACCCAGCACCGATCCTTGTGGCACTCCACTGGACACAGGCCTCCAGTCTGAAAAATAACCCTCCATCACCACCCTCTGTCTTCCACCTTTGAGCCAGCTCTGTATCCAAATGGCTAGTTCTCCCTGTATTCCATGAGATCTAACCTTGCTAACCAGTCTCCCATGGGGAACCTTGTCGAACACCTTACTGAAGTCCACATAGATCACATATACCGCTCTGCCCTCATCAATCCTTCGGTGTAAAATTTGAAGGAAACGCATGTGAAAATGTTTGCAACACGTTGTTGAGTGAAAAGGTACCGTCTCAAAGCAAGTCGTTGTTGTTATATTTCATCAGTGCTCCAGATGATGCTGGCAACATACATGAATGGGAAAGACAGGTGGGGAGTTTAAGAAGGACTCAATTTTCAATCTTAGCTGGTGTGAGTTTTCTGGCCCTGAAGAATCTGCAGCCTGGCTGAACCAGAAAAATGTGGCTGGTGTACAAAATGGTGGTTGTCTTATAGATGGTCAAAGGTTAAGGCAGCAGCTTACTATGTATTCTGTATTGTTAGAATGCTGGCACTGACAGCTGAAAGGTGAAATACATCCCATTGTCCAATAATAAAAGATGAGGAGACAATCTTGTTTCATTGCCACGATTCTTTCATGCACACGCATTGCAATGATTCCCTTCCTACTGTTATATATATTGTTTCTTTCCTTACTAACTGTTTGAATTACCACATTACCTACAGCTCGCAGTCCCAACCGAATCCCTGGCATTGGGACAAACTTTTACCGCTCTACTGAAGACTTGAGACTGAGGCAGGCTGCCAGTTATGGATGGCTACGTAAGTCACCTATGGAAGTTATCCAGTGACCAGCTAACTAAGATGAAGGCACCACATGTAGCCTACATGCATGCATCCTTTCCTTGGTTAATGCCCAGACAAAGTATTCGCCAATAAATTGAAGGATTTCAAATGCCAACTTTTTCTTTTCACTGTCTTCTCAACTCTTTTTTTCTGTTAAGGTATATCTACGTGCATTCCAAATTACATGATGTGGCTTTGTTTTTTTCCACATTGCAGGTCGTGCTCAAAGCAGAAGCATGAATGACATCGCAGATACTCCCAGCACAGATCAGGTCAGTCTCAACCATGTGACAATGGATGGAAATCATCATCATGAACTCATGCCCTGAACGTCAGAATTTTCATGGACCCCTGAAGACATGTAATCTCCTAACACACATCACAGATTTGTAGTTAAACCAGTAACACTTGCATCATTGTGTTAGCTCATTTTTCCTGACACAAGGTATGTATAGTGAGGCAATCCACTCCCTCCTGGGGGCAAAGATTTCAGGTTGCTGTATTTGTCAAGCTGTAGTAAGAACATTTGTAAGTGACCTCAGGTCCTCTACTTGTGAAGAAAACCACAAAAAAATTAACTTGAATTGCTTCTCCTGAAAAGGATTTCATGAGCCTTTCCTAGTGTGCAGGGTGTTCTAGCTAAGTGCGTAAAGAAATGGTTGAGCAACAGGAGACAGAGTAGTAGTTGAAGGGAGTTTCTTGAAATGGGGAAAGGTGACCATTGGTGTTCCACAGGATCAGTGCTGGGGCCACTGTTGTCTATGGTATACATAAATGATCTGGAAGAGGGCATTGTTGGTCTAATCAGTAAGTTTGCAGATGACACGAAAATTGGTGGAGTAGCAGAAAGCATAGGGGACTGTCAAAGAATACAGGAGAATACATATAGAGTGGAGAGTTGGGTGGGGAAGTGGCAGATGAAGTTCCATCCAGACAAATTTGAGGTTTTAGGAAGTCTAATTGTAGAGCGAACTAGACTGTAAAGTTCATGAGCACAGAGATCTGGGAGTTCAGGTCCATTGTACCCTGAAGGTGGCTGCACAGGTGGATAGAGTGGTCAAGAAGGCATATGGTATGCTTGCCTTCATCAGACAGCGTATTGAGTATAAGAGCTGGGAGGTCATGTTAAAATTGTACAAGACTTTGGTTTGGCCACATTTAGAATATTGTGCACAGTTCTGGTTGCCACATTACCAAAAGGATGTGGACACTTTGGAGAGGGTGCAGAGAAGGTTTATGAGGATGTTGCCTGGTATGGAAGGTGCTAGCTATGAAGAGAGGTTGAGCAGGTTAGGACTGTTTTAATTATAAAAAAGGAGATTGAGGGTGGATCTGATTGAGGTCTACAAAATCATGAAGGGTATAGACAGGGTGGATAGAGAAAAGCTTTTTTCCCAAGGTGAGAGATTCAATAACAAGTGTTCAAGGTGAAAGGTGAAAAGTTTAAGGTGGATACACATGCAAAGTATTTTACACAGAGGGTAGTAGGTGCCTGGAACATGTTGCCAGAAGAGGTAGTAGAGGCAGGCATGGTAGGTTAATTTAAGTTGCATCTAGACAGATGCATGGATAGGTGGGGAGCAGAGGGATACAGATCCTTAGAAATTGGGCGACAGGTTTAGACAGTGGATTGGATCATCTCAGGCTTGGAGGGCCAAAGGGCCTGTTCCTGGGCTGTAAATTTTCTTTGTTCTTTGTTCTTTGAGCCCTGCTCCAAGTCAGTATGTGTGGACTTCAAATTAAATACAGCAATGCCCCTCCTGCCCTACTGTTTTTGGTTAGCAACTGGATAAATGGATCAAGGACACAGCATGTGGTGGTAGAATTTGCAATGTTGATGTCATGGTTTACTTGTTAGACAAGTAACAAATTATACCATTGATAAATTCCCATGTCTTCCCATATCTGAGGAATTCATGTGCAGTGTGTTTTCTGGGTTGGGCTCTCAAAACTTCCAAGTAATTAGCAATGAAAATAATGCATAAATCCCATAAAATGTTAACAGCAGCCTTTGATCTTTCACTAGGATTTTTTTCAATTCTTTCACAGGATTGGGGCATTGCTGCTGAGGCCAGCATTTATTGCTCATCCCTAATTGCTCTTGGGAAGGTGGTAATGAGCTACAGTTCTTGGAATGTAGGGAGACCCCCAGTACTCTTAGTGAGGGAGTTGCAGGAGTCTGATCTAGCAACACTGAGGAATGGCAATCTAGTTTCAAGGCAGGATGTGACGTGGAGGGAAACTTGTGGTCCACAGTTTTCCCATCTGCTCCTCCTAGCTGGGAAAGGTCATTGGTTTGGAAGGTGCTGTCAATGGAGCCTTATCAAGTTGCAGCTTGTACATGGGACACTCTACTGGAGTGAATGCAGAAGGTGGTGAATTATTTTGTTTCTTTATTTTGTTGAATGGATGTAAGTGCTGCTGAAGGGTGTTGTTGCCAATTCTTAATTAACCTCGAACTGTCCAGACCATTTTGGAAAGTAGTTAAGAGCCAACCACATTCCATTGTAAGTGTGAGTGGATAAGTGAATGAGATGGGCTTTTATAATAATTGATATAATAATAATATTAAAATAATATTATTATTTTATAATAATACAATCATGTTCTCATGGTCACTAGCTTTATATTATGGATTTTATGAGCTGAATTGAAATTCCACCCCTGGATAGATTTGAAACCCCCTCCTAATGGCATTAACCTAGATTTTTGAATTATTGATCCAGTGACATGACCACTCACTCTCACATTTCCCCTTGAAAAGGATAGGGTACTGATGGAATGGCTGCTTTATCCTGGATGGTGTCAAGCTTCTTGAGTATTATTGGAGCTGCACCCATCCAGGCAAGCGGGGATTATTCCATCACAATCCTGACTTGTGTCTTGTAGATAATGGACTGTGCTGCAGCAGATTCATATTTAGATTTTATCTTTATGTGGGCTTGTGTTGTGAGGGTTGTCAATACCTAGACTTTCCTTTAAACCAATCAATAAGTAGCCTCCGTTCCCATCCAGACCATCCGATATACTTGTAATGTCTTGAACCTCACAATTTAGCTGGACCCCTGAAGTCATGTAATCTCCTAATACATATCAGCCAGGATATGTGCATGGGCAGAGCATGCTCACGTAGTTGAATGGCTCATTCCAGTTATTTTGGTTTCATGAGAGAGGCAACAAAACATTAGAAATCCACATTAATGAGGACAAAAAGTGGAAAGTTTCACTCTGACCCATTTTGCAGATCAAACTACCCCAAAAGCATTCTCTGGCCCTGTTAAATACTACATTGGAGTAACTCTCATGAATGTGTAGAATCACTAAAGGAATTTTTAAAAGTCATTCTTATTGTACTACACTTTAGATGAGAGGGAACATATCAGTAATGAACTGAAACCTCTCTCAAGAAAGCAGATACCTCTGCAACATCTCTCAGATGGCAGGAGTGATGACCTGCAACATGTGAAAGTTCAGACTAGACAGGTTACTTTCAAAAGACAGTTTTAATTTTAAATCTTATAAACTTTCAAATTAAGTCATATTCTCCCTCTGTCTACACAGAGTATACCACAGAAATTAGTCATGGATAGTTGACATAGTGAACTCTTTTTTTGGTGAATTTCATCTTGAACCTTAATTGTACTAACCTCACATTATGTGGAGTATGAACATTCACTCAGTTCCTTCACGCTACTGGACTCCAAACCTTCCTTGTGCTGAAGGCAATATTCAAAAACATAAGCATAATAGCAATATCGTGCATAATACTAGAACAATAATTGAACACTGAACACTGAGGTGAAGAATTTTTCCAACACACTCACTCTTGTTGGGAGATGACTGCTTCAAAGCCTGCTGCAAGTGATTATTCTTCATTTGTGAGCTGAGGCAGAGAGCTCATCAGACAGCAGTGAGAGCAATGGTTCATGCTTCTGTTCCCTGGCACCGAATGTTGAGAGCAGTTAACTCAGTACAGTATAAGAATCAAACCAGGTGCTATCAGATTTGCAGTAAAACAGATGATCCTTTCATCCATGTTTTAGGAGAACAGTATCCTTTCTCTAAACGAAGCACAGCTACCTTATTAAATATAAACATGAAAGCACTGATATTGAGTGACAAGAAGAACAGACATGTACAATAACTCAATCTAATTCAACTCAAGACTTATACTAAGTTACTAAATAAACCCATGTTGAATCTACCTGGCATTCATATTGACAATAAACATTTCTTACTGTGATTTCCAAAGTTAGTATCTTAGAAAAAAAACTTATAGAAGTGTAGTCAAAAATACCTTCAAGTTTTATTAAATATGTCACATTTTTGAATTGTTAATCAGATTATGAAGTAGCAGGTTGCCACTGATTGAAATCATGAGGGTGAAGCTTAATTCTGCACTTACATTCTTGACCTCACACCCGGCTTATCGACCTCACTATGTTGGCTGGCTTAATGAACAATATAGAGTCCAGCATTGGCCAACATCTGTGGGGAGCTAATGCAAAGATTTCTTAATTTAATTTGCAAAGTAAATTTGAACCTCAGATACTGTGTTTTAGAATTATAGATTCAGAGATGGACATTCACTGCAAATTATTTTTTAAGGAGGAAGCTTAGTTCTTAAACAAACTCTGGCTCTTCATTTTTAAGTATCTTTCTCAGAATTTTAGTTTTGTTTTAGTCATGTCGGTAGCTTTAACCATGTGCTGGAAAAGTTACTGTTGTTTGCTAATTGTTGGTTCACTTGTCTGAGCATGATGAAGTTCGGAGTTGTGGGGATGGTGGTTATCAGTTAGCTCAATTGATTGGATGGCTGGTTCATGATGCAGAGTGATGTCAAAAACATAATTTCAATTCCCACACTAGCAGAAGTCCTGTCTTCTCAAACTTACCCCTCACCTGAGGCATGGTGACCCTCAGGTTAAACTCGTCATTCCTCATTCATCTCTCAAGTCAGAGCAGTCATCTGCGACTATGGTGACTACTATTATAGGTGAGGCAATGTAATGAAAACACACAATTAAAAGCACGATGCTGGAAATCTGAAATAAACACAGAAATTTTCTGAACTTCTGACAAAGTCAGAACAGATTTGAAATACTGAATTAGTTTCTATCTCCACAGGTAGAGTTGAGTTTCTCCAGCATTTTTGTGTTTGTGTCACTGCACACAAGATCTTGGAAACTCACCTCAAGTGTTGAGTTTGGGTGGATGTGAGCACACACATCTTTCTTTGTCGAACTCGCCATTATTTTGTGAAAATCTCCTCAAGCAAGTGTTCCTAAGGGATTATTCTTTGCAACAACTTGAGCACTTCGACTGTCTGCCATATTCTGAAAATACAGTGAAGCTCTGCACTATATGTTTGATAATCGGTCTTCCTGGGGACAGGCAAATTGTGGAAGTAACTGGTCAGTCAGTGAAACCAAAGGTATGAAAATACTGAGTTTATTGTTGATGATCAAGAACCACAGTACTTGTTTTCTCCTTTCTCTCCCTCAGCTCAATAGAAGTCCACTATCCTCAGGTTCCAACTCATATGCCTGTGATTCATTTCAGCTCAAGAACAAATTCAAAAAGAAAATACCTCGTGACTCTGAAGCCTCAAATATACTTGTGGGTGAAGTCGACTTTCTGGATAAGCCATTTGTAGCCTTTGTCCGTCTCTTGCAATCAACAATGTTGGGTGGGCTGACAGAAGTAGCAGTTCCAACAAGGTACTGGTGCACCTATAGAGCATGTGGTTGGGCCCTGTATAAAAACAATACAATTGAAAGGGTGTGCTATTATCCAGGAGCACTTCAAAAATAACATTAACTTTCTGTTTTGAAGCTTTCAGATGAACTGTTGTATCTGCTGAAATTATGAAGGGTTGTAAGTTAATTTCTCAAAATTAATTAATTAATTAAAAGTAGTATTATAGACTGACTGTACTTCACCTGATGTGGGTAATCACACGTGTTCCACTGAGAGAATAATCATCTGTTGGCTAGCTGACAGATGGCACTATTGAACACTGCAATGCTGCTGTTTTAAATCTATCTGGGTCCACTCTACAGGTCAACCGCATGGGTAAAAACCATTAGCTCTCTGCGGAGATGCATTAAGTGCTGCCAGGCATGATACATATTCATTACAGCTGGCATGCAACTGAAATTAGGAATATACTTCAATTTTCCTTCAGTGTGTTAAAAAGATTGCATTTAGTGTGGAATGAAGAAAGAAGAACTGGTACTTTAACATTCACAATTTTAATACTTTGATATTTTTCCTGAACAGGTTTATTTTTATTCTTTTGGGTCCTCAAGGGAAAGGTAAATCTTATAGCGAGATAGGAAGAGCCATGGCAACACTGATGGTCGATGATGTGAGTTATTAAATTAAAACTATTACAAAAAGTAGAGTTCACGCTATCATACATTGAAGTTGTAAGGGAAGATGGTTGATAATTATTTACGTTAGCAGAGCCACGATTCTCACTACTGAGCTGAGAAAATGTAAAGAGCCCCGTGAAAAGATTTATTCAACTGTTAAAGTCCCTTTTGAATTGTGCATCCTTGTGCTTTTTTTTCCTGCTGGCATTCAACTTCTTGTTTCTTGGTAATAGTTAGAGAAATTTCTCCACTTCCACCATGAAAGGGATTCTCTGATGTAACTTTAGTCAGAGCAAAGTTTCTCCAAGAAAAAGTAAAGACTATGGTTGCACCAAAAGAAACTTGGCACTTGATTCTCCTTTGTGATAACATGCCTGGATACTCCTTCCTGTATTGATACATATGATTAAAGCTGCTATTTAACTGTCTCCATGGATTGTTGTGTCCCGAATTTATATTGGCCCTTTGTTGTTCTGGGATCCAGCTGTTCAGTGATGTGGCTTATAAAGCAAGAGACAGAGATGACTTGATTGCTGGTATTGATGAATTCCTTGATGAAGTCATTGTCCTGCCTCCTGGTGAATGGGATCCCAAGATTAGGATTGAGCCACCCAAGAAAGTCACACCAGCTGAGAAAAGGTATGATTTTGAAAATTGAGGTATCTTTGCTTTCCATCTCCAAATAGTCTCTGATCAAATCGATGAGTTTTCTTCAGATCAAAGATTATCCATTTTCATACATTCTCTAGTCATCTTTGACAAGAAGGAACCTGTCCATCTACTTCTGATTTGATCATCTTAAAACAGAGATCAAAATCAGTAGAAGACTCACGTGTTTTTCCCTCTCTTTCCCACATCTCAACAACAGGAAATCCGTTTACTCTCTGAATGAGGCTGGGCAGATGAATGGTTCAGCAGGTGGTGGAGGAGGAAGTGATGATGAAGAAATGCCAGTACCACATGAACTTGGAGAAGAGTTGATGTGGACAGGAAGGTAGGGAACTGGAGGCAGCACGTTGGGTTAATGGAGGTTAGAGTAGGTTAGGCCGCTGAAAACAAGAGAAGCCTTTTTGGAGGCTTTGAAGTATCGGTCCATTCATGAGTAATTACTGTGATTATGATTGAGTCCTTTTAAAAATTCTCTCATGAGAGAAATTATAGGAAAACATGACAGCAGCTTATGGTATCAAATGAGTGGAAGCTGAATTGTGTCAGGAATATGAATGTCCCAACACTGCCAACCTAATGCCACTCCCATCACTGCCCCAACCCAATCTTAAGCTCTGTTTGACTACCAGTTCTGACAGACAACTTATAAATTAAAAAAGAAAGCTCAGACTTCAAAAGTCCAAATTTTGAATAAAGACAACATTCTGTATCAAAATATTTCTATCTATTTATCTTTACAAACAGAAGAATATACAAATTAGGAGGAGAGTAGAGTAGGTCACATGGCCCCTTAAGACTGCTCTGCCATTTGATGAGATCATGGCTGAGTTGACTATTCCACAAACCTACCTCCCATGATAACCTTTCACCCCTTGCCAACCTATCCACTTCTGCTTTAAAAAACCCAAAATGTTAACTCTGTTTCACTCTCCACAGGTGCTGCCTGAGCTGGTGGGTTCCTCCGGTACTTTCTGTTTTTATCTCTGTTCCCATCAGCTTTTGATGATGAATTCTGAAGATTCACAACCTTCTATCAGAAAAGTATTATTTTCAACCCTGACTGAAATGGGCAGTGCCTTATTTTTAAATATGATCCCCATTTTTAGATTCTCCAACAAGACTAAACATCTTCTCCACATTTACCTGCTCAAGAACATTTAGGATCTTATAGGGTTTGGTCATTTGCTTCTTACTCACCTAAACTCCAGCCAGTACAAGCCTAAACTGACCAATCTTTGCTCCAAAGACAACCTTACAGGTATTGGTCTGATAAACCTTCTCTGAACTGTTTCCTTATAATAGAGGACCCAAAATAGGCAAAGTACTCCAGATGTGAACTCAACAGCATCTTGGAGAATTGAAACATAGCCTCCGTACATCTCTATTCAATTCCTCTTGCAATAAATGATGGCATTCTCTCAGCTTTCCTAATTACTCGCTCAACCTGCACATTCACCTTATGCAATTCATGCATAAGGACATTCAGATCCTTCAGCATCTCAAAGCTCTGCAACTTCTCACTATTTCTAACTCAAAGCTCCCCCTGTTCTGATGATACTTGTAGAAGTTGGTAACCATCATAGTATCATAGTAATAGAAGCAGGAATAGGCCATTTGGCCTCATCGAGCCTGCTCCACCCTTCATTAAAATCATGGCTAATCTATCCCTTGTCTCAGCTCCTCCTAACTGCAATATCCCCATAACGCTTAATTCCTCTAAAATGCAAAAACGCATCTAACTGTGTCTTGGATATATTTAATGAAGCTACCTCTACTGCTTCCTTGGGCAGAGCATTCCATAGATTCACTACTCTCTAGGAAAAGCAGTTCCTCCTCATCTCTGTCACAAATTTACTCCCCCTAATCTTGAGTCCATGTCCTATCGTCCTAGTCTCACTCACCAGCAGAAAAAACTTGGCCTCCTCTATCTTATCTATTCCTTTCATAATTTTGTATATTTCTACAAGAGCCCCTCTCATTCTTCTAAATTCTAATGAGGACAGTCCCAGACAGTTTAATCTCTCCTAATAGGGTAACCCTGTTATCTCCGCAATCAACCTGGTGAACCTCCTCTGCACTGCCTCCTTCCTCAAGTAAGGTGACCAGAATTGCACACAATGCTCCAGGTGTGGTCTCATCAATACCTTGTACAATTGCAACAGAACCTCCCTGCTCTTAAATTCAATCCCACTAGCAATGAAAGCCAATATTCCGTTTGCCTTCCTGATTATCTGTTACACCTGCAAATCAACTTTTAGCGATTCATGTACAAGCACTTCTGCACAATACATGCTGCAATCTTTTGCCATTTAAATAATACTCTGACCTACTATTTTTACTTCCAAAGTGAATAACCTCACATTTACCAACATTGTATTCCATCTGCCAGACCACTGCCCACTCACTTAACCTATCTAAATCTCTCTGCAGACCTTCCACATAGTCATAGAGTCATAAAGATGTACAGCATACATCCTCTGCACAGTTTGCCTTTCCACTCAATTTAGTGTCGTCAGCAAACTCGAATATGTTACACTCAATGTCCTCTTCCAACTCATTAATACATATATCATGATCAATTGCTGGCCCAACACTGACCCCTGTGTCTCCTCACTCACCACTGATCTCCAACCAGAGAAACACCCCTTTATCTCAACTCTCTGCTTTTATTGGTTAACCAGTCCTCTATCCATTCTATATATTCCCTGCAACTCCATGCATTCCTCTCTCCAGAATGAGTCTTTTATGCGGCACCTTATCGAACGCCTTCTGGAAATCCAAGTATACAACATCCACCTGTTCCCCTCCATCCACTGTGCTTGTTACATCCTCAAAGAAATCCAGGAAGTTTGTCAAACACGATCTTCCCTTCCTAAATCCATGCTGCATATGCCTGATGGAATCCTTTCCATCCAGATGCCTCACTATTTCTTCTTTAATGATAACCTCCACCATTTTACTGACTATAGATGTAAAGCTAACTAACCTACCTGCCTTTTGCCTACACCCTTTTTTAAACAGAGGCATGACAGTTAAAGCCTGAGAGAGAGAGAGAGAGAGAGAGAGAGATAGAAGGGCCCACAAAGATAATACAGAAAAACAGTAGTTAAAAGTATAAATTTTGATTATCAGATATTTTTGTATCCTGACCAACACACCTTGGTGTTCACTTAATGAACTGCCATTGCCTATGTTGACCCCTGAGTTGAAGTTTACCTTGCTGCTTGCAGGTTTTGTGGAGGGCTGATACTGGATATCAAAAGGAAACTTCCATGGTTGCCCAGTGATTTCTATGAAGCATTCCACATTCAGTCTATTTCCACGATCCTCTTCATCTACTTGGGCTGCATTACCAATGCCATCACCTTTGGAGGATTGTTGGGGGATGCAACAGATAATTATCAGGTGAGAACTACACCAAATTGACACTTCCAATCACTGGATCCTAACATATCCAAACGCACATTAATAGATATCGTGAGGTGATCAATACCACGGCCCAAGATACCTTCAAAGTTGAAGAACAAGACAGAGGCTGATTTTGTATGAAATATGCTATTTCTTGAAATGCATCTGAATTTTGAGAACTCCTATAAAAGTATAACTATAGTTATCATTCATGGAAGACCATTGTCTCCTGAAAGAGGCAACATTTTGTTTTCTGCAATCAGCATATGCTTCCACTCACTGAGGATATAAGCTCGAAATGAGGGTTCATTTCTCAGCAGCTTATGTGCAGGAGGATGCATCCAAGATGGCAGACGGGTCTGCTCGATACACCATTGCAAGGTGGAAGGGACATGGATCGGAATTATGATTGTTGTGAATTATTATCAGCTTATGTTTGACACTGTGGAATTTGCCTTATCTCACAAATATTACAGAAACGCATGTGGCCAAGATCAATTATTTTTAATATGCTCTTGGCAAACAAAGTATCTGTCACCAGCTGCCAAGGTAACCAGCTGTTGTTACATTCATTGTGCCTTCTGTTTTCTCACACACTACCTGCATGAAAATGAAATTCAGAGTAAGGAAAGCTTTAATTGAGTTTCCACTTTTACTAACTGATTTAAAAGTTTGTAAGGAATGGTCCTTACGCCATCCAAATCACCCATGTACAAATAGGTGTTATGAGTAGCTTGCAGTAATGCTGACAGCTTTTAACTGGGTCCTTCAGCTAGCATATATTATATTATTCTACATTAATACTCCCTCTGATATATTAATACATTAATTCTCCCTCTAATACCTTAAATGTATTCAGTCTTGAGATGAGGACTGAAAACATTTTAACAAGTCAATTTCAAGCAAATCTTTGTCAATTGTAATCTAAGGGAGGTCCCTTAGGGAAATTGTCATTGATTGGAACCTTCTCAAGTGCTGAGCTTGCCAGCAATGCTCACATCTCATGAATGAGTGCAGTAATTTGTTGTGACATGGAATGCAGCCTCTGGAAAGGCGGTGGAAGCAGATGCCATTAGTAACTGTCAAAAGGGAATTGGAAATATAGTTGAAAAAGAAATATTTGCAAAGCTGCGGGAAAATTACAGGGACATTGATCCTAATTGGATATTTCTTTTCAAAGGGCCAGCACAGGCATGATAGGCCAAATGGCCTCTTCTGTGTCATGAGATGATTGTTTTAGCAGTCATAGTGCCTAGCATAATTCAATCCAAATAGACAATCCAAAAAGCAAAAAGAATGCAGAGATAGTTAGCTAAAATACCACTAAGTCAGAGGAAATGATGCTTATATTGCACAGTATTTTGCTTCAAGACAACTGGCTGGACTTATTCTGAGTATCAACAGACTGAGGGCTTGTTCCTTCCAAAGTAACAAACTGCAAGTAACTTTCAGTGGCAAATAAATGCAAAATAATGTTCACAAGGATAAATTAAATATTACTTCATGTTAAATCATGTCATTTGGACAAAGCTCAAACTAGTACAGAACAAATTTCAGGCAATATCAGAAAATAGATCGTTGACAGAGAGTTATCATCAGGTGAAATAGAATTCTGGATATGGCAAATCGTGTCAGGAAACCAGAATCGTTGAGAAAATAGATGCGCCCTATTATGGATGGCTAGATGTTTCTTCTGGAAGAATGACTAATATGGACCATTCTATCTCATGACCTTGTGCATGAATGTATCATTCCCTTTTACTTTGTACAGTATGACCAGCAGAAACATAAATGTAACCAAATGTCACAGTATGTGATGGAACATTGATACAGAAAGTGTGTTGAGTCAGATTAGTTTCAATTTTGGCAACAAACTAATAATCCTGCGTTGTATGAAATTCCATGTAGCTTTGTGCCTTTTACTGAAATCTAACAGGCTGTTTTGTTTCTGCAAACAGGGTGTAATTGAAAGTTTTCTAGGCACTGCGTTCACAGGTGCTGTATTCTGCTTATTCAGTGGACAGCCTCTCACTATCCTTAGTAGTACAGGTCCAATCCTCATCTTTGAAAAGCTTCTGTTTGACTTCAGCAAGTGAGTGTTTTGGTTTCTTAAATTTTGTTTCTCACATGAAGTGAAAGAATGTCCTTCTAATTACCTATTTGCCAAAGGAAGTTGGAAGGATGTTGAATCAGTATCTTGTATCATAGAATATAAGATTGTCTTAATAGGACCACAATTCTGAAGGACTTTTTTTTAACTATGCCATAGGAATATGTTTCATATTTGGAGTTTGTAATCAGACTGATGGGCTGGGATTTATTGAGGAGTCCTTCCGTATAGAATGTTATTTCAATGCAATAGTTATATTTTAAATTGTTCTTGAAAGGTTATTTTAATGTAATGCTTATAATTTTAAACTGTTCCTTTAAACAACCTTGAGGGAAAAAATGTGCATTTATCTATTTACAATGTTGCTTCGCAACTCTACGAATATTGTTTTTGCTGCAGAGGAACAGTTCAACATTGTTTTGCTGCAATAATAATAGCCCTGCTTTGCTACGAGACAGACATTGGTTATTCCAGCAGAAATGGGAGTAGTGCATGGGGACCCTGCAGAATCTTCACCTTAGCAGATTCTAAAGGAATTGCCCAGGATTTAGAATTTTCATTATACATTTCCTCTAAGCGAGGAACCATCTGAAAGTTTTTATTTAAATTGGAGATTTGGAGGTTTCTGAGGAAATTAAGTAAAATATTTACTCAGGAAAAGTTAGACTTGTCTAAAACCTGAGTAAGTTTTCAACTGACCCCGTACTTCAATCCCTACTGTGCAGAAAGTGTCATTTCAACCCACTGCGTTCACTCTGACCTACCAAGACCCAAGACCCTCTCCGCCATTTGCACATCACTGGATGTTATGGGTCTTTTTTTTTAAGCAGAGCCAATCCACCTAATCTGCACATCTTTAGACTGTGGGAAGAAATCCATGCAGATACGGGGAGAATATTCAAACTGCACAAAGACTATCACCCGAGACTGGAATCGAACCTGGGTCCCTGGTGGAGTGAGGCATCAGATTAACTGCTGTGACAATGTGCTACCCTCATACTTACCTCATTCACCCAATCCCACCCAACAGGGCCTCCCAAGGTACCAACGCCTCTTGCCCTGCCACCCTACCCACTTCTCCCACCCCCAGACTGGATCGAACATGATGTGCCCTTCTTGACCCTGCTGGACCCACCGCTCTGCATTGGACCTACCATTACTGGACCCAACTAAAGCACCCTACCTCCTACCCAGCTGGCACCCTACAAACCTGGTACTCAATCATTTACTCATCTGACATCCTGCTCCAAGCACCATGATCCCCTCCCCATCTGATTCTCTATTTAGCTGACACCCAAATACTTGGCACCCTATCCCTACCCAGCTGCCATCCTACCTTGCTGGGACCCTAACATCACACTTAAATTTGTGCTTAGCAATTGACAGCAGTGTCAAAGTGACTGTTGGGGCTTTAAATGTCAGAATATGACAAATAACTCCTGTGAAAAGGGAGATGTGTTTTACCTTCCTCCGACAATTCTGCTTTGTAAAAAAACTGTCAGAATAGAGCTACGTATTTCCTGAGCCAGAATCTCCTCTCACATGTGGGTGGCACGATAGTTCAGTGGCTTGCACTGCAGCCTTACAGTGCCAGATACCCAGGTCCGATTCCACCCATGGGCGACTTTCATGTTCTCCCCATGTCTGCATGGGTTTCCTCCCAGTGCTCCGGTTTACTCCCTCTTTCCTGGGTAGGTGGATTGGCCATGCTAAATTGCCTATTGTATCCAGGAATGTGGAAATGCAAGATTATAGAGATAGAGAAGTGAGGTGGGTTTGGGTGGGATGCTCTGTGGAGGTTGATGTGGACTCAGTGGGCCAAATGGCCTGCTTCCATACTACAGAGATTCTATCAATGCAGAGCTCCCTTCTTTTGTAAAAGAATAGCCAGATTTGCAATCTGAATGAGATTATCACTCTCTGAAAATTTGGATCGTAATCCGAGCTCATAGCACTTACTGTAATTTATGTGGAAATCAGACAGCAACTTGAGCGACTATTTATGCATTGTTGTAGTTTAGAAATCCAGAAGTTGCAACTGGATCTACATCTGACTGTCTGTTTCACAATTCAAGCATATCAAATGGAGTGAGGTCCTTGTAGATACTGACTAAACTGACTTTAAAGAAATGTAAGCCTTGTCCCTTCCAGGCCGAGTGTCTTTAATGGTGTGCTCGATTTTAACTAAAACCAGATTACTTCTTGGACTGCAAATTTACTTCTATTATTGCTTTTACATGTGTTTTGGGAGACAAAAATAATTCAAGGACCATTTTTCACTCCTTTCTGTTTCTTTTGTCTCCTGCTTTCTCTTTTCTCGCCCTCTCTTAATTTTGCTTTTGGCATCTGATTTGACTGTCTGGATTAGCGGTGCTGGAAAAGCACAGCAGCTCAGGCAGCATCCAAGGAGCAGTAAAATCGACGTTTCGGACAAAAGCCCTTCATCAGGAATACAGGCCTGTGTTTTTCCAGCACCACTAATCCAGAATCTGGTTTCCAGCATCTGCAGTCATTGTTTTTACCTATGAAATTCACTGTTCCAACTGACAATTCCTGGCTCAGAGTCTGCATTGTTCATTAATGAATCTTTGGTCTGATCGATTAAATAGACATCCAATGGATTACTCTACCCATACAACCTGTCCACGGTGCCCTGTATTTCGGCTGATTGGCAAACTCATTCAGTCCAGGTTCACCCCTGCAAACGGATCACTGCTAAAGGAGGTACATGTCTATGACTTTGTGTTTATCAGGGATATTTTGGATTCTGCCTTCATTCAAATTCATTTTGTCCGTCTGTAAACATTTCATAGAAAATGGAGCAATGCAGACTAGTTGATTTTGGTTGCCCTGAACTCTCATGTATGGCAATTTGAGAAAACTGTAAGGGTCTGCAAGCTAACATGCAGGCAAGTGACAGGTCAATTCCCCTCCCTAACTGACAGTGGGAATCAACTGTGCCTCAATCCAATAAGGTTGCTTCAATGACATGTGCTCTGGTCCCGGTTTAATAATGGAAATGGATTTTTGGTTTCCACCAATGTCACTACAAATAATTTATTTTTAATCCCTAAACAAAATTAAAGGACACATATCTCTTACAGAAGTAATGATTTGGACTACCTTGAATTCCGGCTCTGGATTGGTCTCCATTCTGCCATTCAATGCCTTCTTCTAGTTGCCATGGATGCCAGTTTCATCATTAAGTACATCACACGTTTTACAGAGGAAGGCTTCTCCATGCTTATCAGCCTCATCTTTATCTATGACGCCATCAAAAAAATGATAGGGGCCTTCAAATACTACCCCATCAATTCTGGCTACAATCCAGACTATGTGACCATGTACAAGTGTGAGTGTGTGGCTCCAGATTCAGGTGAGTCAGGCATCAACTCAGTTGAGAGGGATGAGAAAGAAAACAAATGAGTAGCATTCGCTTCATATCAAAACTAGTTTACATCCTTCTTCTCAATTTCATACTTTTCTATGTTTCCCCTGTTTCTGTCGGCAATATTTCAAACTAGTCTACATCCATTAAGGCTGGAGACGTCTATTGGCTCTCTTGACTGAACCAGCAAGTGTATAATTACTTTTTTAAACATCCACCTGCCCAAATCACAGTAGGTTCCTGAGCCTAAAGTGTTTTCACACTTGCAGAATTCCCACCAGTACCACTTGATGTCAGAGGTCCTTGAAAGCTGCTCAGGAAGAAATTGCACTGCTGTACAGCTGGAGTCTCTGCGTCTGCAGCTTATGCACACGTTCAATTAATGCCACATTGTGTCCACAGCCAGAAGTGATGTTTGTGGCTCTCACACAATAACGGGCATACTATTACCTTTGACAATCCTCTGAAATTCATCATGGCAAGTTAGAAGGTGGATGTGACCATAACGGTAGCCAAGCTGCTTAGGCCTGAAATTGATTTTTGTGTTGTAAAGGCAACTAATATTGGTTATAGGGAATATTCATCTTTAAATGTGTAATTCTTTGAATGGGTGCCTGTTGTCAACTACTGTTAATTTGGCTTCTGTAACTGATTATTTATTATTTTTACATCTGCTGCAAACTCTGGTTGGCCACTTCTAATCTTGGGTAAGTTTCCGAAAGAAAACTCTCTAAAAATCCTTTCAGCTTTTTCTTTCCTCTTCCCCTTCTATAATCTGATGACTTTGACTGGACATGGAATTGAAACTAATCATATTTAGATTTAGTGTGATAATATTGCATAGTAGGTGCTGTTTGGTACAAGTATTGGAAGCACAGACTTGAGCATTAGAAATCCTCCATTCAAACATTGTTTGCAACTCTCTCATCCTGACCCTTATCATCATTTATTGTTTGCAGATTAGAAGTCTGGTTGTTCTGAACCACAAAAGCACCAGGCACAAATTAAGTGTCAACATTCCCTTGAGGGAAAACATTGGCTTCTCTATATTAGGAGCACTGCCGTTTCGATTATCTGAGGAAAAGGAGGAGGTCATGAAACCCCCTCAAGCCTTTTCCATATTGCAGTGAGACCATGGCCAACATTTATCCTAATTTCATTTGTCTATTTTGTCTGTATATCCTTTAATTTCCCTGCATAGCAAAATGCTATCCATTCCAGATTTTACTTTATCAATTGAGCTTTGACCCATTAGGTTTTGTGCAAGATAGTTCCACACTTCTGCAACTCTTTGAGTGAAGAGGTTTTGTTTTCTTTTTTAAGCCTGCTACACATATTTCTATTAAATAAAATGCTTAGAGAAAATCTTCAGGTTTTCCTATCCACAATGTGGAGAAAGTGAAAAAAAGGTTTGCATGCAGAGTATGTTCTGACTCTTCACTTTAATAGTGTGAACAGTTTTCAGATGCTCATCTTAAACATAGGTTGAAACATTTGCAGAAGATAAAAAGATATTTTTTGTTCATCTTAATTTCCCCCCGGAATGGTCCAGCTTTGAATTTAAGGTGATGTCCTTTTGTCTAAGATTCTCCCACCAGTAGAAATAAAGTTTATTTCTGTCAACCCAATCAGTTTCTATGAAAATTCTGAAATCGTCTATCAGATCATCCCCAATACATTCAAGCTGAATTATTTCTCTTCATAATCTAACCCATGGACTCCAGATGACATCCTGATGGCTATGTATTGGGATTCCTTCATTGTGACTTTCACACAGTGAGATGACCCAAATGGCTCACTTTATAATGAGAGATGAGTTGTCTCATTAAAAATTAAATCAGATGGAGTTTTATACTCCAGAAACTATTTTGAATGTGAAAAGAATTGAACAGTTGCCACAGCTTTCCTTTCCTGCAGGCATTCAGGATATTTAAATGTAATATCCTCAATTGATAATTCTGTTGAATTTAGAATAGATTCCCTACAGTGTGGAAATAGGCCCTTCAGCCCAAACATCCACACCGACCCTCCGCAGAGCAACCCACCTCCTTTTGATTAATGCATTTAACACTCTGGGCAATTTAGCATGACCAATCCACAAGACCTGCACATCTTTGGCCTGTGGAAGGAAACTGAAGCACCTGGAGGAAACCCACACAGTCACGGGGGGAATGTGCAAACTCCACACAGACAGTCGCCTGAGGCTGGAATCAAACCTACGTCTCTGGCGCTGTGAGGCTGCAATGCGAACCACTGAGCCACCATGCTGCCCCAAAAAGATCAGAATTTCAAAAGGATGGTACTATATTCGAAATTTGTCGACATAATTTGTCCTTCAAGTCCAAACAAGCCCTTTGTTTTGCGTTCTTCTGGGAAAATATTTGTCTGTATAATGAATAGCAATTGTAAATGCATGATTTATTAATTGAACAGTGACACATTAGGAGAATGATCTGCACAGAAACCATTAGCGAATGAACAGTTTGTGCCGATCAATGGACAAACTTTTGTTTAGATTGCAAATAATATGAATCAAATTGACACATGCTGCCACTTGAAAAAAAGACATTGTGTACTTAAGCACCAGGGCGTTCAAATGTTTAACTGCTTATTGCAACCAATGGGGAATATGTTTCATTTATATGGAGAATGGTCCTTTTTATTAACATATAAAATAAAGAAAATCCAGTGCATTGTTTTAAATATGAGATTCTTATTTACTTAAGCTTTATAGGATGTTCAACTTCAGTTCCAAGTAATGTGTCTGTTCATCGCTGTTTCCAAATCAATTAGATGAAAGACTAAAACATTCAGAGGATTCAGCAAAATCAGAGTTTTGCTGAAGGCTGGTTGTTTGTTATTGGTTGGGATGATTTATTAAAATAGCATAGAAGGGAATAGGGATGGAAGTGCCAACAGCTAAAGAATGTCTACAAAGCCAAGATTTTGATAACAATACTAAACATGCTATTTTGTTGCCTTACAGTGAATTCAACTCTGTTCAATGCTTCAGATTCACTGGCTTTGAATAACACTAACATTTCTTTGGTAAGTTTCAATCTCCACAATTTGACTGGTATTGTTCAATGTTTCCTTCAATCTCCATCAGCAGATGGTAGGAAAATTGGGTCATGGTTTTGCACAACACCAGAAAATATGGGAACCCCAGGAATGACATTAGTTCAAGGCAGCTCACCATTACCTATTGAGGGGAACTAGGGATGGGCAATAAATGCTGGCCCAATTAGCAAAGCACACATCCCATAAATTATATTTTTTTTTTGAAAATTCCAAACTTGCACTTCCCACCAGAGACCATCTCAGCAATGATGAGGCAGTTTTAGTTGAGAGACGGCCTAATAGAAGTATATAAAATAATGATGGTATAGGCAGAATTAGTAGTAGTTGTCTTTTCCTTAGGATGGGGGATTTCAAGACTAGGCGACACATTTTTAAGGTGAGAGGAGAGAGATTCACATAGGGTTCTTCATGTGTGGAATGAACTCCCTGAGGAAGTGGTGGATGTGAGTACAATTACAATGTTTAAAAGACTTCTGGATAAGTACATGAATAGGAAAGGTTTGGATGGATTAGGGCCAGGAGCAAGTAGATGGGACTAGTTTTGTTTGGGATTATGTTCAGCATGAACCAGTTATTTCTGTGCTGTATGACCCTGAAACTAAGAACACTAATGTTCTTGCTGTTTCTGGCAACTGGGTGAAAATTTCCAGCACCCTAACTACACAATTTCTCAATTCAAAATCAGTTCCTAAACTCTAGCACTAGAAAGGTCAGAGCAACAGACATATGTGAACACTATCCCTTCCACCCACCATGCCAACTCTGATGTATAATTAATCCGTATCATTGTCATGGCAATGGCAATAATTAGCATTGGTTTGGCATCCAAATCCCTAAATAATAGCAGTTCAAAAGCTCATTCAAGGCAGCTCACCATCACCTTTCAGGATGGAAATAAGATTGTGAAATAAATGTTGGCCTTGTTCATTACTTCTACACCTTGAGAATGAATTTATAAAAACTATGACACCTGGTAAGAGATAACACTTATTTGGGAAAGGCGAGACATCAACCGTTTGTCTCAGTTCTCTAGTTGCCTAAGTGGATTACTTAGCCGATTTGATGCTGCCAGGTGCAAATGCCCTAAATCAACATTGAAATGTTATGACACCTTTTATGTCTCAACTGGTGTTGCAAATGAACCCTTGTCATCCATGAATTTATTGTAGATTATCATGTTGAGTTATGATGTTGATAGGAACATGGCTCATGGTGATGATATCTGACCCGCCAATGAAGCCTCCCCACTTGTCTACATTTACATGTTTTATCTGCTAGAAGCACCAAGATTGTGGTATAGCCTTTTTCTGTAGAGCGCACCTTTTGCATAATATACAAGTGTTTGTATCATCAGGGAAACTGTAGTGCTCGCAATAATTACAGCTTATAACATGTCTGTTTAAAGCAACAAGAGTTTGAGTCTTTGCACAACTAGATAATGCATTATTAGGTAAAGACTTTCTTAAAGTATCTTCATTTCCTTTTCTCTTTCCTAAGTATAATGTTGTCAATACAACAGCACTGGACTGGAGTCAACTCAGCAAGAAGGAATGCCTCACATATGGGGGGAGCCTGGTTGGAAAGTCCTGCAAGTATGTTCCAGATCTAGCCTTAATGTCTTTTATCCTCTTTTTTGGGACATACTCACTGACAGTGACCCTCAAGAAATTCAAGTTTAGTCGCTACTTTCCAACCAAGGTAAGTGCTCTCCTGAAACACTTATGGGTTGAAACTTTGCAGATAGTCTGCAAGCTCAGGCAGAGCAATAGAATTATTCCACATGTCGCAAAGAATCTTGCCAACAGCTACTGAATCCAATTTGTTGAACATTATTGAATTTGCTTCAAACATGTTTGTTGTCCATGCTCGAATAGTGGTCATAACAATTTTATTCTCCCAAGGTTTTAGAGAAGGTGCATTTCTTCAAACAAATAATGTTGAAATTCACAGTCCAGCTTCCTTTACCTCTTTTCCCAATGGCATTTACAAAAAGAAAACTTGCCATTCTCAAGCTAAATACTGACAAAGCAGTCAAAAAGGCGGCAATATTTTCCTCCAAAAAATAAATTAAACAGTAGAGTATAAATCACAATTGCTAAAGTAAGCTATGATCTCAAACATGATTCTGAACTGATCTATGAGTGTTGTGGAAATAGAATGCAGCAGAAAGTAAGTCATGTGAACAATTGTATATGAAATGGGGTGCAAAGAATTGCCCATGGACATTTCACTAGGCAGGAATAGAGTCATAGAGTCATAGAGCTGACAGCACGGAAACAGACCCTTCGGTCCAACTCGTCCCTGCCGACCAGATATCCTAACCCAATCTAGTCCCACCTGCCAGCACTCAGCCCATATCCCTCCAAACGCTTCCTATTCATATACTCATCAAGATGCCTTTTAAATGTTGCAATTGTACTAGCCTCCACCACTTCATCTGGCAGCCCATTCCACACACGCACCACCCTCTGCATTAAAAAACTGCCCCTCGGGTCTCTTTTATATCTTTCCCCTCTCAACCTAAACCTATGCCCTCTAGTTCTGGACTCCCCCTCCCTGGGGAAAAGACTTTGACTATTTACCCTATTCATGCCCCTCATGGTTTTATAAACCTCTATAAGGTCTTCCCACAGCCTCCAATGCTCCAGGGAAAACAGCCCCAGCCTATTCAACCTCTCCCTATAGCTCAAATCCTCCAACCCTGGCAATATCCTTGTAGATCTATACTGAACCCTTTCAAGTTTCACAACATCATTCTGATAGGAAGGAGACCAGAATTGCACGCAATATTCCAAAAGTGGCCTCACCAATGTCCTGTACAGCCGCAACATGACTTACCAACTCCTGTACTCAATACTCTGACTAGTAAAGGAAAGCATACCAGACAAATAGATCAATGGAGTGTGGAAACCAAAGCTTTTCGCATTTTAAAAGCTTCTACAAAAATCCATAAATTTCACAATTTCCATGTAGAGTTTGGTTGTGTAGTTGCTTTGCTCCTCACTAATTCCCCTTGCAGTCTATGCTCAGGCTACAGATAAGACTGTCTCCTCTCAATGCTCTACCTGTGCTTGTGACCTTGACCCTGAAAATGTATTTCTCCTTCCTTGCATGACCTTTCTCCCATGTCCACTTATCCCTTTATTTTCCATTAGATCCGAAGCCTGATCACAGACTTTTCTACAGTAATCTCCATTCTTGTTTTCTGTGGAATCGATGCTGCTGTCGGACTGGATACACCCAAACTGCATGTCCCCAATGAAATCAAGGTTTGAGTAGAACTTGGCCATTTAATATCTCTCATGTTGATGTACATACTTTAGAAGGCAGCTTCCTACTGTTTTTGAACCTGAAGTGTTCCTAAGTGTTGTAACATAACATTGAAGTAAATATGTTTTCTAAATGGGTTTGCCGACTTACGTTAGTTTCAGAGTCATGGGAGCCAAACCAGGAAACTTTCAATTCTTTGTCAAGGAATTTTCTCTTCTTCCACAACTTGGCTTCCCGCACAACTTAAGCCTCCTTAGAAAACTAGTGACTTTTTCGTAATCAATGAATAGACTAAGGATCTCTTGTCAAAGAGGTAGTAGTTGGTCAAGTAGGATGGCCAATCTGGATGCTACATTTTCTAGCTTGCTTGATTTTCTCAAAATTATTATTATTAACTTATTATTAACTAAGCAGATCATTGCAGGATACAGGGACCTGAAAATGCAGGTGTCTGACTACAGCATAAAAAACACCATGTTCTAGCCCATTTCAGTTCTGAAATAGGCTTATTAGACTTGAAACGTATACTCGCTTTCTCTCTTTCCATATGCTGCCAGAGCTGCTGAGTTCCTCCAGCACTTCCTGTTTTTACTTATAGCAGGTCTTTTGTTCACTTGAAATGTGCCAAAATATAACATACTTCCCATGATCACAATTTAAACTGGGGGGAAAAATCCTTTCTTGTTCTGCCAAAAGTGGCAAACTGGATTTTACTGAAGTCCCTGTACAAGACA
The DNA here is from genome assembly GCF_037043375.1 of Chiloscyllium plagiosum. Lineage (NCBI taxonomy): Eukaryota > Metazoa > Chordata > Chondrichthyes > Orectolobiformes > Hemiscylliidae > Chiloscyllium > Chiloscyllium plagiosum. The sequence goes on from NW_028270186.1 coordinate 13,717,979, forward strand.
TCAAGTGCTTCACCTCAGCCTGATAATTTGTTAAACCAATGGGATGCACAGTCAGAGCTGCCCAGGGGAGGCCAACTGAATTAGGATCTATTTTCTCTGCACACTCAACATCATAGTTATCAGAACTTGGTGTACCTGGGGAACATCATAGTTATCAGAACTTGGTGTACCTGGGGAAGGTCTGGTTGAGTAACATTATTTGGGATGAAGTGTAACTTCTTTCCTCGAATCAACATTAAAAATACTTATTTCAATATTTCCTCATTCCTTTACTCTTTGACTTTTATTCTTTTTGTATGTCACATTTCCGTCTGGATGTTTCTACCATCTGTTCTGTTGATCTATCTTAGCTCCGGAAACTTATCAGTGACTTTTCTATCTTCACGTCTATTCTGATTTTTGTTGGGATTGATGTTCTTTTTGGACTGAACACACCAAAACTTCAAGTGCCAACTGAGCTAAAGGTAAATCTCAAGGGCTTTTCATCAGTAGAATAAATTAAATAAATGGGAAATGGTTTTAGTTGTATGCTGGTTTATGGAACTGTCCTTTTGTACCCAGGTCCCTGCTTAAAGTATTCCATCAGTAGTGAGATTAATGACCATTCAATGTTAACATAAAGATTCCACATCAATTGAATTCATCTTGATCTACTTCTTGGCAGTGTAGCAGAATGTTGCTCATAATTCAACACAATTTTACTGGCTTTTAGAATGGTTGATACTAAGGATACAAACTGGAAACTGGCCACATCGGCCCTTTTATAGAGATTGTGCTTCATGCAGATAAGTTAACTTCATGTTGCACTTAACCCTAACGCATCTTGACAAAGTTCAAGCTAGATATTATTAAGTGCTTCCATTCCATTTTTCCTCATATATTCAAAATCAATTTATTTTAAAAATTAATTGACCTCTTATTCTGCCACACAAAGTAATTTTTCTATCTTAAAAGGGGATGTATTATGTTTTAACATTTTATCTGGAGAATTATTTTGATCTGAGCAGAAATCATTGTGCCTTCATCTGTCTTTATGGGAGGTATCGTGGTGAAGGTACAAAGTTTCAACAGAACTTTGATGAATTTAATAAAAGTGGAAGGTGAGATAAATCACACAGTAAGAATTAAGTAACATCAGTTGGACATTTTCTTTAGCCTGACTATTACACAGCAAGTTTCAATGCCATCGTTTTTTTCTTAACTTTAAATGAGGACAGTTAACAAACTTAATAATGTGATTAACCAAGCATTAACAAGGTTTCGTGAAGAATTGGCTTGGAATATATATTTAAACACAAAGATGTGCAACAGAGTCCTCATTTTGAAAAATATCTCAGTGTTTCAATAATCTCAGTACATCAAGAAGAGTCTTTCATGAGTTCTGTTGTTTATACGATCACTCAAACTTTAGGCTGAAGTGAATAAATTATACAATTTGTGATCACATTAGAAAAACACACAAACTAACCAAATACCCACACTTTTAAATTTTTTCTTGTAGCCAACCCGTTCAGATCGAGGCTGGTTTGTTCTTCCCTTTGGTAAAAACCCCTGGTGGATCTACCTTGCCAGTGCCTTACCTGCTCTCCTAGTAACTATATTGATCTTCATGGACCAACAAATCACAGGGGTAATTGTGAACAGGAAGGAGCACAAATTGAAGGTAGGTAATCAATTACTGTGTGCCAAGCAGGCGAGACACAGATGCTTTGGTTACATGGCAATAGTTGCTTCAGTGCAAGAAGTGTTGGAACCTCCTCAACATTCCTTCAGGAAACTGGAAGGTTTGCAGTGTTCCAACAAGGCTGAGTTTGATGGCAATTTAAAGTTTATAATTAATACTTGGATATGCTGTTTCTGTAGGTCAACTTGTCAGCATTTCACCTTTCATCAGCTCTTAAATTTTGATAACTGATACAGGTCTCTGATTGGCTGGTGCAAGTGTCTTGACATAGCTCTCTCAGTTCAGAATGCCTGTCAGCTATTTCTGTTCCTTGTCCAGCTTCCTGCTCACTCGCTGCAATCCCTATGCAACCCTCACACCTCCCACTTCCCAATGTTACAGTTAAAGCTGCCTCTGTAATTTCTAACCCATTCCAATTAGACTGCCAACAGTCACAAGCTACCTGCATCCAACTGAGATCCTACCAGTGGCCTCCAGCCTTGGGCCATCAGGCTCTCAATATCCTCCACTGGAACTTGACTACTTGCTTTGAGCATCTGTTGTTCATGAGTCCATCACTTCCAGCTCCTACTTTTATCCATGACATCATAGGGAAGGATGGCTTCATTTTTGAAATAAAAACAGAAAATGCTGGAGAAACTCAACAGGTCAGGCAGCATCAGTGGACAGAGAAATAGAGATAACATTTAAAGTCCAATATGATTCATGTCTAGATATATTTGGGACTGAAAATGTTCACTTTGTTTCTCTGCCCACTGATAGTGTCTGACCTGCTGAGTTTTTCCAGCATTTACTTTTTTTTTACTTCAGATTGCCAGCATCTGCAGTATTTTGCTTTTATTTTTAGTTTCTTAACCCAACAACAGCAATGTATATGTGTTTTGGAGGGGCTGTAATTAAATCTAGGTCTAATTGATTTGATTTATTTATTATTGTCATGTGTACCGAGATACAGTGAAAAGTATTATTTTGTGTGCTTTCCAGACAAATCATACTTTACCTAAGTACATCTGGGTAAGACAACAGAATGCAGAATATATTGTTACAGCTACAGAAAAGGTGCAGAGAAAGATCAACTTTAATATATGAGAGATCCTTTGATAAGTCTGATAACAGCAGGGGGGAAGCTGTTCTTGAATTTGTTGGTTTATTTTCTACTTTTTGTATCTTCTGCCCAATGGGAGAGAATATATCCGGGGTGGGAGGAGTCTTTGATTATGTTGGCTGCTTTCCTGAGGCAGCAGGACTTTTAGATGGAGTCAATGGAAGGAAGACTGGCTTTCATGATGGACTATTTCTTATGGTCTTTGCAGAGCAGTTGCCATAGCAAGTCGTGATGCATCTGAGTAGGATGCTTTCTATGGTGCATCTGTAAAAATTGGTGTGAGTCATTGTGGAGATCCTGAATTTCCTTAGACTTCTGACGAAATAGGGACATGGGTGTGTTTTCTTGATGACCAGGACACATTGTTGGTGATATTAACCCCCAGGAGCGTGAAGCTCTCAGGCGCTTTGGAGAAGGACGGATGCATGTTAACAGTTCTCTTATTTAACAAGTTTTTAAAAATCCTGAATTGAATAATCACACATTCTGAAAGAACTATAACACCATCTCATCTTTATATGGCAATAATGAGGTAATATGACACCTAGTGGGAGAAGCTGTTTTGTTTTAAATTGCCTCAAAATTCATTGAATGGAATGGAGTTAATAAAAGGCTATGTATAACTCTCTGTCTTCACATCATGACAAGTACAGAAGAATAATTCTCACATCAAATAGCTTCATGTGAAACAGTTGAAGTCAAGCAGGTTCAAATCATATAATTCTCTAAATGATAGAGAGCATGAAATTGATAGGAATGAAAATGAAAAATCTGAAGTCTTTTTTTACATAAAGTAATATTTGACAAGTAATTTATTTTAAAGCTTAAATGAAACTTGCAGAGAACTGGAGACAAATTTGACTTAATTAAACTATTTCTCTATCTCTGCTGCAGAAAGGAGCTGGTTACCATTTGGATCTGTTTTGGGTTGGTCTTTTACTGGCGATTTGTTCTTTTATGGGTCTTCCATGGTATGTGGCAGCAACAGTTATATCTATCGCTCACATTGATGGTTTAAAAATGGAAACGGAAACCAGCGCACCAGGAGAACAACCACAGTTTCTTGGCGTCAGGTATTTAAGCACAGAACTGCTGACTTCATTGTTTTCTTTCAAGTGCAGTTAAACGTTTAGTGCCAAATTTAGACAGAACAGAGGTTGACTTTCTATTGAATTTTTACAGTCAAGTTTTATGACGACAAAATATTGATCTATCTAACTCACAAGTTTTACAAACATTCAGTCTCACCCAGGGTATTAAATACAAAACACTGGTAAATTCCTTTTAGGTTTATGCTTTATATGCGGTAAGTATTTATCGGAATTCTTCCATGAAAATAGCAAGAGAAAGAATGAACTTGTAGCTCAATGCCTACTGCTGACAATTCGTACTGAAAACTGTCACAAATTACATGTTTCTTGCCATCTTCCAACAGGAACAGTTCTTGAGGTGTCTTGCTAAAAAGTTAAAAATCACACAACACTAGGTTATAGTCCAACAGGTTTATTTGGAAGCACTAGCTTTCAGAGCGCTGCTCCTTCATCAGGTAGGATTTCCACAGCTACCTGATGAAGAAGCAGTGCTCCAAAAGCTAGTGCTTCCAAATAAACCTGCTGGACTATAACCTGGTGTTGGGTGATTTTTAACTTTGTCAACCCCATTCCAACACCGACACCTCCACATCATTGCTAAAAAGTGATGATTCTCCTGCTTTGCATTCCTGGCTTTTCTGTTTGTGTTTCAGACATCTGACATCTGTGGTTTCTCCCCTTCCACATTTTTTGCAACTTCTGTCACTTCACCATGTTAATAATTTTCTGCGATAGAGATAGAAATTACTGGAAAAGTTCAGCAGAACTGGCAGCATCAGTGGACAGAAATCAGAGTTTCTGTGTCAAGTCGAGTGACCCTTCCTCAGAAGCGACCCAAAACGTTAACTGTGATTTCGCTCCACAGATACTGGCAGACTTGCTGAGCTTTTCCAACAACTTCTATTTTTGTCACAGAAAATTATTCCTCAGAAACGACCCGAAACACTAACTGTGATTTCTTTCCACAGATGCTGTTAAACCTGCTGAGCTTTTCCACCAGTTTCGATTTTTGTCTCTGACTTACAGCATCCACAGTTCTTTTGGTTTTTAATCATTTTCTGTGCCCTTGCTTCTGTATATTCTTGAAGCAGATAATAAAGTGTAAACAATGCAGATTAATGTTGTTTGTATTTGTCTAGCAGATTGCTCATTTCAGCATTCTGAGGTGGTAGGTGATTGTGCTAAGTACTCAACATATTCTTTGGGGAATAATGCTTCATAATTAAGGGGTAATTTTAAACTTGGACAGACTGGCCACTGCATAATCGTGAAGGAAAAAAATCTGACTTAGTAAAAGACATGGACTGACTTTTGAGAGTCACCATCTAGCTGTGAATGGGAGGAGTAGGCAAAAGCCTGAAATCTAACTGTTCCGTTAAATATACAGTTTAAGCCTGGAATGAATACAAGACAGAAGTACCAGAACCATGACTTTGTCAGTTTTAACAGTTCACATGAGCAGTCTTCATTGAGCAAAAATCTGTGAAACACTTGGTCATTTAACCTCAAGGAAATTATTTTACCTGATGGTAATATTCTCCTCAACCGCTTTTTGCCAGACCTGCTGAACTTTTCCAACAATTTCTATTTTTCTTGTTTTATTGTTGCTTGTGGTTCTTTTCAAGGATGTCACAGGAAAGCTGTTCAGGCTGAAGGGCTTACGATAAGAAGATAGTACATAGGGTAGAAACTAGCCAATATCTAAGTTGGTACTAGTGAAGGCAATCATGCAGGTTTGACAAGGGTTTATTGAAGGGACTTTACTTCTATATGTGGGACATAACCTTCAGCTCTGACTACACCACTCATGCAAATTATTTCATTTGTCTCCATTCATTCCAGCAGGGTGTGATCAGGTAAAATCCAGAAAAGATTGTCCAGTGCACCAGCCAACCAAGAGTTTTCTGGCCTTTATTTTCTGGGAAACTGCAGGATGATATTCATGATTCACTGTTATTCTCTTGGACATTGAGGCCATCTGAAGTGCACTGTGTCCAGGGATAGGGATAAAATGGTTAGCTGTTCCAGAAAGCTGGGTTCAGGCGAAGGAATGTCTTCTCTTCTGTAACATTTTATGATTTTATAATTTTACACTTGATTCATTTACATGAACTGATTCCTGTGTTGAACTGTCGGGAGTTGACTTTAATTGCAGAGGTGGCAAGTCCCATCTCCAATGCAGAGTTGGCTGATGCGAGTCAAAGCAGCAGTAGGGCTTGACAGTTAAGTCTCACCGTTGTGAGGCAGTTTGGTTGGGGGAAGGGAGAGCTGTACATTCTGATATCTATGCAATGATCCCATTTGTGGACAAAATTGTACTCTGTTGTAACACCATTTCCCTCAATCAAACACTCAGTCCACAGTCTCAGAAATAATGGTTATTTGTACAAAATTGAAGAAGACAATCTGCTACTGTGGAACTGTGCACACATAAGAAGTGAATGCCTTGAGAAAGCGAGATGGGGAGGAAAACAGTTAAGTAGAAGATTGCCTTTTAATATAAAATACATATGCATGGCAATCTTTCCAGATTTATTGTGTATTTAACACTTAAACACTTATTTTCCTTTTCCAGGGAGCAAAGGCTTACTGGTGTTGTTGTGTTCGTCCTTACAGGAATATCTGTATTTTTGGCTCCAATTCTGAAGGTAAGCTTTACAGTCTGATAAGTAACAATGCTGAGACCTTCTATTGAAGCACACTTAATAAACTTTATTAATATAACATCAGTTATATCTCAGGAGGCCTCAACTAATTCCATGGCACTTATCAATGAAGAATTGAGAGTTCCCCGAGTTTCCTCTGGCCAATATTTAGCCCTACACCAACTTTACTGCTCTTATTCTGTTTGATGGGGAGAAAGTAAGGACTGCAGATGTTGGAGATCAGAGTCAAAAAGTGTGATGAAGAGCTTATGCTCGATACGTTGACTCTCCTGCTCCTTGGATGCTGTCTGACTGGCTGTACTTTTCCAGCACCACACTTTTTGATTTTATTTTCCGTAACGCATTGCTGTCTGCAAATTGGCTCCTACATTGACAGTGACTGCATTTCAAATATAGTTTCTTGGCTGGAAAACTGCTTTAGGTCATCTTGAATTTATGAAAGACGCCTTATTTATGCAAACTTAGCTTGTTACCAGACATGCAGAGTACTTGTTAGTGCAGTAGTACGTTATACCAGCTGAGATTTGGAGCCACAAATTGGATTTTTGATGAAGGACTTATGCCTGAAACATCGATTCTCCTGCTCCTCGGATGCTGCCTGACCTCCTGTGCTTTTCCAGCACCACACTCTTGACCATTAGCCACAAATTGGGAATGGGAATGTGAAGGATTTAATTGCATGATCTCTTATTGTAACCACTTTAGACAGCCTTAAACTATTTATGCAGAAACATGTACTTCTACCTGATATTAATAACCTATTTTGCTTATTCTCAGTACATTCCAATGGCAGTGCTATATGGAGTATTCCTTTATATGGGTGTCTCCTCTTTAAATGGCATTCAGGTAGGTCTGACTTTAGATGAGCATATATCTTCTCTTTCATTGCCTTTGAACAATCACCAAAAGCATTAAACCATCAACTGGAAAAATAGCTTAGGGTAAACAGGCTGAGAAGTTTTCAGTTATCAATTAATGTCCCCTGGTGCCACTTATGAACAGGTAATTTTTCTGTTATGCTGTGCTTCTGTCAGTTCTGTCATTCTCTTTTGCAAAATGTGAGGGTTCTTTCACACGACACTTGCTCTGCAGTTGTTGTGGGTATGTTCACCTAGCCGGGAATTTGGTTTGCAGACGTTTTATCTCCTTTCCAGGTGACATCCGCAGCACTGTGGAGCTTCCTGTGAAGGGCTGCTGTACTGTATTGGTTGGCATTTATTTGGTTTCAATATCGCTGCTTCTGATTGCCAGTTCTGGTTGCTTGTTGCAGTGGTCAACAAATTTGACTGGGATAACAGAACAATAATAGAACAAGCCAAACAGAGGACAGCCAGAGAATTCCCAGAAGCCTGACACTCATCCACAGACTCCATTAATAAACACATTGACCTAGACCCAATATACGGACCACTGCAGTGAACAACCAGAAAGCAGCGAAAACAAAAACAAGTAAATGCCAACGCTTCACGAGAGGCTCCACAGTACTGAGGATGTCACCTAGACAGGGGACGAAACGTTGGCAAACCAACTTCCCAGCTCAGCGGACATACCCAAAACTACAGCAACTGGCACCTGAGCTACAAATCTTTACACAAATCTTGAATTTCTCTGTCTCACTTTCTCTCATTTTTCAAGTCTCTTCTTCAGTTAGATTTTAGGTGACTCTGAATCCCAATGACAGTGTGTCTCCCCTTCCAAAAGCTCTCAAATTAAGGCTTTAACTTTCTGTCATATTTCTGCACAACAGCATTACATGTACCAGTTAATAGATCTTTCAAAATTGAAACAAGAACTAATCCAAAATTAGAATTCCATTTGGATAAGTCATCACGTTAGGTCAGATCTGTACACTGATGATCATGTCTTTAACCTGCTCAGGCCGAACATTAGACTTGTAGTTTGCTTGGAATGTAATTTGCACTGCTAATGCTGATACTGACTTACTCAGCAGTTACCTAACTTCTGGCTTCGCCTCTTTTCTTGCTGGCACCTTTCACTATAATGTGCACAGAGGGATGTTTGACATTATTGGTGATGAGACTAAATGTTCAGAAGAGGAAAGAATATGACTGAGCCAATCAAACAAAATACTCTTTAAATGAACAGTGTGAAGTGGATTACCCTTTATTGTGACTTCAATCTTTGTGTCTTCATCAAAACTTTTCTTCTCCAGTTTTGGGATCGATGCAAATTATTTCTGATGCCCTCCAAACACCAGCCAGATTACACCTATCTTCGCCACGTGCCCCTTCGCCGAGTCCACTTATTCACAATGGTGCAAGTTATCTGTTTGGCTGTTCTCTGGGTCTTGAAGTCCACTGTGGCAGCAATCATTTTTCCTGTCATGGTAAGAGATCATCATTATTGTACAAAATTTTGCTGCAGTGTCACAGGCAAGTTTCAAATAGACAAGAGCAACTTATATTTACAAAGCATCATTAATGAAGTATTAAACAAACTCCAATTAACACTCAGCTGAAGGTATTAAGCCCCTAACCAAAGGATTAATCAACTAAGTAGGTTTTGAGATGTGCCTTAGAAGGAATGGGAGATAAAGAGATGGAGTGGTTTTGGATGGTAATTCCAATATCTGGGGTCTAGAGAATTGAAAGCGCACAGTTTGGCAAAAGACCTTGGGAATATGCAAAAATCCAGAACTGGATGAACAGGGCTGGAGGAGCAAGGCCATGGAGGGATTTAAGCTTAAGGATGAGTCTTGAAATTAGAATCATATATGAAAAAGCCAACTTAATTCACGCAGATGTGCCTACAAACATCCAAATTGTATCTCCCCAGTGGGTTCTAAAAATAGTTAGGGCGTTGTCATCCATCAATTGTTGAAAAGCTCCAGTCACATCAAATTTAGTGTTTGATTCTGATCTTGATGTTACACCTTATTTGAAATGCAATCAGCTACGATTGGACTGCAACTTTAAATTGTGAGGTCCTGAGACATTTATTTGAACCTAGCCAGTGTCATCAGAATTTGCAGCTTATCAGTGGCCATCCAGCAAAGTGGCCACTATTATTACGTGGGCTATCGTCAACTTTTCTCTTGTTACCTTTTTATGTCTAACCTCACCATTGTGCGCTTGCTCTTAGAAATTTAAACTTAACACTAAAATGGGAAAAATGACTGACTTTCTGCCTGGTAAAGATGATTCTTTGTAAATGATGGATGTGGGTTTGCTTGCTGAGTTGGAGGGTTCATTTCCAGACGTTTTGCCACCCTACTAGGTAACAACTTCAGTGGGCCTCAGGCGAAGTAGTATACATGATTCCTGCTTTCTATTTATATGGGGTCTAACTCAATGTGTTTGTTGATAGAATTCTGGTTGGAATGCCATGCTTCTGGGAATTCTCATGCATGTCTCTGTTTGGCTTGTCCTAAGATGGATGCGTTGTCCCAGTCGAAGTGGTGTCCTTCCTAATCTGTATGTAAGGATCTCTATTAACAAACATATCGAGTTCGACCCCATCTACCACCCCCTGAGAAAAAGAACAGGAAATGACATCACCACAGGAAATAACATCACTAACCCAAAGAAACCCAAACATATAAATAGAAAGCAGGAATCATGTACACTGCTTCACCTGAGGCTCACTGAAGATGTTACCTAGTAGGGTGACAAAACATCTGGAAATGAACCTCTTAGCTCAGCGAGCAAACCTACATCCACAACCTGAACCTGAGCTATAAATCTTCTCAAAACTTGTAAATACTGTGATAGTGCAGAAATTGCATTCTGTGTCAACTTACTTCAGTGGTTTACAACAATTTTTCATAAATGCTGACCTACCATGTCATGTGCTTATTTTCATCAACATATAAGATCCTTGCACTCATCCTAGTGAGAAAGTTCCTGGACCTGGTTTTTTCCCAACATGACCTTGCTTGGTTAGATGATATTTTACCTGAAAAAGACAAAAAGGAAGAAGACAAGAAGAAAAAAAAGTTGAAAACCAAAGACCAAGATAGGGACAGTATCAATGAGGTGAGTAATGTAGTTGTAATAAAATACACACCATTGTGCCATTTATGTTACCCTCTACTTTTCATGTCATTTTCAACCATTTAGATGAACTGATGAAGAATTAGAAACAAGCAACTAGAAACTTCATCAGGAAGTCACACAGTTCCCATACTACCAATAACATGATCATTCATTCATTGGAATGAGTAAGAGCATCAGAAATATCAGAACAGAGTTTCAAATGTTGTGCAGGCTGGTCAGATTGCAGTTCTCTGCAGTCAATTAATGTTCACACTAAATTGAGCTCGACTAATGGGACCCATAAAGCCACAAAATGTCCTCGGTTCAAATTCCCAACTCATGCAAGTAAGCTCTCACTGAAATACCTTATCCTGTGGCAAACCCCAGCATCATCAACCAGCACATGAACACTGATTAAAGATTGATGCTAATCCGAGAAGGTGATTTATGGTCTTTCCCTTGGAAATAAGAGACCTGTCATATACACACACAACACACAAACATTTTTTTTATATTCAAGAGATGGGTGACTTCAAAATCTTGCCAAGAATCCAACCAACACATCCTGTACAATAAGGATGACCAAGTTTCAAAATAGACCAAGGATCCTAAATTGGAAGATTTTTACTATTCCCCCCACCATGTCAGTGCTCACTACCTGCACTGGAGCCTTAACCAACCCCTGGTGTTAAATATTGGCAGCACAATCAATGCATAAAAACATTGGGATGGTTGAGTGAGCTGTTTATTTCCATTAGGGAGGGAAATTTTGAGGGAGCATTGTCTTGTGGATTCATTCTATAGTGTCAAAACATACCATAAATTGGTTAAACCACCAAGGAACTCATTTACATTTCTTTAAAATTGAAGAAAAGCTCAGGTAATGAACATTGATTACACTGATAAAGTCAGAGGGAAAACAATTTAGCAGATTGTGGGGAACGTGGCTGAATTAACCCATGCTGCATAACTGACTGTGCCGTGCATAGGATATAGAAATCCGCAATTTGTTCATTCCAAACACTCATGCAACATTTGGTCCATTGGCCCCTGGCATTATCCAAAGTAACTGTTGTTTGTGTGGGAAGCTAGTCAAGTCAATTCCAGCCAAACCCAATGCCCTTCCTATCCAAAGCCCAGGGTTTTCAGCAAAACTGACTGAAGAATAACAAATGTTACTTAGCCAAAAGGAACCCAATTACTCCAGTAGTTACTTCATCACAGAACAGAATAAAGCTTGGGACCTTGTATATGATCAAAATGGTATATCCACATTTCCTTTACTTGCAATTTTGGAAACTCAACTTAGCTACTTTAATGGAATCACAGTAGTAGATTTTACTTCTAATGCGATCTAATATGAGCATTCATGCTCTAAGTGGGGTATGCCCTCTTGTTGAGTCAGCTGTCAATACCTGTTTCCATAACAATAGTTGTACATGTTACCAATGACTGGTCAACAGTGAGTGTTGGTAAAATAAGTAGTAGATCCAGTGACTTTGGATAGAGGAAACACCTTGGACAAGGGTCAGTGGAAACCTTGACAAAGGAAATGTCAAAAAGGTGGATTAGCCAATGACACCGTATACTTCAAAACTGTGAAGTTTGCTGTGAAAATGATCCAGACAATGACAAAGCAACTGAGGACGTAGCACCAAGTCTCAGATCCTGCCTATTAAAGAAATGGAGCATGGTAACATTGATATGAATGATCCACTGTCAAGTTTAATGTCAGGATGTATCGTCATGCTGCACATTCAGGATACAATCAATTAAATTTCCATCTGCAATTATTCTGTGGAGTCCATTAGTTTGTCAGTGAGCTAACATGAACGGATTCAGCCGCAAGAGGAGTATCTCGATATGAAGTTCAATCCAACATCACCTGTATTACAGTGGACTCTACTGGTCACAGACGCATACTACAGCAAAAGCAAATAGCAAGCAATAATTCATTCATAAAATTACTCTGTCCATTGATTCAAACTGAAGACCTTGAAAGAGGCTGTAAAGTATATCTTTTCTTGTCAGAGCAACAAGCAGCATTTTAATGGCACCTTCCAGAAAGTAAGTTGTCTCAAGACACTCAGAGGAACATTACTGGACATATATTGATACTGAGTTGAAGGAGATACGAGACCAGCTGATCAAAACTTTGTTCCAAGTGATAGATTTTAAGGGAGGTGGTTTGCACCGACATTGAAGGAGGTCTATACATAATGACTATATCCATGACCTGACCCAGTGATCAGTTTCGATCATTCAATCTTAGTGCTTTGGTTGAGCAGGTGTGCATTATGCCTAGTATCATCTTGTCTTAAGAAGATATGCACACATTTGAGTTCCTTATTACAATCACAGGATAATGATAAGCCAGACTTTGACAATTTTCACTGTTTGCTTATCAAAGACAAAGACTAATTCATGCAACCCTTTTACCACAAAGCTTGGGACCGAGCTAACCTGTGTGAGGAAAGCTCGCCGATTGCATTGAAATGTAAAACTTATTCTTGCAAAATATAGAAGGGGAAGTTGGATGAAAACTTGTATTTTCAAACATAAGATTCAGGATGAAGAAGGACCAAATGACAGTACAGAAAAGCAAAGCTGAAGGTTTGGTGATGAATCAAAGCTGAAATGAGATTCAATTCTGATCTTGCTTGGAGAACCATTCTGGACAGCTCATACCACAAGGTATTGGCTTGCCATGTGAAAAGTAACAAGTACAAGACTGCCATTCAGTGGCACAGTAGCTTGGCTGAGAACAAACCATCTAATTGTTAGGACTTCCAACTATTTAAAAAACATATTACTTTGTTGCCAGATTCAAGAATAACAATGCTGCATCTATTAAACTTCTGCCTAAAATTCTAGGTTTCCTTCCAGCCCAAGACTCGCAATCCCTCAATGCCAGTAAAGATTCCCATGGATCAAATTGAACCACAGAAAAATGGCTCGCAGGGCCCTGCTAGTGAGTAACGTTGTCAACCGCAACCGCTTGTTATTAACTTTCTGAACTGAGTACTCAACTAATCAACTAGTCTCTTTTCTGCTTGAAAGCTAATAACCAGTTCCATCTCATTCAAATCATTCAACAGCTTAATCATTGATACTCCACTTTAGCTTTTGAATATTGCCGTGCACTCAATTTATTATTGATGATTTTACCTGATTTGAGCAATTTCTTTACCTTGTTAATTTATCCAACTTCCCTTTTGTTCACTGTTGTTCCAAGAACCGTTTGCCAAGGTGACCAGCTTTGCCTGTGGAGCTCTGAGCTACTAAAACTAATTGTGATAGCTAAGTGCCACCAAGGCTTCATCATCCTGCTGGGATATTGCTTTTGTAAGCTTGGCAAACAGCATGGAAAATCTCATCTCTTTCCATTGGGTATTATTTTACAGTTACCTTTCAATGTCAAAAAGCATTCACTGCAAAGAATAGTTCAAGTGAACAAGAAGTTAATGGCTTCATTTGTGCATTTCTTAAATATAACAGTTTATCTCACGTGATGATGAAAAAACACTTTGTCAGAACACAATATGATGGTTTTATCTGGTTGAGAATAGTACTTTTTTTTAAGAAGTACTGAGTGAGCTGTGACTTGCACAACATTAGTGAATAGCGAACAAGGAATGCAGATAGGAATATTAGTTTTTGTAGTCTCAGGTTTCTATCATGATTGGAAAATACTTGCAATCAAAAAGTTACTTCAACAAATTTTCCAGACATGCTTTTGAAATCTATGACAAACACATGGATACGCATAAAGCTCATACCCCTTGTGTCAGCTTGTACACAGTTCTCCATTTCGGGTCCTTCAGGGTTACTGTAGGATTCAAAAAGAATAACCTTATTATCTCAGTCTGAAACCAAGATACATTCACATTGCAATTTGTTCTTGTATTGATGAATCCACTGCAACAAAAACTTGTATCTTTTAATATAATAAAACATCATTACATTACACTATCAAGCCACAAAAGGCAGAGGACCAAAAGCTTAATCAAAGAAATGGATTTAAAGGTGTGTCTTAAAGGATGAAGGAGAGACTATTACAGAGAAGGCATTACAGAGCGTCCTTTCCAGCTGAAAGCATGATTGCCATTATTCACTGATGACAACATTCAAGAAGAAACAAGTAGGGGAGCACAGACATCTCATTGCATTATGGGGTTGGAGGAAATGACAGCAAATGGAAAAGGCTGGACCATGGAGAGTTTTAATGAATTGAATGAGAAGTTTAAAAGTAAGGTATTAGCAGATGTTTGCGTAAGTCATCAAGTGCAGAGCTGATTGTGGAAGGGAGCTTTGTAGCAAGTCAGGAAACAGGTAGCAGAATAAGCTCAAATTCTATGGCTATTAAGAAGGGGTCTCTTTCATGAATTGCCTTTTGATCAACTCACCTCCATCCAGACTATTGAACTGATATTTCTGCAGTCTCCTGCACTATTCTTCTTAAATTCTGTTGAAAGAACCAAGACTTGCAGTTTACTTGCAATTTCCCTAGCAGCTTGAGCTGTCTGAATAGTCTTTCTGGTACTATCAACTAGTTTCTCCAATTGCAGCTCAACATTACTTGACAATTAACCTCATCTTTTTCTCTAATACTTTCAATTTGTATCAAACTTAGGTTTCTCAATTTGAAGAATCACGTGGGTGGATAAATTCATGATTTGTTCCAATGAGTTATCATTATTTACAGTGATGGGACATTGTGTCTTTGCAATAACACAGAGACTACTCAAGATGCTGAGTCAGCATCTCACAGTGAGGCTTGCAGTGTACAAGGACCCTTTACCAGCTCAGTTTTACCTAAATTATGACTCTTGCAGACACATTGCTGTGCATTTCCAACAGTTGTGGATTTTCTTTCTCTTTTTTAAAATTAGGATTCCAGCCAAAGAGATAAGCCCAGTTATATGACACGCCTGGAGGTGAGCAGGAGAGATAATGAAATAAACAAAGCAGTTACGATAAGATTACACTCAGCATTTTTAAAATCTCACCTATTTTATGTTTGTCTTCAGCTGAAAGAAAGAATGAAACAATATATTGGATACCTGCTAACCTAGCTCAAGAGTACTCTAACCCAATTTCTTCCACTTTACAAAGGCAAAATACTGCACAAGTGGAAAAATCAAAATATAAATGTGGAATGCTGGAAATATTCAATAAGTCAGGCAGCATTTTTGGAGAGAAGAGCAGTAAACATTTCAGGTTGATGATCTTTCTTCAGAACTTGGATATGTTAGGAGATGTAACAGACTTTCAGAAGGTAGGAGGTGGAGAAAGTACAGAGGGGATTGAAGAACAAAATGTAGTGTCGCCGATAAGATGGAAGAAAGGAAAGATTAAACAACTAAAGGGATAATGTTGAAAAACAAAAGAGGATGGTAATGCAATGAGTAAAGAAACATAAGATGCAAAGATCTAGAGGAGTTGTATTTGGAAATACAATTGTCTGTCCAAAATCCGGGAGCAATTGTTAGCATCTGAGATTGTTTAACTCGATGTTGACTCTAGAAAGTTGGAAAGTGCCAAGTTAAACAATGAGGTTCTGTCCCCATGAATTTCATTGGAAAAGTCTAGACTGTTTGGGACAGCGAGAGCAAAATGCAAACAGAACAGAGTATTAAAATGGCAAACAACTGAAAGTGAGCACCCAAATGTAGCAGACACCACATTGTGAGCAATGAAGCTAAAACTGAAAGAGGTATGAGTAAATTTTGAAAACTCTGAGGCTTTTGTTCTTGAGCTTGTCTTTCCCCTGCTGTTTCCCCAACGCTGCACTCACTGAAATCCTGTTACATTTCAAGCTTACTCCAATTCGGGTGAAAGGCCATAGGCCTGAAAATTAAACTCTTCCTTTATGCACGAATTCTGCTGGTTGTGCCGTGTGCAGGTTTTAATTTTTACATTACGGGCACGTGAGCACAGCTGACAAGGTTGGTTGCTCATCTTCAGGTCTCCATAAAAGATGGGGAGTGTTATTGGCAGGGTGCAGTTAAGGGACACCCAATCCTTAGCATCCTTGGTGCTAAAGTCTCGTATAGGCCCAAAGCAGGTAAAGCTAGCAGCTTTCCTTCCTCATTATCATTATACAAATACAGTTGGATGAAGCCATATCTTGACAGTGGAAATAACCAGAAATTATTTTTGTGTGCCAGCTTTCTGCCAGGTTTAATACCTGCTTTGAGGCCTGACTGAATGGCCTCTTTCTATGACGTTTTCTAAGTTCTGTTCTGACACATTAATCATTTCTTAAAATTAATTTTCAAATTCACCAGAGTCATTGCTAACATCTTAGGTTTTCACATCCAAGTAAGATGTTAACAGAGATGTCCCCGTAGGTCACAAACCTCCTCTCCCTCAAACCAACAAATTCACGTCTCCAGAACTTTAGTCAGTTTGCACAGCATGGAATATCCTGGTCAACTGGCTGTGTGTCAAGTGGCTACCATTTGGGACTGTAGTGAATGGAACATCATTAGTTTTCTGTAATGCAAGATAATCAGATGATTTAACCAGTTTGGGAATTTTACTTTCCTCCACAGTGTTAATTAATATTGGATACCTCAATGGAATCACATCAAAATGTGAAGTTCAACATGGTATCATATCTTTACTTCACTTATGCTGTGAATGTGATTGATTTTCAGGAGAAAGGTCCTCTAGCTGGAGTTGTGCAAGCTGAAATGTCACCCTGTAACTCCGATTCACTCGACCGCAGGTACTCAGTCCTCTTTTTATTTAAAACAAAACATCACCAAAATGTCAGATCCGTGTGCACGGTTTTATGTAGACTAGATTTCTGTATTGATTGTATTCCTCTGTGTGACCCAACAACTGAACAGAAAAACAATAGAATTGCATGTGGATAAATGTAGGAGCCTCAATTATTTATTATTTACATTGATGACTTGGTGAAAGGATAAATTTGCTAATAACACAAAGTGAGGTAGGAACAAGACATAAGTAACTTACAAGGAATATAAAGAGAAGTGAGTGGGCAAAGGATGGAGTATAACATGGGAAACTTTTCCAGTTTGGACAAAAAAACAGCAGTTTCTTGAAATGGAGCCAGATTGCAGAACTCTGGAGTTACGGAGGGATCTGGGTGTCCTGGTACATGAATCAATTGAAGTTAGTACGCTGGAAAGTGGAGTTGAAGCCACGATCAAAACAACCATGATATCATTGAATGATAGAGCAGATTAGTGTGGATTTAATGCCTAATCCTAACTTCTATATTCGGACAATATAATTGTTTATACTATATTACATATGTTGCAAATTAGCCAAATAACAGTGATTATATTCAAAAGTAATTCATTGTTTAGGAGTGCAATAATAAAATTCTGGGTTTATTCAGATGAGATATGAGAATAAAATATTTCTTACTTATATAGCAAGGAAAATGAGGGCAACACAAGTTAATTGGGGTGGATTGACCACAATTTAATTGAATGGAGGATTGGGTTTGAGGGATTGAAGAAGTTCCCTCTCTTCCTATGTTGTTAAAAGCTGAGATAATGATAAGCCTCGATTAAACTTTAGTAAGACTTTACTGTGAGTACTGCATGCAGTCTTGGGCCCTAGGTTGATTTTAAGGCTTTGGAAAAAAACCCACTGAGGCTGCCCAGTATGAAGACTAATAACACGACGAATAACAAGAAATGTTTGAACATTTTGAAGCACACACACACGTTATCTCTAATTTCTCTCTACACATGCTGCCAGAACTGCTGAGCTTTTCCAGCAGTTTCTGTTTCTGTTTCTGATTTACAGCATCTGCAGTCCTTTTGATTTGTATCAATTACTGCACAACCTTTTGGAAACATTTACAGTGATGAAAGAATGGGACAAGGTATATAGGAGCAGCTACATGCTAGAAATACTCAGTAGGTTCGGCAAGACAAGATGACCATCTCAGATTCTTGACCCTTCATCAAAACTGGATGATGTGCAACATTAGTAAAGCTAAACAAATACGTGCAAACAAACAGCAAGTTACTTATTTGCATTTACATCATAGCACATTAGAATAACATCTGAAAGTTCTCTGTGCATAAGTTCATAAGACATAGGAGCAGAATTAGGCCATTCAGCCCATCAAATCTGCTCCGCCATTCAATCGTGGCTGATATGCTCCTCACCCCCATTTTCCTGCCTTCTCTCAATATCCCTTCAACCTATTACCAATTAAAAAACTAACTCCTTCTTAAATTTACTCACTGTTCCAACATCCACCACACTTTGTGTTAGCAAATTCCACAGATTCACAACCCTCTGGGAGAAATAGTCTTAGAATAAGGGGTAGCAAATTTAAACCTGAGTTGAGGAGAAACTATGATATCTTGTCCTGGAATGCCCCACAAGAAGAAGCATCTGCTCCATGTCCAATTTATCCACACCTTTTATCATCTTGAATACCTCAATTTGATCTCTCCTCATTTTTCTAAATTCCAAAGAGCATAGGCCGAAACTGTTCAATCTCTGACATGACAAACCCCTCATCTCTGGGATCAATCCAGTGAACCTCCTCTGTCTCCAATGCCACTACATCTTTCCTCAAATAAGGAGAACAAAACTATGCACAATATTCCAGGTGCGATCTCACCAATACCTTACACATTTGCAACAATACTTACTTTATATTCTATTCCCTTGGCTGTAAAAGCCAACGTTCCATTCGCTTTCTTTAGTATCTGCTGTACCTCCATGCTAGCTTTCTGGGCCTCATGAACATGTACACCTCAATCCCTCTGCACTGGAGCAACCCAAGTCTCCCTCCATCAATAGGTTGTCTTCCCATTTTGACCCAAATCCATGACCTCACACTTACCCACATTAAACTCCATCGGCTACATTTTTGCCCACTCGCCCAACCTATCTATATCCATTTGTAAGGTTCTGATTTTCTCATTGCAATTTAGCATCATGCCTATTTTTGTGTCACCTGCAAATTTAGTTATAGAGCCTTCTACCCTGTGCCCAAGTTCATTAATGTAGATTGTAAATAGATAGGGTGCAAGGACCAAACTCTGTGGCACCCCACTAGTTACATCTTAGCATCCAGAAATAAAACATTTTCCCAACTTTCTGTCTTCTGTCCATCAGCCAGCCATCCATCCAGGCTGAGATTATCCTTAATTGAGTATGAGCCAACCTTGTAAATTAGCCTTTTGTGTGGCATATTGTCAAAGTTCTTTGAAGAAGCATTATCAAACATAGTGGTCCATTGCAGTCAAACTTGGTCATATTGATACACATTTTATTTAGCAAAGTTTGCAAGATGAAGAATTAGAACTCAGACTGATTTCTGACCTTGCTGTCACTGAATAATGGATGACTCACAACTTCACTTTTGTTCCTCTGGCTGACATCAGTCACCCAACTCGAACCAGGGATTAATTTTGGAACTCTTCATTCTGCACAACACTGTACCATATTTGGAAAAGGCATCTACCAATAGAATTGTATAAGGTCTCGCATTGACAGCCATTATAAAAAATGTGTGTAAATGAAGAAAATAATGTTTTCTTCTTTCTAAATCTCTCTACAGTATAACTTTACACCTCAAGATTTCCTGTCCATCTTCCCCTGCTTTCAGCTGCTCCCGGAATGCCATATGTTCCGTCCCACAGGTTAAGATAGAAATGGAATCCGAGTACGATGATACAGACACTGAGAGAGCTCGGAGAGACACAAGCGGTGAAACTACTCTGTAACTTGGTCTGCCAGGTCCTGCCAGTAACACTTTGTTGGCACATGGACCTCGTGAACTGTTGATGAGCTAACAGATGAGGGCCACGATTTGTGCAAGTTAACTTGGTGAGAACTGCACTTTGTCCATACCGGAGTATCTACCGCAGGTGAAGACTTCTATGCATCTACATTGTCTTTTGCCTAGAAGTGTTGTTTAAAATATGTTTTTCAAGGATATTGACATACTTAATAAAGATTAGGAACAGATAGCATCAGTCACACAAGACTGCAGTGTATACCAAGAAATTCCAGGAATTAGGAAATTGTTTTGAGGTAATTTAATTTTTCAAGCCAGTTCTCCTTTGAGATTTAACTCTGATGTTCTGTTGAGATTGACCAATTGTTTACGTAAATGCATCATTTACCACCTTCCCACCTGTAAGTTTTCCTCCTTAGGTTCAATGCTGTTCAGAGCACGTATTGCTCCATTTTGAACAGGATTTCAATCCTGATGAGAATCCTGAAGCTTTTACAAACAAATTGTTTTAAATTATATTGCACAGTGTATGAAGTGGAGGGAGCTCAGCTGGTGTAGGTCAAGTAGCTCTTAACCACCTTGTAACTTTTCAAAAGTTCCCAGCTGTAGATTTTCCATTTGATGTTGCTATAGTTTATTTCTATTTAAGTGATACAAAAGTGGGAATTCCTGATAAAACTTAATGATTTCTCATGGCAAGTTAAGATTGTTCTACAAATGTCAACCATGTATTTCCTTACTCCATTTTTAATTTATTTTGTAATTGATGTATTTGAAATCATTGGTAGAAATTATGATGTATGACAAATTAATGCTGTGACTCTTTGTCTGGCAGTCCATCTTCATACTGATAAGAGCATTTCATGCAGCGAGATATCACATGAAAAAGACCAGAAAAATGATATTGTTTGTTTGATTAAGCCTGAAGATACTTCAGGTTTTACTGTTTTCTGAATTTGTTACAAAGAAAAATCAGTTGAACTTAATAGTGTCAATGTTTGCTTCTTCAATGCAAACACAAAATCAGTTTGAAATCAGACAACATGGAGTTCATTCAGAAAAACAGCATTGAAAAGAACAAAGTATTTCATGTCAATAATAAACACTCAACACCATCCTTTCAAAGTGTATGGTTAAAAGGAGTTGAACTGCACCCTCATCACCTGTTGCTTAAATTTGTCGGAGGCCATTCAACCTGTCAATAGATGTTGCCAACATTTTCATTTGAGATTAGAATGTATGAATTTGGAGGCAGCCACGAATTAGGATTGCAAATTCAGAGGATTACCTGCAAATTAGGTTTGTGTGGAAGTATAAAAAAACAGTTCAGATCTACTTATCAATGACATAACTAGATTCACCTTGGCGTGTACTCGTTCTGCCAAAAGGCGACATTGTGGAACTGAATACTCCGGAAACTTATTGCACATTATTACTTCCTGTGCAGACTAATTTTAAAAAGGAAAACCTGGGTAAACACACATAGCAAGTGGGAGTTCCAACTTCCATTCTGCTACATTCTGTAGTCATTTTTATTCATTCAGGGGAGGGGGGCTTTGCTAGCATAGCCAATGTTTATTGTCTAATCCATAGCTGTCCTTGAGGCAGTGGTGGGGCACTGCTTTCTTGAACCACTGCAGTCCATTGTGTGCAAGTACACTCACAGCACTGCTAGGGAACGGAGGTGTATGGTTTTGATCTCTCCACAGACAAAGAAGGGTGATTCATTTCCAAGTTAGAATGGTGAATGGCATGAAGAATGCAAGAGGAATTTGTTAGTGTAGTGTTCATACATATCTGCTGCCCTTAGTGGATAGCTTGGTTACGGGCCCAAAACTAGGAAAATCATTAATAGGTGGGCAATGAGTAAAAGTTTTAATTCAATAGCTGGGCTTGGCACCTGGAAGGGTGAGGATACCCCATGACTGAAGTGGTTCATCTTTGCATGAAATTAACAATGCCAGTTGCATTAAGTACAGGAAATAATGGATACGATCAATAAACCCTCCAACACAAGTGTTCACCTTTAAATCTTGTTATTAAATTTCATATATCAACATTTTTAAGTTAGGTGTGAGTCTGTTGTTGCACAAATTAAACCAACTGCTTAAACAGAAGTTTTACACAAACAGTGATCTATGTATGACTGATTTGCTAGTGCTATCTTTATGAGACCAACATTAGTTCAGATACTTTTTAAAAAATGGTAATAACTAAATAGGCAATTTGTTTGAGATGACACTTTGTTTAAAAAAAAATTGTAAGGTTGTGGGTTTGAGTTCAAAAGTTGGTACGATTTCAATACAGAACTCATAGGAATGTTGCTTCGTTTTGAAGCACTGTCCATTTGAGGCAGATATTAAAAGGTGACACATCATTATTCTGAATTTGCTCGATAACTTAGCCAAATTCTAGCCATCATCAACATTATCAAATAAGCAAACAACATGACACACAATCTCATGATTATTTGCGACATTATCAACACCACATAGTGCAGCATGGACAGTCAAGACAGATTCCTTTCTTTGAGAAACAATAATGTGACCAGGTGCTAAGCTAATACAAGTATTATCATTTGCCAGCAAGTAAATAGCTCTCTGCTATCATGTCGCCTTGCCCTGTGTCCTGAACAACTTGGCCTGTGCAGTAGAATTGGTAGAATAAATTTAACCAGGGTGCCAGCAGAAATAAATGCGAGGCGAAACTGATAAATGACACATGCATGTTCCTTGGTCAGAAAGTACATCAGAGATCTATTCAGAATACAGCGTCTGCAAAGAGAAAAAAAAAGAGCTATTCCTGAACTCGTTGGACGATGGACAGGTCTCAAATTTCCTTGCTTTTTAATATATGATACACTATATGGTTCAATCATTTAACTAGGAGTAAACACAGTTAAAATCTTCCTGTAGGACAAAATTAACTGGTGAAAATTCTTCAGTAGAAATTGCAGATAGATTCATTCAGCAATGACCGTTACAGATTATTTGCCCTAAATGTTCAGAAAAGCAAATTTCCTCACAATGAAAACACATGCAAGTTATCCCAACTGATTCTTTGCACCAGATGAAGACTTGGACAAGATTATATACAATGATCCTATCAACCTTTTGAAACAATGTACAAAACCTTACGACAATTTTAGCAAGAGCAGAGGAGCTACAGCGCAGTGCCTTAGCCAATATTCATCCCTGAACCTACATGAATGCAATCGACATTAAAATCATTTGTCTCATTGGGAATTGGTGGGATCTGACTGTGTTCAAGTTGAAGCGGACAGTTCATGTCTCTGCTGCTGACAATAATAAATTTTTATTTCACTGGGTCTTTTATAACTAATACTACATCCCACTGTAGCCTTCTAAAACACAATATAACACTGAGCTCCAGAAGACACTATTTGCACCAAAAGGTTGGTTTTTAGGCACATCTTTGAAAAGGCAAGGTAAATCAAAAGAAAGGTGTTTTTGGAAAGAAATTCTAAAACTTACGACAGCTGCCAATGATGGAACAGTTAAAAATCAGGTATGGACAAAGCCAAATTACTAAATTAAAAAGCAGACAGTACTGCAGTGAAACAAGCATTCGGCCAATATTGAGTGCATGGAGAGAGGTGATGAAAAATGAGACTATTTGGGTTCCTCAGCTTACATTATTGGAAAGCACCTATTTTGGAATATCACCATGACGCAGCATGTAAATGAGGAAAAAAGGTCCAAGGAGCGATCATGAGAAAACAAACACACAAGTTAAATGATGCAATGATGGAAAGAAAGTGTATCGAAGATAATTCGCTGACTAGAGTTTGATAAGAATGGAAACAGGAGTGGAGACAAACAGATAAAAATAAAATAAATTTTGTAAGACTATTCTCAAACGATAACACAGTCTCTGATAACCCACACAGCAATAGATATAATTGCATAATATTATGCCTCAGCAATTTTAAACTGCATAGGATATTTGCTTTCGTCGATAGTATTGAAATCGCTTAGTCCTGATCCTGCTCTATGGGCTTTACACTGATACTTGCCATGATATGCTGATTGCTGTTGCAATGCAATTCTTGGTTAATGGCCAATGTAGGAAACATGAAGCCTGGTTAATGCTTTTCTCTTCCAGCAGTGGCCTTAGGTTATTGTTTCAGTCACAGAAACAAGAACATTGCTACTTTTAAACTTACGTTCGGATAGCGTGAAAATTTACTCTTCACTACTGATTAAATCAGAGCTCTACACATATTTATCACCTTTACACTTGCCTTGACAAGGGGGTAAGGACTACATGTTTTCAGTTTTCTTAATCTATTATTGAGCACGACTATTTCCATTCCCACCACTTCTGTACATTTGGGAGGATTGTAGCTCCTTGGTATGAGGAAGCAATCACTGCTTTATCTTTACTTTTCTACCTCACTCCTCCTTCATTGGGTTTTACCCATTCCTGAAGATTAGTTTGGGATTAGGGCTTGCAGGGATCAAAGGGTCTATTTCCATACTGTATGATTCTAAAAGAGGATTTTGTGTCAAAGTTAATATAAACATATAAAATTTACAACTGGTAAGAGCTCAGTTGACCTCTGTTCAATAACTATGTTCCGGTACAATTTTTATTGTTCATTTGACCATAGTACCAGGAAGGCAAAACTGAACACCTCCTGTAGATAACCAGCTTAAATATTGTTGTCTGCACATCCTGGTGTTTTAAAACACTGGTACTGGATTGAAAACTTGGAGATGAAATAACTGCTTCTCCATACCTGTACATTTCACAGTGAATTTCACAATGACAGACTGAGATTTACGCTGGATGTTGTAACAAATTTTTATTTCACAGCCTGAACCACTCTTACCATAAAAAGAGACATGTCATAATACATATTATGCCTCAATGCTTTGATGCCTGGCATGAAAAGTTTTAAAAAGTTATGTCTTACTGGAAAATTATGGCAACTTATGATCACTGCATTCTTAAAGTATGTTGACCCCACAGTTGTGATAAACTGTTGTAACAGCTCATTAGGAAAATTAGGCCATTTCTAGCAATTATTGCTTAATCACTATTTGCATCAATTTAGGAAGTTGACATTGCCCCATAAAACAGCTCCACCTACATATTTCTAAAATCTCTGAAGAAAGCAAAATCAACTAACCAAACAAATCCGTAACAGGTAGGGAACACAAAAACTACATCAGCATCTCACACTAGGCTGTCTCAACTGTGTTTGATACTATTCTGCTCACCTCAAATCGAAAAATTGTCTAGTCAATAACATGATAATAGTAGGTTTGAATGACTGACCGAGAGGATCTGACATAGACAGAACACGGGGTTGCTGTCCTGACTTGCAGTCAACTGTGGTGTTTCAGTGGAAGAGCTGATAGCACTCAATTTTACTATGACAGTTTGACATTAAGAAGTTATCCATATAATTTAGAAATTGTGGTTGCAATTCTGCAGCAAAAAAACAGCCAAGTGATAGAAATATTTTCATGAATCATGTTACATCTGTCTGCTTTTACAGCATGACAGAGTACTACCAAATGACTGCAGTAGTACAATCTTCGCTGGACTTTCCACGTGACACCTTCAGAGTAGATAAGCTGGATAGTAGGGCCCTTTCTTGATATGTACAACTGCTTACCTGCTCATCCCAACTTCACTTCCAGGAATAAAACCATTTTTTTCCCCCAAACTAAATTTAAAAGGGAACAATCCCCAATTAACCTTGCTTTAGGAAGCATCTCAGTAACAAAATATAAAATTGCACATAAATGTAGATCCTTAACTAAGGAACTTTGAAATAAATTATATTCAATGCAAAGTGAAAAAAAAAACTTAACGCCCTTAAGCACAATGACAATAAATAAATTGCTCAACTATTAGCCTTTGGTATGTGTTGATGTAAAACAGTACATTGGAATGTTCATGAGGGTACTCTGCCCCATTTCTCTGTGGCACTACCGTGAGGGCAACCATTTGTTCAGTTCTCTCTCAGCTTCAAAAGCTTCTTGGCTGCAATGATGGTGTTCTTCATCAGCATTGCGACTGTCATGGGTCCAACTCCTCCTGGCACTGGTGTTATGAAGCTGGCTTTTTTCTTTACCTCTGAAAATAGTACAAGAAGTATGGCAAGATAATTTCCTTTTTGTATGTCCCCACCATAAAGTAAACCCGGCTGTTAACGTAAAAAGGACGTATTGCAAGCTTTCTAAATGCATTTATTTAGTTAAGAACTTCACAGGTGCTCATGCACCATTGATTTAAATGCTACCTAATTTTTGAGTTGTGCAATAGGATTGAATAAAATGAAGCAACCTCATCTCAAATGCAAAACAATCTGCTTCTCTCCAACAACGTTGGAATTCCCACTAAATTTAAAATCCCATAAAGCAAAGCGGCAGACAGTCATTGTCATGTGGTCTCATTCCCTCTCAATCAAATTACATTTAAACCACATGCAAAGGAGAAGTATTGAGCAGGTCACAAGCTCATTAACAAGGCTTCATGAACTAATCTAATCAAAATCAACAATGTAGGCTTCTCCAGGCTAGGAAAAAAGGTTATAAATATCCCAAATGGTAGACACTTGGAAGAAAAAAAAGTTAACCCATTCTACAAATACAGACTGACATTTAATGTGGGACCGTATTTCTCCTGCAGCTCAAACTGTTTTCTGGCATAAAAATGTGAATTCAATGTCTGGAAATTTCATCCCAGTTATCTACGGTTCCAAATGAACCATTTGTATCCACAGTGTCCTCGTGACCCAAGTGATGTGCAGTACTCAATTGTTTAACTCAAAACAATATATGCATTGATGGCCAATCCCGCAAATTGTAGCACCCCAGTTCACGTGTTCTATCATTAGCCATGAACACATGGCCTAAGAACTGTCATGTGCTACGATCCCAGACTATAGTGTTAAAGTTACGTATCATGTTAGGTGGGGACCCATGACTTTGTCCCTTTCAATAGACAGTACGAGATTGAAAGAACTTAGACACTTTTTTGTAAACGCATTTGTGGGA